>NC_045544.1:40624707-41369707 GCF_009769535.1 Thamnophis elegans | reverse complement strand
GTCACTGGAACCAGAAGCAACCCAGGCTGGCTATGCCCACAAAATGGTTCATCTTGTTTTTTGCTTTTGTGCATGCGTGCATCAAGCACACACATGCCCGGTGCAGCCACAAGCGAACCGATAATAGGGACTGCTGTAACCCACCCCTGATCAGAAACCATGGCTGACTTCAGAAGAGACTCTAATGTTACCCTTTTTTAAAAAATTGTTGCCACTCTGTACACTGTGATTATTAATTTAGAGCATCCTTCTTGAACCTCTTGTTTAAATGTGTAAGCCAGCAAGAATATTTGGCAATGGACTGAAATTTTTAGTTTGGGACCCAATAGGATTCCCCTAAATGGTCCCTGTAGATGTGCGGGGATAAAAGTTGAAAGTCAGCATAGCCAAAGGCACTGAAGTGTTGTTTCTAATCATACAGCAGTTGTTGATCAGTGTAAGATTATCACAAAAATGCTGAAATTTGCACAGCCTAGGAGCTTTCTTTATTAACCTTGATAATGCTGGATTTGGCTCCCTGGATCTCCATTTTTCCTTGTTAGGTAAAATTATTGAGATGTGTACCAAATCAGCTACAGTGCTTCATAATAAAAGCAGGTCTGGATTTCTTTCAGCCAGGGTTGAGGTCTGTATAAAGGACAGATATGGTATGCTCTGGTGGATGACCTTTCCTGGTCCTTTCATGCTAGATAGGGTGAATGATAAGACAGGACAGATGCTTCAGTGACAACAAACAGCTCTTTATTAGATAACTACGTACAAATCCAGTGCTGGCCTCTCTGACAGCTAGCCCTTTTATAGGGAGCTGTAAGACGGCTCAGGCAATCAGCTTTGAGATTTTTCCTGCCAGAATGGAGGACCTTGGTAGAGCCTATCGCTCTAGTTTCAAGATGTAACATTTCAGAACTAGCAGCCTCCATCACCTATGGTGTTCTTGTAGATTGCCTGCAAGGACTGGAGATTATGAAACAGTGATAACAGTCTGCCTTCAGTGGTAACAGGGGAGGAGAGGCCAGCTCAGTGGTTAATCTCTTGGGGGATTAACTCTCCATCCTCCACCTTTTAATAACTATATGAAACCTCTGGGAGAGATTAATTAGCAGTTGTGAGTACAATTTACCATATATATGTCAAACTCACATCATCACGGCAATGTTACGTGATGTATCGGGACATTTCCCCTTTTCACTAAATGGGGATTGGGCGTGGCCAGCATGTGATGCATCCAGCCCGCAGGCTGTTAGTTTGACAGCCCCCACCCTAAATGAATCTTCCCTAAATGTTCATACAAAGAGGAAGGAATCAAGGCTATCCAGACTTGCTTTTTTAATTGAGGTTCCTTTGCTAAGTATATTTAGATGGAAGTTTATTCCAGTGAAATCTATGTTGAGCTAGTGGTAAATAACACATTCAATGTTTCACTGAAGAATTCATTTAACTCATATGTGGAAAGTTCATGAGCAAAAACACTTAAGTACTGTGCTGTAAAGCCATCTGGTTTTATCTATTAAAAGATCAATGTCTTCCTTTAACATTTAGAAAAGTGCAATATACTTTCATTTCAGTTGTAACAATTATCTTGCTAGTTCCAAATCCAGACAGCAGTGGATAAAATTACAAGTTCTACAGGGCTGAATACTGTATATTGCTAGAAATCTTTTTAGTTCCCAATCCCATGCCTTAGAATTGTTCTATTTGAGAACTAATCTTCTATTTTAAACCTAAATTTTGGCTGTATATATTTGCAATCTATGGCAATCAACACTATTTCCTGGCTGAGTATCAGTCATCAAATTCATCAGTTTCAATGCTTTCATTAATCAGACTGTTCATGATGGACTATGATGTACATACCAATAAATACAGTATGATTTTATGAAGTGCAGTCAGTTTTGTGCTCATTTCATGCTATTATTAAATCATTCGTGAAAAATGCAACTAAAATTCTGAATTAAAATCCAATGAGAGCAGGCTTTGTTTTATTCATATGAAGATAGAGATGAAACACAATAAGCATTTAATACTACCACACACAGAGCTTCAAATTGAATCATGTATTGGTTAAAAAAATATATTTCCACTTTAGCCTTTGAGAAAAATTCCAAAAGCTGTTTTTCAATGGAAAGAAATTGCAAAGTTATTTACATTCCACAGAACCATGGACCAAACTGCATATACTGATTGCTATGAATCGCTTAAATTGAAAGACAGTAGTTGGTAAGAACAGAATAGTCTTTGACAACCAGCTACAATATCAGAAACATAAGATTAGCAGATATTCTATTTGTTCAATGAAATACTAGTAAGAAAGAAAACATGAGAATTATGGAAACCAGCAGAAATTAACAAAATTTAGAATTAGAAAATGACACCAAATATTGAGTTGCTATAAATCAGAAGAAAATGTAATTCCACTTGGACATGTGTTAAAGCAAGCACCGAACTCTCAGTCCATGGACTGGCACTGGGCCACAGCATGCCAGAAACCGGGCTGTGCAAACAGGCAAAGCCCCATCTGTGGATGCAGGCAACACGCGAAACCATGCCCCCTCTGGTCTGTGGAAAAATATCTCTCTATGGAACCAGTTCCTGGTGCCCAAAAGGTTGAGCGCTGCTGTATTAAAAGCTATGTTTGTTTCACGAAAAACTCCAGAGTAGAAATTAAGTAGATCACTGGAAAATGTCATATCTTTTCCATTTTGCATAGTCAGGAAGAAATCTATACCCAATGGAATATGGGCCGAACAAAAGCAATTAAGTAGCTCAGTAAATCTTTGAGAAAGTAAATGCCCCAAAGCTGATTGAAAATCTTCTGGATCTTCATGGCCTTCGTGTAGATGAAACTTTGTACAGAGTCCTGAAGGAGAAAAACAGGATCCAGCCCTGCAGAGAATAAGCTTAATGTCCATGTGAACTCAGGAACAGGAAAACATAAATAGGACTGCTCATATCAAACCAGCAGTTATGAAATAGCTCATAGCCACAAGTTCGTGTTCACCAAAATAAAGCCAGATACTTTGCAAGTCTTGCTGGTATAAAACAATGTCGCCAAAAGGATTGCAAAAGCTTATGCCACTCAAGTAGAAATAATGAACAAATGTATTACTATCAAAAGCTATGTTTCATTCTAAAGGCTTTAACTGTTAGCAATTGTTTTCATCAACAGTTTTCCCTCCATGAAATCTAAATATTGTGTATGCATGTGCTTTAATGGAAAGTGCATTTATAAGCCCTCTGCCCAGTGGTGGGTTGCTAACAGGTTTATTACCGGTTCACTCATGGCTCACGCTTGCATGCATGTATAGAAGCATCCAGGTGGGTGGGTGGAGCCTCCCGCCACCACCACTGTTGGTTTGGCCGAACCGGGTCGAACCGGGAGCAACCCGCCTCTGCCTCTGCCTCTCAAAAATATATCTGAAAACTGTTTTCTGAACAAGAAATATGTTTTTAAAGGTAAACAAAAGTTCCAAACTGAAACATTCAGGCTTTTTCAGATTTAGCAAACATCCATAAATGTCTTGACTATCGTCCTTTTTATTTTTTTTCTCTTACTACACTTTAAACAACTCTTG
The DNA here is from genome assembly GCF_009769535.1 of Thamnophis elegans. Lineage (NCBI taxonomy): Eukaryota > Metazoa > Chordata > Lepidosauria > Squamata > Natricidae > Thamnophis > Thamnophis elegans. Next base: position 41,366,135 of record NC_045544.1, on the reverse strand, counting down.
GTTTTCATTTTTGTTTGTGTGTTTTAATATTGGTCTTTGTTTTTATTTCCTGTTCAGAGTTTCTTGGATACAAAATAAAAATTTGATTCTAAAGATGTCATAATACAGTGGGCTTCTCACCTACACACACACACACACACACACTATTTTACATAAAAAACTTGGCTATTATTGAGGAATAGAATGAGATATTAAGAAAATAGTAGCTGTTGAAAGAGGACATTTATGAATAGAGCTGTAACAGAATAATTATTAGGTGGAACACATTGAAAGCATATAAGTTCAAAGCTGCAAGACAAATGTAATTATTCTTTTCTCCGTCACATTAACTGATCATTCCCATATCTGCATTCCCCCCCCCCAAAAAAAAATAACTCTTAAAAAAATCAAACATATAAGGGAAGCTACATCAAATGAAGTAACTACAAATACATATGCAATAATGAAAGTAATGAAAGTGCTATCTTACCAGGCAAAATCACAAGGTAACTCCTAATGTTAACAAAAATGAACTTTAAATTAAAATTGTGTGCCAAAAACACTTATAGGCAGCAACAGCTGGTAATTTTTTTGTTACTAATCTACAGGCTGTTACCACTGACCAGCACAACTAAACAGAATGGGGATCTTCTCTCTATTGGCAGAACTTGAAGGTGATTATAAAGGCATAAAGTTAATTTGCAAGCACAGTAAGATATCTAACTGTTCGACAGCTAGCCAACAGCTTTCATTGGGAAATGTTACATCATGGGCCAATGTGGATAATGCAGCCTGTTGGTGGTGTGCCCAACAAAATGCATGCTATCATGTTTTGTTGTGACCATTCTAAAATATGAGCTAATTGATGTATTAGTTTAAATAATAGGGGGAAAATGTGCATTTATAAATCATGGAAGCTATTTAGCTTTTTTTTTATTTCTTACAAACTTGGTCAAGCACTTGCATAGTTGAAGAAAGTTTTGAGGTTTTTTGCACAGGTACGGTATATATCATATGTATCTTATTTGTCTATATGTTATACATTTAATAGTTTGTAAACACTATTTTCTATCCTATAATCTGGACAGCATGGGTTGTACAGGTACTTACAACCATAGCTGAGCCCAAAATGTATGTTGTTAGGTGAGTTTTCCCCATTTTATGACTTTTCTTGCCACATCTCTGCAGTTGTTAAATTAGTAACGGGGCTGTTAAGTGAATCTGGTTTCCTCATTGACTTTGCTGATCAGAAGACAATCACATGACTGTGACCTTGCAACCCTCATAAATGTGAGTCGGTTATCAATCATCCAAATGTAAATCACATGACCATGGGGATGCTGCAACGGTGTAAAAAATGGTCATAAGTCACTTTTTTCAGTGATGTTGTAACTTTGAACGGTCACTAAATGAACTGTTGTAAGTCGAGGACTACCTATACATCTAAGTTATAAATTAATAGAAAAAGCTTCCCAGAATGTACTATATTAAACAGTATGATCTTTATGATCTGACACAAGTTTCTATTTCCATGAGTAATTGCCTCAATCTGTACAGGACACACTGTGAAACACACTTTCATAACTTACAATACCCATTTACAAATGGCTGATAAGACACAGGAAACTGTATTATATTACAAAAGATTATTCACTACATTAATATTATTCATATTGGACTGAAATGAGTCATTAATCTACATAGAACTAGCCAATGAAGCAGGAAATCTTATTGTGTAGTGCTCCCACCTGCTCTTCTAACTCAAAATAAATTCATTAGTTAAGAGCTGATTGTGCAATGTAACTTTCAGAACAACTTCACACAGAGAAATACAATTGGACGTCTATACACATATCTGTAAAATAAGTAATATGTATAAGAATTATATACAGCTTTTGAACATATTGAAGCTTATTTTTTCATGCATGTCTTTCATGGATCTGATAGGAATGCATTTTGTCTCTTTGTTTATTGTGATGACTTCATTACTTAGTTCAACCAAAGTTCAATCAACAAGATTAGTTTTTTCTTTGCACATTCATAAATGCTATAAAGTGTTAGTCAATCAGGTATACAGCAGTTATTTCTAAATCACTGAATTCAACAGAATCTGGTGCCAGATTGATATACACAGACAGTAGCATTAGGCACTCTGGGAACAGAATTTGGTAAAAGAAATCTCATTACTGTGTCCTTTATAGCCTTCAGCCAAGGAATCTGTAACTTAATAGTCTACTTTAGATGGCAAAGCAGCCTGGATGATACCCATCTGACAGTTTCTTCTGTTAATTAATTCTTAATTCTTATGGCTGCAAAAGTATATCTTAGCCCTTCAGTAGAATGTAAACTCAGGCAAAGTTATCTTTCTGAAATTTTAACATGGACATTTTTTAATTGCTGTTTTATTATAAACATCTCAAGGAGATTTTTTTTTACAATTGCTGTATATTTGTAAACATGTTTATAATGGAGAGATATACTTTCAGACTTGCAAGATTAATGTCAGCCCTTAAAATTAATCCAACCAAAAGCACCAGCGAGTGCTAACCCGACCTTTATCATAAGTTTGCAGTAACGGAATCTTGCACATCTGAAACTACCCCTTGCCTTTAACTCCAAGATACTAAGGAGACTTTCTGAGATGTTTGCCATGCCCCCATTCCTCTTTGGACTAATGTGACCAATGCCTAGTCTCCCCTTCAACTTCCTGTCTATCAAAAAAAAAAAAAAATTCTTACAGACCATTATATTGCTGGCTGCCTTGATGTTCAGCAAACCACCTTTCTTGGATGACTGGGCTAGTGTTGGAAATTTCTCAGCTAATATGGTTGAAGAATTTCAATTTCCAGACATGGGCTGTTAGGGGTTTGCCATAGTTTCCCCAACCTTATGGCCTTTTAGGTAGAATATAGAATAACAGAGTTGGAATGGACCTTGGAGGGCTTCTAGTCCAACCCCCTGCCTAGGCAGGAAACCCTACACCATTTCAGACAAATGGCTATCCAACATCTTCTTAAAGACTTCCAATGTTGGGGCATTCACAACTTCTGGAGGCAAGCTGTTCCACTGATTAATTGTTCTAACTGTCAGGAAATTTCTTCTCAGTTCTAAGTTGCTTCTCTCCTTGATTAGTTTCCATCCATTGCTTCTTTTTCTACCCTCAGGTGCCTTGGAGAATAGTTTGACTCCCTCTTCTTTGTGGAAACCCCTGAGATATTGGAACACTGCTATCATGTCTCCCCCAGTCCTTGTTTTCATTAAACTAGACATACCCAGTTCCTGCAACCGTTCCTCCGGTCTCCTAATCATCTTTGTTGCTCTTATCTTCACTCTTTCTAGAGTCTTCATATCTTTTTTACATCGTGGCAACCAAAACTGAATGCATTATTCCAACTGTGGCCTTACCAAGGCATTATAAAGTGGTATTAACAATTCATGTGATCTTGATTCCCTCCTTCTGTTTATGCAGCCTAGATCTGTGTTGGATTTTTTGGCAGCAGCTGCTCACTGCTGGCTCATATTTAAATGGTTGTCCATTAGGATTCCAAGATCCCTCTCACATTTACTACTATTAAGCAAGGTAGCACATATTCTGTACATGTGAATTTTGTTTTTCTTGTCTAAATGTAAAACCTTACTTTTTTAACAATTGAATTTCATTTTGTTAGATAGTGCCCAATGTTCAAGTTTGTCAAGATCCTTCTGTATCTTAAGGTCCAAATGGGTTGCTTCAAAAATTAATTAAATTGGCAGCTGGTCCCAAGGGCAATAATTCGTAATTTGTAATTTAATAAGCTTATATGCCGCCCAATCCCGTAGGACTCCGGGCGGCTTACAAATACAAGATAAAGTAAAAAATAGGGGAAAGACAGGAACAATTTAAAAAGAACACACCATACACTCGACTTAGCTGGGGGCTGGACCTCATTCATGGGTCAACAGCTCCAGGCCTACCGGAACAGCCAGGTTTTGGTGGATTTTTGGAAGGCCGCGAGAGTGGGAAGGGTCCGGATCTCTGCGGGTAGATTGTTCCACAGGGCCGGAGCAGCTACAGAGAAGGCTCTCCCCCGAGGGGCTGTCAGCCGGCATTGTCCGGTCGATGGCACCCAGAGGAGGCCTAGTCTGTGAGTTCTTATCGGCTGTTGGGAGGTATGTAGCAGGAGGCGGTCTCTCAGATATCCAGGTCCAAGGCCATGTAGGGCTTTAAAGGTAATAACCAGCACCTTGTAGCACATCCGGAGACCAATAGGGAGCCAGTGCAGCTCGCGGAGGATAGGTGTAACATGGGTGTAATGAAGAACACCTGATATCGCTCGCGCGGCTGCATTCTGGACCAACTGTAGTCTCTGAACACTCTTCAAGGGCAGCCCCATGTAGAGTGCATTGCAGTAATCGAGTCTTGAGGTGACAAGGGCATGAGTGACCATTAGAAGTGCCTCCCGGTCCAGATAGGGCTGCAACTGGTGCACCAGGCGAACCTGGGCAAAAGCCCCCCTGGTCACAGCTGACAAATGGTGTTCTAATGTCAGCTGCGGATCTAGGACGACACCCAAGTTGCGGGCCCTCTATGAAGGGTGTAGACTTTCACCCTCCAGGCTGATAGATGGAGAGTCTGGACTATCCTTGGGAGGGAACATCAATAGCCACTTGGTCTTGTCTGGATTGAGTGCCAGCTTGTTTACTCCCATCCAGACCATAACAGCCTCCAGGCACTGGCACATCACTTCCACTGCTTCACTGAGTTGGCACGGGGCAGACAGATACAGCTGGGTATCGTCCGCATATTGGTGGTATTTAATCCCATGCCGGCAAATGATCTCACCCAGAGGCTTCATGTAGATGTTAAATAGGAGGGGGGACAGGACCGAACCCTGCAGCACCCCATATATAAGGAGCCTAGGGGTCAACCTCTGTCCTCCAACCAACACTGACTGTGACCTGTCTGAGAGGTAAGAGGAGAACCACCGCAAAACGGTGCCTCCCACTCCCACCTCCCCCAGTCGTCACAGAAGGATACCATGGTCGATGGTATCGAAGGCCGCTGAGAGATCAAGAAGCACCAGGATAGAGGAATGTCCTCTATCCCTGGTCCACCAGAGATCATCGGTCAGCGCGACCAAAGAGACTCAAAGAGTAACCAGGCCTGAAACCCAACTGGAAGGGATCTAGATAGGGCAGCAGTTCACTTGTTGGCAGTTATAAGACTTTCTTTCTTTCTTTCTTTCTTTCTTTCTTTCTTTCTTTCTTTCTTTCTTTCTTTCTTCCTTTCTTCCTTCCTTTCTTTCTTTCTCTTTATCTACTACTTCATCTTTGACTACAGTCATTTATGAAAGGGATTGAAATTTTAAGAATGATATCTGATTTATTTATGCACTACTTTTATAAATATTTGGGTTTTCATCATGTATCATCATATATACTGATTTTGGCCATAAAAACAAAGTTAAGTACTGTAACTAAAATTCAGAGCACATGAAACAATATAGGCTGATGGATGTGCAGTAGGATTGTGCAAAACTTTGGATTTGACTAGGAACAAATACCTCAGAATGTGTGGGAAAGCCAATATAGCATCTGTTTGTAGCTTATTAAAACAGCTGTGAACTTTAGTGGAGGGATCCACCTAGTGTCAAAAGTTCAGACCAAATAAAATTGACCATCTGTCTGAAACTGATAAACGTTCATCATTGCCTATAATAAAGACAGAGGAGATCTTATTCTCAGTTCTTTCATGCTAATTAATATTTGATGAAGTAGAGGCAGTTGGATGTAAGGGTCTGTCCTACTGAGTCCAAGAGACAGGCTGGTTAATAGTGAGAGACAACAGGGTCTGGAATATTTCAGTAGAGGTTAATCAATGATACCCAAGAAGTTAGTGAATTACAACTAACACAATCCCTATGGCCTTTGGGGAGACATTTTGAAGATAGTAGTCCAACGGTTCCACCACAAAACCGCGTTCGACTAAAGCGCGCTCGACGAAACCGCGTAGCTGACGTCATCACAGCGCGACGAAAAAAGCACGCTGTAAACGCTAAAGCTAAAATTAACCCCTAAACCTAAACCTAACCCCCCTAAACCTAATCCTAAACCTAACCCTAAACCTAACCCTAAACCTAACCCTTAACCTAACGCTAAACCTAATCCTAACCCTTAACCTAACCCTAAACCTAACCCTAACCCTTAACCTAACCCTAAACCTAACCCTAAACCTAACCCTTACCTTAACTTGAATCGGCTTGCTTTCAAAGCGCTATTTAAAGCGCCCTTTTTTTCTGCGGTCGCTGTTGTCGCCCTGCTGATGACATCAGCGACGCGGTTTAATCGGGCGCACTTTAGTGGAGCGCGGTTTTGTCGTGCCACGAGTCCAACGACATTTGGAATAGCACAGATTGTCTACTCCTATATCAATCTTTGATGGCTTGGCAGAAAAATGATTATCTTAATACTCTCTGGTTTCCTAAGATGTAATAAAAGGACTACTTAGAAAACAACTAAATATTTGGCAAAGTTTAAAAAAAACCATTTAAAAAGAAACATAAAAGAAAGATAAGTATCTCCATCCAACTCTGAGCCAACAATAGCATTTGTTCTTCATAAAGGACTTTAAGCAAGATATTAAAGATTTAAAGTCTCTGAAATAAATAGCTGGTAGAAATATCTTTTTAGTATCTTGTACTCAAAGATTTAGCTACATACTATCATTTATTCTGCAAACAACCAGGTTTAAAAGTATGTCATAACTATTACTGCTTTATACAGATGGTTCTTGCTTAACAACCACAATTGGGACTGGCAATTCTATTGCTAAGCTGTAGTCAGCAAGTAAGACATCATATGACATGACACACTTACAACTTTCTTGCACTGCAGTCATTAAGCAAATCTCCCTTGATTATTAAGTGATCATCATGTTGCCATGATTTGCCATTTTACTGCTGGTATCGGTTCCACCACAAAACTGCGGAGGACAAAATCGCGCTGGACGAAAGCGCGCATTTGACGTTATCACAGCGCGACGAAAACATCGCGCTGTGATCGAAAAATGTAAAAATAAAGCGAAAACCTTACCCTAACCCCCCCAAACCTAACCCTAAACCTAACCCTAAACCTAACCCTTAACCTAACCCTAAATCTAACCCTAAACGTAACCCTTAACCTAACGCTAAACCTAACCCTAACCCTTAACCTAACCCTAACCCTAAACCTAAACCTAACCCTTACCTTTATGTGAATCGGCTTGCTTTAATTTTAATTTTATTTCAATTTTTAATTTTTTTCGTCACGCTGTGATGACGTCAAATGCGTGCTTTCGTCGAGCGCAATTTTGTCCTCCGCGGTTTTGATGGGTCACGGCTGGTTTCTCCATTACCTTTGTTTATCGGAAACCAGCTGTGAAGTACATAAATTATGATGCTCAGACTGTGGAATACTCAATGGTTATAAATGCACACTGGTTACAAAATCCGAATCTGCAGTACAACAGTTGTAAGTGCAAAGAATGGCCATAAAGTTATTTTTTTTCATTTCCATCATAACTTCAAATGGTCACTAAATAGGACATTTGATAAAACAAAGATTACCTGTAATTTAAAAACCAAAATATATTTCAAACCTGTCACAAATTCATCTATTCCTTTAATCTTTAATCTTTTATCTTATTTTTATACTTTGAAATTTTTCAATAGCTGGCTTAAATTGTAGTGTAGTTCTGAATAGCATTCCAAAGCTTGGATATATGCTAGAATATATTAGATTGCCTTATGTCTTAAATCAAAGTCCTGCATGTTTTCTTAGAAATATTATAAACGACAGCATGATACTTAAAATAAACCAGCTTCCAGATTTTAGGGATAAAGGCAGCAGTATAAAATATTCGACACTAATAAAATCACATCACTAAGAGGTAAGCCTTAGGATGGGTTCTGTTATTGAACAAATGTTTGTTGATCTAGAAGCATGCAGGTTTTATACAGACTGTTTATCTTGTCATATTGTATAAAGGCAGCCTATTTTAATTTTATTGGCTTCAGTGGTTTAATTTCAGGTACTTAACTCTATAGGTCTACTGAATCATTGAAGCAGGAACCTGTTCAAAAGGCAATACACATATATTGTATGTGTGTACATACTTACAAAGATACTTTGACTATAAAATCCTAAAATTATGGACCAGGCAGAAACATCTAGTTCAACTTTGCAATGCACAGGAAAACCAATTAAAGTCTTATTGAGAGGTGGTTATCTATTCTCTTTTTAAAAATCTCCATGAACGAGAATCCATAACCTCTGTAAGTAGACTGTTCTATAGTAGTGTAGATCTCATTGTCAAAAACTTTTTCAGTTCATTTAGAGTAGTTTTCAAACTATAACTCCATTACATGAAGATATGGGAATGATAGCTACAAGCTTCCATCTACCTACTTAAACAAATCTTCATCTATGACTGGCCTCTATAATCCAGGAACCTTATTTATAGCATTTAGGAACCTAACAAGGTAGTATGACACATACTCTTCATTTTATCTTTTTTGCAATTAGAGAACTGGTTTAAACTGGCTAGATCTATTGCAGTCAAATTCAGAATCATAAGAAAGGAAATATCCTTAAATGCATTTTTAATTGGCTCCCTACTGAATCAGATATGGAACTTTGCTCACCAACAGTGCACACCACAATCCATTTCTGTTGAAAGGATGTTTTTTACAGACAACAAAATTACTATAAATGCATAACATACCTCTCTTCTCTTGTCTCCATGGAATAATTGAAACCCAAACATACTTTGTAAGTCTACTATCTCTTAAGTAAAACATCTTAATACAATTCTGCATATATTATGAAACCCAAACTTGTCAAACATAACTAAGATAGTGTGACTTGAAAGTCTATGTATTTGTTTATTACCTTTTCCACAGTACTCTTCCAGTTGAGCCTTAATGATATCATGGGTATCAGCTGACTGATATGAGGAAACTCATAAAAAATAATTCTATGAGACAGGAAAAACTGTCCCAACCCAGTCCCATCACTCATTATTATATCAAAACACATATTTTCCTCTTTACCCAGCTAACTTGTGCAAATACATTATCTTTCTATTATGTCCTGCTATTATTTATTATATTAGACAGCCAACAAGAGGATTTAATGCATCTCCTCAAAGGTCTAGATTTATTTAATGAAGTAAACTGTAATTATTTTTTTTTCTTTTTCTAAAGTAACATGAGAATTTGCTAAAAGCTTTCCATGCACATTCATATTTATCAAGAGCAACTGCTAATGTATTCTTGCAATTTTCATCTTATGACGAGTTGTAGGAATAGAAAATGCACAATATGTTTTATAAAAGGATTAAACATTTTAATAAGGAACTACCAGTAAATGACTTATAACTGTTAACAGCTAAATCTTGTACTTTTCAACAAAGAAATAAACAAAGTTTTGATCTTATCCTTTTAATCTCCCCTCCTTTTATAAAACCTTAATGCTTTTTTGTTTATACAGTACAAGTTGAATACCTGTTCTCCGCTATGGAACTATGTGATTGGGCTTGATAAATCAACACTTACAGCTGGGAAATCAATGAGTAGTTAGGATCAGCCTCTCCTCTCCTCTCCCCTTCTCTCTCTCAGACTTGCCCCACAGAAGCCTCTCCTCTTCCATTCTCTCCCTCAGGCTGGCCCCACGGAGGCCTCTCCTATCTTATTCCCTTTTCTACCTCAGCCTTGCCCCATTGATCCTCTCCTATCCCCCTTCTCTTCTTCATGCTTGCCTCACAGAAACCTCTCCTATCTTATTCCCTTCTCTCCCTCAGTCTAACTCCTTAGCATCAGAGTGTTTTACAGGTGGGGAGGGGCATAAAATGTCTAAACTGCGAGCCTGCAGGCCAGGTGAGTCACATGCTGGCCATGCCCAAACCCAAGTGGCAATTGGAACAGAATTCTTGTCAGGTTGGGAGGGGGGTAGAATATCTAACTCCTTAGCCTCAGAGCGTTTTAATAATAATATAAGAAATACTAATGATCTGATGGTCTTTTTGGAAAAATCCTTTCTTAGCGAGCACCTGGAAGCCAAGAGGAATATACATGGCACATTTCAAGTTTGTAGGCTTTACGGTTCTGGAGATTTCATGATGTCGTGTGAGTGGCATTTCACTTTTTTATATATAGATTACATTCAATATTATATATAGAACAGTAGATATGGAAGCTGGAGCTACCCAATGCAGCAGATGGGAGGCTACTTCTGAAAGTAGAATGTCTTTATTCTCTCTTATAATCTTGAATAAGATGAATAATATCGCCAAAGAATTTGCAGCTCAATTTTAACGTCCATAATAGAATCTCAGTAAGGGTCTGCCTTCTCTCTCTCTCTCTATCTCTCCCCCCTCTCTCTCCCTCCCTCCCTCTCTCCCACTCCCACTCTCTATTTCACATTCAAAGGTGATTCAACTGAATCAACTTGTTCAATAAAAAGTTTGAATCAAGTTTCTAAGGTGATTCAAATTTTCAGAAACAAATCAATTGCCTTTGAATTATTTTGCAGAGATACTAAGGCAATTCTGAGAGTTGGTACATTTTTCTAGCTTTGTAAAACATTTATGCAGTTTTTGTACATAAACTAAACTGTTAAGAGAGGACTGAGTTGTTATGAGTTTTCTGATGTTGATATAAATAGAAGACTGACAGTTTTATCAATTTTATGAACCTTATTTGAATCCTGGTGTACCATTTAGATCTCTTTCCCTTCTATTAGAAGTCTTGTCCTTCGGCTGCAAGACAGATACTGAATATTTGCAAAAAATAAAATGTAGATCTTCTCCCTTGTATAAGCAAGCAAATGCTAATGTGGGTGGATCTTTCTTATACATATTCAATAAGAGCAATAATTCCCCTAGGATCTTAGACTATTCTTGTGAATAGACCCTATTATGAACATTTAGGTGGGAGTTTGTCAGCTGCAGTAATATAGGAATAATCACAGTCATTTACATTCCATTAGATTAGTCTAACTAGTTTAAAACATTTGATGCTGGCTGGGTCTAGCTTTTCAATTTCTGACAAGACTGCACCTCTTCATATCATATTTGGAAACGTCAGGATTAAAAATAAGAGTTCTATATGCCAAGCATGTATCACTGAGTAGACACCAGTCACACTGACTTTCACACTGAAAATCTTGTTAAATAGTTGCTTCTTACCATGTAGTCTGATAGCTATTGAAATGAAAAATAATCAGAAAATAACTAATATGTTGCTATAATGTGGTAAAATTAGGCGTCTGTGAATAGCTCACATTTTGTAGTGTTTGTGCTAATTAATCAGAACTTGATGATACTTCAGGATAAAATGGATGCTCAGAATCCTATGGAGAAATACGGGAGAAATTTTACCACCAAATTCAGTGGTGGGTTTCAAAAATTGTTCGAACCTACTCTGTGGGTGTGGCCTCCTTTGTGGGAGTGGCTTGCTGCCCATGTGACCGGGTATGAAGATGCCGACGACACTTGTCAGAACCACCTTAAATTACCTCACACACAGCACTGGCCTGCATAAGAATATGATGTAAACTTGTTTTTTAAAAGGCATCTTTGGTTTGCATTAAAACAACTTCAACACACGAAAATGTTCTGATTGCACCACAAACGCAGTAGTCATCCTTACCTTTCACAGAGGCACTGAGTTTTATAAATATGAGCATGATAGTGTAGAATAATCATATCCAAGGACCAGTGGTGGGTTTCAAAAATTTTTGGAACCTCTTCTGTAGGTGTGGCCTGCTTTCCGGGTCCACTGGTAGAACCTCTTCTAACCGGTTCGGTATATTTGACGAACCGGTTCTACCGAATAGGTGCGAACTGGTAGGAACCCACCTCTAACCAAATTATAATATCCAATTTCACCTGGATGATAATAACCAGATTCACCCATGAAGAATTAAATTAGTTGATTTATTACTCAAATCTATGCACAGGAATCTTCTCATACTAACAATTTGCACCTAGATGAGACTAGATGAGGTTCAATGGCTTGCAGGGAGGCTCAGACTTCATCCTGTTGTCACCATGTAAGGATTCTAGACTAAGTCCCCATTTGACTCCTCCCACTGGTTCAGCCAGTTTCTCTCCTATAAATCTCAAGAATAAAGATTACCTGCCGTAAGTCAAGTGTGATGGTCACGTAGTGATATTCTATTCCATTTTGAATGCTAGGGCTTTGCCACCATGTATTCTTGCCATCAATTGCATTTGATATGGGGTGTCTCACTGTTGAACCAAGAATAAAAAAAAATTAGCACAAAATGAAACTTATCTTCTTTACCCTTTATTCTGTTTTCATATTGGTGCAAGTAGAACATACTGGGCAATATCTTAGATAAAAAATATTTTTCTAAGTTTCTTATGACACAGTGCTGACTTTCAAAGGTGCAAGTATTGCTTTGTGATGAAATTCAGTTCAATGAGTTCCTTAGAAAATGAATTAAAACAGGATTAGATGGTGACATAACTTTCCTGTCAGAGTTTGTTGCAAAAATCAAATCCAGAAAGCACACACAGAAAACTGATTCAACAAGATTTATTAACTTCTTTATATACATAATAACACCAAATAGTTCCCATTGGCTGACCCAATTGCCATGCGTATACATTGTCTGACCTTGTTACCATGTCCTATTCCAGCAAGTCCTCAATGGCTGACCTGTTGCTATGTCCTATTCCAGTTCATGAATATTCTGACATTTCCTCTGTCTATCTGTAATGGGCAGAAAGAATAAACCTGCATCTAAGGAAACCGTCTACCTTTATGATAGCTAATTTTGCTAAAAAGATCAATAAGATCTATATCTTGATATTTAATAAGAGAAAAAATTATATAATATTAAAAGTTATAGAGAGATTCAAAGGTGTGTTTCATGTATAAATACACTCATATATATTATGTAAGCAAAGCAGACAATAAAGTCAAAGCAGCCCTGCCTCAATCTTTTGATTAAGAGTCAAGACTTGATTCTTCAAAGAAACATGTTAAGGTTCAATGTCTATATTAACAGGGGAAAGTTGCAGTTTACAGCTCAGGAAACAAAAGAGATTAGATAGTTTATCCTGGGGACGAGATTACTTATTCCAGCAAGAGTAGCTTTTATATCATCTAAATATCTTAGTCTGTCTCCCCTTTTGGCCTTTTTCTCAGCTGAATTTTGTAGTCCATAAAAAGCACATTTCTCCGGAAGTAGCAGAGACAAGAGAATATTTTAATGGATATTGGCACCGGAAAATGCCCAAGATGTTACCTAGCTTGGTAACAAAACATTTTCAGAAAAAGAAACAAGTTCAAAGGACACAAAACACCATCCAACAATTGAAAAGAGTTCCATAAGCCAAAAATTAGCTTACAATGGGTGTACCTTTTATTGTGCGTTTGCTGATTTAGCAAAAGCTTATGATCATGTAAATAGACTTAATTATGGAATACTTCATAAGCACATGAAGGTGAGGCTGTGAAAAGAGACAAGGTGGATATGTGATGAAGTAAAGCATACACAAGAATATACAAAAAAAAAGAATAAACCATGTGGAGATACAAAATTCATTGCTTCAGGAATGTTTTGAGAACTGTGAAATATACATGGTTTCCTCAGACCATACCTTCACCTTTTGGATCATCCTAAATCTTTTCCATTGGAAAAAGTGTGAGGTATTCTGTAGTTTATGTAATTCTCAATTATGCCTGTTTCATCAGGAGTGTTTTATCTAGAATATCTAGAACTATTTCCCACACCTTTAACAGATTTAACAGATTAATGGATGATACATTGTAGGTCATCTAGTCTAACCCTCTGCCCTAGCAGGTCACTCTATATCATTTCTGCCCTTCAACCAGCTCATTGGCCCATGCTCCTGAGTTTTCCAGTATGGAATGTTTCAATCCAGAATTGAGGAATTTTGTATATCCTTCATGAGGGGGTTGAAGGAAAGAGAAAGATGGAGAAAAACAAAATTGATTGGCTAGTATTGCTGAGATCCTCAAAAAGAAAAGAAAATGAGAAGTATATAATCCAGATATGGATATGGCAGTAACAAGGATGGTTTCCAGAAACAGAAAGGTATGAAAAGGTATAATGATTATTGTTGTAAAGAATATTTACTTTTCTCTTACCCCTTGCCTTTAATTTATTTTGCTCACTACTTTCCTGATGGTTACATATGTATGATTGCTTGGTATATGTCTTTGCTGCTTACAGAAAATCACTATCATTGAAATCATTAACCAAGGTTAATGTGTAAATTAATGTTTTCATATTATGTCAGTATTTCAAAACAAAAGGAATTTTTTCAAAATCATTGATAAATAAGAATGTCTGACTACAGCTGAAAACACAATTAAAACACTTGTTGGAGATAATCTGTTAGTTTGAAAACTGCAAATGCTAAAAAAAATGTACATAGATATCAAATGATTCAGGAGCCCAATGAAATATTAACATGTCACATGTGATAAAATTGGAGAGAGAAGTATTTTTTATTGGATTTGTTATCTCTTTTACAACCCCCCTCCTCACCCCTGATAGCTAAGACTAAAGAAGAAAAATTACTTTTGGCACTATGTGATCTTTTTACTGCCTCTGATATATTTTTTTTCCAGCAATGAGCTTAAATGTATCTTGGGAGAAAAAAAAATCTGCTGTAAATCAAGCTCAGGTCTCCAAGGTGATAGCAATAGAAGTTGTCTAATTAGAAATATTGCTATCAATCTCCCCACATCAAATTGATATGAGGTGTAGTCATGAAAAGAAAGAATGAGAAATGAATATACAATTAACTGTAATCCCATTACAGAAGTTTAATCTTAATTAAATTGAAACCACTGATTAATTGCCGAAATATATTTTCTTATTTTTTTTTAAATAAGGGAGAGATAATATAAACCATAGACTGCCTGCAAGAAAGGCGGGGGTGGTGGTGGTGGTGAGGAACTGATAGAGCTGAAAGCTTAACATAAAGACCAACCTCAGTGATGAATGACGAGGGAGTTAGCTTGCACACAAGCAACTCATCAAAATGTGGTCTTTAATTTGGGCTCACATATGATTAACCAGGGAGTGTGTGTTCATTTCCTTCCACCGTAATTAAGGGGAGATGCACCAGATTCACAAATTCCAAGGGGATCATTTAAAGTCTGGTACATTACATGGCACTCTTATTAAAGGGCCATCTCTGGTAAATAAAACAGTTCAGTGTGCCAAATGAACATTTTGCAAACCTTAAAATGAAATGAGTTTGTAATGAAAGACCATGTGTTTTAATGGCTGTCTGCACTGCAGATTAACAGCAGTCAGAACTGCAGATGTGGGGTCTTTATGGAGGCTGCTAAACTGATTAGTACTGGATTTTAGCTTAAAGAACCATCAGAATTAGCCCACAATTTATTTATTTTTTGAGAAATGATCACAGAACTACAGGTAAGTAACTTATAGTATTCTGTCTGGGACTTCCTCAGAAATAAAACATGGTATTTGAATATTACATGTATTGTTATAAATTTTCTCACATGTTCTTTTGCTCAGAATACTTAAAAATATGAAAAATGTCTTGTCTGCCTCCACCTCGTTTGACGGACTCCAAACACAACTCCCCAGCGTATTCTCCATTTTTGTGCAAGACCCCCCACAAGGCCATTGCTGCTGGTCCTCCCCCCCCAACTGTGCTGGTTCCCTCTCCTCCCCAACTCCCTGCTGCTGCTATTTCTACTTATAGAATATTCTAGCCTGTGTTTGATTTCTTCAGTTCAGAACTAAAACTGAGAATAACTTGTCCCAACCTCTATTGTCACTGAAGCAACATTACTTGTCTCCCCTCCCCTTTGACTGGGGGCAAAGAAAGACTGGCTTGGGGCAGGAAAATGGGGCTTATCTGCTATCCAAATTGTGCACTCTAATGCAGTGGTGGGTTTCAAATTTTTTAAAAACCTATTCTGTGGGTGTGGCCTATTTTGTGGGTGTGGCTTGACATCACTCATGCACACTCAGTCACATGACCACCACCCCAAAGCCATGTGGCAAAAATTTTTGGAACTCCTATGAAAGGGAGGGGAAGAGAGGGGAAAACCTCCAAAAATAGACAACTGGAGGATTAGGGGCCGAAATTAGGGAGATCGAAGAAGGCAGGACAGAGAGGAATCCAGTAGAAAGCTATCACATATTGGGGAAAGAACTTTGGGAGATCAGTGGAGGCAAGACAGAGGGGAATCCAGTAGAAAGCTATAACATGCTGAGGAAAGAACTTTGGGAGATCGGAGGAGGCAAGACAGAGGGGAATCCAGTAGAAAGCTATTACACGTTGGGGAAAGAACTTTAAGAGATCGGAGAAGGCAAGACAGAGGGGAATCCAGTAGAAAGCTATTACACGTTGGGGAAAGAACTTTAAGAGATCGGAGAAGGCAAGACAGAGGGGAATCCAGTAGAAAGCTATCACACGCTGGGGAAAGAACTTTGGGAGATCGGAGGAGGCAAGACAGAGGGGAATCCAGGAGAAAACTCCTGAGCTTGCCTCTGCTGTCTGGTGGATTGTGCCGCTGCATCTCTCCAGCGGGTGGGGGTGAGTGTGGAGCGACAGGGCCAGGGCAGGCATTCCGGAAGTTACTTCCAGGTCCATTTCACCATCCAGTTCTCCCGATCTGGTGTGAACTGGCAGAAATCCACCACTGCTCTAAGGTCCTCTAAACTGGAGGCCAGTAAAAGTGAGAACAAAGTTCCAATTTATGGTTTCGGTTATATAGGGGAAAAAGGTGACAGACTTGCCCTTATATAATCACAAGACATCCAATGTGCAGATGATATTCTATAATGGGCATTTTCTGTTCCCAAATCAGGATCCAACATAACTCCTAGCAATAGCACTTAGACTTATATACCACTTTTGCTTTACCACCCTCTCTAAGCAGTTTACAAAGTCAGCGTATTGCCCCCAATAATCTGGGTCCTCATTTTACCAACCTCAGAAAGATGGAAGACAGAGTCAGCCTTGAGCTGGTAAGAATTGAACTGCTGACAGTTGGCAGAATTAGCCTGCAATACTGCATTCTAACCACAGTACCACCATGGCTCTTGATCCAGTATAATAATTTCAGCTGAGAAGGATGTTAAGAACATAAGATACTATACACTTACAGTTTGGATTCCTACTACGCTGGTCACAGATGCGGCATTGAGGGTTTCTTGCTGGCTGGCGAGAGACATGTTCCACCAGCTTACAGTACATTTGTGGACCTCTTTCTCCACAGGTAGCATTTGCGGTGATGAGAGCATTAGAAGCCAAGTTCAGCACTGCAGGAAACAAACCTGAACAAAGAAAAAGAAAGCAAACACTAGAGTAAAATATTTATAGAAATGTTGCATATTTTTGGTCCAGGAATTGGTGATATACTTTCTACAGCAGTTTTATTGATTCAGTATGCATATAACACACTGCAAAAATATAGCCATTCAAAATGTCACAGATTCTCTCTCTGTCTTTGTTTTTCTCTCTGTCTCTGTCTCTCTCTCCCTCTCCCTCCCTCCTTCTCTCCCTCTCTTTTCTCACCTTATTCTCCATTTATCTCTCTATCATCTTTCTCTATCCAACTATCTAACCATCTCAACATGGACTCTGGACAACATACAATTAAAAAAACAACACAATACATAAAATCAGAGTCAAGAAATATGAATGCAACAGGAGGAGGAACAGCCATAGCCCACACAAATGGCAAACCAATTTAGTTAAGAACTTGAAGGGGAAAAATACATTTTTAAAAGGTGGCCTGAATGTTTTCAGAGTTTCAGCAGTCTGAATTCCAGGGAATGCTTGTTCAAAAAGAAGATGTTATGACAAGGAAACAGGGACCCCAAGTCTCATCATATGGATGGGAACTGATGGGTGCCTCCTTCGTCAGATCTTATAGGACAAAATTGTTGGGGGAGAGATGGTTCTTAGAGAGACAGGCTGCATGCCACAAAGCACTTTATAGATGATAACCAGCACCTTGAATTACTCTCAAAAACTCACTACAAACCAATGCCATTCATGTAAAAGAAATGTTACGTGAGTTTGCATCCAATACTGTGCTACTGCATTTTGAATCCGCTATAGTTTATGGGGAATTTTAAAGGGTCACCTCAAATATCTTAAGAACCATGGCCCCATAAACACTTGGCTAAGCTAGGATTAAATCAGTTTTCCTCCATCCAGACTCAAACAGCATCCAGGCACTGGAACATTGATTACTTGGATCAAAAGAGAATAGGATTAGCAGCTAAATATCATAAACTTTCTGATGGTACCTGACCCAATGAAATATTAGCACTCTTTCCTATATTTTCAAGCTTTTGCATTCCCAGTATGTTCCATCTTTATTCCAACAGATTTCTGCAGTGATTTTAACAACTGCAGTGCATTGAACTGATCAATAAGTGAAACTCTGGATTTTCTACTCAAAAATTTTAAGTTGTAAATGTTGATGTTATAGTATTTTTTTTAAAGACAAATGAACTAGGTATACAGAAAATAAAAGAGATAGGGATGACATTGATGTAGTGGTTATGTTGGAAAAGGTTTGAGGATATCCTGGTTCAAGTCCACTCTCATCCCTAAAACCTCATAGAGTGATGTTGGACACTCTATCAGCTCAACCTTCCTCACAGAGTTATTGTGGTGAGAGGCATAATTTATACTGTCTCGAGCATTGGCGGTAAAGTGGGATTAAGCATAAAGTAGAACAGCAGCATCTTCTCCTTGCCATGTACATGACTGCAATCGTTCTCTGGTTCCAGCTACAAACTTTAATAGGCACAAAGTCTAACCTCATCTAAAATTGTCAAGGATGGGCTTGAATGTGTAACAGATTTTCAAATAATTTTCTGTCTTCTCCCTTGCAGAATTAATGCAATGTTATTCAGCCCATTTCTTTTAATCTGCCACCTCAGTTCCCTTGTCTGTCCCTGCAATTAACCTTTGTGTCATTTAATTACTGACCCTGTTGGTCATGGTACAGTTATCCTCTGACATTCTACATTAGTGACTCCAATGCTCCCTTTAAAACTAGGTTAAACATGTTACCTAAGCAAGGCACCCAATTAGTTACTAGAATGTTCAATTTGTACAGCCAGTCAATCAATAGTTAGAATTTTGTCAAATTTGCAACTTGCCATATTTGTCTTGTGTTTTTAAGTTCTATATTTTACTCCTGCTGGGTTTTCCTTAAAAAAAAACCTATTACCACAACAACTCTTCACCACCACAATTTGGATATATTTATGGCTCTCTATAGTGCAGGGAGGGGTGCACAGTAAAAAGTGGGTACTGCAAGTGCAGATGAATTGTCAGTGGCTCCAGCAGCTCCCAATTGACTTACAACCTTATTATGTCTGAAGCTCTGTGGCGTGACTCACACAAAAGACAGCAATCATTTACACATAAGGTAAAGACCCCCATCTTGCTTCCCTCTAGCTTCATCTAACGAGAACATGATATAAACACATAAAGTATTCAGGTAGAAAAAGGATTTACACCAGAAGATGTCGGAAAACATATCAAAGGAATACAAACAGAAGGTGTGAAACAGCAATAGGGAAAACAAACGCCAGTGTAGATTTTCTTTTTCTTTCATTTATTCCTGTTACATATTCACAATAATGTAGCATGAGGACAGAATGACTTTTTAGGGACGACTAAATATTATATGCAGATGCAATCTCCTAGTGGTGTAAAACAAAACAGAAAGGAAAATCAACACACAAAAATTGGGTAATATTTTTCCTAACAACTGGATTTTTTTTGCCTAAAGTTGGTGATCAATTCATGATTATCTGAGAACAAAGCAGTTAGTGTTTAATACAGCATAGTATCTGCCATCTTAGACAAGATATTCACTGTTGTCTCAATATATCTATATTCGTGTAAGTATAAATACATTTATTATTCATTTGGCACACTTTTGAAATAAACTAAAAGGGTTGTAATTGTTCTGCCATAACCAGTCAGTTCATCTCATAATCACTTGTTTTAGTAAATATTATGAGTAACTCTGATTGAGTATAATCCACTTAAAGTCAACCCAAAACCAAGGCCATGTGGAAAAATCAATGCCAATAAGTTTATATATTAACATTTTTGGTACCATTGATAAAGGCAACAGCATGGTAGAATTCAGATAAACCATAAAAATATATTAACTTTGGCTTAATTAAGGCAACAAACAGTCAAACCACAGACAATCAATGGTTTTAGTTCATCTTGCAAGGATTGCTGCTGAAGTTCAGATTTACCAGACTGGTTTGCAAGGGGACTGAGCAGTATTAATCTTTCAAAGCATGACTATAATCCAATATTGTGCCCTTCTCCTGCTGAAATCTTGAATGTAGCATGATAGTCTCCAAGTAATATGCCAGGCATGAGGAACTGTGCCCTTGAAAAGGATGTCAGATTGCTCTTAAAGCATGTCTCACAGCAGAGATGCATCTGATATACAACTGAATATAAGAGACTTTCATGAAATTTAGTGTTGATGGCTTTGATGAAAGAGATTCATTCTTACTGCAGCCCTAATGATGTTGAGAATTGATGCAATGTGGGAGACGGGGAGAAGATCAACAATCGCAAAATAAAGCAGTTTGGTAAATCTGGTCCTGAATCAAATGTTCATCAATTGTTAATATTAATAGTAGTCTTTACTTAAAAGATTCAGTTGGAAATATCTCTTGAGATAACTTCTTTATTTTAATTGCTTTTCTGCTAACTGCTATGAAAAAATTGAAAATTTTAATTATAATAGCAATAGCACTTAGACTTGTATACCACTTCACAGTGCTTTACAGCCGTCTCAAAGCAGTTTACAGAGTTGGCATATTGCCCCAACAATCCGGGTCCTCATTTTACCCACCTCAGAAGGATGGAAGGCTGAGTCAATCTTGAGCCTGCTGAGATTTGATCTGCCAAATTGCAGACAGCCAACAGTCAGCAGAAGTAGCCTGTAATAGTGCATTCTAACCACTACGCCACCATCGTTAGAAGTATTATAAAGGATTTTCGTGATCCTTTTCAGTCGAAGTTTAGAACAGGTATGAGAGGGGACATGATTTTGGATAATCTATGGCATGGGAAGGATGGGTGTTGTGCATCCATCTTCCCTCTCCCTCTCTTGGTGCCTATTTTTTTAAAAAAGGTTTTTATTAGGTAAACATTAAAAACGTTGGGCATAATGCAACATTTCTGGCATAGTGATTTCCATGTTCTTAGATCAGAGGTGGGATTCAAATAATTTAACAACTGGTTCTCTGCCCTAATGACTATCTGGGTAGGTGGGGCTCGGTGGTCATGTGACTGGGTGGGCGTGACCAACTCAAGATCACGCAGGTCAATGGGTGCTTCGCCTTAGCTGTTACAATGAAATAAGGTTAACCGGAGAGGCAGTTTCTGTAAGTAGGTCAATAAAGATTAGGCTAGAAACAACACTAGAATGTTTCCTTCCTGCCTTCCTTACAGGATTAGCCCTGTAAAGTGGAGAAAAACAAAAGGAGATTTCTTCCAACAATTGGTTCTCTGAACTACTTAGAAAGTTAGCAACCAGTTCTCCCGAAAAGTGCGAACTGGCTGAATCCCACCACTGTCTTACATCTTACAACAATAACAGTTTATATTCATTACATAGGTATATGTAATCAGTCAAATTACCTACCCATTAATTCCTTTAGTTATATAGTTACTATCAATTCATATACATATCCAGTTCCTACCTATCATACAATATTCATATCACATTTCCAATTCTTAACATCCGTGTTTTTCTGTCCTGACCTTTTTTCTCTCGTTTGTAACTATCGGTACCATTTGTCCCAGATTTCGTGGTATTCTGTCTCACTCTTGTCCTTGAGCTCTAGAGTCAGTCTGTCCATTTCTGCGCATGTTAGTATCTTATTTATTATTCTTTGTTTCAAGAAGGTCTCTTTATCTTTCCATTTTTGTGTGAAGGTCAATCTTGCTGCCATTAAAATATGCAACATTAAATATAATCCACCTTTGCTATATTTTTCTTTTTTGATCCCAAATAAAAATAGTTCTGGCCTCAACTCTATCCTTTGATTTAATGTCTCTTCCAAACACTTTCTTATCTGGTGCCAAAAGGCCCTAGCTTTCGGGTACTCCCACCACATATGGTAAAAGATTCTTAGTGTAACATTGCATTTCCAATATTGTGGCGATAAGTTTTTATTAATTTTAGCTAATCTTGTGGGTGGAATATGGACCTCTTAGTGCTTTTGATACCATCAACCATGGTAGCCTTATGGATTGGCTCAGAGGATTGTGGGTGGGCAACAACGTGTTGTGCTTGTTCACTTCTTTTCTTAGGGGTTGACTCAATGATTATGAAGAGGGCAGATCCCACCTTGAGGTGCTGCATGGTTTGGTGTCTCTCCACTCCTATTTAACATGTATATGATGCCACTGAGTGAATCATCCTTAGCCATGGGATTATATATCATCAGTACACTACAAAAGACTGCTAAAATCTTTATTAGCATGAGTTATAAACTCAAATTATGCGATATCAGTGAGTAAATTTGGAGTAGGAATGTCTTTGGTAGCTTCTGCAACGTTATTGTCAGCCTCTGTTTTGCTGTTTGCTTTTCGGCTGCCATTGAAATGGGGAGGGAGGGCATGGTATTTGGGAGTGGGAAGAAATCTGTACAGGAGACTGTTAATTGGGAGTTGTTCTCACCATCTATTGTGCATGTAGCAAGGAGGGGAGTTTCCCGCCAAGGCCAAATGTCAGGCATACCAACATGATGATGATTTTTGAAGATGTCTCCCACCTGACAGCTGGGGAAATATTGGATTGGACTATGGACTGGGGTTACCAAGGGGAGGGGAATGGGTCATGTATGATATCAACTGCTATGCGTGCTTTTGCTCAGATCCAGCTTTGCTTAGCTTCTATTTACTTATAATCAGTAAAAGTACTCTTAATTCTGCAAAATGGAGTTGAGTGGTTTCTTTCTTGGTTATTAAGTGAAGCAGCCTTGACAGTTATTTTCTATCCCCACTGACCGGCAGAGGAGGTAGGCTGCCTATCCTATTGTATCTGCCAAGAAAGGAAGTATTTATCTTCCTTTTAAAGTGAGAGTCGATTATCAAGAATGTATTTAAAATTACACTTAAAATGGAATATCTGATGATCTATTCACCATAAACTGAGCTAAAATGAAATTAAAATGCTCCCCAAATAGTTAATCCTATGTACCAGTGCACTATTTTACGAAGACATATATCCATGTACTGATGTGCTCCCGTGCTTTGGTTGTGAACAGTTTACCAAGATCAATGGGAAGAAAATACTGATCTCCATTGTGCCAATGTCATGTCATTAATCGAGAACAACATTTGACCCTTTAATGTGTTATCTGCACCAGCAAAAGCAACTATTTGGAGATGCAAGAGATGCCCTATCAATGTGTCAGGGTTTCAAAAAAAAAAGAGAGAATGAATCTTGCCCTATTCAACCCCCTACTGGCATACATGAGCAGAAATGGAAAGCACAACACAGAAGCAGCAGACAGTGGAAGATGAACTCCAATCTGCCCTGAAGTGAAATCCTGAATTCCTGCTGGTGGTGTAGATTGCCAAGCCTTTCAGCTGGCATTATTTTAACTTTTGGGTTCAAGGACTCAGGACTATCAGATCTGAGCATAAACAATTCAAATTACAGCAAAGAGCTACAGAAAACACTTATTCTTCCATTTGATGGTAGGTCACATTTTTGCTAACCCAGCCTTGTAGCCTTTGTAAAGCCCTTTGTAATCCTACTTTTCTGTTCCCATTACTTTTGCTTTATATTGTTTTAACTTGATAAAACAAAAAAAATCACAGTCATCCTAACACAGGTTACATTTGTCTGTGCTAACCACTGATATGATATAGTGCCAGGCAAACAAAAGTGAGTCAGTACTAATTAGATTCTTTGCTTTCTTCTTTTCTGCTTTTCGAGGTGTCACTTCTGGATAATGCTTTTGGAAAACAGGAGTGATAAAAACCTAAGCACCTTGCTGCAGTTCAGTATATACAGATGAATAGAATATGATTTAATATTCCTCCTGAATATTTATTGTTTAGAAAATGTATATTGCCACCTACTCGCACATGGCGACTCAAGGCATGATTCAAGGCGGCTTACAAGGATATAAAAACACCATATAAATGAAATAAAAAGAAAAATAATAAAATAATAAACTCCCTCATGATTCAAGATGGCTTACAAGGATATAAAAACACCATATAAAAGAAATAAAAAGAAAAATAATAAAGTAATACACCATATAAAAGAAATAAAAAGAAAAATAATAAAGTAATAAACTCCCTCATGATTCAAGGCGGCTTACAAGGATATAAAAACACCATATAAAAGAAATAAAAAGAATAAAAATAAAAATAAAATAATCCCCCCCCTGGTGACAACACACATTTATACTAGCCCAGTGTTTCTCAACTTTGGCAACTTGAAGATGTCCGGACTTCAACTCCCAGAATTCCCCAGCCAGCTGGCTGGGGAATTCTGGGAGTTGAAGTCCAGACATCTTCAAGTTGCCAAGGTTGAGAAACACTGTACTAGCCATTTAATGTGTAATCCCGCTCTGGATTTCCCAGGGTTGCTGACAGAACCCTGTCTTCAGGGCATTCTGGAAGAGAATGGAAGCCATTCTAATCTCTGGGGCGATAATATAAATTCTGCCACAACATACATATTTGTACATGCAGCTTTTCTGATAGGTGTAATATGGCTTATTTTCTATGCAGCTACCCAAAACATTGTTTTCTATGAAATGTTTCCAAATACATACTTTTTTCAAAATAAAATTCTTAAACACACCCTTAGACAAAGCACTTGTGCAGTGATGTGTGTAATGCTGTATCAGTCACAACTCTAGTGTCTGAATCATTTCCTCATCCAGATGAGACTAATTATAATGCCCCTCCCCCTGAGGTCTTATGGATTTGGATGGATTCCATGAGACACTTGGGGTGCTTCCTATAAATCTTATAGGCAATTCAGTTAAATACTATGTTACCTGCTGATAAGTTAACCAAGCTTTTGATGAGATTGCTATTGGTTTTTCTCTTCATGCTATTCCCTTGGTTTATCAAGAAAATTTGGAAATTGAAGTGACAGAAGTAATGCTAGGCAAGAAGGGGAGAAAGACAAGAAGTCAACCTGATGATCAGGGACACGAGTTCAACTTTGAGCCTACATTGTGGCAATGAAAAGGCAAAGTGTCATTACTTCTGCTCACTTAGTGCTACATTTCCAAAGTTTCCATAAGTTAAAGGTTCCCCTCACACATATGAGCTAGTCATTCTCAACTCTAGAGGGAGATGCTCATCTCTGTTTTAAAGCTGAAGAGCCAGTGTTGTCCGAAGACCTCTCCATGGTCATGTGGCCGGCATGACTAAAAGCCGAAAGCACACAGAATGCTGTTACCTTCCCACCAAAGGTGGTTCCTATTTTTCTACTTGTATTTTTACATGCTTTCAAACGACTAGGTTGATAGATGATGGGACAAGTAACGAGAGCTCACTCCATTACTGGGCACTAGGGATTCGAACCGCTTTGACTGCTGACCTTTGCTGATTGACAAGCTCAGCATCTTAGTCACTGAGCCACTGGGTCCAATAAAGTTTCCATAATTTTCCTTAAAATATTATTATTGATGTAATTACTAAAATCTACCAATAATACAATTCTGCTACTTCCTATTGCAATCAACATTCAAACCTGCCAGAAGTGAAAACTATCACCCTGCATATCATCATAGGTTTTAAAAATTCATTTTTAAGCTTTGGGGAGAAATCTTAAAATGTTACTAAATGTGTATCCGGTATAGCAACAGCAATAAAGATCTGAAAATGTCATACCTTCTAAAAAGCTTCGTCAGGAGGGATATAAAGTACTGTCTTTTGTACGATAACACAAGGCTGGAATATGGCAACACAATGAGCAAGCACATGAAAACAATGGGGCGAAACAAACATATTGTTGCAGTCAAGGATAATTTCCTACAGTACCCCATAGAGAATAATTTAATATACTCAATACACCATGGAAAACAGCATGTTTATACAGCCAGAAAATATGTTCCATTTGTAGGTATCACTGCCCAGACCCAACAATAGTACAGGCAGACTGGAAAATATGAAGTCAATGTTTGTTCAGAAGCAAAGAAACTACAATATTACACCATTTCCGTTCAACCATTCTTAAAGCATTAACAACTACTGTATTTTTTCTTTTTTTAAAAAGGTGTGACACATTTCTGTTGTTAGGTTAGTGCTTTTACTCACTGATCGCTACCATGTTTTCCCCAAAATAAGACAGAGTCTTATTTTCCTTTGGCCCCTGAAATAAGCGCTTGGCCTTATTTTTGGGGAGGTCTTATTATTTTTGAAGTGCAGGAGATGGCGAGCGTAGTCACCTCATGGCTGCTGCTGTGTTACAATATTTTGGGGGGAGGGCTTATTTTAGCTCATGTGCTCAAAAGCTCAAATTGGGCTTATTATCTAGGGAGGTCTTCTTTTCAGCAAAACACGGTATATTAAAAATTATTCATCTTTTAGGCTGTGCATCCCTCCCCACCTCCAGTCTTCCAGCTCTATTTCTCCTCTGATATGTTCATTTTCTCCCCTTCCTGTTATCTGTGTCTCTTTATGCACATAAACACTACACAGACATTCATTAGATTTCTACTCTTTTCCAGCTAAATGACATCCAAAACCCTACTCTGCCTCTGATGCTGAACTTACATAAACTGACATTTTGGCACCACTTTCATTATGACAGAAAATAAAGGCTGTGCCAAGAGGGACTTTCATCAAGGATGCCTGCTTTGTTTACAGCAGGTATGAAATAGATCTGATCTACTACATATTGCTAGAGGTCAGCTCCCATCAGTCTCAGAAAGTATTGCCAGTACAGTAGTCAGGGTTGATAGAAATAGTGTTCCGCGTAGCTGTTTTCACTTATTTTCATAAACAAGCTTAGACATTCTATACAGAGTTTTCCTTCTTTGTAGCAGTGGAACAGAGGTGCAGCTGTTGAAATGTGCTGCCTAATTCCTTCTTTGCTAACCTAGTTCTTGATCATTCCACTGAAACCAGAACATTTTATAATGTAATAACTGTTTGTTTGCTTCCCCAACCCGACTTGTGTTGAGGATCAGTTGTGTTGAGAGCTCAGAAGCAGATGGCTGTCAGAAAAGCAATGACAACATAACATGGATAAGAACTAATAAACAAATGCATCTTGGTGAATAGTACAGAAGTCCTGCCTATAAATGCCAACAGACAGCTGGCTTGAAAACACTGTCGCACTATACTGAATACTACATGTTTATTTTAGTATTAATGAGTATTAGATGGTTATCATTTTAGCCAGCACCTTTCTGGATTAAATTTTACTTGTCTTTCAGGGACCTCAAATTAAGTACTCTGTTTCATTAATTTGTCTTAGAAAGAGAATGTATGGATTTATATTCTATTAATGCTGAAACTAAACAAAAATGATATAGCCACAACATCAGCCAAATCCACATACTGTATTCTAATATAATTCTGGTATTCTAAAAAAGCAAATCTTTTTCTCTTAAATATATTTTTGAAGATCCTAGGCCTGACTTCAGTTTATTAGTAGGACTGATTAATGATTATTTTAAATTGTATTTAAGGTTCCCAGAAACCTTAAATTATCTCTTTTATCTATTATCTCTCCTCATTATTTTGGACACATCTTATCTTCACCCTACCCATTTTTTTAATATTATTATGGACCTGCATATGGTCAGCCCAGAGCTTTAAATATCTTCATTAGCATTGTAGGCTAAATCCTCTAATCCCACCAATACTACGAACAATTGAAAATATCATTTTCTCCTTTTATACATATTTAATTCTTTCCCAAATAGATTAAGCTAAAGAAATATTTAAAAAGTATACTCATTTGTTGTCAAATGAGTGCACTCAGCTCCCACCTAGGAATGGTTTCATTCTATGTTCATTCAAAATAGGGTGTTGCCAGGGGTGGTATTGATTTACCTTCCCTACTGGTTCACAAATGTGAATGCACATGCCACCTCTGTGCATGCGCACAGCCTTCTGCGCATGCACTTTTGGCAAAAAAGGGCCTAAATGAGATGCCATAGAACCGGGGTGAGTGGGTGGGGGACACCACAATTTTCACTACTGGGGAAAGCGGTCCGAACTGGTAGAGTACCACCTCTGGCTGTTGCCATCTTACTCTGAATGACTGACCGGAATTAAATGAATGATGTACCTTCTGAAAATATGATATTTACACTGACTGCCTCCCCCTAAGTTCTTATCTTTGAATTAACCATTTTGTCTTGCCTTTGACAGGTTCACTAGATAGTATTCAAATCATTGGAAGGTTGATGAGTTGCAACTTTGTCTTTTCTATGCCCTAAGAAATATTTTACAATGAAAAAAATTCTATACCATTAATTATACAGGGCGGGGCATAACCTTTTCCTAGGGGGTCACAGCAAGATCGACAGCAGTTTACAACTTCCGCGACACCTCATTTTAAAGCCCATAAAAAACTGAATTGAATGAGCTATTAAATGTTAAATTTGCTTTAAGAATGGCTGGAAAATTCGATTCGGAAGAACAAAGGATCATTGACAGAATAAAATGCATTGCCTTTCGAGAGGCTCGCGATGCTGGAGCGACGTTTATCAATCGAAAATGGATTGCAAACAAATTGAAACGTCATCCGGATTGGGTTACTGATAATTGGAACAAAACAGCCCAAGAATGTTTCACAAAATTTGGAGAAGGGCGTCCTCTGCAACTGTCCCAAGAAAGCAAAGCCATCATTGCAACTGGCAGTCGCAAACAACGAAAAGGAAACCGAAAAGTGGCCCAAGAAATCCTTCAAATTCGTGGAAAACGAGTTGATCAAAGGACAATCGGCCGATATCGAGAACGAGAAGGTTTGAAGCCATTCCACGTCATTTGCAAACCATTGAAAACTCAAACACACGTTCAAGATCGGCTTTGGTTGTGCGATTGGTTGTCTGAATGGACCGAGGAAGATTTTCTTCATTTGGCGCCATCTGACGAATTCTTCGTTTATGCCATTCGAAAACCGAATTTCCAGAACGATCGAATTTGGGCTAAAGACGTCGACGACATCGCCAAACATGAACGATATCGACAAATCGTTCGCAATCCGACTTGCATCGGGATTTTCGTCATTTTCACAGCCAAGAAACTGCATTGGGTTTTGAAGGATAAAGGGGAATCCTGGGATGGCAGTTATTTCCGTGAGAAAATTTTATTGGAGAATGTCATTCCATTTCTCAGTGATCCAGACAATGTCTTGGTGGTTGGTGAGGCTGTCTTTCTTCATGACAAAGCTCCTTGCATGCGTGCAAATGCGACTCAGCAATTGTTAAAGGAAAACAATGTCGAATTTTGGGGCAATGACGTCTGGCCGGGAAATTCGCCAGATCTCAATCCGGCAGAGAACATTGGGGCCATAATTAAGGATGAAGTGGAAGCTCTGATGATTCAGGAGCAAGGTCAAAATCGATATTCGGTTGAAACTTTGAGAATGAATTTGGAAACTGTGTTGAAAAATCTGGAAAATCGAACGGAACTGTTTGAAGATTTGTTGTGTTCTTATCCACCTCGTTTGAATGCTGTTCGAAGGGCTAATGGTGGTCATACTGACTATTAAATCATGTCAATAAACTCAGTTTTTGATGGGCTTTCGAATGGTGTATGAATTATTTGTGTTGTTATTACAAGTGTTGCTGTGACCCCCTAGGAAAAGGTTATGCCCCGCCCTGTAGATCACTCAACTGAAAATCACAGGTTAATAAATTTAGGTATCTAGGGTGAAGGGGAAATAGCATCTAAATTTAAATACTAGTGAATATTAGAAATCTGAGTTGAAACACCTAAGATAATCATTCCAGGTATCTTGAATTTTGTATTAACACACACTGATATCTTAAGCGTAAATATCAATTTAATTTTGTTTTTCCTTTTGCACTGCATTTTCCAGTTAACTTTTTCTGTTCCTGAACAACTGCAAATCTATCCCCATTTTTTTACTATTAAAAAAGTTCATCTATTTACATATAAGTCTTACTTTTCACTGGCTCTCTTGAGCTACATTTATTTGTTTGTTTATTCCTGCCTATATTGTTTTTTTGTACATATTTGTCTTGGAAGTATAGTTGAACTTTAAAAAAAAGTTATCAGAGATAAATTCATTCAAAGTATCTCTAGATTAGTTTTATGAGGAGAGAGACTAATTTTTGCCAGAGAATTATGACTGATAATATGGGACATCCCTTGAATCTCTTTATGAAATATTAAGGATAAAGGGGCATTTCCTCCCCCCCCCCTGCACTCACTCTGCTAAACAACCAATTCCCACAATACTGACAACCTATCTAGAAAGGCAGTATTACCATGATTATTCTCATCTTCCCTATTACCTATCACCTTATCTCCTTATGACTATAAATTGTTGCTTAAATCTTACAATTTAAATTGTTTAATTAGTATTCTAGTATGATTTATGTTGATTGCTTATTTAGTACCCATGACTATTACTAAGTGTTGTACCCAGAGGTAGTATTCAGCCAGTTCGAACCGTTCACCCGAACCAGTAGTGGAAATCACAGGTGGGTCTGCCCACCTACCCTGAATCTATGTTGTGCTATTTAGGCAGATTTTCAAGCTGTGCACATGTGTCCAAACTGTGTGAGCGATCATAGTGCATGTGCAAAAGGCCAAAAGCATGCACGGATGGGGGGTGTGCAAGCACACAAGCATGCACGCTCACATTTGCAAACCGATAGGGAAAGTAAGTGAATACCACCCCTAGTTGTACCTAATGTTTTATCATGAATGTATTTTTACAATGACTATGATCATGATCTATCACTATTGTTTTATGTACACTGAGAACTTATGCACCGGAGACAAATTACTTGAGTGTCTAATCACACTTGGCCAATAAAGAATTCTACTCTCTAAAAGAGGTTAGACATTTCCTATAGTTTTGTCTGTCTGACCAAATACCTCCTTTGTTTTTGCTTCAGAGTCACTCTAAAAAAATCTCTCTAAATTATAAATTCAATATGTTTTATGGCTTTATTTTAGTACTGAAAGTATTTTGGTTGCTTCTACTTGGAATCTGACTATAATAAACTTTTTGGGCTGATCTGAACAATAAGTTGCTGAATTGAGATGGAAGGTTATGGCATTTTTGTGGGTTATTTCCAGAATATATAAAAGGAAATACTGTTTCAGCCCTTATAAATTTATACTATGAGATTCCATAGAGTTTTATCTTGTTTATTATTCTTTTCAACATCAATGTAAAGCTTCAGTGGTGGAGGGAGGAACATCTAGGGAATTGCTGTTAAATCTCTTCCTCTAGTACTTCCTCTAGATATTTGTTAATGCTGTATTCACTAGGGTTGTACAAAGCTTCAGATGGTGATTTGATCAGAATGAGGTTTAGCTGAATCATATCAAGTCTTTGAATCAATTTAAGATGTCAAAACAAATCAGGTCCCTTCAAAGCACTTTGGAGATATTTCAAAGGCAGTTCAAAGATTGGATGTGCTGTCTGGCTTCATTAGAGCTTTAATTTTATATATTAAAAAACTGAACTAGCATTAAGTGCTGTGGTTGGTTCTCTAACAGTTACATGAACAGCTAGCCAATAAATTTTATCACCTCTGCAAACCCTGCATATTTAAATGCTATTCTCCTGATTATGGATTTATCTGCACTGCTCTGATGCCCTGCAGTCAGAATGGATAGGCAACTACTTCTGGACAATAAAAGCAGACATCAACTATTAATCCTTCACTTAAGTTCAAAGTGACCAAATATGACAATCAGACAACATAAATGGATTCTCTGTGCCTCTGCTATGGCTAAAATATTGCAGCATTTTAAAGATAAATTCATGGGTCCATTTATTCAATGGATTGAAAACTTGCCTACAGTTGACACTTATGAGCGGATTGCCTATAGACACAGACTTTGTATAAATAAGTATAATGAAATACAAGACCCATTTATACAGAACACAGTAAGTTAAAAATAGTTGGGTGTATGTTAGAGTTGGTATTCAGCAGGTTCTGACCAGTTCTGGAGAACCGGTAGTGAAAGTTTGAGCAGTTCGGAGAACTGGTAAATACCACCTCTGACTGGCCCCGCTCCCATCTATTCTCTGCCTCCTGAGTCCCAGCTGATCTAGAGGAAATGGGGATTTTTCCTTCCCCTGGAGTGGGGAGGGAATGGAGATTTTATGGTATCCTTCCCCTGCCACGTGCATCAAGCCACGCCCACCAAGCCATGCCATGCCATGCCACACCCACCAAGCTATGCCACAGAACCGGCAGTAAAAAAATTGAATCCCCCCACTGGTGTATGTAGCATTTGAATATTTGCATTAGACAAGGGCATATAGAATTGTAACTGTTTATTATTGTGAGAACCTTATTTTTTTTTCTTGTATTTCTTTCACCTTTTTTGTTAAAGCACTTTTTATGTGTTCCTTTTTCCCCTTTGACAATACACACTATCATTACTGTTCCTTTTGTCTTTGGCTCTTTTTTGTGTTATTCATTAAAAAGCAATAAAAATAAATTTTAAAAAAAGTTCAAAGTGACCCCAGGCCATGTTTTCCTTTTCTACTTCAAAAGTATACTTTTCCCTGTTAGGTTGTTTTGAGTGCCCCTGTCCATGTGGGCCAGAATTCCTCCATTTGC
The DNA here is from genome assembly GCF_009769535.1 of Thamnophis elegans. Taxonomy (NCBI): domain Eukaryota; kingdom Metazoa; phylum Chordata; class Lepidosauria; order Squamata; family Natricidae; genus Thamnophis; species Thamnophis elegans. The sequence continues at coordinate 41,333,312 of NC_045544.1, read as the reverse complement.
TGCAAGCTAATCTCATTGGTTAGTTTGCAGAGAAAGAAACTTTATATTCTTTATATCACATTGTATTACACATTCATTGGTGATAACAACATATGTACTTCTCCGACTTTAATTATTGTGCAAAGAGTCTCAGAAATTTTGTTAGAATTGCCAGCCCAGAAAAGCGAGCAGTAAGGCATAAAAGAGTATTTTAAACATTTGCACGGTGTTTGAAAGTTTTTATTTGTAAGTTGACCTTGATATTTCTTTGTAGGTTCATTTTTTTGGCTGATCTGAAGGTTGCTGAGCTGTCCTTTCCTTATCCCTGCTGTTTAAAAAAGGTGCAGAGTAAACATTTCAAAAATAATTGCAATGAATCCCTTGAAGCAATCTGGCTGAAACTTTGCAATTTAATGTCATCTGAAGGATCTAGTTTCCGCCTATTTTTCCCCTATTCTTCAGAAAATGAAAGCTGCAGGTGGTTTGAATCTTTACAGCTAGTCCTCATTTAACAAATGTCCTGTTTAGCAACTGTTCAAACTTACTAAGATATTTAAAAAGTAGCTTTCCAACAGGTCCTTGTACTTATGACTGTCATCTGGTTATGTGATCACCATTTGCGCACTCCTTTTTTGACTTCCAACGAGCATAAGGTGACCAGATTTTAACATTGGTAAAGAGGGACACCATTGACCGGGGAGGTGGGGGGGAAGGGGGTTGATTAAAAAAATTTTTTTTCACTTAACAAATGTGGCAAGAAAAATTGTAAAATGGGGCAAAACTCAATAAATTTCTCACTTAACAACATAAATTTTGGGCTCAATTGTGGTTGTGCATTGAGGACTACCTGCACTTATCTTCAGTGTTACATCATTCTGCTGTAGCATTAAATTTCATATAGAACAAGCTTGTTCTTTCAGAATTGTGGAATTGTTATATAACTGTCTACCTTTAGAAAAGTTTCTCTTGAGTTAAACTCAGCTCCTATAATTTTATTGATGTGTTGTAATTTTCTTAGTAGTAGTATGGAAATTGTCATTGTTGCTTTTGGACAATTTTTAATATTTTCCTATTAGATATACAGTACTGAGATTCCCAGGTGGTTTCCCCTCCAATTATTAGCCAGGTTCAACCCTGCTCATCTTTTTGAGAGCAGGCAAAAACAGTCAGGTTACATCCCTACAAATTGAAAGTTCTCTCCCTCCCTCTCTCTCTATCTCTCTCCCCTCCCTTCCCCTCTCTTTGTCACTCTGTGTGTATGTGTGTGTGTGTGTGTGTGTGTGTGTGTGTGCCTGTCTGTCTCTCACTCCCACTCTCTCTATCTCTCTATCTCTCTCCCCTCCCTTCCTCTTTCTCTGTCACTCTGTGTGTATGTGTGTGTGTGTGTCTGTGTCTGTGTCTGTCTGTCTGTCTGTCTGTCTCTCACTCACTTAATCCCTCACTCTGTGTGTGTGTGTGTGTGTCTGTGTCTGTGTCTGTCTGTCTTTCTGTCTGTCTCTCCCTCCTTCCCAACTTGCAGATGGGCTCCAGCCCAGCGGAGCCTCTTCCTTCTTTTTAACCAGGTGATCTTTCCTAAGACATAAAAAATAACCCCCACAATTACAGGCTCAACAAAAGAAGCTGGAAAGAGATACTGAAGCCAAGAAGCTGAAACCTGGGACTGGAGAAAAACCTTTTCTATCCCCTTACCAGCCCATCTGGGAAGACGAGTAACACGAGGGGGATCCCTCCCCACGCGGATGGGTTCCAGACCAGCGGAGCCTCCCTGGACATCACAGCAGAAGCAAGTGCACCGATCTCGGCGTTTTTCGCAACGGGGCGTGCTGCAAGAGGGAGTGAGTGAAGACCTTTTCTAGCTGGCACAAAGGACTTCCCCAGACTTGCTTTGCTGAGTGGGGGTGACAGGCCTGCACCTCCACCACCAGCAATCTAGAAAAGGTCTTCACTCCCTCCCTCTTGCAGCCTGCCCCGATGCGGGCTGCTAAGCAAGGGAAACATCTGATGCTTCAGTAGAAAGGAAAGCAATTTCAGAGCTACGGCTGGCATCAGGCAGGCAAAGGCTTCCCACTGACCTCCCCCTCCCACCTCCGAGGCTTTTTTTTTAATTTGAGAAAAAAAGATGATGCAGGTTCTAAAAGAGCGAATCTCCATCGCACGGTTACGCTTTTTCTTCCTCCAAATAATGGTCAGCGAGTCAGCCTCCTAATTTCAGTCTAGGCTCTGCAATTACCTTTTCTCCCCTTCCAAACCCGCAGAAACAGGAGGGAATCGGTCATTATCATTAGCACTCTTTCCCACGCCTGGCCTCCCCTTTGGAGGTAAGGGGCGGGGAAGAGCAGATCTCCCGGGGACACAAATATTCCCCAAGTGGCCACCACCCGCTTCTTGTAGCTCCCTCCCCAGAAAATGAGAGAGGAGTGAAATAATGCTACGCTTTGGAAATGCGGATATCCAATGCCAGGTCCACGCCAGGAGATTCAGGGCTTCCCTCCAGGCCACTTGCACAGCCAGCAGCCGCATCCACAGGCTCCGTGGGGAAAGGCAGGCCATGGGAAAGGGGAGCAAGTGCACTCCCCGCCAGCCCACTCCAATCTCGCCCGCCCAGTTCCCAAACCCTCTCTTCTGAAAGAGTTCTCCAGCAGTCTCTGGCAAGGTGTCTTCCCCGTCCCGCTTGGGCTGAAAGCAAATAAAGCAAATAAAATATAAAATGCTGGTTTACCTTTCTCTGCTGCTTCTCTCCCAGACTGGATCCGAGAGGAGATCCCTGTCATAGTCTTCCTGCTGCCCTCGTGGCACGGGGAAAACAGATGGTACTTTGTCCCTTCTCTCTCCCCATTGCTCAGAAAAGCAACTCCAGGAAGGTCCTTTGGTGGCGGCAGGCGTCCTAGAACCTGCCTACTAGCAAAGGACCTTCCCAAAGTTGCTTTTCTGAGCAACAGGGATACAGAAGGGACAAAATACCATCTGGCCGTTTGTGAGCCAATCAAGAGTGTGGCTTTGAAAACCTGCGGCGTGATCATCTGCACGGGAGCGAGTGTCTCTCCCCGAATATGGAGGACATAGTGGGCAACTTGTATGTATCCTAGAAAATCAGTAAGACCCGCTGGTGGCCCATATCTGCCACGTCCTTGCAGCCTCTTTACATTGGTAAAGATAAAAATTTAAAACAAATCAGGACTTTTTAAGAACACCGCAAGACGCGGGACAAATTGTGCAAAATCGTGACTGTCCCACCAAAATCAGGACGTTTGGTCACCTTAAACAAGCAGAGAAAACAAGAACCCTATTCCAATGTTTATAGTTGCCCTGCTGTGGAATGTGTAGTATGTCAGGGTTCCAAGTAACACCCCCAATGAAAGAAATCTTAGAGGCTTGAGTTTCCTCAAAGTTCTATTTTATTAGATGTCATATTGGCACATCTGGGAAAACTTGGATCTGAAAGCTTCTGAAACCCAAATGAAAGTTCAAGTCCCTGCCCAGCACCCACATGTCCATCACATGGCCCAATCAGGCACCACCCAAAACTGGAGATGCTTCCCAGTCACACCATTGCAGCTGTAGGGCAAGATGTCTTTGACTCTCTGAGAAAAGAATGTTATTTTGACTATATATCACCCATACTCCATATAATCCCCCATCCTATTTTCCCATAGTAGAAAAATGTAGCAGAAAAATGTAGCAGGAAGATGCCAACCTACAACACAAACCGACAGTAAAATTTATAAACATACAAAATAATAGAACAACTATAGTTTCAATAGCCATAACAATCATCAATGATTAAAATGGAAAAGATCCATTTGCAGGATAGGTGCCTATAAATAAAAGGTACCCCCCAAAGAGAAGTTACCCCAGATAAGTTACCCCCAAAAAATCTGGTGGAAGATGTTCCATAAAGCAGAAGCCACCACAGAAAAACACTCTCACAATCCCTGGTCCTTCTCAACTCAGACATGTGAGAACCTTGAACATTGTCACCCTGTATAGAAGGAAAGTAGTCCTAAAGATTTCTAATCTACCATAATATGGAAATCCAGTAAAATTTTAATTCTGCAGCTGCTTCTTATGCAACATACTTTCAAAATGACGATTTTCCTGTATAAGAAATGTTTCACAAATTACCCATAGAAATCATGAAGAATCTTACTTGATCCAGCCAAGAATCTATATATCAGAGGTCAACTATTTCTTTTTATAGTGGCCATCCAAATATTCAATGGTAAACTCAGAAGCACCATAGGAAGCAGTCAGCTCTTGCTCCCTAATTGCTAGCATCAATAGCTGTGACTGAACCAGATATTTATTTTATTCACTTATTTTGCCCTAATATTTATGCTGTCCTCAACTATTATTAAGTAAGTATTTCTGCCATACATAAAAGGCTTGTTTGTTGTACAGCACTTTCCACACTACACAAGAACTGTACCATCCATATTTTAAAATCATGGAAGGCTACACAGTAATTTTATTACCACTCTCAGAATGGGTCTAGTTCATTATTGTTTTACCAGGTCACCCAGTTTGGAAAAGCTCTCAGCAAGAATGCTGAATGTAGCAAATTCTCCTTGTTGTTTTTTCCTTGCAGAAATGCTCTCTGGAAAACATCAGAGAGCCCTGCTGTGGTAAAGAAATACTTGAAGATTACATTTCTTAAAACCAGTTGTCCTGCCTTTCCCATGGTATCTCAGCAACAGCCTTTCTAATTCATTGGCCAATGGCTTATTTTTGCAGTTAGGAACCTAGCTGAATCAAGACCTAGTCTCAGCCTCTTCTCAGAAAATACTCTGCCTCTTTTTTCCTCATTCAGAGAAAATGGGAGAAGCACAGGGATAGGTGAAGAAATAAAGCTATCGTATTTCCCTGAAAGTAAGACCCAGTCTTATATTCGTTTTCATAGATTTTCACGAGTGTAGGTATGCTGGTCTTGTTGTATTCGGGTATTTTCCCGTGTAAGATTGAGATTGTCTTGGCAATGTTTCAGCTCACTCGCCATCTGCAGGCTGGGTTTTGGGCAGACTTTAAGTACAAAACCCAGCCTGAAGATGGTGAGTGAGACCTCGCTGAAACGTGGCCAAGACAATCTCAATCTTACATGGGAAAAGACCCAAATACAACAAGACCAGCATACAAATATATGTTCTGACCCCCCTCATTCCACACCAAAGCACACTCCGAGGCAGAGATAAATTACAGCATTTAATTAACATACAAAGAGGTCCTTGGCAGCAACCCAGCACAGACAAACTTGGGCAGCAATAAACACAGATAAGGCTTGGCAGCAATCCAGCCTGCCAAGCTCATACAAAATTCTCCGACATTTGATTCTGTGTTGACTTCTGCAAAGAGGGCATGTGCACAAGTAGCCTTTTTATAGTCTGGAGAGGAGCCTAATGACCACCAGCTGAGTGCAATTACCTCCTGTAATTGCATAATTGTTCCTGACGCCTAGTAGCTCTTTGATGGATGCATGCAGGAACAACTCACTACTGGCCTCCGGCTCACTCTCCCTTGTCTTCTCCCCACTGGTCCAAGGCTCAGGTGCCTCCTGGTGGCCAGCCAGCCTCTCTGCGTCCTGTTCAGAGTCAGAACCCTGTCCAGGGTCCTCCACATCCTCCAGAGCTGACTCAGAGGGCCCTCGCTGTCGGAGTCTGGTGGCAGCTCCAACGGCTCCTGCTGGGCCACAACACACACACATATATATACAAAAGATGCATTGGGTTTATTTTCATGGAAATACGATTTCAGGGTGATGGTGGGGGACCGGCCTCTGCTGCCCTGGCCTGGGCCTAGCCTGGCTGGGTACCCCACTCCCAGCACATGCCCAAGAGATGACAAGCACATGGGGCTGGCAATGTGTCCGGCAGCAGCTGCAGCGCAGGTGAGTCCGAGCACTGTGACCACTGCAATGTTGAGCTGGCCATACCCCCCCCCATGCTGAGTATCTTAACTGGGGCTTATTTTGGGTAGGGCTTACGAGCATCATGAAAAATCATGCTAGGGATTATTTTCTGGTTGGGGCTTATTTTTGGGAAAATACAGTAGCAGAGATTTAACCCTACCCTAGGCTACTTGTGCACACACCCTCTTTGCAGAAGTCAACACAGAATCAAATGTCAGAGAATTCTGTATGAGCTTGGCAGGCTGGATTGCTGCCAAGCCTTATCTGTGTTTATTGCTGCCCAAGCTTGTCTGTGCTGGGTTGCTGCCAAGCCTTATGCTTGTAAATATAGTAAATATAAAGGAACAAACTAATTACCTTTTCTTGATTCCTTTCCTGCTCTCTGTGCAGAATTGAGCATAGGTGGATCTATAAATCATACTTGAACCATTAACTGAACACTGTTTGGCTGCAACAGTAGTTTCTAATATCAGAATCCTTTACAAAAGTTGACTGTGTAAAATTAATCTTCAAGGGCCTTTAGAAGATACTGAGAGAGCCAGTTTGGTGAAGTGGTTTAAGACAACAGGTTACAAACCAAAAGACTGTGAGTTCTAGTCTTGCGTTATGCCTTATGGGTGATCTCAGGCTGACAGATTTTTTCAGCCTCATGAAGGAGACCGTGGCAAACTAATATTCTTGCTAAGAAAACTGCAGAGACTGGTCCAGGCAGTCACCCTAGAGCCATGATGGGGAACCTATGGCACACGTGCCACAGGTGACACGTAGAGCCATATCTGCCAGCACATGAGCCATCAGCTCCATCACACATGTATGTACCAGCTAGCTGGTTTATGGCCTTCTGAAGGGCCAGGGGAGGCCTTTTTTGCCCTCCCTAGGCTTCCGGAAAGCCTCCCCCAGCCCCCTGAAGAAAATACCAAGCTCAGCTTGGAGGTGAGCAGTGTGGCGTGCATGGGGGGGCACACTTTGCATTTTGGTTGTTGGCATACGTGTGTGCTATCCCATGCATGTGCTCACATTTTTGGCACCCAACAACAAAAGCGTTAGCCATCACTGCCCTAGAGTCAACACCTATCTTAAAAAAAAAGAAGATTTAGAAAATTTCCAATTTAGGCTATTATTTATGGACTTCTTCCTACCTGTAATTAGGAATCAATGAAGGCTGTCTTACAGTTACTGGAAGCAAATAGTATGAATAGTGTATATTCCAGGCTTCTCAAGTGTTATTTGCGAAAGGAGAAGAAAAATCCAGAGATTCAGCAAGTTTTTATTTGGTTTTTCTTGTCTTTTGTTCTGAAAAAATTAACTTTCTTTTCCTCTTCAATGATTTATTAAAGACAGCTGATTATTTTTTAAATGGATTGGAAAGTATTTCTAACTTGAACATTTTTCATCTCCCTTTTGTCCTCGGCATAGGCCAATCATATATGTAAATGAATATACTGCATTTTTAGTGCATGCAGACAATAAAAAGCAAATCAGAAATAGCATGGTCTGAAAAGAATTCATTTGTGATGTAAAACAAGCATTCTTTCAGATAAAAAATGAAAGGGAGAAAAGTCTTCCTACAACATAGAACAATTTATGTAAATGAGGATGGTTTGATTATACTTGTTAGACAGCCTAATAAATCATTCAGTAAAATAAAATGCTAAAGAGTCTCCAGCAGAATTTTTGAATTCGAAACCAGTTCAAGACATTAATATTGATGGAAACTAGTTTTGCAGGTATATATATATATATATATATATATATATATATATATATATATATATATATATATATATATATATACACACACACACACACACACACACCAACATCAAACAGGTACACACATGGACATACATCGCCTTAAGGGTATGTATGATGAGTCCAATCAATGCTGTGGGCAAAGAAATAGAAGCTCATGTATGCAGATCATTAAGAACATTTATACAATTTAGGATACTTAAGAGAAATTTATTTCTATAAATTCATCTTGTAATTTTTTTTATTAAAAAACGTGACTTCATACATTATATATTTGTTGGTGCCTGGCATTTTCTATCCACAAATTGGGTGGAAAATTCTGAAAGGTCATTCATAACCCTTCTAACCCTCCAGCAATATCAATATGAGGCAGATTCAAACTCCAGATGTTGCTCATTCTGGCAGCAGAATAATATAAACATTACATGAGAATGACTTGCCCTCATGCAATATTTAGTGTAAATACATTTAACAATTTGCTTCTTCCTGGGAAAAACAATTCTTTTCTTTTTTATTTCTTTTTTAATTTTTCAAACCGAAATATATTTAATCAAATGATAATTCTTTTGTACTTAATACCCTTTAGCCAGCTGTAAACCTTGTTCTTAGTAACCATAGCTCTGAAAGATGGTAGAATATTTTCAGTACATTGGAAGTATTGAATTAGATCTGTATCGGCCTTGAAGGGTGTTGTTATACAAAAATATATTGTGTATTTGTATTGTTCTGCTAACCATAATTTTTCAAGTTCATATTCTCCAGTGTGATATAGTTAGTTAACAAGAAAGCTAGGCAATTTAGGAGGTAAACTTTTCTGACAATCTTCTCAGTACAATGTTAGTCAGAACCGGAAATGGAAGGAGGCAGAAAATCTGTTGTTCATTTGTGCACTTTGTTCACAAGTTGTGTATCTAACTGGCATGTTATGATATGGTAGCCAATTCCATATTTAAACTGTATACTCTTTGAAATGTAATAGAATCATCCAAGAATTGGAAAAAAGCCATAAGCTAATAAACGGCTCTATACAAGAACCTAATTGAAATCTGGTATTTCATATTATGTCCCATGCAGTGATAAAAAGTAGGTATTTGTTGGTTTATTTGATTTATGTGGCGATTTATCTCAACATAGTGATTCTGAGCAATTAACAATGCATAAAATTGTTATTCCAGCATGCTAGACAATAAACAATAACTTAAATGTAACATCCTAGAACAAGAGTCCACTGTTATGATCTGCTGAACTTGACTTCAGATGCGGAAGAAGCAGAATCAAGGGCATCTAAGGACAATATTCTTGGCAAGAGTGATTCCAGCAGTGGTGAAGCCAATAACTGCACTCTGGTTGAATCTGCAGATCTAGCAATCCCCAAGTACTCCTTGCCTACATGCACTGACAGCGTCTCAGACTCTGAGGTTCAGCCACCTGGTCTGAAGCAAAGATACCTAATAAATATTCAATGACTAAAGAGCAGAACTTCATAGATCAGAAAGACTTGACAAGAAACAAACCAACAGGAGAGCCAAAGTCAGGGATTAAACTGCCTCAGCTGTCTATTGGATGGAGGCTGAGCATTTATTGGCCTCCCTCCCTGGGAGCAGATGCTGAGAACAACTTTTCAAGCATTTGCACTTTTGTATTTACTTTCTTGTGCCATGTTTGGAATTCTGGATTCCAGCTCGCCGTTAAGCTATCATTTGGTTATGGGGATTCCTAGTGTTAATCTTTATTAAATCTGTTGGTTGTGTTTATAGTTGCCATTTTAAGATAATGATGAAAAAGATTTTCACCTACTAAAAGGTTTTGATTATCATTGAGCTTTGCCTGCTGCTGGTACTTATGTGATCAACAAATCACATAAGTAGATAGCATGATCTTCCAAATAACTGTCCGGTCCAGGAATCTGAGATACTTCTTCATAATCTTCAACAATCTGGCCAGTTAGCCTAAATATAGCCCTCCCCCCTCCACACATTACAACTATCTGAAGGAGAACACACATTGTTCTCCCTCAGATAGTGAGGATAAACAACATTTAACTCTTGCCAGCTACAGTATAGCAGGCACACTCTTGTCCAGTCACTTCTAGTATCTTCCAGGAAAAAAAAATCCAAATCAGGGTACTCAAAGTCATATCCACCAGTTGCTTGTAAAATATAGGTGTAAAATATAGGTATGAAACCCCAGAATTGCTGCAGTCTAAAACAAACCAGACATGCTCCTCTGAGCTTCACAGCCATAGCTATAGCACAGAGTGAATGAGAACACCAAGAAAGCCACTGAACAACAGGGTAGCTTCATGATTACCATAGGTTATTGTTCAACTCTCTTGCAAGACCACCAAACTGTTCTCACTGCTGTTCATTAATATTGTTTGAGTGCATAATTCCTCCAATATACCAAGGGTGGATATTCATTTATCATTATTTCTACTATCGCTCAACCAGGACACCAGCCCAGGACAGGTGCAAAGAATGTCACCAATGTACTACTGTGCTGCCAAATTTTTAATAGCCAATCCATGGCATTTTGTGCCACTGGAACTTTGTGCCACTGAACACTGACTGGCCATGCTACTGGCAACCACCAACTTCCCAGACAGCAACTTCCCAGACAGAAAATGTCCCAGTTTGGTCTTTTTTTTTTCTTCACAGACCAGAGGAGAGCATTGCCTCCTTGCTTTCTCAGAAAGCCACTTCCGAAGTTCTATTCTTTACTAGCTTCCAAAATCAGCATAATTTGCTGTATTGGCTCGTAACCCAAAACAAGTCAAAAAGGATGTCCAATTCTTTCTTCAGCTTCTAAACCCTCACCAACATGTCATCACCACACACTCACACTCACTCCTATGAGCCCATCATCTTGCCTTGGCACACAAAAAATCAGTGTGACATTTTTTCAGATTCAGAAGACGCTATTATATTCCTGTCAGTCTCTCGTACGACAGCAAAGCATTCCCACTTCTTTCAATCTGCTGTCATATTATTTCAGTTCTAATCCCAAAATCATTTGGGATTCATCATCATTCGTCCCAGTTTGTTTGAAACCGGCTGGGAATACTGCACTGTTGTAACTTTGGTGACTAGTCTTAAAGCCCTTTGTTGAGAGCTCTGTTTTAACTTTAAACACTCATTGAATAAATGGTCATTAAACAAGGATCCCTGCAATTAATACACTCCTGTGCAGAAAACAGCAACTTCTCAAGTCAGATCTTGTCCTTTACAAAAAGTTAAGGAACAATGTAACTATATAATAAATACAGTGACAATTTTTAGGTATGATCTTCAGGCTGCAGGAAAAAGGATTGTGCAAATACAGATACCAAGTCCTTAATCACTCTATAATTTTGTATTTGCTACAAAATACGCAAAGCCACACAAGAAACCCACAGAAAGTGTTTAGTTACTCCTTTAAAGAGTTGACCATGAAAATACACACATCCACAGCACCAATAATGCTTAAATATTGAACCTTGAGAATAGATACAGTATTAATTTGGTAGAAGAACTACTGAGAAATGGTTGTGGTATATTTCTCATTATCGTTACTCCCCCTCATTAATTTCATGAGCATAGTTCAATCACAAGAAAGCACTCAAGTAAACTGCAGATATCTCAATCAATGACAAAATGAAGCTTCCATACCAAATGAAAAGATTATGAAATTATTAATTCACAGCAAGGGCTTTATTCATCCTTAAAGCAAATTAAAACATGCTAACACATCAAAAGGCAGACCGTGCATTACCAGAGTTAACTTTTTATGCAGATACTGTAGATGTAAAACCTGAAGTCAAAGGTTAATGCACAGAAAAATCTATAGACTCATGAACTCAGATATACAGCTGGGAGGAAAGGCAAAGGAAACGTGAAACAAACCAGAAAATGATTCTTTACACATGTGATATATAGTTTCTTGAAAAAACAGTGCCTGTGGCTACTTGAAGATGAAATCTTGGATCAGTAACAGTGGTGGCCGAGTTGTTGTCAGTAGTTATTCATGTAAGTTATTCTTCTCAAAAACAACCTTTATGTCTTGAGATCTGAAATGCAATATATTATTCAGTGTCTCTGTGGATTAATCCATACTTTCCATTATTTTGGTGAACTTCCTCAACTACTATCCTTGAATTCTTACCCCATATTAGGAAATGGGTTATGAAGAAAGAAAGAAAGAAAATAGAAAAGTATGAATTAAATCTGATTATTACAGGCATTGATCAACTAGTCCATTTTGTCAAAACAGTGCATTATTGATAGAAAGGGAGTTAATGCCTCAAAGTGCAATTTTCACTATTAAACTCATTTGGGATGTATCTTGCATGCAATTTTCCCTAGTATTTTATTATGAGCAAGTTTTTTTCACTCATGCATTTTTATGCAATTTGAGGCCAAACTAGTATCTCAAGATAGATATCAAAGGTTTTATTCAGTCAGTGAAGTTTGGCAAATCACAACATGCTGCCTAAAAAGAAATTCGACAGATTTCTTCAGCATTCCGAGAAGAATTCAACTGATGCAAGCATTTTTCTTTTTCCCTTCCTTCTGCAGGCACAAAAAGAACTGTAGCATGGAGGGATGAAGGGAGGGAGGGAGAGAGAGAGAGAGAGAGAGAGAGAGAGAGAGAGAGAGAGAGAAGCAGAGGAAGAGTTTTGCTTCAGTAGGGCTTCCTGGTCCAAGAACCCTCCTGGTAGTCCTTGAGTTACGATTACAATTGAGCACAAATTTTATGTTGCTAAGTGAAATATTTGTTAGGTAAATTTGCCCCAGTTTATGACTTATTTTGCCACAGTTGTTAAGTGAATCATTGCATTTGTTAAGTTGGTTACATGGTTGTTAAGTGAATCTGGTTTCCTAATTGACTTTACTTGTCAGAAGGTGACAAAAGCTGATCACATGACCCCAGGGCACTGCAACTGTTATAAATATGAGCCAGTTGCCAAGCATCTGAATTTTGATCACGTGACCATTGGAATGCTGCAAAGGTCATAACAATGAAAAACAGTCATAAGTCACATTGACTTAACTTTGAACAGTCACTGAATGAACTGTTGTAAGTAAAGGACTACTTGCAATCATTTCAACCTTTGAACTTCAATCCATTATTGGCTTTCCCTAACTTAGTACCTTTCAAAAAATTGGATCCCAATTTAAAATATTCCTCAAAAACAACCTTTACGTTTTGAGATCTATAAGCGTGCAGATGGAATATATTATCTGGTGTATCTGCAGATTAATCCATTTTTTCCATTATTCTTTTGGTGAATTTCCTCACTTGCCATCTTTGACTTCTAACCCCATATTAGCAAATAGGTTACAAAGGAAGAAAATAGATAAGTATGAATTAGTTCTGATTATTATTATTTTTTTTTTGTGAATACATTTTATTTATTTCATTTTCATTTTCATTTTATACAATCACTTATATACTGTGCGTAAAAAAAGAGAAAAAAAAAAACCCAACATGACACTTCATTCCCCCATACACCCTCTCTTCTCCCCCTCCAACTTTCATTTCCCCCCTCCAGCATTCCCCTCTTCTACTTCCCTTCCCCCTCAGACATCTCCCCCTCCCTCCATCTCACCCTCCTTACATTCCCTCTCACTCCCTCTTTACTTCTCCCTCCTCTTTCCCTCTTCTCCTCGCTTTGGTGTATCCATACATTTCAGTTCAAAAATAAAAGAGAAAAAGAAAAAAGAAAAAAGAAAAACGAGCCGCAGTATACAAGTGAATTCTTATTGTTCTAAGAATTGAAACTGTAATTCCACCCTCCCCCCTCCCCCCCTATAATCCCCCCTCCCTAACCCCCTTACGGCTTCGCAGGTCCCATTCCCGGCATAATTCTTTAACAAGCATTTGAGTATAATAAGGCCAGCTAACTTTAAAATTAAAAAATAAAATAAAAGTAAAGCCAAAGAAAAAAAAAGAGAATAGTAAAAAATACAAAATAAAAAAAAAAACACACACACACAGAAAAAGAAAGGAGAAACAAGAAGGGTCAATAAACCCACTACGTTAACACAGCTTCCCATTATCTGGAAATCTTAAACAATGTAGCTCATTCCAAATTTCGGTTATTTTACTACTTGCAGGGTTTCAAACTGTATTAGAGCCAGGTAAGTTGATCAATTAGGATTCCCCAACTAAAAGTCTCATTGCTTTGTCTATCTATTCAGACCTTTAATTTATCTCTTTTTTATCCGAATATCCAAACCTTTCTATAAAACCATTAAACTCAAGTACTTCTTTCATTTTTCATTTCCAACACCTCCCTTTCTATCCTTACCCACCTCCACATGTAAATTTTTTTACCTTCCACCCTGCCTTTATCCATATCCACATATATATTTTATCCGCATCCATTGCTCCTCCCATATTTACTCCACTTTCCTGAAGACTCTCCGACCAATCTTTCTTGACCTTATATTGAAATAGCAACTCAAACAAACATCAGCTTGCATTCTAGCCCCAGGTAGTCTAATTAAGCTTTCGCTACCCTTCCCTCTCCCACGCGCCTCCCAACTCCGTTCGTCCCAGACCACAACTCAAAAAGATCGCAATCTCCGCTCTCCTCGCCTAGGAAAATAATTCATGCGCAATTTGAGTTAGAGTTCAGACAAATCTTATATACAATATGTGTCCACAATCAGCAACGCTTCTTTCAGTCTCCATGTCTCATCATCGATATACAACTTTTCCATTTTATCCCAGACGGAAATCATAAAGCTTTAAGAACATCGCTAAGTCTTTATTCTTTAGTCTTCTACCCTTCCGGAAGAGGAAAGCAACACCCTCCGCCTTGTAGCCACGTGTCTCGCTGTTTGTCTTCTCCTTCTCCTTGTCTCTCTCCAGGTCCGGATGAATCAGGAAGTCCCGCCTTCAGGGTCTCGTAGTAAAATTCTCGGGCTTCACAGACAGAATTAATGCGGTGTTTTTGGTTGCCAAATGTAACTGTAATACCAGCTGGGACTTCCCATTTGTATGGAATCTGAGAATTTCTGAGTTCTTCGGTTAAGAAAGTGTACTCTCTCCTTGTTCTTAATATTGAGATGGTATCTCTTTAAAACAATCAAGTCCTGTCTATCAATTCTCAACCTCTTGCTGTAAAGCCTCTGTATTATCTCATTTCTGGATTCCCTTGTGGTAAAGTATATAATTATGTCCCTCGGAAGCTGTCGCTGTTTTGCTACCCACGAATTCTGGCGGTAAATTCTTTGAATCTGCCAATCAAAGTTAAATCCCGGACTTCCCACCAAGCGGCTGAAAGCCTCAAAGAAGATCTGTTTCAAATTCTCCTGTTGGTTTTCACGCAATCCTCTAACTCTTATGGCAAAGGCAGTCTTATTATAATTTATCATGACAAGTTGTTTTTGAGCATTTTCAATTTCCTGTTGTAACGTTTGAATTTTGGATATCAAATTAAGATTAGTTTCTTCCAAAAGTTCCAATTTGTCCTCCGTTTCAGCAATATAATCTGTCATGACTGTCATTACTCCGATCATATCCTTCTTTGCCTGAGCAATTTTAGCATCAAATTGATCATATAAATCCGATATCAGTTGATTAATTTCCTGTCTGAAATCATTAAGCGTTTTGAGAAGAATTCTTGTGTTAACAAATCTCCCGTGGAGGGTGTAGGAGGCAAGGGTAGCGGCTTCATAGCAGTTTTTGGAGATATGTTATTAAGGAAGCGCTTCTGTTTAGATTTGGGAGCCATTCCAGAGTAAAAATAAAAGACAAGCAATCAAGCGAGCCAAAAATCAAAGTCTCTGCTCCCCTCAGTTAATCTTTTAGCAATTAGTACGGAGAAGCCTTCAGGAGGGTAGGGCTGACTAAGTACGTCACATCAAACACAAAAGCTACGAGATCGCCATCTTGTGACGCAGCTAAAAAAGAAAGGGAGCCTTTTGCGAAATTGAAGCTGGTATTTTAGATAGTAATAGAAGAAATTCCTCAGGAATGGTCCCCGCCCGGATTGACTTTTAAATAGCTTAGCTTTGTCCTGGGGGGGGGGGGCAATCTGCCTAGGGCTGCAAAAAAGGCAGCGCGGAAAACTGGCCGGAGTAAAGGCTCAGCTAATGTTGAACCTCTTCTCCATTCACAGCAAAAAAAAAGCTATGAATTACAAAGAGATCCTAACGACTGACCTTCTCCCTGCCCCTTTCTGCCAGAAAGGGGAGATATCTATAGATCTTATAAGATATACGAACCAGAATCCTGACAGGAGCTTCGTTGAGCTCCCGACGGCGGCAGGCTCCTCCCCCCGAAGCATAATTAGTTCTGATTATTACAGTATTGACTAGTCATTTTTGTCAAAACACTGCATTATTGGCAAAAAGGGAATCAAATAATGGGATGGGTGAGATTAGGTATTGGAGGGAAACTTTCTTAATTCCAGCTGACCAGCTGAAGTGTAATATATCTGGAAAACATCAAGTTAAAAAACACTACATTGTATCATATGCTGATTTCTTCTTCTTCTTCCTAGCATATTCCTGCAGGTACAGGTGTATCTCTGTTTTGGATGCCTGTGAGGTCGTTAGCCATTGATTTCTAGATGGTAGTCAGTCTTGGCCACAGTGAAAGGTGCTGCTCTCTGGACATGTCCATACCAGTTGAGTCAGTCTTCTCTCATCTTCTCTATAATTGGTGCCACACCAAAATGCTGTCAAATGGTGCCATTTCTGATGTGATCAAGAAGGGAGATGCCTGATATCCAACTGAACATTTGCATTTCCATGGCATGGAGATAGATTTTGGCCCCTGTTGTTGCTGCTCAACATTCAGTGCCATATAGTGCAAAAGGGTGGATGGTTATCTTGTAAATCTTAGATATCACATACTGATTTGCCATAATAAAATGCAACTTGCACTTTATACAAATATACAATATACATATGTAGCCTAAATTTCAACTGTCTGCATATTATGCAAATAAGTAAATATCAGATTAAAACCAACAGTCTCCACACTAAATATTTTTTGCAATATTTCTGAATACCATTATATTCACTATTAGATCACCAAATTGCCGATTATCCATTTTAAATCTACTAGAGAACAAAAATCTTGTTTCTAAACAAAAACTTTGAAGAATCTCCAGGTGAGTTTTTTGTTCAACAAAACAAAAAAAATTACTTGTAAACTTAAAAACTGAAATAAATAAAATAAATAGCAAAAAAGCTAAATAAGATTATGATCTAAGTTATAAATGGATTAAAGGTCCTGATAAATTTGGAATATTTATATTGACTATAGAATTTGAACTGGAAAAAAATTAATAGTTTCTCCTGGGAACCAGATTTATTTTTTGCCTATTTAGGTTATTGTAAGTCATAATAAGATAAGTGGCTTCATGATTTTAGAAACTTGGCACGAGAGGTGACTAAAGATTCTAAGTGTTAAAAATAATACAAGCCCGCTTTTGGTGTTCGTTAGTATTGGGACTTACAAAAATGATGCAAACATCATAACATTGGAAATATTAAAGGAGATTTTTTAAGAATAGAACCTGAAATTAGTAATTGCAATGTTAACAGTGCTAATAAAGATGCATTACTCTACAAATAGCTAATAATCTGTAAATGAGCAGATGACAGATGTGGAACAAATTTTAGCTGACAAGATAAAGTAACAGAAGTGCAACTAGAATTATTTGGAAAGAGATTCTTGGATATACAAAGAAATTGACTGCAGTTTTAAAAATTAAAGGGGGATTACAGATGACAAATTAAGAGAATGACTCAGAAAATGTTTTCTTATTGGATCTACAAAGAGACTTGTTAAAGCCTTGAAGAAGTCTGTGCAATAAGATAAAGAAGAATCAAACATAAATCAAACCCTAACTCTACATTTGAATTAATTAAAAATTAAGACTGTTATAAGTAAAATAATGAATATAAAGTTTGCTTATTTGATCAAGATTAAAATAAGATGTGCTTTTATTAAATTATAGAAACCTTTATGAAGTTTTTGCTGATATGATGACTGAAAAGTTGATGTCATAATTTTTGCTTATAGATAAGTATTATAACGATAACCTGTCTCTTATTTATAAAACAGAAGAAACATTTATTTGTCACCTTATCAATCATGCAAAGCTACCAAAGTTGTATATACTTGTGATTAAGATTGGAATTTATACATCTTTACATCTTTATATAAAATCATTATTTAATTCCAGAGATATATAGTGACAGAAACAGATATTGACAGACGCACAAACAAAAAGCAGATATATACTTATTAATGCTAAGTCTTATACCTTTTATTCATTAATTCACTCATTACAAATACCTTTTATGGCATTTATAACAGAACAAACTTTCTATTCTTCTAATGTTTTCCACAAAATGACAGAATAAACTTTAGCCAGTCACAGCCACAGTGAGTTAGACAAATGGATGTCATTCATGGAAATGACACAATGCAACTTAAACACATCTAAAGCATATTTTACCATCTCACAAAATGACCCTGCTTGATATGTATTGGTCTGCTTCTACTATAATATTTTTCTGATTTATTATCATAAGAAATTCCAGTTCTTAGAGAAAAAGGGCTTGGAATAAATAGCAGAGCTGTTTTAAAAACATCCATTTGTATTTGCGCTACTCCTTTGATACATTTTATGGATCACAGAGGACTGAGATGAGCAAAAGGGGAAAAATCCGTGAACTATTAAAATCAAACATTCTAACTGCTGAGTTTTAGGCAGAGATTTGAAGTAAGAGGCAGGAACTGTTCCGTCAACTATGTATCAATTTAACCTTAGTTTAGAACTACGTTCCTAGAGGCAGTATTTTGATTCTGATTGTTACCAGATACAGATGAAAAAGGAGCATGACTGAAATAACAAGGCAGGCAATCAGGAATCACGGCTGATGTCAGAAGAGAATCCAATGCTACCTTTTTTTTTTAATTGTTGCCATTCACTGAGCATCCTTCTTGAAAATCTTGTTTAAATGTTTAATCAAGCAATGATATTTGGCAATGGACTGCAATTTTTAGTTTGGGACCCCAGAACAGTTTTTTTATAAGTGGTCCCTGCAAGTGTGTGAGAATTAAAGCTTACAGTCAGCATAGTCAAAGGCACTGAAGTGTTGTTTCTATGCATACAGCAGTTGTTGATCAATACAAAATTATCACAAAAATGCTGAAATATGTATAGCCTAGAAGCTCTCTTTGTTAAGCCTGATAATGGTGGACTTTAGCTCTCAAAATCTCCACTTTTTCCTTGTTAGGTAAAATTGCTGAGATGTGTAGCAAATCAGCTACAGTGCTTCACAATAAAAGCAGGTTTGGATTCCTTTCATCCAGGGTTCAGGCCTGGATACAGGATGTACCGGTATATGGTTTGCTCTGGTGGATGACCTTTTCTGGTCCTTTCAGATCTTCTAGCAGCCTCCACTATCATCAGCTATGATGTTCTTCTAGATTGCCTCCAAGGATTGGAGATTACAAAGATTCCAATCTTCCTTCAATGATAAGAGGTGAATCTTATCTTTCAGTTTGTGAGAGAGTTCTGGTTTCTTTTGAGATCTCTTCTTCTTTTTCTTTGTAGGAATTGTACTAGACTGAGCTTTTATAATATCACTTTTCAAAATTTCCCAAGCTTCTTGTTTCCCCCCTGAGGACTGTCATTCGTGGAATCCTTCCCAAGCTCTAAGTTTATTAAAATCAGCCTTCTTGACCTTCAAGACTTTAGTTTGACTTTGTTCTATTGTTTGAGCTTGCATATGTTAAATTCCAATATTGTATAATAACTCCCCCCCATGGTTCCTGTTACTTCAATGCTTTCTATCAATTCATCTATGCTAGTGAGAATTAAGACCCATATGGTGGATCATCTACTTTCCTTCTCTACATTACAGGAGATAAAGTTGTCTGCTAAGTTTGTCAGAAATTTGTTTGATCTTCCACTAGGTGCAGAGTTTGTCTCCCAGTTGATGTCAGGATAAAGTCCCCCAGTACTATTGTGGTATGCTTCCTACATACCTTAGTTAACTGATAAGCAAAAAATTCATATATTTCTTGTGTTTGGTTAGATGACCTGTACTATACACCTATGTCAATGTCATAGGTTCTTTTTTATATTGACTCAAATGAATTCAGGATGGTTTCCATCATTGTTCTGTTGTATATCTGTAGAAATATACTGGTAGTTATTTCTTTTATATAGCACAACTTCATCTCCTCTTTTATTAGGTCTGTTTCTTTTAAACAATTTAAATCCCTCTAGCTGTATATTCTGAAAACAGATAAAACCTTTTAGTAGCCATTTTAGTAGCCATTTTAATCCTGATGTATACTTTTTTCATGCAATAAACCTTAACTACTGCTAGCCAACAGGTGCATTTGAATAGGCCTGCCATAAGCTCAGATAAAATTGGTTTCCTTTGCTATTATAATCAAGCACATGGAACAAGGAGAACCTTCAATATCCTATGGGAACTGAGCAGGGGAAAGAAGCCTGCTATATAATCAAGAAAGCACATTGTGCCATCATTATCATCACTCTCCAGAGGTATGCATTTTATGAGTTACGTATGCAAGTTACAGTGAAGGTCAATTTCTTAAAAATTCTATTGTAAGAACAAGAATAAAATGTTAAGAAAATGTGGGAATGCAGAAATACAATTTTGTTAAGGTAAGTTATTCTGCGGCTGCATAGAGTTTAGCTGTAAGGTGAATTAACTGTTCAAGTCACAGCAAGTCTCATCACTTTATGCAATCCTAAGCATTATTTTGGAAAAGCAATTCTAGCTGAATTTAGTGAGACTGTATGTTTTAGGATCAGGCTGCCAGACTTACCCAATGAGTCAGCAACAACAGAAAGTTTTTATTTATAACAAAATCCATCATTATAATAGCCAGAATGAGATAAGGAGAAAAGATTTGTCCATTCAGAGAATGCATCCGATGGTACATTAATATAGCATTAAGTGTAGACGTGCATAAGAATACCAAGAGATTCTTATCAGGAAGAGCAAAGCAAAGATTATTTGAATAGAAAGTTTTGATTTCACTATAGCACTATTCTCTATGGTAGTAATTTATTCTCTCCTCTTGGAAGCATAATCCTAAATCATTCTCCTAAGTAATTCTCCCCAAAACATCTAAAAATATACTTACAGTCATGTTGACAATACACAAAATGTCATCTTCTCCCCTCATACCAACAAAAAAAAAATCAATTATTTTTCTCCCTCTGGATTAGCAATGTGCTCCCCACTTTTCTTTTACCTATACATCAGTGGTGGGTTTCAATTTTTAGAACCTATTCTATAGGTGTGACCTGTTTTGTGGGAGTGGCTTGGCGATCATTGACTGGGTGGGAGTGGTTTGGTGGTCATGTGACTGGGTGGGAGTGGCTTGGCAGTCATGTGACTAGGTGGGCATGTCCAAGTTGGAAAATATGGTGAAACTCACTTAATGACGCTCTTGCTTAGCAACCAAAAATTTGGGTTCAATTGTGATCATAAGTTCTCTCCCTCTCTCCCCCCTCTCTCTACCTCCCTCCCTTCTTTCTTGTGTCTCTCTCCCCCACTTATTTTCTTTCTTTCCCTTCCTTCCTTCTTTCTTATCTTTCTGTAACTTTCTTTCTTTCTCATTCTTTCTTTCTCTCTCTCTCTCGTTCACACACATACACCATTTCCCACATGTCCTGCCACTGACAGCTCTCAAGAGAAGGAAGGACTCCTGCCTTGGGAAGGGGTTGGACTAGATTACCTCTATGTTCCCTTGCATTCCTCTATGTTTTCTGTCCCATTTAGTCACAAACAGCCCCATTCACTTTAAAGTTGGTCGCAAACTCTACTCACCCTGCGCACGCCCTGGTCCCACCCAAGAAGGTGAGCTATGGGGTGGGGAAAAGGGAGGAGTCTGTGGCTCCATGTCTTTCGATCTTCTTCCCCGCCTTGGTTCTGTGGGTGGGAGGTGCTGCTGCTGAGGTGGTGTGGCGGTGGCAGCGGGGAAGTGGTGGTGCTGCCTGCTACCCACAGCAAGCCCAGGAGCAGTAGCCGCTGCTGCCAGCCGCCCCACACCGCCATTATTCGCTCCCCCTCAGGCATCAGCATAATAGGGGTATGGCGACAACAAGGGCAGCTGAGCAGGGGCAGCGCTTTGGTGGGCAAAGAAGAGCCAAGCTGAGGGGGGAAAAAGCTCTGGTGGGCGGGGGAGCAGGGTGGGTTGCTCCATGGCGGGAGCCTTTTGTTATTTTTTTCTCTTCCTTTCACAAGAGTCGCGCTGACAGTGGCGGCAGCAGAAGAAGCAACAGCCTGGTGTGTGCTCCCAATCTGGCCTGCCTGAGGAACAAGAGGGGAGTTCGGCTGTTTAAAAAGCCCTGCATGGAACTCCTATCCTGTTCCTTCTTTTGCTGTTGGAACAGCCACATGGAGTGTGCTGCCTTGTCTTCACAGACCCCTCATTTCCAATTGGGGTGGGGGTCCATGTAGAGGGACAGAAAAGATGGATTTCTCCCTCTCCAATTGGAAATGAAGTGGCTGTCAAAGCAAGAGAGCATGCCCCATGTGGCTTGTTCAAACAGAAGAAGAATTAACAGGAGGGGAGGATTTGTTGGACAAGCCAACGGGCATGTGCTGCTCTCTCCTCTGACAGCCGCCTCAGTTCCACTGAAGGGGGTGGGGATTTCCTACCTCTGCATGGATTCCCTGCCCTCCCTCCACATGCACGCCAGTCAAAACCTCCCGGAAGGCTTATGCTGGCGGGCAAGTGGGGGAGGAGGAGCAGGCCAGAAGAGTGACCGTTCTGGTACTGGGCCCCCGGAAGCCCCAGTAAGGGAAGTCATGCTCAATTATTTCAACAGGTACGCATGTACCGGACAGAACCAGATGAAATCCACTTCTGCTATACACACTCAACCATTTAAAAATACACGACTGCGGAGTTCCATAATCTATCACTCAAACACATTGCTCCCATGTCTTCCAAAAGTAACTCCATAACAGAAATCCAGAACTAGTATTTTCCTTTTCTTTCCCTTTCCTTCACTTGCTCCTTCACTTGCTTCTATTTCTCCTTCCCTTCATCAAATAATAATTATAGGGGTGCGTGGATCCCCAGGAACTCTCAGTGTGGGGGAAAAAGGACAACTTGCTGGTTCCCCACTTAATGAAGGCAGTAACAACAATTCTTAAGTTCAAGCTTTAAAGAGTCAGAGGAAACCTTTGTAGGAATAGCAGTAGCAATAGCACTTAGACAAGTGTATTGCTTCATATTGTTATACAGCCCTTTCTAAGCATTTTACAGAGTCAGCATAATGCCCCCAACAACCTGGGTTCTCATTTTACCGACCTCAGAAGGGGACGGAAGGCTGAGTCAACCTTGAGCTGGTCAGGATTGAGCTTCTGGCAGTCAGCAGAATTACTCTGCAGTAGTACCTTCTAACAACTGTGGTCACCATGGCTCTTCTTGGTAAGTTTTGCAGGACTGCAGTGATACCCATGAACAAGCATAGAAAATGTAGGAATATAGGCTGAATTTAGTGCTGGTTTTGCCTTAGCGACTTGCTTTCCATCTCATGGAAATTGTGGCAATTTGCTTCCTAAATCCCAGTTATCTCTAAGCCATTTCTGACAGCATATAGAGTCTGTGAAGCAGATTGAGAAATGATGCACTGTCTCTGTATGTCAGCCTTTTGAAGTAGGCCTGGACAAGAAACAAATTCCACTTTGTTGTTGCAGAATCTTGAAACCCCAACACAAGATTCTCTCTTCCCTCGTATACCAAAGCATCAGGTCCGGGCAATCTTAATTTTCTTCTGCTCCTTTCTCAGGCACAAACAGGTGTTTCTATGATAGCTGTTAAATACCTTTTCAACTCCTGCTACACTCCTCTATAGCAAAATTACTGGTCCATATTTCCAACACACTCAGCAGCATCACTCCAAGCATCCTTAATCTACCTGTTAAATTAAGTATGCATACAGTAATGCAAAGTCTGTCATTCTGAATTTACTGCTATTGATATCCATCTGTCTTTCTTTAATGAGGTACCTAGAATTGGAACAGCTGGCTGAGCATGTATAAATTCACCGTTCTGAAATCTGACCTTAGGATTTTGTTATTGGATTGATGGTCTATTCAGGGCTGATTGTTTATTTAGCTTTCATACAGTAAATAAACCGCTTTGGGTCCCATAATTTGACTAGATCAGGAGGTTTCAGATTTTTGCAGGCCATGAATCTGTCAGTGAAACCCTGGCCAACAGGTAAAACTCTAGTGATAGAAAATCGTGTTTGGGTAAAGGGCATTTTCACTTGCCCTTAAACTTTTTAAGGAATCTTAGGGGATCCCCAGAATACTGGGGATCCCCAGAATACTGGGGATCCCCTAAGATTCCTTAAAAAGTTTGAGAAACCTGAAGCTACATGTCCAGCTAGGTCTTTGATCATTTAGGCTCCTCTATCCATGCCAAAACAAAAACACCACCCTCAAACTTTGATACCCTCATCTTCTTGCACCAGATGGGAAACATAGATAACCACCAGTTGAAATTTCATCTGTGAAAATACCCATTTCTTTTTGAAGTGGTCAGTCCAGCTAGCAGTGTCGTCTCTGTTGTGCCCCAGGCAGTCTGTTCTTCAATATTTTTTACCCCATTCTCTGGAAAAGGTTGCACAACTTGCAGCTCTTTCCATGTGGCTTTTTTTAATCCCTAAGATGTCCTAGAAAGATTTCTTGGCTGTCCTTACTGATTTGTTCCATCAGTCATCTATCTATAGCATTACAAAACTGCCACTATCTGTGTTCCATTTTATCCATTTCTAATTGCAACTGTCTCAAGCCTAATGTAATGGTTTCAGCTTAATCTTTTCTCCAGAAAGACAATAATTTTGGGAATATGGAGTGTGCCTGTTTAATGTAAGACAACTGAGTTTCTGCTGAGGAACAAAATTTTCAGGCAAATATATTGTGCATTTTTTTCATTCATGATATTCCTTAAAATAGTGAACCATTCCAACAATTTTCCCCAACCTTACTTAGCGGAGTATAATTTTTGCATATCTAAAAACCATGTGTATTTTAATTGATTGAAAATTCTCTGTTTTATAATGATTTCAAATAAAACAAAACGGCAAGTACATTGAGCTTATGTGGCTGAGATAAAGTTATGGTCTATTGATGTATTTGGTTTAAGTATCAGATAGAAATAATGCAATTGTACTCAACTTTTTAAAAAGATTCTTACAGTAAAATGTATGTATAAGATTTTATATAGTAGGCAGGTATTTATTTCATGGAAATAGGAATCGCTTTTGATGGCTGTTCTTAATCTGGAAGCCTTTTTCACCTAAATATTTCTCTTAAGGAAGGGGTTGCTTGTATGTGTTACGAATTCCATCTTTCCTGTACTGGAAATTTAGTCTTGATGACATAGATTTCAAGAAAAGATTTCTTTTTTCTTTCCTTTTTTTCTCCTGATGTAAAGAATCAGAGTCTACAAGAAAATAAAGCAGCCCGCTGCTAGGGGAACAGCGTATTAAAGAAACTACTCTAATCATGGGTAGGAGTGAGACAGTTTCTAACAATCTGAATGTAAAGTAGGGTTTATGCAAGTAGGGAAGTTTTCATTCTCATTTGGAAAGAACCGAGCTGCTTTCATAATAACGCTCCAAGAATTGAAAGCAGAAGCTTTATTTTAGTATGTGAGGTGCCAATTCCAACCAGAACGTTTTCGAGCACCTCTTTTAAATGCATTTACAAATCCATTAGAAAGAAACATGAGTTATGCATTAAAGTGTTGTTGTGCTTATTCATATGAAATATAATAGTGGTATGAATGCATATGAAATAGCCTTTATTTGGAGTTAAACAAAATAATTTTATTTTGCATTTATAATACACAAGGCCTATTAAACAAAATAAGTGAGTTCACCAGATAGCATTCCTTTTTTAGCTTTTTTACATGATACATAACAGTATATGTAATAACCATAATGTGCTATCAAAATTAAAGCTTACAAAAGAACAAAAATGTAAAAATGTGCATCATGAACAAAAGAAAAGTGAAATATTTTGATTGGATTAATCTAAACTTCTCTTTCTTGAATTAAAA
Organism: Thamnophis elegans; assembly: GCF_009769535.1. Lineage (NCBI taxonomy): Eukaryota > Metazoa > Chordata > Lepidosauria > Squamata > Natricidae > Thamnophis > Thamnophis elegans. The sequence goes on along the minus strand of NC_045544.1, from coordinate 41,307,601 downwards.
AGGATTCATTCAACTGTAGAAGAAAAACATGTACCAGCAACCTACTCAATAAATCAAATGCAGATTCATCCTTCCAATACTAACCATATATCTTCTTACTACTTTAGTATAATCAAAGTTTTGAGTGCACCTCTATATTATAACTGCATGTCTATATATCTCGAGAATGAAAATGCTGCTAAAAATGAACTAAGCATGTTCTGACTCGGTCAATTGTCTTCTGGGAGAAAAACTGAATGCATTACCCCTATATGTCCCTCAGTACTTAAGATACAGGATATCCATGTTGCTATTGTCAAATTATAAGCACTGAGCTGATCCCAAATAATGGTTATTTATTCTGTAAAAGTAAGCATTCTTTTAGAAAATGTACTATAGAGCCATGGTGATGCAGTGGTTAGAATGCAGTACTGCAGGCTACTTCTGCTGACTGCTGGTTGCCTGCAATTTGATAGTTCGAATCTCACTAGGCTCAAGGTTAACTCAGCCGTCCATCTTTCCAAGGTCAGTAAAATGAGGGCTGATTGTTGGGGGCAGTATGCTGACTCTGTAAACCACTTTGAGAGTGCTAGTGCTATTGTTCCCTTACATCAGGGATCTCCAACTTACAATCCATAAGCATAACAATAGACTTATATACCACTTTACAGCCCTCTCTAAGTGGTTTACTGAGTCAGCATCTTGCTCCCAACAATTATTTTACCCAGGTCAGAAGGATGGAAGGCTGAGTCAACCTTGAGCCTGCCAAACTTTGAATTTGAATTGCCAAACTGCAGACAGCCAGCAGGCAGCCAGCAGGCAGCAGGAATAGCCTGCAGTATTGCACTCTAACCATTGCACCACCACAACTCATAAGCCCTCAAAGTCAAGATGAAGAAACAAAAGAAAAGAAATCATCCATATGCTTCTCATTTTAGGGTATCATTCTACCCTCTGCATTTTATATAAAGCCTCTAGGACAGTTTAGAGTGCAATACAATCATTAGGCTGATATTACCCAGACATATATGTTCATTCTGGCCTGAGCCAGATGTAATGGAAGGACTGGCCTAGTATCTGCGTCTGTTAGTTTTGGATGGGAACAAATAATTCCAAACAAAGATTTCATCCTCCCAGAACTGGATCTGATCAGGTATCTAACCATCCTGAACTGTACACCCTCTACATAAGGAATTAAAACCTCCATAACATCTCCTATTCTGCCTGTGTAGCATTATAAATTTAGGTATTATCAGCGTATTAGTCACCCAGAATCATAAGAGTTAGGTGGCATACAAGGTTAATAAATTATAATTGGTCACATAGTGACCCGCAGTTCCGCTACCGGTTCGCCTGAACTGGCCCAAACCAGCTGAATACCACCTCTGGAAATAGTACCCGAGACACTGTATTTCTATTTAAGAAACAAAAGGAGGAAAAATTTATAATGTCATAAATGTGTAACTAATTAATAAAATGTGACAAAATTGATCTGTATTTAAAATATTCAATTGCTTTGCAACTAGGAATTGAATGAATTAGTATCTGACAGCGGGGAGTCCCTCTGATCATTTTTAGAGACCTACTTAAGAATTGTGCAGCTTAAGGTACACATGCTTCTAGCCAGCAATGGATTTCAGCAGTGGGAGTAAATCCAGTTGAACTAAAATAAAACCAAGAGAGAAGACTGGCTTGTGACAGTGGACATTAATAGAATATTATAACTATATATAACTACCTGTCACCTCCTTTCTATCTCAGAAATTGTTAAAAGAAACACACATACACCAAAAATTGATTTACCGTAACTCTGAGCATTAAGAGGAAAGAAAAGGAATAGGAATCTCTGCACATCTATTTCAGGAGTTCTGTCTGATCATGGTGCTGTCAGACTTGACTGATCTGTATTTTAAACTCGGGACTTTCAAGCAAGAATCTAAAAAGACATCTGTGCTATTTTTTTTAAAAAATATTCTGTACAAGCAAGTGACCTATTTTTTTATTCATAGTGATATACTTAAAATTCATGGCCACACAAATGTAAATCAGACATAAATCAGGAAGGGATGAAATGTATTAGGAACAAAGAAGGGCAGATAGACAGGTCTGAGGAGCACAGGAGTTGCAGGTAAAGCATTCAGATTTACATCAAAAGGATTAAAAATGGGATATTCTGTCACCGAATTTATAATAAAAACAGGAATTTGGTTCTGCCATCTAATTAATTTGTTAGATGTAGAGTTAGTGATAGAGAAACATAAGTAAAGTAATGATAAGATATTCAGTTCTTTAACATTGCAATGGTTAAAAAAAAGGAGAATAATTATTCTGGGTAAGGAAACAATACTGTGGACACACCCATTCCAACAGATAGGTTAATACAAGAGATAACTGAAAAATGATTTGTTTAATACTGCAATTAACTTGATTGAATTTATACATTGCTTGCTTCAGCCATTTTCTATCAGTTTATAACAAAATAATAAATCAGCCCAATATAAAGCCATACAATCAGAATTGGAAAGGATCTTTTAAGTCATCTAACCCCTTGCTCGGTACAGTATTTACTCTGTAGGATGACCATCCATCCTGTTTGAAAATCTCTAGCAAAATGCTTTATCCAGAAAGCAACTGGATTTCTTTTGTTTGAAAACATGTCACTTCTCATCCTAGAAGCTTCTTTGGTTCTAACTAATTGGTGGCAAATGGAAGGATTTATATTCTTTACAGTCATCTGGTTGTTAGCTCTCTGAGAGTCATTGAGGCCTTTTGGGGATTTATCTGTAGTCAACAGGTCACCAGAATCGAATGAAAATGGTGTGGAACCTACCTGGACTGTGAAAGGATCATGTTGTAGACAGGAGATAGGTAATGTCATATCCCCCCCTCTGTTGACGGAGGGCTATTCAATTTTTAAAATTTGAAGGTGATTGGTTTTGGTCTTGTGCTCTGATGCATTTAAGAATAAGTTCACTTTCTCTTTTATATCGCAACCCTTTAAATATTTTGAACTCCGCTAGTTCTTCAGTTCTAAAATTTTTCTGATAACAGTTCTGCAGTCATCTCAGTTAATTTCTTCAGTACTCGACAGTAGGATGTAACTATAGAATATCTTTTGTTAAACTCTAGTACGGGATGATGAATTATATCCAGTGGTGGGATGCTGCCGGTTTAACAATCGTTTAGTGAGCGCACGCTTTGTGTGCATATGTGTTTTGCGCACACGCACAGTGCTGAAAATAAAGCATTTAGAAGCTCAGCTGCTTGCAGTCAGCAATGGTAAGTAAACAGCTGGGGGGAGAATCAGCTGTGCCACACAATTGAGGTGATCTAGAAAACAGGAAATAAAGGACAGAATAGAGTAGGGGCAAGTGGGCGGGCCAAGCTGATCATCAGAGGGAACTGGTTCACTTCCAGCTGATTGTTGGAGCTACTGGTTCACCAGAACCAGTCTGAACTGGTAGAATCCCACCCCTGGTTATACCAAAACCACCTTTACAGGTAACCCTAACTTTTCAGATGGATAGTACCTTAATTAATGATTGGAATAGAAGCATTTTTAACTTGGACATCTGGAACCTGTTGAACTCCAAAATACTATATAATAAGTGTCCTGGCATTGAAATGTTTAAATTCCTCCACCATACAGTATAAGAAGATTCTACTGAAACTGTTTTCTTTTTTCTTTTAACCCAAAAAACTCTTCCAAAGGCTAAGTAAGGTTTGGATGTGACACTAATATATAATACAGGTAGACCTTGACTTATTCAAGAGCCAAGGTGGCGCAGTGGTTAAATGCAGCACTGCAGGCTACTGCTAGATCAGCAGGTCAGCGGTTCAAATCTCACCGGCTCAGGGTTGACTCAGCCTTCCATCCTTCCGAGGTGGGTAAAATGAGGACCCAGATTGTTGGGGGCAATATGCTGACTCTCTGTAAACCGCTTAGAGAGGCCTGAAAGGCCTATGAAGCGGTATATAAGTCCACTGCTATTATTCATTTAGTGAGCCTTCAATTTTTCAAAGTCACGAAAAAAATGACCAGTTTTTACACTTATGATAGTTGCAACCAGCAGTGGGTTTCACATTTTGTTACCACCAGTCCACGCATGAGCCCGGCCTTCTGCTGCATATGCACTTTGCTCGTGTGTGCACCTTCTGCGCATGCACTTTGCTCATGCGTGTGCCTTATGTGCATGCGGCCAGCCTAAAAAACATGCCTGAATAGGACAGCATAGAGCCGAGGCGGGTCGGCAGGCCCACCTGTGATCTCCACTACTGGTTTGGGTGAATTGGTCCAAACTGGCTGAATACCACCTCTGGTTGCAACATCACCATGGTCACATGCTCAAAATTGGCAGCTGGAAAGTATTTATGACAGTTGGACTTACTTTCCTGGATTCATGGGATCACCATTTGTAACCTTCCCAGCTGGCTTCTGACAAGCAAGTCGATTGCAGGAAGCCTGATTTGCTTAGCTACCATATAATTCACTTAACAATCACAGTGATTTTCTTAACAACTATAGCAAAAAGGTTATAAAATGGGGCAAAACTCGCTTAAAAATTGCTTAACAATGGAAATTTTGGGCTCAAATTTAGTCATAGGTCAAAATTACCTGTATTAGGTTGCAAGCTAGATTTAACAGTAAAAGAAACAGAAGACAGCAATGGGAATATTTTCTGTCTCTCTGCCAACAAACTAGATAGGCATGTCAATATTGTTACCAGGAGTCAAGCTTCATTGAACTGGGACATTTTTTATCTCTCATTGGACCAGAACATGAAGCTGAATTAATTTTTCTTTATTGCTTTATGCATTGCAAAATTTATCCCCAAGATATGCAGAAGACAATTGAAAAGTTCTCATCATTTCAATCCTAATTATTTAAAATCGGTTATCAAAACATTTGTTTCTGTATATAATCCTTTGATTTTGCAAGAATGTTTATATTTTACCCCCTTTTTATTACATCTTATTATATCTTATTAGTAAACTAAGATCTATGAAGCTCATTTTTCTGTCTCTACCAAGGGTAGCAGTAGTAGCATATCACAATGACTTAAATAAGAATACAAAATGTTTCACAAATACCTCACTGATCTATACTGAGAGACATTAGCTCTCATAGACAGTGGCCTGCCTAAGGCAGGTTCATATAGAATCTTGAATATAAAGTGGAGAAGGGTGATATGGTTTAAAACCCATGCTGTTAATTACTGTTGTAACTCAGATTCTATCATCAATAGCTTGATGGGGAAAAAAATGATAACAAGATGGAGAAAAATAATATTAATTTGTTATAGATATTGCAGAAAAGAAAGTAATAGCTTATTGTACCTTGCAGGCCAATGTATATCACTATTTTTAAATAACGTTGGAGAATTATGACCCAAAATTTACAGGGTGAAACCTTATTATTCAGGCCAAAAAATTGATAGTCATGCTGACATGTTTTTCCTCTCGTCTGCATGCTACCTTCATTGCAATCCATATTATGGTTCACTAATAAGAATGACAAATGGTGTTTCCCTCATTGTTTTATACAAACACAAATTAAGAAAAGCAACCAAAAGAATTTCCTGGCTACTTTTCCATGTCCCAATAAGTATCATCTATTGGCCATAGAGCTATTTCCGATGACTCTAACAAATGCAGGGTGGAGTAATAATCAATTAAGTGAGTGCTTGGAACAACTGGTTTAGACAATTGTCATGTTGCCTAACCAACAGGATTGAGGCACTGAGGTCCTCATTTACCTCAGTAGCTTGAAAGTTAGGGTGTTTCTGCACATTTCTGAAAAAGCACTGAACATGTGTCCAAAATATAACAGATTATATGTCTCAGAATGAAGAAAGGGCTGGAATGAAATGGAAGGAAGTAATGGGCAACTAGCAAACTACATTTTCAACTAGTATTGTAAAAGAATGGTAATTAGCCTACAGTGAGTGGGTGTGGCTAGCAACACCTATAGAGTAACAAAATAGCATCCCCAGAAAGTAACAAACACAGTATTCAGTATGAGAATGCAATCCTTTTATGAGTAGGAGTGGTGGAAAACTGAAATGCACCCACTGGTAACAAAACAAGCAAAACATAGTTGGCAGAGCCTAGCATTTTTTCCCATTTAAATCAACCATCTGTGCAGCACAAAGCAGTTTCTGTGCTTTTTAATTACCAACACTGTTAGTTTTTCAACTTTCTCCTAAGATTTCAAGAGTCTGGAAAAAGAGGTTTTACTAAATGATTGTTATCCTTGTTCTCTTTCATTTTTTGTGAAATTCTTCCAATGAGTCTTTTATCCAGTTAAAAGACTAGATGATATTGCATTTGTAATATTATTTGTGGGTATCCACTGCACTGCTCTTGACCAGTCTTGCCTTCCCTTGTTTCAGTTTCTGGTGAAATAAATCCTCCTTAAAGAATTAAAGTAGCCATATAATTATTGATTAAAAGGTGATTCATACATCAGCTAGGTATTCAGGTGCAGCAATCCTACTGTTTTCCTTTTCCACGGATCCATAAAGATTTAGGCAGTTAGAAATAGGCAAACTGGCCTTCCATCTTCATTGTAAGAAAGGGGATTTTGAGACATAAACCAATTTTCCTTATATATTCAAAATCTTTTGCTGTGATGATTTCAGAGCTGAAAAACAGAAGTTCTGTATTCTTACAGTAGAAGAATAAATGTAGATACTTACTTTTCTCTAATCAAACAGTTAGTTTGGCCATTTTAGCGAGTTCTGTCATTTTCAACTATTCCTCTGCTGTACCTATTGCAGAATCTTTCCATCTTGTGTGTACATAATCTCACTGCAGTTATCACACATAAAACAAATTCCATAACTTTTTATCCATCAGTTCCAGGAGGCAAGTTCTGGTTACAGTTAATCTTTAAAATCCTCTGAATCAGTATATATATATGTATATTTGAATGCAAAATTTTCTAATTTCTTTTTGCATATCACCAAGTATGATAAAATGTATGTATGCTCACATTCCCAACATAAATTTTAAGTATTTTTATACATTTTTTCGGGTGTCATATACAAATGGTACATCATTTTTATAAAAATACGCTTTAAGATTTTTAGTGTAAATTTCAGTCCTTCCAAACACATTTTCCCTCTGTTACATCTGCATAAATGTATTTCATAATTTCTAAATGTCTACCTAAAATATATACACACAGACACAGTGACACAGATGCTGTCAGGCATGAAAGATCAGGTTCACACCCAAAAGTCCAATTAAAGTGATTATTGCTAATCATGTCTATGCATAGAAATGTTCTCGACTAATGGTTACCACCTGCTTGGGTTTAGATATGGGTCAGCAGAATTCAAGAGAAGTTGGACTTAGTTCACTTGTGGCTATGTAGAGATTCTAGGCCAGGGATGGCTGACTTTTTTTTCGTCACGTGCCGAAAGCGTGTGCACACCCATAATGCAATGCGAAACCCCTGCATGATCCACCCCCTGTGCATGCACTTGTGACACCCCTGCTCTCCCCCCCACCCCATGCATGCTACACAACTTCCCATGCCCCATTCTGGGCCTATTAGGCCTCCCTGCAGCCACCTGGGACCAAAAATGGCCGCCATACCCTCCTGTGCTCCCCCGCCTTCTGTGCATGCACGCATGTCTCCTACATGCCCCCCGCCCCCCACACATGTATGGCAGAGACCTGAAATCAGCTGGCTGATGAAAGGCACGCGCACACGCATGGTGGAGCTGAGCTGGGTGACAGCTCACATACCTGCAGAAAGGGCTCTACGTGCCACCTGTGGCACATATGCCATAGGTTCGCCATCACGGTTCTAGGCTGATCCCTCTTTTAACTCTGCCACTCCTTTTATAGACACAGAGTATATATGCTCATGGCTGTTATCTGCTTATGAATATTCGATACTGTACATGAAAATACTGAAAGCTGAGACATAATTTCCAGGTTTAATTGAGTCTTGTGGTTTTCTTTATTATAACATAATTAACTATTGGTTTCACTAACGCTGTTTTGACAGTACTGTTTGACACCATTTTGTTGTTTTCAATCTTGACTGACCAAATCATCCTAAATCTCGCTTATAAAGTATATGAAAGGAAAACGATGAAGATCTTCTAGAAAATTTGCAGTCTGGTTCACAAAAGCCAGGATTTATTATGCAGCTGGAGCTAATGCTGTTTACATGAATGAAATCTGATTATCCTCACATTTTGGCATAGTCTTTTTTGGCTTTTGTAATCCCTTTCGTAAATACCATGTGGAGTTTAATAAGATGTATAATTGCTATGTTTCACCTAGTTTGACCTACTGTTCCATTAGAAATCCCCCAGAAATAATATAGTGGTAAAGAATTTCCTCTTAAACAAAGGACAAACATCCAAGTCTCAGCCTTCTTCACACCATATGCAGCACATATGTTTTTTCCTTGTTCACTGCAAGAAAAACACAGATGTGCTAGAGTTTTGTCAGCAAAAATACTCATGCAATTCAGCATGGCTCATCTACATGAGCAACCATTGCTGAATGAGGAAGCAATATGCTTTTAATTCCTCTATGCTATTCACTTATTTTTCTCTCGTTGCTTTATTTCTTCTTTATTTCTTGTTGCATGACTCTTTAGCTGAAGTCTTTTACTGAGCAGAATGTCATCACTTGGTTCTACTTCGGAATATACTCACTTGGATCCTAAGATGGCAAAGCTGGAAAAACACAGGTAGTCCTCAACTTACAACTGCAACTGAGCCCAAAATTTATGTTGCTAAGTCAGAAATTTGTTAAGCGAGTTTTGCCCCCATTTTATGACTTTCCTCTCCACATTCGTTAAACGAATCACTGCAATTCTTAAATTAGTAACCTGGTCATTAAATGAATCTGTTTTTCCCATTGACAAAGGGGAACACGTGACATCCAGGACACTGCAACCCATCATAAATTGAGTCAGTTTTCAAGCATCCAAATGTAAATTGCATGACCATGGGGGTGCTGCAATGGCCATTAGTCACTTTTTCAGTGCTGTTGTAACTTTGAGCAGTCACTAAATGAACTGTTGTAAGTCGAGGACCACCTGTACAGTTCCATTCATGGCATGCACCCACACTCCAGCTTACCAATTCCATCACCACCACCACGTCTCATTGACTCTTAACAGTTGCTTTAAAGCTCTTTACCCTAACCATACTTCTCTTACAGAAACCCAAACAATTTTTGATGATAGTACTTGTTTCTTTGAAGTTGAAAGTTTCCTTTGAAGCCTGCCAAAAATCCTTTTTCATGGTGGTGGTGGTGTGGGGTAGGTTCTAGAAGCCAATATTCATGTTGTACTTTAAGGACAGACAGGGTGACCTATATACAGAGTTGGGTTTCACATAATTTTACCACCAGTTCACCGTGCACCGAAATGTGAATGTGCATGTGCTCACTCTTGCTTCACTCACGTGTGCGCCTTCCACGCATGCATTTTGCTTGCGCACGCAGCTTGTACCCATGCATATGGCTTATAAATGTGGCTAAATAGGATGGCATAGCGCTGGGGCGGGTGGACAGCCACCCTCAGGTCGCCACTACCGGTTCGTCCAAATCGATCCAATCAGCTGAATACCCCACACTGCCTATATGGGTCCATTCTGAATCATCTGAAGAAAATCAATGCCACAAAATCGGAACAGGTCCTCTTGATGTTGTTTTTTTTAAAATGTAGTAAATTGTTGAAATGCAAAATAGTCCCAATCGTGTGAGTTATTAACCCGGTCACAGTGCAGCTAAGACTCCCCCTTCTACTGGGGAAAAACCATCCAGTCTCCACTGCAGCCTACTCCAATCAATTCAGGCATCTGATATCAGAGGAGACCAGACCCGGTTACTGTAGATGGGGAACAGCACTATGTAGTGCAAGATATACTAGATACCAGGTGGCACAGGGGATGGTTACAATACCTGTTTTATGGAAGGTTATCCCCTGTCAGAGGCATTATGGGTTCATAGTAAGGACTGCAGGGCGCTCCACCTGGTAGCGAGATTCCACCACAGATATCTGTTGAATACTAGCACGGGAAATACAAGCGCGGGGATAAAGGACTCCCTTTCTGATTGGATCCCGGGCGGAGCCGGTTCAATCCTCGCCCCGATGGTCGAGCTAATCGACGCCCCATTGGCTCCTCGTTCAAACCCGGGGGTATAAATGTTTTGGCGGCGAACCACGCCACGTTGAATCGTAGTCACTCTGTTCGCAATAAAGGTTGCTGTGCATACCCGCTTGTCGCGTCCCCTTCCCTTCGCTCCAAGATGCAAAACTGGCGACGAAGGTGGGATTCCGATTCCCGCGACCACGGAGTAGAACAAGCCAGCTGCCACCGCGTCTGAATCAGCACGAACGTTATCTCAGGCTGAGAACTCGGCAGCGAACGCAAAATTTTCTCCGCCCTCTTCCTCCCCCCTCTCTGGCTCCACACCACGATGGCATCTGCGCTTCCTCCTTTCGCGCCATTCGGATCCGCCGGAGAATCATGGGACGGCTTCATGGAGCGTTTCGAGTGCTACTTAATCGCATCGAGGAACCAAGCACAGACCGACGAGGAGAAATGCAGTTTCTTCTTGTCTTGCTGTGAGCCTTCCATGTTCGCCTCTGCGAGAGCCCTGGCCGCCCCGAGGCCAGCCTACAAACCGGGTGGGACGAGCTGATGTCCAGGCTGAGGAACCACTACGCTCCCTCACCCTCTCTGATCGCACGCCGCTTCACCTTCCGCCGCCGAGTGCAGAAGCCCAACGAATCCATCAGCCAGTTTCTAGAGGCTTTGCGCACCGTGGCCGCCCAGTGCGATTTTGCAGACCTGGAGGAGAACCTCGTAGAGCAGTTTGTATGCGGGGTCCGCGACGCGCATTTGCGCAGCCGAATGCTCCGGAACCACAAAATCACCTTGGTGCAAGCCGTGGAGACCGCTGCGAGCAGCGGAGCTCTCCGAACAATCCACGGCCGACATCGAACGCCTCCAGCTGAAACCCCCGCGCAAACCGCCGCGGGGCCTTCCACCCAGACGAACCTCGTCGACGACCCTCTCTCCTGCTGAAGACGAGGAGGAGGGAAACCGTCGGACAAATGAGGACGCAGCGAAGCGGAGGCCACACCAGCAACCACCGACGCCAGCTCAGCCAGCCTCAAACGCACCTTGCCGCGGATGCGGCGGCCGTCACAGCCGCACATCCTGCCCGTTCCGTTCTGCGTCTGCCGCCGCTGCCGAGGAGAAGGACACCTCGCCAGGGTCTGCCGGGCTCTCGTGCCAGCCCATCGTTCATGCAGCCCAGCGACCAGCGCCAGGCACCGCAACGCCGCCAACAGCCACGTCCTGCGAGGCGAGCTGAGGACTGCCACTCAACCTACCAGCCCTCCAGCGCGACTGCGTGGTCTACCAGGCTTCCCACGTTCCCGCGGCGATCGCAAAATCAGCACCGCCGTCCGTCTCGAAGGTCAGCCTTTGTCGAATGGAGGTGGACTCCGGGTCTTCCCGTTCTCTCCTATCTTGGGCCCTGTTTTCCCGCCTTTGTCCGGGGTTCCCCAGAGCAAATTGCGCCCCGTCGGGTCTCACTCCTAGACTACAGGGAAAGGGGATTCCCACGGCGGAATATTCCACATCGAGTGGAATACCGGAGACTTTAAGGGGAAACTCCCAGTTTGTAATCGTCAGGAACGATCTGCCCGCTCTCCTTGGGTTGGATTGGTTTCCCGCCTTGGGCCTCACCATAGAGGGGGTGCACAGGGTAGTTCCCTCACCGTAGATAGCGTTCTTGACGAGTTCGCAGATGTGTTCGATGGGAAATGGGCTGTTATAAGGGCACCCCCATTTCCCTCTGCCTCGATCCCGAGGTCGCTCCCATCCGGCTGAAGGCACGCAGGGTCCCCTTCGCATTGAGAGCAAAGGTAGACGCTGAACTGATAAGCTTATAGAGCAGGGGGTAATCGAGCCCGTAGATCACGCCCGTTGGAAACCCCCATAGTCCTCCCGGTCAAACCCGACGGATCGGTGAGAATATGTGCCGACTATAAGTCGACCATCAATTTGGCCCTGCAAGCAAATCCATATCCGGTCCCGTAGTGCAACACCTACTCCACTCCTTAGGGCAAGGCCGCATTTTCGCCAAGCTAGATATGGCACAGGCCTACCAGCAGCTTCCCGTAGACGACGATGCGGCTACAGCCCAGACCATCGTCACCCACCGCGGGGCCTTCCGTTGCCGCCGCCTCCAATTCGGCGTTTCGGTTGCCCCGGGGATTTTTCAGAGCCTCATGGAGCGGTTGCTCCACGGGCTCCCCGGCGTCGTTCCCTACTTCGACGACGTCCTGGTCGCAGCCCCCAGCCACTCGGAACTCCTGAAAATACTGCGGGAGGTCCTCACACGTTTTAGGGAGGCAGGACTGAAACTAAAGCGCAGCAAATGCGAAATTGCTGTTCCCAAAGTAGAATTCTTGGGTTTCCTCATTGATGCCAAGGCATCCACCCCACTCCTTCCAAAGTTGCCGCCATCAAAAACGCACCTGCACCCACCTCTAGGGCGGAATTGCAGGCGTTCCTGGGGCTTTTAATTTCTACGCCCCGTTTATTCCCCACAAGGCGTCGCTAGCTGAGCCGCTACACCGACTGCTTGACCGGTCAGCGGCCCTGGCAATGGGGTAGCCGTGAAGCGCACGCGGTTCGCGGCTATAAAGACATTTTGACCTCGTCGGCAGTCCTAATTCAATATAGCGACAGGATGCCCCTAGTTCTGACTTGCGACGCCTCTCCCTATGGCATAGGGGCGGTCCTGAGCCATGCCCTCCCGAACGGCTCAGAGGCCCCCATAGCCTTCTATTCCCGGACACTCTCCTCCACGGAGCGGAACTACAGCCAAATCGATAAAGAAGCCCTGGCTGCAGTGTCCGGCATTAAGCGGTTCCATGACTACCTCTATGGTAGGAATTTCACCCTTGTCACGGATCACAAGCCACTCCTGGGGCTACTGGCAGGCGGACAAGCCAACCCCCCCCCATTTTGTCTCCCCGCATGACACGCTGGACGGAGTTCCTAACGGCGTATTCGTATACGCTGTTATACCGTCCGGGTAAGCAGCTAGGGCACGCAGACGCCCTGAGCCGTTGCCCTTGCCAGAGACGGACACAGCCCACGTGCCCGCTCTCTCTATTTTGTCCATCGCCGAATCCGACCTCCCCGTCTCTGCCGCGGACGTCGCAGCTTGCGCAAAGGCCGACCCCGTCCTATCCCGAGTAGCTTCATGGGTCTTGAGGGGTTGGCCCACGGAAAAGGTAGCGGAAGGATTCCGACCATTTAAAGCACGACAAGCAGAACTCGCCCTACACGGGGGTTGTCTTATCTGGGGGGACAGGGTAGTGATCCCCACAGCCCTGCGGGCACGAATCCTGCCCGCACTCCACAAAAACCACCCAGGCATAGCGCGAATGAAGCCTTAGCCCGTAGCTATGTGTGGTGGCCCTTGCTAGATTCAGAAATCGCAGACTACGTAGGCCGCTGCAGGATCTGCCAAAACTCTAGGCCGAATTCCCCCACAGCCGCCCCCCGGGAGTGGGAAATCCCTAGAGGCCCATGGTTCCCGTTTACACATTGACTTCGCCGTCCCCTTCCACGGCCGAAACTTCATGATAGTAGTCGATGCTTACTCCAAGTGGGTGGAGCTGGTAATCATGACCTCCACCACAGCAGAGAGTACAGTGAGGGCCCTTCGTAAGATGTTCGCCACCCATGGGTTACCGGATGTGATAGTCTCAGATAATGGGCCCCAGTTTACCTCCACCACGTTCCAAGAATTCCTGGCCGAACAAGGAATCAGACACGCAGCCACAGCCCCTTATCACCCAGCTAGTAACGGCCGGGCGGAGCGCGCAGTTCGCTCAGCCAAAGAAGCCTTGGGCCGCATGGACCAGGGCGACTGGCAAGAAGAGTGGCAGCTTACCTCTGAGCCAGCACTCCATACCCTGCCCAACGACTAATAAAGTCCCGCGGAGCTCTTGATGGGTAGGAGATTGCGAACCTCCCTAGACAGGCTCCATCCACTTTACGCAGGGGATCTGCCGAGCAACCTGGGGGCCATCCCTTCCCACGCGTTTAAGTTAGGGGATCCTGTATGGGCCCGCTCCTTTTCTGGGGATCCACGGTGGGTTTCCGCAACCATCACAGCTCTGACCGGCCCCTGTTCCTTCAGGGTCGGTCTGGCCGACGGAACACAATGGAGGCGCCACGTGGACCAATTAAGGCGACGCTCCCCACGGAAACAGACGGCCCGAGCCTCTCAGACACCCACTCTCAGCAGGAGCCACCCTCGATGACCTCCCCCCCAACGGACCGCCTCCACCCGGGGAACGGGGGGACCAGCCGATACGAACCTTCGGACAGACGCGCCTCACCGGCTACTCCCTTCCTCGAAGCCCTTATCGAGACTCTGAACCTACACCCCAACCAGACCTGCGCGGGGCCGCTGTCGGGACACTCCTGTTGCCACGGAGACGCCACCCCGGACAAATGGACATTGGGCACGGGGCCGGGGGCCAGCGCCATCTCACGAGGCCGCGTCGCAGATTCACCGCCCCGCCACAGACACACCTCCGCCGGCGGCCCCCCCCCCCCGACGACAACCGCCGGGGAGCTACGAAGGTCGGGACGAGAACGTCGCCGTCCCACCTATTTACAAGACTATGTTTGCCCTTCCTAAGGGAACTCTTGACTGGGGGGGAGGGGTGTTGAATACTAGCACGGGAAATACAAGCGCGGGGATAAAGGACTCCCTTTCTGATTGGTTCCCGGGCGGAGCCGGTTCAATCCTCGCCCCGATTGGTCGAGCTAATCGACGCCCCATTGGCTCCTCGTTCAAACCCGGGGGTATAAATGTTTGGCGCGAACCACGCCACGTTGAATCGTAGTCACTCTGTTCGCAATAAAGGTTGCTGTTGCATACCCGCTTGTCGCGTCCCTTCCCTTCGCTCCAAGATGCAAAAATATCCCACGAAACTGGGGGGAAGGGGTCTTTCGACCCCTAACTGACTGCCATTTTTAGCTCCTCAGATGCTGTCTCCGTGGTAGGGGGCCACATGTCAGCTCCGGCCAGCCCAGAGGCTGGAGCTACCATTTAGGGGAGAAAAGCGGGCCAGCTGCCAAGACTCACCAGATTTTCCTCCACCACAAGTAGTCCAGCTGAGACATCTACAACGCTCTTGATAACTGACTGAAAACAATCCACAATTAATTGCCGGGTGGTTTTCGTTCTGGATCACAAGTTGATGGGTGTGCGCACGTGCAGGGTGCAATTTATCCTAATTACAAGTAACTATAAAGGTGGTGGGGAGCACCGGGTGGCAATTTATTCATGCCTTAGTGCTTGTTGGTCAGTTCATGCCGGAGGAAGAAGATAAAATGCATTTTCAAACCGTCTCTGTGTTCGGCTGTTTTCATTAATCCTTCTGAAACTGACACTTCGTTGCTTCTGAGAAGGCACAAATACTTGTTGAAAAATAAGCCAATATTCTAATATGGAGGAACATAAAATAAACTTCTTTATGATCACATGCAATGACTATATTAGAGTTAATCTCACTTTCATGACAAAGCATTATAGTTGGGAAATAAATCTATTAACTTTATTGCTACATACCTCATACTATTGTAATAAGGCTTGTGAAAGAGCAAGGCATAAACCGGAAGGAAAAGTCTGTATGACATCTGGTTGACTGATGCAATGCTAGGCTTCATTTAACTAAACATGATCAAAATATCCATTAAAATGGACTAAGCCATGTCCATATTTTAATCAGCAGGAATATACATTGATCCAGACTGATTTTTTTAAAATTGAAAATCTCTTTTAACCGTGTCATGCACTTTTTCTATACTGATACCCTACTCTTCATGGAAAACACTATTTCAGCAATGATGGTAAAAGGAGGTATGGAAACTGTTACAGTGCATGGTAAGAAGGGGTATTCCTTCCTTTGTAAAACAGCTCATAAACTATTTGGAATTGGCTGTATGGCAGTAAAGTACTATTGGGAGTAGGCTGTACAGAGGTAAAGCAAAAGCAGAAATAAGCACTTAATGCAACATAAGGAACACAGAATATTTTCGAACTCAATGGGAAAACTAGAGATTGAATTATGGAGATTAAATTTAGAATGGGAGGAAGGACATCCATTCCTGCCTTCAAAAATTGCTACTGTCCCATTCTGGTAAATGGTTAATTAAGCAGTGCAAATAAGCTCTCAGGCTCCCATAACTGATCACGACTGAACATGACTGAAGTTCTAATAACATTCAGCAGCAAAGATATGCAAAAATTCAGAAAAAGGGGAAACGGGCAAATCAATTTTTGTAAAACACAATGCCTGTTTCTATCAGGCGGCAGAATAAAAAAGCAAGGCCAATGATTTAGACCTGCTGTCTATTGTAACTCTAGATGCTATTTACTGGAGTAAGAGACAATAGCCTTGGAAGGGCAACACAGTTTATTCTTGCAAGAAAAGTTAATGCCTTCCTTGAATAAGTTCATCTCCCATGTGATCCTTGCTTTTCATAAGTTCTTTTTAGCATTTCCAAGCTCTCATTCCCTCAAGTAATCTGCAGTTGCTAGAATTTCATTTTGCTTTTAATAACAATCCTCACAGAGAATCACACACCCTGCAGCTTTATTCATGTGACATAGCTCTGAAAATAATGAAAGGAATCTATTTTTTATTACATGTATTGATTGTCAGTAACCATAGATGCTTGCCAAGTATATGTTGTTCCTGGTGAAAACTCCCCCCCACCACCCAACATAATTTAGGAAGCTCATTCAGAGGAGTACATGGCAGCTACAGATTCTACTTGTAGAGAAGAGTAACACAATCCTGCAACATTCATTAAAAAAAGTTATATGTGGATATGACTCGAAACTTCCCACCATCCTATTATTTTGTTACTGTAATTATGTCCCTAGTAAACTGATAGATAAGCCTAAGAGTAAAGATATAGGCTCAGCATCATGTTTCTATTCTTGTATTGCCCATCATAGCTGGAATGCATGAGTTTTAAACTTGAACACACTTGTTTTAAAAGTGTTTGACAAGTCCAGACTTTTAAATCATCTTTCATCTTAGTATACATGTGTATATCCTCTTGTGGGTCAGTATATCTAGCAATATATATGTAAAAGATCTCACTTGTTTCTGATATTTTAGGCAGTGTGCAATCGTGTATGTTCTTACTTAATAGACATTTATTTTGTTTGCACTTTGGCAATGGACTGCTTAGTCTTAGTTTAATGAATAAAACCCCACTGGCTAGATTTGTCAAGATGGTAACTCATGAACTATGTTCATAAACCATAATGATTGGATACCCAGAAAATGCTTGAATTAAGCCAAATCTATAAGTCTATAGATTAGCCTTAGGCTTTATCATAGGTTTAATCAGTACCTTTTAGTACATCTTTTAAAATCAGGTGATTGTAGGATTAAAGGGCACCCACCCACCCTAACATTCTGCATTTGTTTTGTTGTAAAAGAAGCTAACTGCATGTACTTGAATGTTCTGAATACTAGATTTTTTTTAAAAAAATCAGGGAAACAAAATCTATTTCTCAACTTTATTTTTTTTTATCATAATAAAAATGAAAGCAAAAATCCCACTTAAAGTCTGATATCCATCACGAGCATTGAAATTCAAATGTTGGCTCACTAGGAATTCTAGGAATTGTAATCTGAACACTGTCAGGAAGGTAACTGATTGCCAAAAGATGCTGTGGAAATACAAAAAACCTACCACCACAGTTTCTTCTTTTTATGGTGTCTCTCTCTCCCTCTGGAACATCATTCCTCCAGAAATTAGACTGCCCCACCCCCCCTGATACTCTTTCAGAAGGCCCCTGAAGACGTCATTCTGCCAGCAGGACTGGGGGAACCAAGAGCGGGCTGGAGCCCATTAAATGGCTGGTATGACTGTATGTCTTCACCTTGGTGGCTAGTTGGAGGGGGGTTATTATTTTATGTTTTTATTTCTTCATTTCTCCGATATGTCCTATATTGTGTTTTATTTCCTGTAAGCCACCTTGAGTCGCCTTCAGCAAGTAGGAACCCAATACCCTATGTACGTACATTTTTCATATAAATAAATAAAATAATGCATAACCCTCATGGCAAAATAGCATTTCCAGCCAAACATTCTGCAAGTTTTTCCTGTATAGTGTGTAGATATTCTCTACCAGCCAACTCTTAAGTGGAGAAGAAAACAGAAGAAATCAAATCAACTCATACTAAGGAGGACAAAGTCTCCCAAATGGACTTTTGGAGTATTGCCATCAGAGTCTTGGATATTTGCAACTACAAAATCAAAATAAGGAATATTTACATTAGATTTAACATTACTTATTAGAGGGGTCTACTAAATGTAACTGCATGTTTATACAATTCAACAATCATCCCATATACTATCTACATTTATTCACAATATTAAGTAGCATTTAACTGTGAGTTAGTCACAAGCGCATAGCTTATATTTGCTAAACCAGATAGCAAAAATTATGCCCTTTCTCAAGACAAACCTGATTGATATGAAATATGGATGAAGCAACTCGGTTCACACTAAGCTGAAACCCTGCTTAAAAATCACCTGAGGCTATTCACAAGCCATGGTAAGCCATAATGTGGCTTTGCTTAGCATGTGTATATATATATATATATATATATATATATATATATATATATATATATTATATATATAATATATATATATATATATCTATATATGCATGCACCACATACATACATACATACACACACACACATATATACAACATACATACATACATACACACACATACATACATACATACACACACACACATACACACACATGTGTGTGTATTATATTTGTGCTATATACACACACATACATACATACATACATACATACATACATACATACATACATATAAAACCCCCACTCTTGTTCTAAGTAATCAGGTCACAGTATTGGCATA
The DNA here is from genome assembly GCF_009769535.1 of Thamnophis elegans. Taxonomy (NCBI): domain Eukaryota; kingdom Metazoa; phylum Chordata; class Lepidosauria; order Squamata; family Natricidae; genus Thamnophis; species Thamnophis elegans. Next base: position 41,288,611 of record NC_045544.1, on the reverse strand, counting down.
CAGTTAAAGTACTGAATTTAGGATTCAGAAAAGGTGCATCTTCATGGACACCTTCTACTCCTCTCAGGGCTCATTCACACTGCTCCAGACACATAATTCCTCCAGCTGTGTTGGTTTTGTTTTGTTTTTGACAGAAGTTGATTTGATAATTGCTGTCCCATGCATTTCTCTTCTACAATGAAATCAGAAGAATTGCTGCCCTCTTGGGAAATGGTGGGCAGCAGCTGCTAACATTGAAAGAAAGAAAGAAAGAAAAAGTGCGAAATGTTACTTTAGGCTAGTTGTGACCAAGCCAGGAACTTCTCCTGAAGATAGGGAAATGTTGATCCCCAACGCACTGCAAAGTATTGCAAGCAGTACTAATAGAAGTCTGTCAATGTCCCTAAGGTGCTTTTTGAAAAGGCAACTGGACTTAGTTTTTTCTTGAAGAAGTTACTTGGATGGGAAGTGAAACATCTTCGGAAAAAAACAACAAAGAAAGTGCCTTTGAAAAAGCACCTTTTAAGACCACAATAACATGGGATGACTGAGAATCTCCATAGACATTCCTCTATCAATTGATATGGGGAAGAAAGGGCAATTCCTTGAAATTTTGCCATTGCCATTCTTAGTTTACATCAGTTATACTGAAAGCAGAATACCTTTCCCAACCAAAACACAGGAGAGAATCAGCACAACTACTTACAGCTACTGTCTAACTGGATAACCAGGGAAAAACCAAATGTCTATGGATATTCTCAGTCATCCAGGTCACAGTTGTCCCAAAGGTGCTTTTTTCAAGAGGCAACTGGACTCTCTGGCTTTTCTTTGAAGATCTGGTTGCTTCTCATCCAAGAAGCTTCTTCAGCTCTGACTTCCATTCTCCACCATCCAATCAGAGCTGGAAGAAGCTTCTTGGATGAGAAGTGAAATATCTTCAAAGAAAAAACAAAAAGTCCAGTTGCGTCTTGAAATAGCACCTTTGGGACCAGTGGTGGATTCGGATCTGTTCCAACTGGTACAGTTGGAATGGCCCCGGAGTCACCCATATGCAGGGCGCATGCACATGTGCGCAATGTATGCATGGATCCTGCCTGTCAGCAAGTCTTCCGCAAGTCTCCGTGATGCTCCAGCTGCTCAGTGTGTGCATGGAAGCCTTAAAGACAGGTAAGGAGCTAGGGAGGGCAGGTGGGCCCTCGGAGCACCGTACCAGAACAGTACTCTGGTGTTCCGGGCTGGCTCCTGTACGCCGATACTGGGCATACCACCTGCAACTCCACCACTGTTTGGGACAGAGGAAAACCAGATCCCAAATATTTCTGATTCTTCAGACAAGAGTCACCTTTTTCCAAACTGATTGCATCCTGGATCAGCTTTCCTAATAACAACTATGCTCATTTTTTATTTTATTTATTTTTTTATTCCAATGATTTGGAAAATCCTGCAGCATTTTCCCTATAGTCAGGTGAAAAAGATATGCATGTTTATGACTCCAAATGATCTGTTAAATAGTATGCTGGCAATGTGGTCTCCCCATCCATTATCATGTAATTGTTAGACTAAATTATAAACAGAAGTCACTATAAAATCCTATTCTTTCTATCTCTAGAAAAAACAGGCTGGCAAATATTTCAAAATCATTGCAATCTACTTCTGTTAAAATGCTATTTTATTAAAAGATACTTGAATACTGTATTCATTTAATCTCTCAGTTAAGTCAGTAGTCCCTTAGGTCTGCTAAAGTGCAACCAAATTTCTGTCTTCTGTATATTCCTCCTTGTTTTGTGTCTAAACCTACTACATGCTATGAAGTGTGTCATAACATGTCTATTTCATTCTTAACCAGTCAGTGGTTAACTTTCAGTGTAGCTAATTAAAAGCCATTCTAACGTCTCATACTGCTTCCATGACATATGGTAAATCAAATTCTTTGGATGGTAAATAATGCAATATCATTTTAATTCACATTATTTCAATTATATTATTTTGTTTTGCCTCTTAACTAAAGAAAGTCCAATGTTGTGGAATTACTAAAAAAGTTTGCTTACAAAATATACAGACAACTGTATGCATGCAAATATCAATACAGACATATCCTTTTGGATATCTCACATAGTACTTGAGAGGACCGCCTGCTGCCAATTACCTCCACTAGAACGATCAGATCCCACAGATTAGGCCTCCTCCGAATTCCATCCGCGGCCAGTGTCGACTGGCGACTACCCGGAGGAGCTTCTCTGTGGCTGCTCCGACCCTCTGGAACAAACTCCCTGTGGAGATTTGAACCCTCACCACCCTCCAGGCCTTCCGCAAAGCCCTTAAAACCTGCTGTTCTGACAGGCCTGGGGCTAAAGAACTGTTGCCCCCGACTCGAATGGTATGATGTTGTGTGTTTTAATTATGCATTGTTCTGTGTTGTTTTAATTTTTGTTTGTATTCCCCTTCCCTGGTTGAGTTGTGAGCTGCCCTGAGTCACTTCGGGAGAAAAGGGCGGCATATAAATAAAATCAACATTCAACATTCATAGTTGATAAAGCTGGGCAACTTTTCAAAAATTGCTTATGCTTCTTGCTTTTCTTCTGAAATGCTACAATCAGAATCACTATAACGAAGGCTAATTGTATGCATGCAAGTATGGACTGCAGAACCTGTATATCAGAGGGTGGGTTCCTACTGGTTCACACCTGTTTGGGCGAATCGGTAGTGGAAATTGTGCCTGGGTCACCGAAACTGGTAGGGACGGCAGGCTGGCTACACTCATGAACTGGCTCGGACAGTTGCCTTGCCTTGCCTTCACCACGTGCATCCACAGAACTCCCTCGTCCTGCCTACACATAGGTAAGCATTACTACCTACCCACTTCCTACCTGCCAATGTCTCCAAAGCCACCACCATTGCACTCATGGCAGGGATGCAGGCAGACCACCAGGACAAAGCTGCTGGCATTGCAACCTCCTGGACAGTCACGTTCATATTGGTGTGGGCAGGGGGAACCAGCCACTGCCTCCTAGCTTGGGGGCCTGGAGGGCAGGGGGAACTGGCCACTGCTCCTAGCTCAGGAGCAGCCCAGTGGCGAGCCGGGCAGGGGCAATGGCAATGATGGAGTCCCAGCGCTTGGGGAGGGCAAGGCTAGCATGCTCCAGCTGTGCCCTGCAGTGCCTCCATCTGACAGTTCAGAACAGCGTGCTCAGTTGCAGCCCAGATGAGCTGAGGAACTGCAGGGAGCCTCCCGCATGTTTCACCCCCTCCCCAGCCTTCACCTGTGCCTCTGCGCTGTTTTCGGGCACCCAGCTTCCTTTGAAAACTTCCAGTTTTTACTAGTGATAGGTTGACTACAACTATTTGTTTAATGACATGTCAAAGTTACCAAAAAGTTACAACTGTCACACAATCCCTGTGTCAGCCTCTGCTTTGCTACTGCTTCAGCTGCCATTGGAACAGGGAGGGGGCCATGGTATTTGGGAGGGGAATAGTGATGTGCTGGAGGAAGATTCTAGACGCTGACCTGACCATCTTACTGCGCATGTGGAGGAAGGGAGTTTCCCGCCAAGGTTAACTGTCCAGCATTCCGTCCTAGTGATGACTTTTGAAGTTATCTCCCACCTGACAGTTGGGGTGCATTATAATTGGACTATGGACTGGGGTGCCAAGGGGAGGAGATTGAATTATACATGATATTATTCACTTTTTGCACCTAATTAACCAGATTCAGCTTAGCTTTGCTACTGTTCGTTTATAATTAGTAAAAGTACATTTGATTTCAAACAAATGGAGTGATGAGTGGCTTCTTTCCTGATTACTAAATGAAGTTGCAGCTGGACAATAAGCTGAATCTCAATCGTACCCATCCCGGAGCTAACAACTACCGAGGGGGGTGCCCTCACAAGAAGAAAAGAAATGTCTTTGCATGGAAGCGACCAGGAGGAAGAAGAGGGGGCAGCGGCAGGACCATCTCTAACAGAAAGACTGGCCGGACCGAGAGTGGAAGAACCTGCTCGTCCGTCCCAGATGGACTTGGGGTGTGGGACAGAAAGAGGAACCTGAGGAATTACAAGCTGGGGTCACGAGAAGGAGACGAAGAAAAAACCAGCGGCTGATTGGAGTGGCACGGAGAGGAAGACTGCAAATCTCCCACGCCATGAGGCTCCTTGAAGAGGCTTGGATTGAACGTCAAATTCGAGAGAGAGCAGTGTGGAAAGAGAGTCGACAGAGGAGTCAGAGAAAAGGTACTCAATGCATAGCTTAAGGGAAAGTGGAGGGGCCAAGGGGGGTTGTGTGCAAGAAAACCCAGACCCCCCCCCGCTGCGGCTAGAGACATTTAAAGAGCAGGGGGGGCAGGCGACGCCGGATAGCAAAGTTCCCACCTTAAGCGTAAAATATGATGGAGACCCAAAAGTCTCGGGCTGTTTATTATTCAGGTCTGGAATTATATGGAAATATATGGACCTGAATTAGAGACAGATGAAACTAAAGTAAGAATGGTGTTATTGGCTTTGGAGAAGAAAGCAGCCGAATGGATGGTTGGGCTACATAAATGCAACTATGCATTTATTTGCTATGAGAGAGGGAGATGTTGAAAAATCAGTTTAGCTTTCCTGATTACTAAATGAAGTTGCAGCTGACACCCTGCAGTCAATATTGCAATTCCAGGGTTGTCAGTTCTCATTACAATGGTTGCAGCAACCATTGGGGTCACATGATGCAGATGGCGGCCTTCTCTGCTGGCTTCCAACAAGCAAAGTTAATTGGAGAAGCCAGATTTGCTTTACAACTGCATGATTCACTGAACAACCATATGATTTCCCACACAACAGTATCTAGATAAGTAGATCTTAAGGCTATAATCCTATTCACTGAAAACCTCTGAGGAAAGCGTTCTTATGTGGTACAATTATTAAATATGATGCTCTGTTTTCAGTTTACTTTTTATTTATTTAGCCATTTCCATTTATAAAGGAAGAATCTAGAAGACTTCTGGAGCCAAGCTTAGAGATTTAAGATGACAGGCTAGAAATCAGGAAACTGTGAGTTCAAGTTCTGCTTAAGATAAACTTCATAGATGTGCATGATTATTAAAATAAATCATTTGTATAATGTATCTAGCGCATGCTATGTTGGAAGTATACAAAAACATTTAATAATCCCAGACTCTCTTGAAGCGCTAATTAAACATAAACAATACGATGTTGTAAACCAGCCAATTTATGTTTTATTATAAACTTTGCTTTTGTTGTATGTTTCTGTGTAACAGTATATGAAGTACCACAAATAGATTCAATAAATACCACAGAGAGTGGGTTTTCAGTCTAACATATGCCCTTCAAATACAAACATTCATCCCAGTCTTAAATTTGTTTATAGAAATCAATACAGGAACTCACACTTTTTTTTCAACCAAGAAAACTTCAGAGAAATTCCTCAAGTAGTTTCCAACCCTTTGCTCAGGAAATACATCTATAGATACGTGCATAACACAAGATGTCAGGAGATTATTCCCACCAGTGAACAGGTTCACTTACATCTTTTAGAATCTGTACCCAGTCTGATATGTCTTTTAAACTTGAGAGCAGATGACAGGTGTGGAAAAACTTGACAGCATTTCTTGCTGACACTTAGCAGAAAGGAATATTTCTGTAATGAGTTCATGTCTGGCGTTTCATTGCCGAGCACCCAAGCACAAGTTTGCATGTAGCCTCTAGCAATGCAATCCTTGCTAGGTTGAAGTTTGTTATTGATTGATTGATTAATAAAGTTTTATTTATTAAGTTGTAGAAAATATGTTTTATATAGCATTCAGTGTAGGAATATGGCTAATGTATCTTGTGGTCAGATTCTCTGAGCTTTGAAGATTAATAAGCATTGAGAAACCTTGAAAAGACGCAAGGGGAAACATCACCCCAAAATTGATTAGCACCTGCATATCAATCCCTTAGGGACGCGGTGTCTCGGTCGCTAAGACGTTGACCTGGTCGATCAGAAAGGTCGGCAGTTTGAATTCCTAGTGCCGCATAATGGAGTGAACTCCATTACTTGTCCCAGCTTCTGCCAAACCTAGCAGTTCAAAAGCACATTAAAATGCAAGTATAAAAATAGGAACCACCTTTGGTGGGAAGATAACAGCATTCCATGCACCTTTGGCATTTAGTCATGCCAGCTACCATGACCATAGAAACAATCTTCGGTCAGTGCTGGCTCTTTGGCTTTGAAACAGATGAGCACCACCAGCTAGAGTCGGGAATGACTAGCACATCATGTGTGAGGGGAACCTTTACCTTTATCAATCACTTGATAAACTTGGCTATAATAAAGCATATACCATAAACTAGGACACCTCTATTCCATGAAATTCAGTGAGCAGCATGTGTTGTCAACGACATGATTTCATCTTGTGGGCCTGATCTGTGTTTAATAAATATGGTAAGTTAAACCACATTAGAAATCTGGTTTAGTGTAGTGCTTAAGACCCCCAGCCTAGAAACTAGACAACCATGAGTTCTAGCCCCAACTAAGGTACAGTCAGTGGGCCAAACATTCTTCCTCAGTTCTAGGTTGGCAAAAATGGCAAATTACTTCCCAAAAACCTGGGAAAGGAAACTGCAGGGACTAGTCAAGCAGTTGCCAAGAGTCAACATCGACTCGAAGACACACTCTCCCATCCTCAAATAATCCTATTAACAAATGTCCTATTTAGCTTTTCTATAAGTTATCCCAACAGACCATAAATGAGATAGCTGACTTGTTTTTAAGGTAATTATCATAGTTTTGACCATAGGTAGAAATGGAACCTATAAACTTTCCACATTTCCAGTATTGTATTCCTGGCTCTGAGAAACTGTGATGAGGATTTTTATTTAGCAGATAAGGGCATTAGAAGGAAACATCTTATGAACCATAATTATGTATTTGGGGAGGGTGGTCTCCTTAATCATGAAGTCTTGCAAGAAATAAAGCCAGAGAATATCTGCTTCTAAATATGAGCAAATAGGATGATCTCACCACTCTTGGAGACACAGGCAGCTTCAAGCTGTTTCTCTGATATTCAAGTCCAGATCTTCAGCTACTGTTATAACTTCAGCAGGTTCATTTTAGCGGTTTTATTGTACTTTTTTTTGCCTCTTAGTGAAATTCATACACTAGGTATGATGTTCATTACAACTTGCCTCTCTGAAAAGATTACAGTGACTAGGTTTACAGCCCTTTTGTTTTGTTTTGTTTTGCTATGCCCTATATACAGTCAGGGAAGTCAGCCAGTTCAGCAAGGCAAGCTTAAAGCAAGTCATTACTTAGTACAATATGTGAACTCAGCCATCATAGAATGATTGTCAAAGAAATGTGATGCAAATCTACTGTATCTCTGTATGACAATGATAGCACATTAAATGTTCAGAAAGAGGTTTTCTGTATCTTTCCCTTCTGTTTTTGGAGTGTATCAGTTTATTCACAAAGCAGTCATTTAAAGACAGAATATGCTATCACCAAAGAGTATTTATCTCCCACGCTTAAACTGTCCTGAGTTTCTTTTTTGCATAAATACACATGCATTTTGCCAGCAATTTGACTGTCTGAATCAAATAAAAGTGGAAAGTGTCAGAATATAAATAATTCATTCTAAAGTACTTCCAAGTCTTTTACACAAAATACTTAGAAAAAGGCACTAAGCAAGGGTGTGTAACTTCTAATTATTTGTGTTATTTAGAAAATGTAGGATGCTATTGGAAGAGAAGAAACTTGTAACGATTAATTATTTTTAAATTTATCTTTACATTGTAAGGGGTTAAATAGCGGTTTGCTAAATAAGGTTAAGAAGTTATTTCATGATTTTTATTCTGAGATAAAAATCCTTTTCTTCATAAGAATTCTGGGCCACTTTTTCCATGGACTGTATCTGACAATAGATGTAATCTATACAAAACTATTCCCCTTCTTGACTGTAAAATTGGGGTAGCTTAGATATAAAACAAAAGGTATCCTTAAAGTCCCTCCTCTAAAAATTTATTCTGATTCAATAAAAGAATGTCTTAGGATAGGGTGAAAAAAATAAAGATCTATAGGAATTGAACTCACTTCAGACAACTTCATGAATGTATCTATAAGATTTTCCTGGCAGTAATGTGGATATGATTTGTCTTTGACTCTTTAAGATATTTTATTACCCTGTCTGGTATATCCAAGTGGTCTGAATCCAAACACTATACACTCTTTTTTCAATACCAGGCAAGATTGTTGTCATACGTAGCTGACCTTAAAGTGAATTACTTTCCATTCTTTTATCTCCACAATTGTTTTTTTCAGGCACAAGTACATAATCAAATAAATTATTTCCACGGTACTGAAAATTCCAACCTCATTAAGCCATAGTTACATTTACAGCGTATAAGTCTGTAAAAATCTATCATATTTACATAAAATCAGCAAAACATGAATATTTTTTGCAAGTAGCAGATGTCTGGAGAACAGTGAGATGAAATAATCAAGGTCTATACAAGGAATGTGGAGACCCCCATTCTAACTGACTCTCAGCCATAGAAGCTCACTGGATGAATCTGAGCCAGACACTCTTACAAATTACATCACAGGATTGATTGCTGTGGTGGGAAAAGTAGGAGGAGGCAGGACACATGGACCTCTTAAACAAAAGGTGAGATATGAATAAAATCAAACTAATTAAGCTTATCAACCTGTGAAGTATTCACTGCACTCTCTGAGAGTCCTCATTTAAGGCCAGGACTTTAGACATACTTTATCATGAACTGAATTTTAATATTTCTATCCTATTCAAATGAAAGTAGAAACTTCTTCTAAACCTTGCTATATGATTTAGCAAAGATTTAGTCTGGAGTATTGACAAAATGTGGAGCAATCTAGGGCAGGCTGCTGCCATATTTCAGTATACTCAAATGGACTTAGAACAGGTTCGGAACAAAATTACTAAGTATTTTCAATCACATCACTATGTCCTGAAAAGTATTAGAAATGATGTCACCATGGTTCACAATAGTACAAATTGTACAATCTTAGTTTGATGGCTAATTCCCAGAGTGGCAAGGAGATAACCATCACAACATGTATGTTGTGACCAGTGGTGGGCTCCTACTGGTTTGGACTGGTTCAGTTGAACCGGTAGTGGTTTGGCGGCCTGGGTTGCTGGAACCGGCAGAATCTTGGTTTTTTGCTTCTGCGTATGCAAGAACAATTTTTATTGCAATGCACATGTGCATGCGCATACGTGGCACAACCACAAGCAAACCAGCAGTAGTGACTGCCGGAACCTACCCCTGGTTGTAACACTGTAATGAAAACATGGCAAAGATAATCATTTACTATCTTGCTTCTAGGAGGGGGGGGTCTTAAGGATCAATTGTACAGCAATTTAGATGGAGAAACTGTATGTATATATCTGTATGTTTGTACGTGTGTGTGTCTGTGTGTGTGTATGTGTGTGTGTGTGTAATTTGCTTTGAAAGATTTTTCCTGAAATCATCATATACATAAACTAAAATAAAAAACATGCACAACAGAAAATGTGTGTAAAGCTTTTAAAAAGCAAATTATAGGCGTGGGATGATTGATCCCACACTAGCTAACCTCAATTGGGAAAAATGGTATTTGCTTCAGGGACAATGTTTGAATAAAAATACAGTAGATTATAAACTACAAAGCAGATTTAAACCACATAAGCAATACAATCATTCCTACAAATGATGTGGATTCATCAATTCAGCTTACCAGTTTTCAAAAACATTACATAAGAATGGCTTGAATAATGTCTACCCACAGATAACTGTAAATTATTTCAGTTTTCATAATTTAAGCGAAAATATTCTTAACCATTTAATCAGAAATAATTTAAACTTTCTTAACTATGACTTGTTCATTTTCTTGGAATATAATTTCAAAATGAATATTTTTATAGTGATTGTCTAGACACATTAAATTCAGGCATATCTTTTTAACATTAAAACAGAAACTATGATTTTTTTTTTTCATATGTACAAGAATATCTAAAACTGTGTTATATAAAAACCATATCTATCAAATTTATTACACTGGAATTTTATAAAGCATAATCCTTAAATTGTAATCACCGAGATGGTATATCATATTACTTTGGAATATACAAACTTTGTAGCTGTTTAATGTATCTTTTGTATTATTTGTATCTCAGATAAAATAGTCTCCCCCATTTTTTTGATCTACTCAGATCTCGCAAAAATGTTTAGCACTGGAGGAGCTGGCAGGTTAAATTCATCTAGTTTAACTCAGAAAAAGTTATTTTGCGCTATAAGTTTTCTTGACGTAAGCTCAAGAAATGGAAATAATTGCATGAGGAATTGAAGCAGTTGAAAAAAAAAAACATTTCTACTGATTATTCTGCACTGTCAATGTAAAACAACAATCCAAGGCTAAGAAGATAAGCCTAATTTTATCAACTTCTCAAGTTCTGCTAATTTAACCTGACATTGCCTCACAGCGTTAATATGTGCTGGCAATATTGAAGGACATTTATGATTTAATTATACAAGTTGGCTTGGAGACACAGGTGGGTTTTTTTGTTGTGTCTGTATTGCTCATTACTAGTTTGGCCTCAACTATATTAATTTTGATTTTAGCAAACATAGTCATTAAAGGACTATTCATTTTTTAAAAGCTAACAAAATAATAATTATAGAAATCTCTTTACAAGGCCTTCCAAGCCAGTTTTCATGGACTGGCAGATTGCTGATGTCCACCCAATGTAAGTTTAAAGTCTAGACTTATGTAACAATACAGATTCAAAGCACAACATATGATTTGAAGCATGTATGTAGCATCTATCAGGAATACTTCAAACATTCTCTTTTTGTAGATTCATGCTACAGGAAAAGGTACTTGGTTTAAGGTTTTCTAAGCAAATATTATATGAATGTCCACACATACTCTTCAGTGGTGGGATTCAAAAAAATTTACCACCAGTTCTGTGGGTGTGGCTTGGTGGGCATGGTTTGGCAGGATACTGGTAAAATACCCATTCCCTCCCCACTCCAGGGAAAGGTTACTGCAAAATCCCCATTTCCTCCATATCAGCTGGGACTTGGAAGGCAGAGAATAGATGGGGGACGGAGCCAGTCAGAGGTAGTATTTACTGGTTCCCCGAACTACTCAAAATTTCCACTACCGGTTCTCCAGAACTGGTCAGAACCTGCCAAATACCACCTCTGATGCTCTTCATCACATTTTCCTCTCTGAATTCACATCACTGCATAGCCCTATTAAAAATTGGCACTGTGCTATAATGTAGCAATCTGGAAACTAGCATTTAAACATTTGGACTGGATAAACTTTCAGTTAATGCCAGATGAAATTAAGATTCTCGGTATAAATTGTGCCTAAACATAAATAATATTTAGAGATATTATTTCAAGAAGGATATTGCCTTTGTTTATTAGACACTTCCTGCTCAAACAATGCCTTATGCAGTGAAGCTGTTTCCCATTTTAAATTGAGAGCTATATAGAAACTGACAATGTCCCTTCAGGTAATATTGATCATGAATGCAAAGCTATCTGAAGCCGCTTAGGAGGGCTAGCACATTCTAATAATTGTATCATGTAGGACAACAACCATAATTTGAAACCTGCATTTCTAATGCTAACACTGGTATGGAGAAGAAGAAAAAAGTGCAGTATAGGAATCTAGAAATTATATTGCAAAGGTGATAGAACCACATATTTAAAAAAAAATTAAAATGGGACAAAATTGATAATTCCTTTTAAATAGAATTATTTTTAAAAACAGTAATCACAATCCTGTGATTCTCAGTTGGTTAATTAGGGCAAACAGATAAACAGTTACTAAACATGATCAGAATATGAAGCCAGGAATAATCCTTGTTGCAATGTATTTTCCTTGAAAATATGTTCTTTTTCTGAGACATTTGGCAAGACTCCGTGCAATGACTGACTTTCTGGGATTTTATTGTTGTATAAACTTTTCTTTGTACTGTGTTTTTAAAATTTGATTCCCCCCCACTTAATTGTCCAAAATAAACACAATGTATTAAAAGAAACACATTCCAAACGTCCCTGTCTTTGCTGAGCAGTTGCACAGACATTTATTTGGAAGTTCTTTATTTAAAATGGGACCCGGTAGAAGAGCAATTCAATGAAAATATATGACAAAGAATTAACTGATCCTCACACTTTTGTTATTGTTCAGTCGCTAAGTCATATCCAACTCTTCCTGACCCCGTAAACCAGAGCACGCCAGCCCCTCCCTGCTCTCCACTGTTTCCAGGAGTTTGCCCAAAATCATGTTTATTGTGTCAATGACACTATCTAACTATCTCATCCTCTGCCACCTTCTCTTTTTGCCTTCAATCTTTACCAGCATATCAGGGTGTGTTCCAATGAATCCTTTGTTCTCATTAGGTGGCCTAAGTATTTGATCTTCAGTATCTGTCCTTCCTAAGAATGGTCAGGGTTGATTTCCTGTAGGATTGACTGATTTGGTCTTGCAGTCCAAGGGACTCTCAAGAGTCTTCTCCAACACCATGACACTTTACTTCTCATTAAGTAAATAAATAACTGTTCTAGTAAACCATTGGAAGAAATATCCATCTGGTTAAGTTACAAGCCAGGAGAAAGGCTGTTGAATATAGTAATCAGAGGGAAACCTCTGGTCCACTGATGGAGGGAAATTACAGTTTAAAGGGATTGTTTCCCACATCCAGTGGGAACATTCAAAGTACCTCAGCGGCTGTGGTGACAGACAGCTCCCTTTAAAAGAGGGAGCTACTGGACAGCTCTGGCAATTGTATATATACACAATAAAGAGCAGTAGCACAAGCCAAGAATCTTGTCTCTTCACCCTCCACACTCAACCAAGGCACTAAAGACAAAATGGAGACTGGAGGCTCATTGGAAAGTGTCCATTTATTGATAAAGCAGATCCACCAAGTGTGTGTGTGATACTGGACAGCTGACCACAGGGAGTTGAGAGTGAGGGGTTTTTATACCTTCTCTTGGGCTTTGCACTTCAGCTTCCTGTTAATGTGCAAGAACATGTATTCAATTGGTTGTTGTAGGGAGTTATGAAGGGGTCATAGCTGGCCATATAGGTTGTCTGAGTTAAGTTTGGTTGAAATTTCTGAAGGTGATGCAATAATTAATGGCTTTGCCTGTTTTGGCTCTTAGGTGAAGGTTAATCTGCCTTTGTTCAGACTTTGCTGCAAGCAGTAATGGATTACTAAATCTGCATTTCTAAAGCTGCCCCAGCTCAGTACCTGCTTGGGGCAGGGAGCTGGGGCTCTGAGTTTCTGTCTCCCTTAAGATTTTTTATTTATATTTTAGGGAAAATATTTTGTTCTGCCTTTTTAAAATGTTCCTCAAAATATTTCATTCTTCTAGGGAGGAGGGTGGCTTCCCACAATACCTACATCCTGCATACAAATATAATTATTAAAGAATATTTAATAAAATATATGTTTCATTCACAATTCAAACAACAACAATCTGCAAACTCAGTTTGTTTCACTCGATTACACTCTACTTCAAGGAAAATAGCAGAGGTAATCAAATGTGAACATTCATCCCATTATCATGTGTAATTTCAGCCACCACACCAGATAATAATTTGTATCTTGAACAGATTTAAAGTGCTGATCTCATTTCTAAACATAGGAGTCTGAATAAGGAAATAATACACATGGAAAAGCTAGCAATTTTGATAGGCATATAATATGGGATTATCAAAGTAGGAACCCATTAGGATTTGGGATTTTATTCTGCATTATTCTCATTAATAAAGCACAACATTAAAGTGGAAAGATACAGAAATCTTTCAAAATAGCCACAAGATCAGACACACAATTTTTTTTAAAAAAAATGGAATGAGGAAACTAAAAAGCAGCTATAAACTTCTTTTATTTTCTATCAAAATTATCTTGCATATAAATCTCTACAGCGATCTAAGCTTTCAAACTGTAAACTATATTGAAAACATGTCAATATCAGTTAGAAACTTTAACTACAAACTTCTTCTGAACTATTTTGTATGCTTTTAGAAAAGATTTCAAAGATTGCCTGACTTTGAGTTAGATCATCAGTGAGAGTGTTAATCCAGTATACAGATGCATGTGCACAAATACTCACAAACACAAGAGTGAGAGAGGAAGGGGGGAGAGGGAGAGAGAGGGAGAGAGAAGAATAGAGGGAGAGAAAAAGGTTTATGATTTTTGTTTCAGAGACTGACAACTGCATATATAACAAAAGAGAAAACAATGCCATGCAATATATTATATTAGCATCACAGTATGGGAAAATGACCAGCATGAACAGCAATTATAAGCTAGTCAGTTTGTACAAGAGCAACAATGAAAATGCCTTGTGTAATACACAGTTGCAAAATGTTCAATCTCTTTCTGTAGAGATTCTCAGTCATCCAGGTCATAGTTGTCCCAAAAGTGCCTCCTGAAAAAGTACAGTTGGGTTCGATCTCTTTCCGTGAAGATGGAATTAACTGGAGAGTTTTGTACATCTTTAGTTAAGAAGGAGTTTCTTTTTTCTTCTGTTTGGCAGCAAAGTTCTGTATAATGACATTGTGTACAAAGTACTGGATAACTAATCATAAAGCAGGAAAAAGTGGCAGAACTGTCACTAAAAATACCCTGAAACAAACTATATTATTTTCCATTCTTACAGACTTGGGATTACTACTGAAAGTGTTTGGGAAATTTTGTACAATAGTCTTACACCTTATATTATTACCTTGTCTTTTACAAACTCTAGTTATGGTAACCATAGATCAGTGATGGTTAACGCACAAATGTGGTGTATGCATGCAGCCCTAAAATGCATTGTGAGTGTTTCCTGTGCATGCGTCCTGCCCGTGGATGTGTGCACGTTCCCTGTGCAAGCACCACCCCTTACCCATTTTTGGATTCCAGGTTGGCGCAGGAGGCTTTTCAGGCCCAAAATGGGATGCATGGATGCTTGTGCGGTGCCCCTGTACCCCATTTTGGCTTCCAGGTTGGTGCAGGAGCCTTCCAGGCCCAAAACAGGGTACAGGGGGCCTTATGCACCAACCTGGAAGCCAAAATGGTTTGTGGGGAAACACACACACACACTGTGCCCCATTTTGCACCTAGAAGGCCTCCTGCACCAACCTGGAAGCCAAAATGGGGCAAGGGGGCACTGTGTGAGCCCACAAAATGCAATGTGAGCACCTCCTTGTGCATGTACCCCAACCCCCCATGCATGCATAACAGAGACTCAAAGATCAGCTTGCCGGTGGGAGGCACACAAGCATGCACAATGGAGCTGGCTTGGGGCAATGGCTAGCATGCCCGCAGAGAGGGCTCTGCCTGCCACTTGTGCCATAGGTTCACTATTACGGGCATAGATGAAAGATTATTTCTAACTTCTACAAAGTTATACTGTTCACGCTTGTATATATCCCCCTGAAAACTGTTATGCTGCATTATACTTTTTAAAAAACATATCGTTAAAGCACTATGGCTTGGAAATATTAAATACTGTATTTTTGGGACTATAAGACACACATCCCTCCCCCTAAAAAAAACTGGGTGGAAATGTGTGTGTATCTTATAGAGCAAATGTTGTGGCAGAGGCAGGGGGGTTGGTGCAGCTGTTCTAGATAGAGGGGATTGCCACCACCTATTGGCAAGAGCCAAGGTGGCGCAGTGGTTAGAGTGCTGTACTGCAGCCACTTCAGCTGACTGTGTTCTGCAGTTCAGCTGTTCAAATCTCACCGGCTCAAGGTTGACTCATCCTTCCATCCTTTCAAGGTGGGTGAAATGAGGACCCAGACTGTGGGGGCGATATGCTGACTCTGTAAACCGCTTAGAGAGGGCTGAAAGCCCTATGAAGCGGTATATAAGTCTAACTGCTATTGCTATTGCTATGCCACCCATTCATGGCCATAAGTGGCAAACGGGCGACAACAAATGGACCATGGAAAATGGGCAGTGGCAGAGAACGGGCTACAGCAAACAGGCCACAGTCAATTTTAAATTGAGAGCTATATAGAAACAGGCAATGGAGGCAGAGGCAGATTTATATTCTTGTTTCCGTCCTCTAAAGCTAATCTAAAACCAAGAGATACATCTACATGTCATTGGGAGTTTAAATGCAGTAACAGCTGCTTTTTAGTATTTTACTATGAAGTTGTTTGGCTTTACTGTGAATTATGAGTGTTCTTCCATTTAGACATAGAAACTAACATGAGAAACCATGTATATCTGAAAATACATCTCATGCCAATTTTCTGGGTTTTGCCAGATTTGTAAATTTAATTTGATCTTTTTTTCTGTAATAAAAAACATGGAGCTATGGTTATATTTCTTCACTAATGGAATCCTCTTGAAAATATCACATTGCCTGAAATTGGTACAGTAGATATATTATTTAGTGTATTTGCTAACTTAATAAAGAAAACTTTATAACTGTTCAGTTAAAATAAGGTAAATATTAGAAGTTTCTGTTTTTATTTTAGTATAATTAGTACAGCATATTGAATCCAATTCAACGCTTTATTCAGAAATTATCTTGCATTTTCCAATTTCTCAATATTTAAATATCTAATTGTACAAAAGGTAATTTGCATAGTTTAATACACTTTTCCATTACATAATTTAGATCATATTTAAGAATGTAACTATGAAAACAATTAACTAAATATTTCTGAGCCCCGCAGATGAATTAGCTTTACAAAAAAATGAATAGAAAAAAATAATAAATTTGACTATTTTCATACACTTTAATTGTTAAATGTTAATTAAACTTCCATTGTATTTAATTGTTAATTGAATTTCTATTGTATTTTAAAGAAATACTAAATAATCCCCTTTGGTTAGAATTTACCTTAAAATCATCTTTCATTTTTTTCACGAAACACCGATATTTAGATTGATTAAACTATATATATATATATATGTGTGTGTGTGTGTGTGTACATATATATATATGAATAATATTTTTTCTAATTCATATTAGACATTAAAGTTAACGAGATCTAATGAATTAGTAAAAGGCAAACAAAAACAATATTTTTCTGCTTATTACTGGATTTCCCCCCCCCCCCCAAAAAAAGAAAAGTCCTGTGCTCATAGTTATTTTCTATTCTATCCCAAATATTCTTATTTTGTACTTAGTGATTTTAACTTTGAGGATAAAGCTCTTTATCTTCAACATAATATTTAAAGAAAGAAAATTGCTTTATGTGAAAAATGTCAATAGTAATTTTTCTTCCAAAGAAGACATATCCTATGAAAGAAACAAGTCAATCAGAAGAAGTACCATTTTAAAAACTATGTTTAATGAAATAGTGGTAATTATAGTCAATAATATACTGATCACTAAGACTGAAGTCAATTACTAATAGGTCACTAAAATATAATCAGATTTTTCACTATCCCACTTATTTCAATGGTAGTAAGTATAGACCTGCTGTGAAACTTCAACTAAAGTGTATTTCTCTGCAGGTAACCTTTATAGAACTGGATATGACAGACGTTTAGGCTCCAGCATTAATACATACTACTTCTACTTAAATTGTACATGTCCATGGAAAGCACTCACTAAAATCACACAATGAATAAGGTACACCAGCATATTGGAAATAGCTTAAGTCTGAAATTGGTTGCATATTATTTCATGGCCCAACTCTTTAAACTTTTGTCTAGCCACAGCAGTCAATTTCCTATAAGTAAGTTTGGAGATAATACTGGAAGACCAGTAATATAAGCTTCTTAAGGGGTCTAGGACAACTCACCACAGCCAATTCCCCACGACCAACTTGTCAGAGGACAATTCACCGTGGGGCAATTCAATGCTGTATTAATCATTTCATTCAGTTACTTTTATTATTGGTGACCACATTTTTGTTGAAATTATTGTAGCTCTTGTATTTCTGGATTGATTTTCTCCATTTTATCATTATTGGCCATGGTTCTGTTGAAATTAATTTAACTTTTATATATGTTAATTGTCATATGGCGAGTTGTCCCAAGGCAAATTGGCAAGTTGTCCTGCGGAGAGTTGGCCATGATGAGTTGACCATGGCAAGTTATCCCATTCTGTTCTCTAAATCACTCTTTCCAATCAAATAACTAATTTGTGTAGTTTCAGCCCTACTGTGCATATAAAACCCTGGCTGTTCTCTGCATATACTATTGGAACAGTGCAATTGTTGGTAAAGTCAAACTATTATGTGTTTTACACTTAATGTCTACATCAAGTCAAAATATGACATGTTTTTAATGTCACTATACTCTCTGGAATTAAAAAAAACACATGGTTGCCATTTTTCCATTTGGTAAGGTGTCAGATTTGAGCTGCAAAAGTCTGGACACCCACTATCCACAGCAAAGAATTACAGAAAAACCTAACTCACTGATCTCATCTAATAGCCATTTGGATTTTGGGAGTTCATATCTGATAACCCTAACATTTTGTGCTATAGCTTTTAAAATAAAGTAAAATATGGAAATTTATCAGATTTCAGAACAAGGACTGGGTTTTACAACATTCTGTTCCATTAGTTAACAGTATAACATTAATAGAAAATGCCTACAAATGTAAGTGATTTAGTTGAGGCACACATTAAAAGCCAGATGAAAAATTAATGTCATCTCCAACAAGATAATGGTGGTTGTGGTGGCTTCTAAAATAGCTGTTTCTTCAGCAAATCTGATATAACAACAATTGAAAGGGATTGAAATCCAGCAAATCATAATAAATAACTGACGAATTATATAGGACTTAATGAGTAGCAAGCTATGCGCGGCTGATTATGTTTTCTTGTTATCTAAAATAATTCTGATGATCAGTAGTAAATGTAGCATTCCCTGTTGATTTTACAAAAGCATTAGAAAATGTTATTCTCTTTCATTTTGCAGCCTTTATCTTTAAACAAAGGTGTTGCCTCAGCAGTAAATCATAATGACTGAAAAAGGTAGTTGAAAACGGAACTTTTCAAATTTGATTTCTGATATTGGCATTGAAAGGATACAGCATTGAAAGCAACCCTTTTGCTGTTAAGAACCACTACGTTATGGATTATTCAGACTGCATATTATGATTAATTAAGATTAAAGAATGTTTCTGTTCTGTCAAAATATTTAAATTCATATTCATCATACCACTTTACAGCATGTACTACATACCCTGACCCTATATTATTGAGAGCAGTGATCTTAAGAACAACAGCTGACATTTTAAGAAAGACACAAAGCTGTTTTTCATTTATGACACTCTGGAATTTGAGCATTTTCCTTTTTGGCTAACCAGTTTAGGAAAAAGAGCAAGAAAATCTCTGGGGAAAATGTGTACTTTTCTACAATCTTGTTTTGGTATTCAAGTTCAATTAAGGCAACCAGGTTCATTCTAAATTAAATGCAGCCATCTTGTTGAGGAGGCGGGTATGAACCACACCTATTCTCAAAAGAAACCCAAGGCCACAGCTGTTGCCGTTTTATTTCAAAACAAGGTTCATAAACAGGTTACACAAAGGCAGTAAAATATTGGTGCCAAGTAACTATACTCCCCAAAAGATGAAACAAACGAAAAGCTCTAGCAACCAATGTAGTTTAAATTTATTGCAGTTAAATTATTCTTCTCACACACATTAAGCAAATTGCTGTTGCTTCAAAAATTGAGGATCATAATAATTTCATCACTATTTTTAGTAGAGATCTTCTACAATTTTGTTCAAAGCATATTTTAAAATAATATGATCTGTACTTCTAAGAATATCTAGATGGAATTCCAAAGAATGAACTTAAATTAATTGCATTGCGATTCTTAGAGCTCAAAGAAAGATATCAGAACACATATACCAAGGGATATATAAATATATTTAAAACTGTATAGGTTAAGAAATTACATTTAGAAATCTGAAGTTTGTGGGGGAGGGGGAACAGATTGAAATGCATGGTTAAATAGGATTTTTGTGTAGTTATTTGTTGTTTTAAATGAAGATCAATCAGATTTATGAACCAGAATTGAGTGGACATACAATTTAACAAATTTGTTAAGGATAGAAAAAGAGATTCAATTACCTTTGTTCGCATATCAAACATACCACATATCACAGGTTCACAATGTTTCCAGTCTCTAGAAATAGAACCAGGTGGCAGATATGGTTTATCTTGTGAGAAGTAGTGTGTGTATGTATGTATGTATGTATGTATGTATGTATGTATGTATGTATGTATGTATGTATGTATAAAATAAATATATTTATTTTGGGAATAAATATAGTTTCAACTCTCATTGCCACCAACACTAAATATGGAGTTCTTATATTGCCATTCTCTCTCTCTCTCTCTCTCTCTCACACACACACACACACACACACACAAACACACACACATAGTAGCATAATTATCTTAGGTATTCAGCAGATATTATATTTTGTCTTCCATTTAGTCAGAACACCAGCTGTTTATAGACAATCAAAACAATTTTTAACAATAACACAGTATGAACAAATAACACTAAATTGTTTCTGTTTAAAGGAACAAAACTCCACATCTAAGTACAGAATGACAGTTCTCTTTATCTCCCCCTCTCCCCCCGCAAAAAAAGAGCCAAAACAGTCTTTGTCCTTTCTTTCAAGAAGAAAAAAATAATGGAATGGATCCAGTAGCAACATTTCCACTATCATGTCCCATTTTGTATATACTGCAGATACACATGGAATTATTTCTAGCCATTTCTAGCCAAAGTCTGCATAAATAATTAGACTCTTTTTATATCATGTGTGGAGACACCAACAAATAAGGCCTAATTTTATTTCAGTGAAAATAAGTGGTGACATACCAACAATCTCGAAGATTACTAGAACAGTGGCTGAAGAAAAAGAACACTTGAGAGATACAATTAATAGTAATTTATTGTATTATCCAAAATACACCAAATCACAGAAGAATTCAAGCTGCACCATCAAATTTCTGAGTGGATGCTGTGTGGTTATACTATAGTGTGTTATGCAAAATCATAACACTGGGGCTCTTTTGTTTTCCACCTGCTTTCTGAATTTTAAGAAGTTCAGTGCATTCATGTCTGGAAGAGAAACAGATTTCACCTATAGGTAGTAGCAGTAGCAATAGCACTTAGACTTATATACTGCTTCATAGTAATTTACAGCCCTCTCTAAGCAGTTTACAGAGAGAGCATATTTCCCCCAACAATCTGGGTTCTCATTTTACTGACCTCGAAAGGATAGAAGGCTGAGTCAACCTTGAACCTGGTGTGATTCGAACTGCCAAACTGCTGGCAGCCAGCAGTCAGCAGAAGTAGCCTGCAGTACTGTATTCTAACCACTGTGCCACCATGGCTCTTATGAAGCTTCTTTGGGGGTAGTTTCCAGAATTCAAGGAGAACTCATAATTACCCTTGAATTATTGAAGGAAAATAAACTATAGTTTAATATATGGCTTGACAGTCTTCTAAAAATAATGGGTTATTTTAGCTAGCTAGGTTTGACATTTTGGTTTCACAATGGTTTTTTTTTGCTTTCTTTCATGCTAGCATGAATTGTGAACCCAATGGCTGTGAGCACAATGAGAAAATTAGAGCATTGATACAATTCAAAATGCTGGCTCAAAAATAAATGTAGTCAGAACATTGTTTGGCATCATAAACAATCAGAAATATTTTAGACAATAAATTTACAGTACATGGATTGTACTTAATTGTGTTTAAATCCATGCTCTCTGGCATGTTTTTCATTTATTTTTTGATCTCTTCAGTTTGGGTTTTCCTCTGACTATGGAATGGAAACAATTTATCCTTAATAGAAGGCTGTCAAAGAAAATTATCTTACTGGTTCTATAAGCTGTTTTTAAACATGTTAAATGTGGTATTTTACTAACAACATTGGTCAGATTAGGGCAATTCATAAAGCTTATAAAGTGTATCAAGTAACAAACATCTAATGTATGTTTTAGTAAAAGTTCTCCAAACAACCTGCTTCTTTTTATCCAATAATTGAAACCAGTCATTGGAAAAGCTACGACATGACTACAGAATTGTACTGTTTTCGACCTTCAAATTTAATTAGCAGTTTGAAAATGTTTGAGGCTTTTCAAAGTGGTTTGCAATGTAAATTAAACACATCACTTTGATAAATTATATTAGGCACTTGAAAGAAAATGACAACAAAGAAACAGAATTCTTCCTAAACGAAAGGACTCCACAAGATTCACCGAGAAAACCATAATTCTTTTGATAACCAATTGAAAATAGTTTATAAAGCAATATATCTATACTGTAAGTAGATAAATTCATTGTTAGTAATACAATTTATTTTACTTCTTAATTTGAGATGTGATAAAGGGTTCCTGGATTTGTTTGTAGTTCTTATACAGTAATTGTCTACCTCTGAACTACACTTAGCAGCTTCTTAATGAAGCATACTGAAGATATGACTAGAGATGCACAATGCACAATGTATGGTCAGAGGCTACACTAGAATATGCACCCTCAGAATAACTTACAAACTACACATTAACTATGATGTTAATGTAACAGAAAAAGTAAGGTATTAAATACCTGGAAAATCACTGTCTTAATTGTATGTCATTTGTTTATGTCAAATTAAATTTAAACTCTATCCTGGTCACTTGCTGGGAATGAAGCTTTTGGTACACTATTTCAAGACTAAATTATGACTTACGATTACAGATGGACCTTACTCAAAGACCTTTGAGCACATCCAGTATTTAGCATGTTTATGAAGTATATGATGACCCCCCCCCCCAAAAAAAAACACAACACTGCCATGGAAAAGGTTGAACTACAAGATTAACTAATCCATAGATAGGCAGTGAGTTTTCATTGCTGAAGGAGACTTAGAATTTTAGGGTTTCTCTTCCTACTCTAGTACCTTAACCACTGGCTCTTATTCTTGGTTGTTTTGGTTCTGATTTGGTATTGCTAGTTTATTCTCCAACTCTTCTTTTTTTCTTGGATTCTGATGATGGCATTGATAACATTACCTAGTTGGGTAATGAATATCTGCAAGAAAACAGGTTCAGAGAATACCAAGGACTCCACAGTTCAGTTTTGAGTTACAAATAATCTCTTCCATTAGACTCTAATTCCTATTAGTTTTGGCTTGCTCTTCACCCTTGAATTCTGTCTTGCTTCTTGACTTGGCCTTGTTTGCCCTGTGCCTTCAGCTGTATTTCTATGGCTTCGAACTCATCTCAGACTGCCCAGACTTCATTATGGAAATATGGCAGTAAAAAAGAGGTGCTAGAATGTTCCTTTGCTGACTAGGCAACACCGTTCTTCCCTGCTTCTGGTCTCCTCCACAACTGTGACTTTTGCTGCAATGGGGAAATATTCTTCTTTTGCAACTTGTCTATCAATCTTTTGGCTCTAATCTTAAACATTATATTGTGTGGATATATCAAACAAACATTATATATAAAAGTTAATACAGTTTCAATCTCTTCAATGTCTAACAATGTAATAATGTTTTATTATTCCCAGTCTTTAAACAATGAAAGCAAAACTTTTTTTGCAGTAGTTAAATATAGAGTAGTACAATATGTTTTCATAATTAAAGATATGTTTGCTGCCTGGAGTTACTTATAAAGTAATAAAAATTGGATAAAAATCTAATCTAATAAATAAATTATTGATTATATTGTCCATCCTATTTTTTTAACCAAATTGAGAATGCAAGGAGTGTGATTATTAATATACAGAATTGTAGTCACAAAAATTAACTTTAGAATTGAGGAAGGGCTGATACTATCCCAATGCAGAACCTTAAAAGTGATTACCTATTTGAGAGGTTTTCTTAGTGAAACATTTGTAAACCTAATCATAGCACAGAAGCAATATTAATTGCAAGCAGCTATGTATGGTAAAAATTGTTTTTCATTTTAAACTAAAACTTGGGTAATACAACTTTCCAGCAGAAGGGAAAAGTTCTGTACTTCTTTTGCAATTGCTTTTATTTTGTTTTTTGCTTTTTTGTGCAGTTACATTTAAGAACAAATCACAAAACTGACAGGAACTAAAAGAGAGTTGTAATAATGGAAGTTGATTTTGGCTGCCCATTTATTATTCTCTGGCATATCAGCAATACTACAGGAAACTATTGTACAGATGAGAATGCATAGTGCTCAGAGAGTTGTAATGTTATCAGATTTCCAGTATCTCATGTACGGTTTTCTCTTACGAAGATGTGTGAGCAGTAATGAAATCCAGATGTATATCTAGGACACTTGTAGAATTATTTAGTATATAATTTCCTGGACAGATTTTATGAGATGAAATTTACAATTTGTTCCTTAGCTTAAAAGAACATTAGGCCCCCAAGGAACGATCCATAAGGTTTGTGTCATTCACTTCTTCATTTCCTTTTTTCAAGGCCTAACATTACTGTTAAGACAACAAAACAGGACTGATAATAAATATGTGTGCAATAAAAGTTAGGACTTGTTCCCCACCTGGCATACTAGGGAGGCATAGTGAAAAAATGAATTAATATTGCCAAGTTTAGGGAATTATTAAAGTTTTTTTTATTTACACATATTAACTATATTATCTATTTTATGTGCAGCCCAATTCCTCTTCAGTCAAACCCAGGAGAACCAAAAGGTTGGAAACCCATGGTGTAAAGGGAAAGGTAATATTCACTGATTTCCTCAACCTTCAGAGTCTTCTTATGACATTTTTCAGAATAGAATAGAATAGAATAGCAGAGAATAGAATTGAATTGAACAGAACAGAACAATAAAACAATAGAGTTGGAAGGGACCTTTGAGGTCTTCCAGTCCAACACCTGCTTAGGCAGGAAACCCTAACCATTTCAGACAAATGCTTATCCAATCTTCTTAAAAACTTCCAGTGTTAGAGCATTTACAACTTCTGGAGGCAAGTTTTTCCACTAATTAATTGTTCTAACTGTCAGGAAATTTCTCCTTAGTTCTGGGTTGCTTCTCTCCTTAATTAGTTTCCATCCATTGCTTCATGTCGTGCCCTCAGGTGCTTTGGATAATAGCTTGATTCCTTCTTTGTAGCATCCCCTGAGATACTGGAACACTCCTATCATGTCATGCCTAGCCCTTCTTTTCACTGAACTAGACATACCCAGTTTCAGCATCAATTCTTTATATGTTTTAGCCTCTTTGTTGCTCTTCTCTGCACTCTTTCTAGAGTCTCCACCTCTTTTTTACATAGTGGCGACAAAAACTGGATGCTGCCTTACCAAGGCATTATAAAGTGATATTAATTATTCACGTGATCTTGATTCTATCCCACTGTTTATGCAGCCTAGAACTGTGTTGGCTTTTTCAGCAGCTTCAGTACACTAATGGATCATATTTAAATGATTGCCCACTAGGACTCCAAGATCCCTCTCATAGTTACTACTATTGAGCAACATATCACATATACTTTACCTGTACATTTTGTTTTTCTTGCCTAAATGTAGAACCTTACTTTTTTTGCTATTGAACTTCATTTTGTTAGATAGCACCCATGTTCACATCTGTCAAGATCCTTCTGTATCTGAAGCCTATCTTCTTGAGTATTGTCTATTTCTTCTAGATAAAATAATAATAAAAGCAGACACAGGAGACTGCAAATTTAGAAAAATACTGTCTCTTTTTGTACTCCAAGTAGAGAATGTTCCTTGCAACCCTAGATCCAAACCAGAGTTATTCATTGCTAGAAATAATCAAATGTAAAATTTCTCTCTATATATATTCATAGATTTTGATGAGTGCAGGTATGCTGGTCTTGTTGTATTCGGGTATTTTCCCGTGTAAGATTGAAATTGTCTTGGCAACATTTCAGCGAGGCCTCACTCACCATCTTCAGGCTGGTGTTTGAGGCTTAAAGCTTTAACTATCTCTACTCAGTAACTGAGTGATATATTATAGCATTAATTGCTTGTTTCAGATCCTACTTCATAGTACTTCAGTAGGGTTTAGGTGCGACTTTCAATTTAACCATTCCAAAATACTGAATTCGTTCTTCATTCATTTCCTCATAGATTTGCTTGCACATATCATATTGCCTTGATGCAGGTCTTCTATTTGTTGTCCCACAGAATTCTCTGATACAAAGTAGAATTCATGTGTCTTTTAGTTATAGCAAATCATCCAGGTTGTGAAGTAACAAACCTCACTATCATGACACTTCTACTCTCACACTTATCAGTTGACATGAGGTTCATATTGTGAAATACAGTGTTTGTTTCCATCATATACAATTGCTATAATTGAGCACCAATATTTTCTTTTTTGACTCCTCTGTCCATCAAATGTTTCTTTAGAAGTCTGGAATTATTCTTTTAAATTTGGCAAATTTATGATGAACTATTACTTCTGTCCTGCTATTTCTATTAATCCCATTGGGTTTTTAAACATTAGAATTACAACAGTAAAAACTAATATGTGGTAATAAAATAAAAGAATAAAAAGAAAAATAGAATGGGCAGAAAAGAAAGAAAAAAGAGAATTAGAGAAAGAGAAAGAGAAAAAAAGAAAAAAATAAGAATGTAGTAAAGAAAAATAATATAAAGAAGTGAATTTTCCCTTCATCACCATAAGTATAAACAATTTCAGTAATTTATCACCTTCTCTTAGAATGCAACAATCTCGTCTTCCCATATACCATCTATTTTCTATTTTAAAAAACCCATAAAGCCTTATAATTTCAATCCTGATGTCTGCAAAAGTCCATTAAGTCTTACAGAGATAACAACCAATCTATTTTAATCTTATTCAAATATACCAACTCTATATTTCTTCCTTTTACTTAAATAATGTCCCAGAACGTGGTTTCTTTTCATTTTTTTCCTTTTCCTTTCTCACAACATTCTTCAATTTTTTTTAAAAAAAAGACCTCTTGTTAAGTCCAAAATAGGGTAATTATCCAGGCTATTTTCTTTGAGTTTTTAATCTATATATGTCTTAATTCTTAAGATATCAGTCTTTTTCCATGTAATTTTTGTAGCCTCTCATTTTGAAATTTCTCTTTCAAGGCATTTTTTTAAAAAACCACAGTGCATCTATAGAGGGAGATACTACTGAAATTAATTTCTGGGTCCATTGTTCAAAATATCCTTCAATATCCCCAAAGTAAAAATATTTTGCTTCATTCTGAAATTGTAAGACAAATTTGAGTGTTCTTCACCTTGAATTATAATCTTTAATTTCCTCTAGTTTCCCCTAATGACCATTTTTAGAGCAAGATTGGTATTCCCTTGTCTCCTAGAATTCTGAATCCACCAGAGACCTTTATCTTCCTGACTCCTCACAAGAAGCAGCTGTCTGGAACAGTTGTGAAAAATCTCATGTCCTGGCCTTTTTTTGAAGGGAAATGATCGAACAGTCAATGTACTCACTGATTCTTTATTACGCCATGGTGGTCAGCTTCACATTTTGCAAAGCAATTTTCAAGTCTGCATTTCTTCTCTGGAAGCCCAATATCATTGTTATTTGTTATGGTGGAGTCATTAATAGTGACTTTGGTTGAGGCGACAGAGATTTCCAGATTGCTGGATATGGTTCTAGGGTACTTTGTGATTTCAGGTTTCCTTTTTATGTTGCAGTTAAAGTGATTTTTTATTGCCTTCCAAGTCTTCTCCATCACAAGACCATGTCTCTCACTGTAGATTGATGAAACTCCAGAGCTTTAGAAATGATTTTGTAACCTTTTCCAGACTGATAGGCATGTATAACCTTTTACACAGGTCTTCAATTATTTCATTTGAATAGGGCATGATGTGCCTTTAGAATCTGCATAATGAGACCTTCCCTCAAGATCTTCAGTGATGGGAGCCAAAATCTTTGAAATGTGTATATGGTAGGACTGGCCCAAATCAGCCTTCATTATTTAATGAAGTATTTCTACAATAGCCCCTTGTTATCCCTTTAACTGACTTGACTGAAATAAGGGAGTGATTTACTTTCTTACACTTGCATGTGTAAGAGTGAGTTGTGAGTTGTTTATGAAATAAAGAACTAGCACATACTTTGATGTAATTTAATTCCTCAGACTTCCTTTAGGACACAGATGAAATTTTGATTATATTGTCAAAGATATATAAAAATTCAGAAAGTGCATAAAATGCAAGTACTTTTTAACAGAACTATATATAGCCGTGATGGCAAACCTATGGCACACATGTCGGAAGTGGCATGCAGAGCCATGTCCCCAGGCACGTAAGCCATTACCCATTGCTGTTCCAGGTTCCGGCGTGCTGGCCAGATGGTCTTCACATGCAAATGAGGACCAGAAACTAGAAGAGCAGTCACCCAGTGTGCATGCACACACCGTGAAGATGATCTTCAGGTTTTAGGTGTGCATATGCACACTGGCCAGCTGGTCTTCACACGTGCATGCACACCAGAAACTGGAAGACCAGGTGGCTGGCCAGTGCACATGTGCATACCGGAAACCAGAAGATCACCATTGGGCAGCTGTTCCTCCAGTTTTCATCACGTTTGTGCGCTCCCGTTTCAGCACTGAACCTTCAGCTGAAAAGGTTCGCCAACACTGATATATAGTAACTACCTGTGACCCGTCAAAACCGCGCTCGACTAAACCGCGCCCGATTAAACCACGTCGCTGACGTCATCAACAGGGTGACAACAGCCAGCGCGGAGAAAGAAGGGCACTTTAAATAGCGCTTTGAAAGCAAGCCGATTCAACTTAAGGTAAGGGTTAGGTTTAGGGTTAGCTTTAGGGTTAGCTTTAGGGTTAGGTTAAGGGTTAGGGTTAAGTTTAGGGTTCGGTTAAGGGTTAGGGTTAGGTTTAGGGTTAGGTTTAGGGTTAGGTTTAGGGTTAGGTTAAGGGTTAGGTTTAGGGTTAGGTTTAGGATTAGGATTAGGTTTAGGGGGGTTAGGTTTAGGTTTAGGGGTTAATTTTAGGTTTAGGGTTTACAGCGTGCTTCTGTCTCCGCGCTGTTGTCGCCCTGTTGATGACGTCAGTGACGCGGTTTAGTCGGGCGCAGTTTAGTCGAGCGTGGTTTTGTGGTGGAACTGTAACTACCCAGTGGTAAACATGGATATATCTATTGATTATATTGTTTAGGAAATACATCTTTGTATCGGTTACCAAAGATATCCTAGCAAGATTTATAGAGTTTTATATTTTCAAATTGCTACAATTTCATACATTTTCCAAAATATCCTAAAGGCCTGAGATTCTGCTTCTTGTAGGAAAAGAAGTAGAGATACTAAGAAACTGTATATGTGGCATTCTTACTATGGTTGGTAAATGGTATTTATTTTTGCAGTCAGCGTGGCAAGTTTTTAATGATACAGAATGCTGCTGAATACTGCTAATGTTTAATGTTAAACAGAAAAAGACAAAATATATTCAAACATTTATTGATATATTAATCAAATTTATAAGATCACCCAATTTGTAACAGCTTTAGATAGTGTAGAAATTTTAAAAAATGCCCAGTACAATTAAAGAAAAAAAGAAGGTGAAAATGTGGGGATTAATGCACTGAATATATTAATAAAATTCCTTCGGAAGGCACATGCTCTCCTAACCCAGTGCCTCAGGAAACACTAGGTCTTCAAATCTGCTTAAAGGCCAGAGGGCCAGGTAATGAGATATAACCTAAGGACATGATGAGCATTTTTATTCCTTAGAGTTTTCAAACCAGATGTTCACAAGGTCCAGCTGACATTATTCATTTTAGCCAGCAAGCCTTGCTGATGATTCATGATAATTCACAAAAGCATTGCATTCTTTTTTCAAGATTACCTTATTTCAATGCAATGTTTTAGAACAGCATGTTTTGTTAAAACTTTAAATTAGTAAAAGGGGAAAGATATAGTGGATGAATCTTATCCACAAACCAATTTCAAATTAAGCAAAAACACTACATCCAAATACTAAGAGAGAATTGCAAAGAAATTGCTGCAAAATGTATTGTTCTGGTAGTCATATATTGCTGTCAGTTGATAGTCTTCACATTTCTCTAGTGATGTGGCTGTTATGCATTACAGGACAAATGCTCAATAATCTTTCTAATACTTTCATTCAAGTGTTTTGATTACCATATCATACCCATGATAACTTAGTTTTATTTTGTGTACTGTGGTTTTAGGGTGTTATGGTTTCCCCAGTAGCGATTTACTATGTTCTACTGAGCTGTTTTGCTGGTTCACTTTTCTTGTAAATGTCACAATGGATTAGGTAACATCTGATGCAAATCTAACTAGTTCAGAACCTCTTGATAAATGCAGGAAATAATCTCCATTATTAGGAATTCCACTTTTAACATCAATACTTTTTAATTATATCTTAATGTCAGTACTTTTTAACAGACTGTAAAAAGTAATGTGTATTGCTGGTCTTTGACTGTAATAAAGATTTATACTACTATACTCCATTATTAAGAAAGTTAATAGAACTATGTTGACACCCTTGCCATACATCTCTCACACCCGGCACTTGCCAAGCTTCCCTCAGAGTTTTACACTCCCTACAGCAACCCCTTGCCCACTTGCCTGCCAACCTGCGTGCAAGCCATCTGGGATTTCAAACTTCCTGCTAACTTCCCCATTGGTTGTGGGAAACCAAGGGTGTTGCCCCCACTAATGGTGTTGGTATTTGGTTAAAGATAGCAATGATGGAACTGCAGAATTGCTGTTGGTAAGTGATGCGTTTATGAGCTGATCGCTTAGCCCCAGAAATTCCAGTCCAAATTGCTGTCATATTTTAAAGAATATCTGTACTGTCTACTCTATTAAATTATTAACAATAACAGAATTTCAACTAAGAAGCAAACAACTTTATTTTTAGGCTTTAATTTGTAGTTTTTGTTTTCTCTAGATATTCAAGCATTGTTCTGAACTATATGGAGATTGTTGACTATATTAATGAAAACACTTAGCCATTCATTACACACACTCACATTTCATAAATGCTATGCTTACTGCCAGAATGAGTCTTTGAGTCAGAGACTAATGTCATTATAATGCCTATAGCGGCTATTGCAATAATCATCCAATGAAATATTGTGAAACATTATCATGAATTACAAACACATTTTAAACATCTCCAGCTCAAGTACTGCTCCTATATCCAGTTCTATTGCAAGCTGGCAGTCTAATAGTACCACCTTAGGTAGGTAGGTTAAAATGGCCAATTGCCTTTAGCTTCACAATTTTGTTATTGTTGTTTTTCTGTAGATGAAGGAGAAAAAAACCTTTGCATATCAGCAGAAAAATGCTCATTATATAATATTCTTTGTATGGATGTCCTGTCCATTAATGCCACAGATTCTGCATAGGTGTATTGCATGATAAAGCCTTACAATTTAGTTGTAAATTTCTTAACTTCTAATTTGATCCATGTGTTAGATGATGCATGCAACTGTGTATATGTATTATACTGTATATAGGAGGAAATATCATTCAATTGCAAAAGAACCTGAAATTTTAATTTGCATTACCAGAGGCAGCCTAAAACCATTTAGGTGAATTAAAGTGTTGAAATCATGAAAAGGATCACTTTATTTAACCCATTCTCTCTTGGTTAAAAAAGTTTATTCAGTGGATACTAAATGACATACTACCCTTTTGCAAATCACTGATATTTACTGTTGGTGATCATTGTGTTTTCAAATGTAATTGCCATTTCATTTATGTTGTGTTGTTTTAAAATCCAATATGTTAAAATCTGTATACATCAAATTAGTTCCAGAACTTATTGTTCTTCAAGAATATTGATTCCACATGACTTTAACCAATCTTCTTTGATCTCTGGTACACAGAGAAATTATTGCCTTAAATTTCAAAAATGCATTGTGAACAAATGTCAGTGTATCATTGTCACTAAAACATTGTATTGTTCTAAACACAAGTTGTCACTTTGATATACAATGTGTCAATTTTAAAAAAATAACCCAGAATATAAGATGTAGGCCAACTGGTTAAATATCACAAATAAGTGTTTTATCTGACCATGATAAGAGATACACCAAAAGCTTCTCCAATATCAGCTCACATAGCCACTATTGTGTTCAGACAGAAACACCAGATCTGGAAAGCGACCAATGTCACATCATGTTTGTCATGATGGCCATGAGTTCTCAAGCCACTTCAGATCCCCATTCCTAAGGAGACAGATTGAAGTCCCTCAGAATAAATTCCCAATCACCAAGAGTCAAATTATGCAATTCCATTTTTTTGTTATAGAAAGTTCTAAGGCTAGAAACAGAAACAATTTTTCTCAGAATGGCCTGCAAGTCCAATTTTTACTTTTATTTTTAACTAAGAGAGAAAAGTGCAACTCAAATTGGCTGTTTGCATCAAATTTTAATGACCGAATCTCAGATTATGTGGAGAATAGTAGCAGCTAGGCTACTATTTACAGATTGCCCATCTTGCACCAACCTGTATTTATTATATAATAGGGAAGCAGAAGTAGGCCACCTTAATACCTCTCCTATTAGCCACTAAGGGGAAATACAAAGTGTGCAGTTTTAAGTTAAAGCTAATAAGAACATGACTAGATTTGCGAAAGAGGTATTTCCAACAAATATATTACCAACCTTGCACCAAGCAAGATTTTCCTACCAGAAATCATTGTCCTCTTTTGAAAATGAAAACTGTGTTCACAGTCATGGGCACAGGTCATATTGTGTTCAGTGAGTGTCCTCATCATTAAATATGAACAAAAGTATTACTCAAATATTTACTCAAAGTAGTACATATTAATTATACAAAATGCAATATAAACAAAATGCACACCGCAAGATTAAAACCTCAGTTTTTTAAAAAAAAAATCAGCATAATTCTACCATTTCTATTTAATCAAATACTCCTTAGCAATATGAAAACCGAAGATTTCAAACATAATAACTTGAATATACATTTTACATTTAGATGCCTAAATGTCTTGTATTACGATTTTAATTTTGAACAGGTGGCTCACAGTTGGACACCAAGTTCTTTTAAAAATTCACAAAAATAACCTGCCATATATTTAACTTTATAGATCAGGATGTCACAAACAAAGTTTGAATCCAAAACACTAAAACATAAATTATTATCAAACTCTGAATATTTGAACTGATTATTCTTATTTCAAAACTGCAATAGGCAATATTTCAAACTTAAAATAATGTTAAATTTAGGAAGCATGCCATAACTTAATGTGAAATATCAATTGTTTTAAGTCAGTGAACTACATTATGTATTTTCTCCACTCCCACAACCTTCATTCCAATACTCTGGAGGAGGCAACAAAATGTACCACATGTTTTGTTCTATATCTTTGGGGTATGTGTTATTTTTGCTTCTGCAGAAAACTGATACAGAACACACACACACACACACACACACACACTCGAAAAAGATCTAAAAATGCAATGCTCCACAATGTAATTTTTCTTAAGCCAACCTGATATAATCTAAAAGTTTTCTAAGTGTGGGCAGGGGAGAATATTTCAGTCAACAAAAGAATAAATAGCACATGAAGCAATGACCTAAATACTAAATTAATTCCAGATTTTTGACCACAGATGTCTCTAAACAACTTTAAAAGTTGAATTACAGATTAGTGTATTGTCTGAGATGCAAGATGTGCTGGAATTCTGTATTTTAATGACCATCCAGAAATCCTGTAAAAGTCTTAACGATATAATGACCAAAATGCCGAAAAGATGGTTCCATGCTATATATATATATATATATATATATATATATATATATATATATATATATATATATATATATATATATATATATATATATATATATATATATATATACCAATATATCTTAAAGTGTCATTTCACACTATGATAGGTTTATTATATAATATATTCTTTGGTATGGATTAATGTCTCCCCACTGAAAAAAGCACAGTAACTATTACACTAGGTTTTGAACACATGATAAGAATTTGAGAAGCTTTCCCCAGCCTACTGAGCTCAGATGTTTTACAGTCATAAATATAGTATTAGAAACTAGCATAGTAGCTAAGAAGTAGCTAAGAAGTCTGGATGTTGTCATTTAACATAACTTAGTGCACTTGCTTGAGAATTGGTGGATTAAGCCTCAGGAAAAGGCTATATTACAGTTGTGTTCTGCGTTGCTTTTTTTACGATCAGTTTTCTACCGAAATAGAAAATAAAAAAATACAGGCACAAGCATAAATTTAAAAATATATAGTAAGAATGGAATCTGTATTGTTAAGCAATTTAATACCTAGAAAACATGATGTTTATTAAGCACTAATAAATGTAATAAATAGAAAATAGAATATAAACATTATGTTGTCTGGGTTTGTGTAATTGCTTAACAGTACATATTACACTTCTTTTTTCCAACCACTTGTAAAATAAAGTCCATGTGATAATATTTTGTGTCTTCTTTATTTAATCTTCAGTGTAGGTCTGTCCATTTCTGCACAATCTAATATCTTCCTAATTATCTCTTCATCTCACGGTGTTTATTCATTTTTCCAACATTGTGCAAATATAATCCTCACTGCTGTTAAGACGTGCAATATTAAATATATACTTTGCTTCTCGTGTTTTTCTGATATTATATCTAATAAAAACAATTCAGGTTTAAAATCTACATGTTTTCTTATCATCTTTTCTAACCACTTATGTATTTTCCCCAAAATTTTTGCTTTAACACAAGTCCACCACATATAATATGTGCCCCTTTTTTTGGTTAGATTTCCAACATTTGCTTGGCATATTTTTAAACATTTTAGCTAACCTAGCAAGTTATAAGTGCCATCTATAAAACATTTTATATAAATTTTCTTTATAAGAAGTTGTCATTGTCAATTTATAGTTCCTTTCCCATACATTTTGCCATTTCTCTAGTTCTATATTATAAACAAAGTTTTTTACCCACTGTGTCATTGTGTCTTTTACTTGTTCGTCCTCTATTTTCCAGTTTAATAAAAAAATAATATCTTTTCCTAATT
Organism: Thamnophis elegans; assembly: GCF_009769535.1. Classification (NCBI taxonomy): domain Eukaryota; kingdom Metazoa; phylum Chordata; class Lepidosauria; order Squamata; family Natricidae; genus Thamnophis; species Thamnophis elegans. Next base: position 41,253,689 of record NC_045544.1, on the reverse strand, counting down.
AATTTTTCATCAGAGTTCAACAATATCTTATCAAAGACAGTACTTTATAAAAGCCATACTTTTTCATGTCTTTGTAATATCTAGATTGCATTTGCAATTGAGGCCACCATGATAATATAATGCTTTGGTCTTCAACCTCTTGCTTAGATTTTAATTTCCCTTTAGTGTCCAAAATATCTTTATGTGTCACAATTTTTTCTAACTTCACTAGACCTGGGTATGTAAAGGCTTCCATCATTGAGATTCGTTCTTGGATTTTTGAATAAATATTATGGGTGTTCTTTCCCCCATGTGGAGAATGGGGGATTTGGATTACTAGACTGGCTTTTATATTACCAAGCATGTATAATAACATGGTTAAAAGAATGGATAACTCTCAGACATAAAAGACTGTTATATTTAGAAGGACATGATTTATGACTAGGATTACATGCCTTCTTATGGTATGAGAAGAATAAAATTCACAGATACTTTCAAAATCACTATATAAGAAACTCACTATTATCTTTACTTGTTCTAAGAGTGAGAGAATAATGAACAATTGGAAGAAATGTTGAGATTTTATGGGAGCAGGACTTTAGAAAAACTTATTTTGCACTGAAACTTTAAAAAGTTTCAGAATACTAGCTAACTTGAAGGTGAGATAGAACCTTTGTTTCTTTCAGTATTTATTCATGGAATATCTATCTATTCATGGAATCTTCACAGAAGTTCATCCTATAATAGAAACAGGATGCCCTGTGGACACCAAGACTCAAGGAGTGGGAAAGGATACAACGCTACCAGGAAACAATTAAAAATACTAACGATTTATTATTTAGATTCACTAAATGATAGAAGGTGTTCTAATATCTCCCTCTGTCCTACTCAGCCTCCAGGAAATCCCTTAAAGATTGGCCTTCTTGCAATTACCTCTTTTAATTTTCTTTCTTTGGGGGGGGGGGCGCTTCAAGTCAGTCTTGACTTCTGGCCTAGGCAACTTTTCTTGACAACTTTTCTCAGAAGTGCTTTGCCATTCTTTCTATAGCTGAAAGTGGGACAGGGAGTGGGTCAGTGTCATCTAGATGGGTCTAAAGCTGTATGGGTTTATCAGGGACCTTGGAACAGGTAGTGCTTCTCAGCCAAATCTATAAGGTAGGGGTCATTGTATGAAAGTAGAATAAATGTTTTCTGTTATTAGCTCTGTCTCCTACAGAGACAGAGAGAAGAAAGTAGATTACACACAATAAACAAAAATCAATATTAGATCGGTAACAATGATCTCCCATGATTAGTTATTTTCATCACTACTCATATGACTTATATGCAAAACATTGAAATGTTATACCCTGTAACATATACCATAGCTGAATTGTATATCCATTAGGAGGCCACTTCCATACCCACATAGAAGTTTTATTTAGAATTATATGGATTGTGTATTTATGTTTACTTCTCTTCTGTCATGTTCTCATCATATCACTAAATAATAATAAATAACCATGCAACATACAGTACATAGGAAAACAGCAATCATTTCAGAATAAGAAAATGAGAAGGTACAGAAGACACATAGCTAATACTATGCCAATGTTCAGTTAGTATCTCCAGTATCTCCGTTTTTTATATTACAGATATGGCAAGTGGGATATGATGGTCACTGATAAATAAGTATGCTTACATGGATCTATGGATCTCTAGCTCATCTATCTATCTATCTATCTATCTATCTATCTATCTATCTATCTATCTATCTATCATCTATCTATCTGATCTTGTTCTCTTTCTTCAAATCATACAGCTCTACATTAAAATAGATAATTAAAATGTAGTTAAAATTAATCTATTAACTTATGTTGGCTTGCAAACTTCTACTTTCCAGTTCTTCATTTCCCTCCCTCCCCCAATCCTGCTGTTTGTCCTATGTCCCCACCACCACCACACACACACTGATGAAATTGAGACTGTAAACTCATTGTGGCCAGGACCTCTCCTCCTTTAAAGTGCCATGTACAATGATCTATAAATAACAGCATCAGCACTATGAGAGGTGACAAAAACGTCTAAGTATTTCTATGGCTGAAAATTACTCCTTGTCTGAAGCTTAAATGTCAGCAGTACTGAATATATGTTTCAATGATTTTTAATGTGCTATTTAAAAATACTTACTGTTCCTGTTTTCCAGTGATTCAATTTCCAAATGCAGCCCCTATGTCTGAAGAATACCTTCTCCCCATATTCTATATTAGTTTAAATTATATTAAGATATATGCAGCCCAAATCCTTTGCAACTTTAGTTCCAATTAATTTCCACTGATTTCAATTGTACTTATCCCCAAGTACATTTGTAAAAAGCTTCAGCTATAATCAAATAATCTTCTATGAGTTAAAATTCGTATTAGAAAACCAATTGCTTGAGGGTTTGAAAAAGGATAATACATCACAACTATTTAATCCTCTCACCAAAAATGTGAGATGGGCAGAAAAATCCCTAGATACTGGAAGTTTTTGATTACTTTGAGATTACTACAAAAAATTCACAGGTCTTTATTATTCAAGCTATTTTAATTAAGTTTCCCCATCCCAAGAAGCCTTACCACAATCATTTTAGTGCAGTGAAACTTCATATCAAGCTGCACATATCTTATATCATTCTTGAACTGTTTTTCTGCATCTCAAATGGTTTTCTCCTTTTTTATTGATTATATTGCCATATCCACAATAAAATCAAATAATACAATGTGATTATATTATTATAAAGGTAATAACCGATGAAGATTTGTTTTGTTTCCCATTCATTGACTGCCACACCTTGGAATTACCATCGTCAAATTAGCCTGAATTTGACTGAAATCCATTTGGAAAGAAGTTTATAGGTATATATACATAGTGTATATATACTGGACAAAGTCTAAACTTGTTTCTATAGAAATATTCCATAATTACCAAGTTCTCATACCATTATTATTAGTATTATTATTGCAGGCATTAGCATTCAAAATCCTTCTTAACGGATCTAGGTTGGTACCTCAAAGCAGCTTGCAATAATTAATGTAGAGAGGGAGTTCTATTTGCCAAATCTCCAGTTCTTTGCAAATTGTATTTTGTTCTCAGACAGGCCCAAGAGGACATTTCTTTCAGAAATCACATTTCCCCTAAAAACCAAACCAGAGAAAACTGCCCCCATTCTTCCCATAGATGCAAGTTGGAAGCCCAGCTTCCTCCAAGGCAAAACTTGGTCCCTATTTAGACCGCACTCTGATGCTTCTTGGAGGAAGGGATATGTCACCACTTGTCTTCACGGGAAAGAAAGATGCAGAGCCCAACAGGGGGAAGAAGAGCAGAAGGAAAGAAAGCAAAGTTGGGGAGAGCAAGGCTCAGCAAAAGTGTGTTGTTTTATTTTGGGATGTTGTTTTTTTTTTTTTTTGCCAGACGCCCCTCGGAGATGCACTATTCTTTTACCGAACAATTTCTGCGCCGCCAAATCTTACTGTACCTCGTTGTTGCGGCGCTGCTTGTTGCTGCTGCGGGCGCTGCTGCGACCGTCGGGGCTGCCCAAGTAAAGAACCGCACCGGCTCAGGGCGACTGCGAGGAGCAAGAGGGGAAGCCAAGGCGCTCGCCCCATAGCGGTCAACTTCGTGCTTTCTCGCTCCGATTCGGCGCTCCCGGCGAGCGCAAGGAGTGTGATGGGAGGCAGACACCGCGCCTCTGAGGAAAAGTGGAGGAGGAGGCGAAGCCCTGGCTGTCACCCGGGAGGGGACCGCGGAGGGACACGCCCCTGTCGCCCTCGCCGCCGCTACTTTTGCTCTCGGCTTCCATGGGGTCTGAGGAGTCACAAGACAATGAACAATCGGCAAAGTCTTCCAAAGAGGGAGGCTTAGCGCGCATTAACGGGGGGAAGGGGCAGCGTGGGAGGGGGTGCTTGGCCGTGCATTGGGGATAAAAGAGCAACTGCCTCGCCTACAAGAGCGAGGATGGGAGTCTTTCCAAGCAAGCCACAACAAACAGCAGAAGAGTCTTAAAACTCGGGCGCTCTTAATGGTCGATCTTGAAGAGCTGGAAGGCGTTTCGTTACATCGCCCCCAAACTCATCGTTGGGAGCGGTGTAGCCGCTGAATACATGAGAAGCTTTGGGCAAAGTTATTTGAGTTTTAAAACGCATTCGCGCTTCTCTTGGGAGTTGCGAGTCAGGTAAACCAGAAGAGAAAATTGGGGCAGAGAAATTCTCTTGCGCTGTTGCAACCGTCCAGCTTCAGTTTCTTGAACAGATTATAGCAATTCAACTAAAACTGGATTAGATGAGAATAAAATAAGCTACATTTTGAGATGAAGCCCACTTCTCCAAATTTGTGGACACTTACAGAAATTGTAATCCATGATTTCTTGCATTCAAGTATTGCCCAGGTGATACCTTGTTTAGCTTCTTCAGGATAAGCCAAGTACATATGGATGCAGATACCTGCATCCATATGAGCAATTTTGGTATTTGGAGGTCCTCCTCAACTTATGGTTTCTGTGGAATCATGAAGGCCATGACTAGGGGAGCTTTTGCCTTGCTTTGACCGATGCACCTATTGCATCTTTACCTGGTCCAGGAGAACCCAGTGAGTTCACTCAAACTGAATTGCAGAACATATGACTTCAGCAACAGAGTGGTCAATGCCTGGAATGCAGTACCTGACTCTGTTGTATCCTCAAACCCCCATAGCTTTAACCTTAAACTGTCTACTACTGACCTCACCACATTCCTAAGAGGTGAATAGGGGTGTGCATAAGCGCACCAGTGTGCCTAACATTCCTGTCCTACTGTCCCCATTTATTTGTACCCATTTCCTGTGTTGTTATTCATGTTTATTCTTATTCCTGTTATCTCGTGCATGAGTGACAAAATAAATAAATAAATAAATACACACACACACACACACACACACACACACAAATAAATAAATAAATAAATAAAGAAAGAAAGAAAGAAAGAAAGAAAGAAAGAAAGAAAGAAAGAAAGAAAGAAAGTCCCTCATACTCTTACAACCATCTTCATAGGCCACTGCCATGTACTTTACTTGTGGCGAGACTAGCTAGAAATTTCAATAAGACCCAAATGTGATGACCTATGTCTTAACTGGTTCCTGATGCTGGCAGAATATTTGTAGTTAAAGCACTAGACTAGGCTGAAAACCAGGAGATTGTGTATTCTAGTCCTGCTACAGGCATGAAAAATTGGCTGGGCAACATTGGGTCAGTCATTATCAACCAATCCAACTGACAGGGTTGTTTCAGTGGGAGAAATAGAAAAAGGAGTATTATATATGTTCAGCACCTTTGGATTACTTCTAAAAATAAATAAAATAGATTAAAATTATTTTTAAAATGCTGATACCCAAAAGGCTCTTTGTGACTTGGCACCTGAGTATCTATAGGATCATATCTCTAGATCCACCTTATCTGATGAGATTCAGCTTAGCCTGTTGGATCATAGATAGAGGGGCTTTTCTTGTTCTGAATTTCTGGGATGTGAACCAAGGCTAAAATATCCCCTCCACCCCCCGAAAGACCTTTCAGTAACTCCACCTGTCCTGCTTGTTCTTATTTATTTTTCTGCTCTATTTCAATTTTGTTTTTATTATTTGGATTGAATGCTGTTTTAATTTTGTTGTTGTTATAGTGACATTATAATTGCCTACAGTAATGAAATAAATGAGGCAGTTTCATTTGTTTTGTAGTGTAGTAGAACAGGAGTCTCGCAGTTCTCCAAGCATATTTGAGACATGAAAACATTACTTGTAAATTCTCAGGATGCTAACAGCAAAACTATAGGAAGTGGTCCGAGAAAGGGAGCAACTCAACTTAGCAAGTCTTCAAGCAACAGCAGAATTTTGTAGTCAGGTCACACAGTTGGCACCTTGAGACTTGTCACACTCAGCGGTGTCACCTTCCAGGAACTCCTATCCTCTTGTGCCCTCTGTGGTAGTCGTTGCCCAGGGAGTAGCAGGAGGAGTATTGCCCAGGGAAAGTGGCCTGACAAGCTGGCACTATTTGAAGCAGAGAAAGAGGAATAAGCTAAAGAGTAAAAGGGCCAGGTCTGGATGCCCCAAGTGAGGATTTCTCTAGTGGGTAAGGAGTGGGAAAACCATAAAACAAACAAGCTAGATTGTGTGATCTAAGAGCCATGGTGGTGCAGTATTTAGAATGCAGTACTGCAGACTACTTCTGCTGACTGTTGACTGCTGATTGCCGGCAGTTCAAGACTCATGGCTCAAGGTTGACTCAGCCTTCCATCTTTCCGAGGTGGGTAAAATGAGGACCCACATTGTTGGGGGCAATATGCTGACTGTAAACCACTTAGAGAGGGCTGTAAAGCACTGTGAAGTAGTAGATAAGTCTAAGTGCTATTGCTATCATCCTAGATATTATTCTGAAGAAAACTGCATATCAGCTCAATAATAAAATCAAATATGGTGTTTAGGTTGGTTAAAAAAACATTGCCAGATCCTGGTGAAAATGGCATGGCTCTGTTTCTCAGCTTTGTTTCACAAATTGTTCTGACACTTAGAGAAGGGTTTTGTTTTGCTTTATTTTGTTTAATAAATGTGTGTACGAAGAGACAATTCCTTCATGTTTGATTCGGGGATACTTTTGTAACTAAGAAAAGACTTTGGTATTGTGGTTGTAGGCTGATGAATTAGTCAGGCAACATTCAACTTGAGTTTGAGATCTTGATGCAATACAAAAGCATAATCTACTTTCATACAAGAAATGTATTGTTATAAAAGTTAATTGTGGAAGTAACTTTAAATTGCTACAAGGATCTTTAAAAATGGATTGCATGCTTCCAAATCAAAAATAATTGATTAGAAATGAAAATACTGCAAAAGAAGGACAAAAGAAGATTTTGACAATGGAACTGAGACAACAAAGAAGTAGTTAAATTTCAAGGCTACAAGAGAGGAAATGTAGTAGAAGAAATGTAAGGTGCGGAGACAAGATAAGAAATCATATTGAGATTTAAAAAACTTTAAAATGGGGTTACCATAAATTATATGTTTGAAATTCCCAGAGAAAGCCATTCACTCTATATGCCACAACACTGACCAGGATAAGAGAACTATAACAAAACCAAACATGGATGTCAGAGATATTTTACATGAAAGAACTTCCCATTGACTGTGGAATATACAAACTAAATCTTACACTTACTGCGGTAAAAACATTGTTCAAATAAATACAAATAATTGAGACTGAAAAATATTTTCTTTGTATAGGTTTAGTGGCAAATCTTGATGTGATAGAGTGTGTACCTTGGGAAGCAGTGTTGGGGGATGGGTTTTGGCAACACAGTGTTTTCCCACAGAAAGACCCAGATTAAGAAACAGCACAGTCCTGACTTCCGGTCTGGCGTCACGCTGGAACGGGCTGCTGACAGACTCTCTGTTCGGTTCGCCCGGTCTTTCCACGAGCGTGGCCGTAATAGGCAAGGTCCCTTCGAGGTGCGAGGACCTTTGGAGAGGGGAAACCTCTGTGCAGTGGAGGGTGAAAGGCGATCTCCTCCCACGAAGCAAGAGGCTCCCTCAGAGTTCGTGCAAAAGAGGTCGGCTGATTAATGGCCGACCAGAAGGCGTGACCGCCAGCCATTAATAAGGAAGAGAGAGACAGCTGCAGGGAATATAGCGGACCAAATGACGGTAATCACAAGATCTGACTTAAAAGCCTAAACCTAAAAGATAAACAACTTTACTGCAATAAATACAGATACGTGTGTGGGCACATTTATCTGCAGCGGCTATTAAATACAAACAGTGAACCTTTGTGAAAGCTGTTTGACGTTGTGAATAGAAGAAGACAGGCTTTGGACTAGTTAAATTTGAGGATTAACAGAGGACGAGACGAAGAAGAGAAGCTGGATTTGCCTGCCTGGGAAAAAGGAAAGAAGTTTAATCACAAGGGTTTGAAGTACCCGGTGTCATATTACAGCCAGAGACAGCAGAAGGAAAACACTACACTGACAACAGGAAGAGATTGATGGGTGAGTTCTAAATACTTTCTGGCCTCTCCTGCACCCTGTCGTATCACGCTGAAACGTTTCTCTTCCTGACTCTCCCAGATACTATAGAATTAACTGAGCCTATATTTCACAGCCCTGCTCCAGCTTAATTACCCTGTATGTACCCCGGGCTCTGTATAACTACTTAAGCAGCACTCAGAAGGTACTAGACTTACACCTTATAGGGGAAGAGCTGAATTAAAGCAAATGGCAACGAAAACAGTAACCTTAATTAAAGGGAGTAAAAAGCAAACTCCCCTATCTACCCCGGTGAGGGAAAAGTCCCCTGAGGGCAGGCAAACGGGAGATAAGGCAGCCCCAACCCTGCAAGACCAGGAAGTAACAATGGACTCCCTACAAGAGACAATATTGAAGATGGGGGAAAGTGTCGCCAAAGGCCTGGAGGGAGTAAAGAATGAAATGCGTGAAGTAAGAAACAATATGGGAAAAATTGAGGAACGTATAGGAGTAATACAAACAGCGCTGCTGAAAAATGAGCAGGAAATTCAAAATGTTAAGGGGAGAACGGAAATAGCGGAAAAAAGGATAGACAAAGTGGAGGACAATCTGGAATCTATAAACTCAAGCCTGGAGGAGGCCATCCTCCAGCTAGAATTAGAGCGATCAGCATATTATTTAAGACTACAAAACGTGGAGGAAGCAAAAGATGAAAACCTCCGGGAGCTGATTGGAGAAATCCTGGGATTAGTCCTCGGCAGGCCGAAAAAAGAGGTTATTAATGATCTGGACGAAGCCTATAGAGTCAATACAGGCTTCGCGAGACGCCACCGGCTTCCGAGGGAGATCCATGTGAGGGTGTTGAGAAGACAGCTGAGAGAGGACATTCTAAGTACAATAAGAGGGGACTCTCTAACATACAAAGGTAAAGAAATTCTCATCTTAAAACAGACTCCACGGAGAGTCAGAGAGAAGAGAAGGAAATACAACTTCCTCTCCACACGTTTAAACAGAGACAGAATTCAGTTCAGATGGCTCCTTCCAGAAGGAATGTTGATAACATGGAGGGAAAAGAAATACCGAATAGATACCTTGGCGAAAGCTCAAGAATTCCAGGAACTTTTACTAGCAGACGATGAGAGATTTAATAAAGAAGGACTTTTAAGACAGGGGGACACTATAATTGAAACTCAACCAGAGGGGCGGGGGCCAGGAGAGGCCAGAGAACGAGAGAGATATGGCAGAGAAGATTCGAGAGCAAGGTCACCCATCGAGACTCGATCCAAAGGTGCCCTCAAAGCGAATAACGTGTAAGGGAATTGAAGAATGGGAAACGAATGTACTATCAGCTAATGTAAATGGTCTTAACATAACTTCCAAAAGAAAACGTGTACTGTTGGATCTAGTGAAACAAAAGTTAGATGTAATCTGTCTTCAGGAAACCCACATTAAAGAAAAATACAATAACCTGTTGGTCTGTCCAAAACTAGGTAAAACATTCTGCTCGTCAGCACAAACCAGAAAAAGAGGAATTGTGATGTATATAAAAGAATGGTTGAACCCCAAATTAATATATGCAGACAAAGATGGTAGGGTATTAATGGTGGAGATAATTAATGGTGGGAAAAATTTTTTACTAGTTGGAATCTATGCCCCAAATCAAAAACAAGAGAGATTTTATATTAATCTATATAAGAGGATAAATGAAATAGAGTGGCAAAATATATGTATTCTAGGGGATTTCAACGCTATAGCAGATGGTAAGATGGACTATAAGGGTACCCACAAGAAAAGCACAAGAAGGAAACTACCGTCTGCCTATGTAAATATGGTGAAGGATTTAGATCTTTATGATGTCTGGCGAGCAATGAATGACAAGATGCAACAGTACACGTTTTACTCCCATCCACATAATTCATGGTCCCGTATCGACATGGTTTGGTCAAACTCGGAGCTACTCATGGATACTGTAAATATTGAAATAATAACCAACAAGTGGGCCGATCATCACCCAGTCTTATGGCAATGGAAAGGGAAGGCAAGGATAAAAGCTAGGTGGACATTAAACCAGAACATACTACAAGAGAAACAATTTGTACAACAAATAGAAAAGGAACTGGGCTACTTCTTTAAAGAAAACGGTAAAGAGCAGACCTCAATACAAAATGTTTGGGACACGATGAAGGCAGTTGTGAGGGGAATTTCCATAGCCTATATAATAAGAAGAAACAAAATGCACAGGGAAAAACTTAATACACTGAACAAAGAACTAAGAGAGACGGAACTGCTGACCCAGAAAGAGCCAGAAAATAGTAGACACAGGGAAAAAGGAGAGTTAATTAAACACCAAATAAATTTGATCTCCCAAGAGGAAATAGCACAAAACATTAAGAAAATGAAGCAGAATTATTTTGAACATGCAAATAAAACTGGGAGATGGTTGGCCCACAAAATAAGAAAGGAGAAGGTCAAAAGAATTATTAAACAACTGTATGACGAGGAGGGGAATCTGAAACAAGAAATAGGAGAAAAGAAAAAGGTAGTACAGAACTATTATAGGAAACTATATAAACAAGACGAAATTAATGAACAGGACATTAGAAAATACCTTATAAAGCAGAAGCTTCCAGTCTTGTCGGAGGAGATGAGAGAGATGCTCGATAAAGAAATTACACAAGAAGAACTGAAAAAGGCCATTCAAAAACAAAAAAACAATAAAACACCTGGGCCGGATGGGCTCCCGTCGGAAATATATAAAAAACTTCAAAATACCATAGAAGACAAATTATTAGAACTATGTAATGATACATTGCAAAATGGTAGGGTCCCAAAATCATGGGGGGAAGCTTACATTACCCTAATACCAAAGGAAGAGGCGGACAGTAGCAAGGTCCAAAATTATAGACCCATATCCCTGTTAAATGCAGATTACAAAATCTTTGTATCAATATTGGCGGAAAGACTAAAAATAATATTAAATCAAAGTATCCATTCGGATCAAAACGGCTTTCTCCCAAAAAGACATATTAGAAACAATACAAGAATAATAATGGACACCCTGGAATTCTATCAAACAAGATCCGAGAAACAACTCGCATTAATCTTTGTCGACGCTCAGAAAGCCTTTGATAACCTAGATTGGAACTTTCTAATCACTCAACTAAAAATGATGAAATTTGGCGATAAATTTATTAAGATTATAGAATCTATATATTCACGGCAATCTGCAAATATTATAGTCAATGGGGAACTAACGGAGAGGATACAAATTGGAAAGGGTGTTAGACAAGGGTGCCCGCTCTCCCCACTACTATTTATTACGTCTCTAGAGGTCCTTTTAAATCGGATAAGATCAAATCAGGAAATTAGGGGCCTGACCATAAAAAAAGAACAATATAAAGTACAGGCCTTCGCGGATGACATGGTCTTTATCGTGGAAGACCCCTTACTTTCAGGACCGAATTTGATGAAGGACATTGAGAACTTTGGGTGTGTGGCCGGTTTAAAAATAAACAAGGAAAAAACAAAAATGATTATAAAAAATTTCCCCAAAAACCAGATTGGAGAACTAGAGGAAACAATGGAATTAAAGGTAACTAAAAAAATTAAGTATTTAGGGATCTGGCTGTCTGCGAAGTGCTCTTCCATAAAAGAAGACAACTATGATAAGTTGTTACAGAATACCCAAAAGGACTTAAAAACCTGGTCAAAACTACATCTATCACTGATGGGAAGAGTCGCAGTAATTAAAATGAATGTTCTCCCAAAAATCCTCTACCTATTTCAAACGGCACCGGTTAAGCTAGGGGAAAAATTTTATAATGATTTGGACAAAATGATTCGAAACTTTATATGGAATGGTAAAAAGCCCAGAATAAAATATATGCACCTGCAGGATAAAAGAACCCATGGGGGAATGGGATTACCGGAATGGAAAACATATCATCAAGCAGCAACAACTATGTGGATAAAAGAATGGGTAATGTTAGCTAATAAAAGAATCTTAACAATAGAGGGCCACGACCTGCAATACGGGTGGCACAACTACTTATGGTGCGAGGGAAATAAAATCCACAATTATTTTAGTAGTCACCATTTAAGGGGGGTATTGATTAAGGACTGGCTCGAAATTAGAAGGAGATACTATACGCAACTACCTAAATGGACATCTCCGACGGAAGCCCTGATATACCCGAATTTGATAAACTTGGATAAAATTGTTACCTACCAACAGTTGCTAGACGACCAAAACAAACTAAACCCCAGGGAAAATTTGGCTGATAAGGGAATAAACATCGATTGGTGGCCATATCTTCAAATTCAAAACAAACATAAATTCGATCTAGCACAACCTGGCTTCCAGAACAAGAACCAGGAATTAGATAAAATTTTAATTGGACCAGATGAGAAATTAATTTCAAAAATATACAATTGCTTACTGATTCGAAAAACGGAAGCAGAAAGAGTAAAAGAAGTCATGGTAACCTGGGCCCAAAACATCGGCCACTCAATAGATCTAGACGACTGGGAAAGAGTCTGGGAATGGAATCTAAAATTGACAAAGTCGACGGCCTATAAAGAAAATATATATAAAATGTTCTACCGCTGGCATCTTCCACCGACAAGACTGGCGAAAATGTCTTCAAAAGTTTCAGCCATATGCTGGAAATGTAAAACGGTGCTGGGCACGTACTACCATATGTGGTGGACGTGTCCGGTAGCCAAAGCATATTGGAAGCAAATACTAGGATGGCTGAATGGAATCCTGTCAATTAAACTATGCTTTAAGCCGGAAACTTTCTTATTAGGAATAATAGATCAAAAAATTTGCAAATCTGACCAATACCTCCTAGTCCATATTCTGACAGCGTCAAGGATTGTTTACGCACAATGCTGGAAGAGTGAAAATGCCCCCACCAACACTATGGTGATGAATAAAATTTTAGAACTAGCAGAAATGAACAGACTGACGATGCGAATTAATGACAAAGAAGACACAGACTTTTATACAGTCTGGGAGAAGCTATACAAATGGCTTGATGAGTCAGTGAAGACCTAGACATAAAAAGAGATAGCTAACTAACCTATCACGATTAAACCAATAACTCAAATGAACAATATACAACAACTGAGAGATAAACGAAAGGAGAAATGTATCAGGGGCGAGAACCCACCGTCGAGCAATTTTGTCACGCTACAATGCTGGGAAAACTTTAAAAAGCTGATAGGAAATTCGCTATAATTACCTGCATGAAATTAGTGATCAAACTTCATTTTAGATGAGACGAGAAGACGTATAATCCTTGCCCTTCAAGCAAGGAAAGGGAAAGAGAACCAGATTGTCCTCAGCAGAGGAAAATATGCAAATGTAACAAAGGTTAGAAGGGAGGGAAGGAGGATAGTAGGGAAGTCAGGATGGAGAGGAGAAAGGGGAGGAATAGGAAAGGCAGAAGAAGGGGGGAAGAAAGAGGAGGAAGAGAAAGAAGAGAAGGGAAAGAAGGTGGGAAGAAAGAAGGAGAGAAGAAAGAGAAGAAACTGGGGGAGGAAGGAGGGAGGGAAGAAGAGAGGGTAGTAAAGAGGGAAAGAGGGAGGGAAAGAAAGAGAGAAGGAGAGTTGAAAGGAAGGATGGAAGGAGGGAGGAAAGGAGGGAGATTAAGAGAAAAGGAAGGAGGAGGGAAAGAGGCAGGGAAGGAGGGAAGGTATGTGTGAAGGAGGGGGGGAGCGAGGGAGGGAAAGGAGGGGGAAGGAAAGGAGAAAAGGAGAAAAGAAAGGAGGGAAGGCAGGGGAGAAGGAAGTAAGGGGGGAGGGAAGAAAAGAGGGAGGGAAAGATACCTAACCTTTGATGTTTATAATGATTTGATAGTATGGGAATATCTCGAAATGTAGTTGTATTGTTTGTTACAAGTTATGGATGTTGTATTTTCTTTTTACCAATAAAATCTTAAAAAAAAAAAAAAGAAAAAAAAAAGAAACAGCACAGTCCTGAACTGGAAGGGGAAAGGGGCAGATTGTCTGCCTGTTTGCTGGGTGGGCGTGACCATGGTGGGTGTTAGGTAAGCTTCCCGTTGGGAGACTGAGTATGTTCAGTGAAGCGTTGTGAGAGTTGTGTTGGAGAACACACAAACCAGCATACAGAGACACTGCAGTTTAAATAGGGTTTTACTTTCGTGGAAATAGAGGTATCAGAGTCCATCAAACAGTCCAAGTCATACACGGATAAGACAGTCAGTCATCAATGTCTTTCAGTTAAGGGATAATCCAAATAACATAGTCCAGTATCATATAATCAGTTTGGTACACAAAGTTTGCTAGCAGTTGCAAAACTTACAATAGCTCACGGCATTCAGATCAGATCAGCCCAGCATCTAACGAACAGAGAGACCTAACAATCATTCTGGCTCCCTCTTATGGCCGATTGAGGAAAAACAGCAACCAATCACATTTTACAGTATGTTTAAAGAAACAGGTATAGCATTGTTACATGATTTATATATTGCCAACCCAACCATTAGAATTATATTCCTAACAGTGGGCATGGCTTACTTGGCCTCCTGCACGATGGCGGGTTGGTGGTGGTTTGCCTTCCCTAGGCATTCCTTGAGCCTCTGGGAGGGTGAAAACTGGCTCCCCCGGGCTTGGGAGGCCCTCCGAAGGGCAGAAACAGACCCATTTCTGGCCTTCTAGAACTTCCAGGAGGCCTGTTTCCCCCCACCCTGAGCCTCCACATCGGCCCTGCAATTACCTCACATCCAAAACGGGCCGCATGGAGAGAAGACCATGTGAAGGAAGGATGGGGTAGGAGGGGAGGGGAGGTGTGGGTGGGGCCAGCCACGGGTGGATTGGGAGGTTCTCCAAACCGGCCATAACATTAGGTACGGGTTCTCCCAAACCCGGGCGAACCCGAAGCAGCTCACCCATGGGAAGGGGAAGAGGTTCAGCGTAGCCACACTCTAGAATCTCTCAGGACAGATCTAGTAGGTTAGAAGGCTGTAGCTTTAGTTTGGCAAACTCTGTTCATTCATTTTAGCAAATAAAGGATTGGACTCAATTAGATCTTGTTGTGTCATCTTTAGGTTTGGGCTTGACATAAATCTTGCCAAACTAATGTTGTAACTCTGTTTCCTAATAAATATATCCTGAGATATTCTATGGTGTGGCTACCCCGAACCCCTTCCACTCTCTCTGTTCCATTTTGAGACTGTGCAGTCTCTTAATCTGGCCCTCTCTCTTTTTTGGAAAAGCTCTCCGTTGCCAAATTTCCCTTTCCACACACACATGCATACAATTTTTCCAGGTGCACATTCCATCACACTTATGCAAAATGAGTAATGTATTAAATGCAACTAAAAAGTGTCGTATGAATTATAGAAATGAGTGGATAAGAACAGATAATGAAAACATAATGAATTGGAAGTTGAGTTCCAATATGGATTTTGATATAGGCTGAAAAATCAAGTTCTGAATGGATTCAGCTTCCTTGTAATATATTTTCACTCCAGTTCTGAACATACTTACTTACTCTGAAATAAACTGCATTGAGTTCAGAAAATCTTTTCAGATAGACATGGATCTGCACTTAACTTATATTAATTGTCTTATCATTATCCATGTATGTGCAACAATTGTTCCTTTAATATGACTATTAGTAGTCTCACCCTAGACAAGAAAGCTGACTGTGTGACTTCACTCTCTCTCAGCCCAGGGTTGTTATGGTGGGGAATATAGGAGGAAGACTTAGTATTATGTATGTTTGCCACCTTGAGTTATTTATAAAAAATAATAAATGCAGGATAAAAAGATGTAGACTGCCATTGATGCAAATCCAGCACAGAGATTTTCCTCTTGATTGTACATGAATGATGTACACTTACAGACACAATCCTTGAAATATTTTATATTTTTAGATCTATGCCTAGGCAGCATGTGGTATGAAATTACATTTTGATGATGGATACATTTTGCTCAGATTTTAATATGAAATGATCTATGATTTATACTGCCCCTACTAATTGTGAACTAAGGCAAATTCTCAGTTTTCACATTTCTGGAGTTGGAGTTTTTATTTTTTACTTTTGCAAAGTTCTAAAAAAAATGAATTAACAAAACTGTGCAGTTTTTTTTTAAAAAAAACTCCAAATTTAGATAGAATGATTCTGCCTTCCAAAAGGAGGTTGAGGAAAACAGATGATAAACACACACACACACACACACACACACTCTTAAAGTGCCATCCAGATTCCTTATTTTTTTCAGTGACTTTCACTATCTCCCACTGAATTCAAACGTAAAGATATTTTTTCAGATATTATACACTTTTGTACATATATGCACACTATATGCTGCATAATATACATCGACCATAGGTCAGGATCTGGATCAAAAAATTAATATTGATTTAATTGAACAAATCAATGGACATAATGTACAGATTACAGTACCTTGCTTTGGATATATTATGCAAAGGCTTAGCTGTCTGGAGAAGGCGCTAATAGCAATAGCCATAACAATTAGACATATACCGCTTCACAGTGCTTTACAGCCATCTCTAAGTGGATTTACAGAATTGGCCTATTTCGCCCCAAATCTGGGACCTCATTTTACCAACCTCGGAAGGATGGAAGGTGGAGTCAAGCTTGAGCCAGTGAGATTCGAACTGCCAAACTTCTGGAAAACTAATGCTGGGAAAGGTGGAAAGAAAGAGAAGAGGAAGATTTCCATTAGCAAGGTAGATAAGCTCATTTAGAGCAGTGCGGGAGATATTGTTGGAAGACATGAAAGACCATGTTGGGGCTTGAGCCTCCTGGGAAAAAAATCTATGTGGCCACTGATTGATTGCACATACTGGAATTTTTGGGGTATAAGATGCACTTTCTCCCCCACAAAAAAGTGGGTGGAAATGTCTGTGCATCTTATAGAGCGAATGTTGCTGAAGCCCAGCCCATCCATTGGCCCCCACCCTTCTGACTCTGCCTTGCAGCAATTTGCCTCCTTGCAGCAAACAGCCTGGTCAGCTTCAGCACAGTCTGATTTAGCATGAGCAGCTGATTGGCAATTGGATCTGCGGTAGCCTATCAGCTGTCCCACCACCCATCACTGCTGCTTCCTATTGCTGCCTCCAAAAAAATACAGTAAATGTATCTTTAATAGTTGTGGAAACCATTCCCTCTCACATGCACATGAACCCTTATAAGCAGACATACATTCATAAAATAACTATAAAAATCTGGAATTAACAATCATAAACCTATGTGTGTTTACAGTAAATCTGAATATACTAGGTCTGATTCTCAGTTAAGTATAGGTAGGATTTTGCATTCTTGTTGATCAGCCTGATAGCTTCATTTCCCCTTGTTTCAGGGGCATGCAGTTTTCTCTGAAGATACCAGCTTGCACATTTTGCTGTAAATTGCAGGATAATAAACAGTGAGAACAAGAGGAACAGAAATGTTGAAGAGGGAAATAATATAAGTTTACACATGAAGATTGCAGATACTATGGTCTTTATTACTCTGCTCATATTAATTATTTCATCAGTGTAAATCTGTCTTCATCACAGCTCAGCTAAGATTTTTTGTGTGTGTGAATTACTGTTATCCAGAAAGCAATTACCACTGTCTGTACCTTCTACATTTTTTCTCCATCTAACAGAATAACAGAGTTGGAAAGGGCCTTCTAGACCAATCCCTTGCTCAGGCAGGAAACTATACAATTTTAGACAAATTGTTGTCCAATCTCTTCTTAAAAACTTGCAGTGTTGGAGCATCCACAAGTTCTGGAGGAAAATCATTCCACTGATTAATTGTTCTGTCAGGAAATTTCTCCTTCATTCTAGGTTGCTTCTCTCCTTGATTAGTTTCCATCCATTGCTTCTTGTCCTGCCATCAGGTGCTTTGGAGAATAGGTTGACTCCTTCTTTTTTGTGGCAACTTCTTAGATATTGGAACACTGCTATCATGTCTCCCCTAGTCCTTCTTTTCATTAAACTAGACATGCCCAATTCCAGCAACTATTCTTTATATGTTTTAGTCTCCAGTTCCCTCTGTCTCCACTGTTTATAATATTTCCCCTACTAATACATAACCATGGTTGTAAATATGCAGTTATACTTCTATTTCAGAATGATACAATGGGAGATATTTGATCAAAAGCTGCATGAAACCTTATTCCATAATAAATATATTAAGGTGCTATAAGATTCATTGTTAGCATTTTCTTATTATTATTTCATCTTTTCCAGCTCTAAATAATACACTGGCTACCTTTTTAAAACTTACATTGTCTGCTAGAAATGTTCAGTCATTTCAAGGTTCCCGGCACATACTAAATTCAAGCAATATGAATTTGGCAATCAGTGATGGCTTCTGAAAATAGAAAATCAACCAGAGATCTGCAATAGCAATTAGCAAAACGGGAACATAGCTATTTAGAGAAAGTGTTGTGAGAAATATAATATATAATTAGTACATACATGTATACACGTATGTGTATATATGTGGTCCAAAAAGAGAAGTGAAGAGTATTTGCCCAGCTGGAATTAATTCTTATGCATACAGGCAATCTTCTTCCTTAGCCTTCAACATTTCTATTTTTCCCCATGTATTTTTTGCACATAACATTCATGCCCATAACTCTATGGCTTGAGGTTATAATAAGCTCACCACTACACTATCTGCTGGAGAAAAGAAAGGCTAAAACAGTTGTTTGTCCTATATGGTCTTCATGAGGCAGCCTACAAACATAATTCCATATAAATAAAACCACCTCTAAGGTTCAGACATGAATTTGTGACAGATATGGTGGTTGTAAACCATCAGTAAACTGTGTGCCTATCTATTTCAAGAAAGAATCAAAGACGTTTCATTCCTTTGCAACTCCTTGGCTGAGACCCAATAAGTAGTGTGGGCAGAGTATTCCATGTGGAGTGCAACCAAGGTTAAAACAGTAGCTGAAGATGAGCACTGTTTCTGTTTGCTTGTTTTTTTAAAGCAGCCAAGTCAGAAAGTGTTAAACATTCTGGTGTTTATCAGTCATGGGAAGAAGTGGGAATGATATTGATGAAAGCAAAGTTATTATATTCACAACACAAGGTCAGCCGTTTTCTACCTAAGTCACATCTAATGTGCAAAAGCAGAATCGCAATGCCATGACAAAATCAGGATGACAAAAGTAGCCAGTTCTTGCTAATGGCACTGCTACCAGTCCTGTACTCAAAACAGCAGATTCCAGCAGCGACATCTCTCTAAAATAATTAATGGGTGTTATGTAGAGCTGCATGTGTATGAGGTCTTAATATTAACTGTGTTATTCTAGGGAAGAACATGTTTACATGCTTGTTTAATATACTATGGTAAAACGTAGTCCAGAGTTGCAGGAGAGAGGACCCCTTTCCCAGAGAGGAAAAAAAGCAGTGAAACTTGGAGTCTTTGGTATGCCAGAAAAGGCCAAAAACAAACTTTCCATAGCAATTCACAAGATGGACAGGGTGTTCAGTGGTGGGATTCAATTTTTTTTTACTATCGGTTCTGTGGGCATGGGTTGGTGGGTGTGGCAGGGAAGGATGCTGTAAGATCTCCATTCCCTCCCCACTCCAGGGGAAGGTTACTGCAAAATCCCCATTTCCTCCTGATCAGCTGGGTTTCGGGAGGCAGAGAATAGATGTGGGTGGGGCCAGTCAGAGGTGGTATTTACCGATTCTCCAAACCACTCAAAATTTCCACTACTGGTTCTACAGAACCAGTCAGAACCTACTGAATACCACCTCTGAAGGTGGCAAGATTTCTGTCTATAGGCAGACCACAATAAAGAAATTACTCCGAAGTAACCCCTAATGGTTTCTTGGGCTAAGAAACTTTTTTTTTTTTTGAAGAAATCTATCTTCTTTGAGTCTCTTATTATTAAAAAACAGCTTAAGATTTGGAATTCTAATAAAGAGGAATGTCTTTCCATAATTGCTTCCTATAGAAGCCATGGAGCAATCTGTTCATTTGAGTGACTGATTCTGACTACGTAGTGTGAGGTTAGTAAATTCTGTAATCTTGCCTACTGAAATTGATAGAATTGTATTTTATTTTATATTTTTATGAAGCTGCCCTTCATCTGCTTTCTTGTAGGCGGAGGTCCCTCTCTTGATGGAAATAGAAGCTGAGGGGATGCTTCCGTCAGGACTACTTCAGGAAAGAAAAGTATTAAACTTTCATTTCCCATCCCTCCTGTCTCATTGCTATTCAGCCTCCACTGTGGGTGTCACCTATTTTTAAAACTGCATTAACTGTATTCACACAATTAATGTCACCTCCAGTTTAGCCTTTTAAGAGAGTTTTAATAATGATATTCTCAGATCAGATGAGCACTTCTTGATTTTCACAGTCTGATGCAGCCAAGAGAAGCTAGAACCAGCTCAGGATGACATTTGATGCTTTGAGTTAAAAATGTCTTTAAAAATAGCCTTTACCATCATCATTTAAATACTGCGTCTGTTGCATAGGGATAGCTGCCAAAATTGCTAGAACTGATTAATGTAGGAGTTAGTGACTACTAATTTTATTCTTTTATGTGTCTACAGTTTTCTGTGCGTTGGACTTGGAAACTGTGAGATTTAATCAACACATCAACAAAGCTTTATGGGCTTTTGCCAAAACTTGATGAGTTGTAAAAATAATAAATATTAAATTAGACCAGATCTGTCAAATTCTATTGACCTGCATCTCAGAACATTGATATTATTGTAGACTAACCTTGCAGTCATGGAGAAAACCAGATGGGCTACATCTACCAAATAAAATTCCAGATACTGCCCATCTGCTTCAGTTTCCCCCAGATCAGATTTTTTAAAACAAATAAAATAAAGGTTGTTCTGGTGATAAACCTCTTTCAGAGACATTTCTCAAATACAAATACAGTACTGTATTTGGAATCAGGGCCAATCCATTTCAATCTCAAAACATCTCAAATTGGAAAATGAGATGCATTTTGATGAGAGTATTTTGTTACAGTTAAACTCTGTCTTACAAAACTGTTACAAAAAGACACAATTTGTTTCTGTTTTATTTACTTTTCAAAGAAGAGTGTAAAAATAAAACAAAAGCATGAAACATTTATAAGCTGGTAGGGAAGGAGACAAGAATTTTCAGCCCTTCCTCAGATGCAATCTTGCTGACAACTGGAAATGGGCAGAAAACCAATCTTCTGGAGATCTTCAGGACAGGAGCATCTGAAGCACAGCACTTACATAACAACAGAAGTAATAGACATAATACCTCAAGCAGCGCAGTAGAACTTGGGTTCTAGAGCAGGAGATGGAACATCAACTGATTAACAGAACAATTAATCAGTGGAACTACTTGCCTCCAGAAGTGGTAAATGCTCCAACACTGGAAGTTTGTAAGAAGAGTTTGGATAACCATTTGTCTGAAATGGTATAGGCTTTCCTACCTAAGCAGGGAGTTGGACTAGAACAGTGATAGCAAACCTTTTCAACACTGAGCGCCAAAAGAGTTGCGTGGAAATGAAATGCACATGTACACTTGTCAGGACCATGCTTTGGAAAAGCCAAACTTCCTGGTTCTAGTTGGTTATGCACCAGATGATAATTCACTACAGGGTGAAAACTAAATTTCAGGGTTTGTGGTTAAAACAGCTTAAAGGTTTTATAGCTGTGCCCTACTTAGCAACAGAGAAAGCTTCATGACTTAACTGCATGCAGTAAACCATAACTCATTGGGGTAATTTCTTCCCTTTCAGGCCATACTATTCCCAGATGAATTCACGATAAACTATGCAAGGGCCCTCTATATAATAGTGCTCCCTGCCTAGATATCTTGTGCGTCAGTCCCACAGTATCAAATAAATAAGCAACAGAGAGAAAGCCTGTTCCAGAAAAACGTAGCACCAGAACATATGGTTTTGTTAACTTTCACAAAAGGCTAAATAGTGGTTGCTTAACACTGCAGTAAAGCCAAGCTGGAAGTATAAGACAAAATATGGCGCAATAACAACCTTTTTTCTTTCTGAGTAAGAAACAATGTAAATTAGATCAGCTTATGTCCACATTTCTGAACAATAGTCCAACATAAGAATAGTGTCTGTATATACATTCCTATACCCTGGACTTTTGTGTCCTTGATGGTAGTTAAACAAATTACTTTGTTACAAATAAGGGAGATGTATTACAAAAAGTTGGATGATGTCCAACACACAAATTTAAGATGGTTGTTTACAACTTTAAGGGACATGGTCCCTCAGTGGCTAAGATACTAGTTTGTCAATCTGAAAGGCTGGCAGTTCGAATCCCTAGCACCGCGTAATGGAGTGAACTTCCGTTATCTGTCCCAGCTTCTGCCAACTTAGCAGTTTGAAAGCATGTAAAAATGCAAGTAGAATAGCAATAGCAGTTAGACTTATATACTGCTTCATAGGGCTTTCAGCCCTCTCTAAGCAGTTTACAGAGTCAGCATATTGCCCCCAACAACAATCCGGATCCTCATTTTACCCACCTCGGAAGGATGGAAGGCTGAGTCAACCCTGAGCCGGTGAGATTTGAACAGCCGAACTGCAGAACTGAAGTAGCCTGCAGTGCTGCATTTAACCACTGCGCCACCTCGGCTCTTAAGAAAAATAGGAACCACTTTTGGTGGGAAGGTAACAGCGTTCTTTGCGCCTTCAGTGCTTAGTCATGCTGGTCACATGACCATGGAGATGTCTTCGGACAGCAATAGCTCCTCAGCTTTGAAACCGAGATGAGCACTGCCCCCTAGAGTCAGGAACAACTAGCACATATGTGCAAGGGAAACCTTTACCTTTACCTTTACAACTTTAATGATATCTTATGTACATTAGCACATACTTCTTTGCTGTAAAAAAGGAATCCATCCACTTTGGCACTGTTAAAACAATTGCTTTTCCAGTGCCTGAAACTATATTTTCCTTCTACAGCTGAAAGAAACAATATTTCACAATGCAAATTTAAATATAAAATAGTGAATATTTTATTCTGTTTTATTCTGTTTCTTTTTTTTAAAGAGAACTTAGCCTAAATAAAAAATGTCTTTATAAATTGGATGGAAAGAATTCAAGACTTCGGCAATTTATTGTTGCAGCAGCTGATTCATGGATCCAGCAGGTTTATTTGGAATTTTAGAACTTTTTCCTTAGAAATTTGACTTTGAATCCTGTGTTTTAAGCCATATTTCTGAATTCACTTAAGGTGTAAAATCTTTTCCTTAACTAGTTTTGTTCAACAGCAAATTACAAAAACACATTTGAGTTTATAAATGTCCTTATCTCAGGATAGCTGTAGTTCTGTTATATTATAGCTGTGTTAGCAGATACTAAACCATATTTTATTTAATCAGGATGCTTCAAATAAGCATAACTGTCTGGTTTCACATGTTACCATAAGTCATAAACCAAGATTTGCAAACCACCAGTGGCTGGATTGGCAAAACTAAAACTAAACATATTACTTAATGATTTAGCATGGTGAATAAACCATCTTTATGTAATGTATATGAATTTGTATAAAGCACAAATGAGTCTTTTTCTTCAATTTTGTTCCTAGAGTAATGTATGGTTGTATTAAAGCATGTTGCTAATTCATCAAACTCAATCGCATCATGTGACATCACATGACCTATCACAATGCTTTTTGTCTTTGCGGAGCTGGGGTGGGCGTGGCTACAAATGATGCATCTGGCGCATGGGCCGCCAGTTTGACATCCCTGATTTAGAACATTGAACATAGAATAACAGAAGAGGAGAGGAGAGGAGAAGAGAAGAACATAATTGTACGGGATCTTGGAGGTCTTCTAGTCCAACGCCCTGCTTTAGCAGACCTTATATCATTTCAGACAAATGGTTGCCAGTCACTTTTTGAAAGTCTTCAGTAATGGAGCGTTCACAACTTCTGTTAATGGATTTATGCATATCATGATATGGCCATGTAGAGAAATACATTGAAATGAAGATTCTTCTTCTATTATCTCTAGAAAGTTCTGTAATCCAGTAAAATATGTTGTGTCCATTTGCATACCATACAGAATAAAATTAAAATAAATGGAGAATGGAAAAAACAGTACGAAGTTATAATTACATCTTAGAATAAGTTGTAGGTATATTATGCCTAAAATGACTAAGAATTCTTCTTGAACAATTTTATTGTAATTGCCACTGAAATCAGTTATTATTTAAAATATAATTCTCCAAGTAATTAAAATCTACAGCTCTTGGAGACAATCACCAAAATAATGCTTGCAATGGAATATAAAAACATTATAGTAAGCTTGTCACATAGTATACAAGAATAATGTTTTAGTTTGAGAAACATCAAGAAATAAATAACAGGAAGGACTGAACAATTTGAGATTTTTCTAGATCAGCATGTAAGCTTTTACAACATATACACATTTAAATGTATCCTCAATACTTCCAAACTGTCTTTACAGTTTTTGATCTATGCTGTTATAGCACTATAATCATAGAGAAAATGTCAGTCAATCAATGTTCTGCTTTCAAGTTAGCTATTAGCTGAATGTCCTTTGTGTCTTTTGTGCCCATCAAATCCATTGTGTTTTAAATGAATAAGAATGCCTTCACTTTTCTCTCTATAAAAATAACTACCTCGCATACCACAATCCATTTATCTGACTATACATATTCATCAACAATTGTCTGATATTTTGCAAAACTGTCCCTTCATAGAGATTATACTATGGACCTTTTCCCACTTGAGAGCTGAAGTGCTATTTATCCGTCCAGAGGCGGAAAACTATACTAGCTTGAAATTTTCTACCCTATTGCTGATCCCTAATCTGCTTCTGATGCCTCTGTTTCAAGTCACTATCATCAAACTCTGCTGCTCTGCTTCCCCAGCATTGAAAACAGCTCATATAGACCATGCTAAGTAACTTTTGTATCTACTATATGCACTTGTCTGTAGTGATTCTCAGTCATCCAGGTTGTTGCCTCCTGAAAAAAAGGTGTTTTTTTCAGGAGGCAACAGGACTTTCTTGTTTTGTTCTTTTGAAGACGTTTCACTTCTCATCAAAGAAGCTTCTTCAGCTCTGACAGGATAGTGGGTGTTATGTTAAAGTGACCAGATTTTAAAATTGGTAAAGCACAGTGATGTGCGGTGAGCTTCATGGCTGGTGAGGCAAGTGCGAAAGCCCCGCTGAAGCCCAGGCACGCGCCATCTCAGTTTTGGCTTGGCTGCTCAGGAAGTGCTTGGCGGAGCTCGCTCGCTCCCTCGAAGTTTGGCTTACGGGCGGCAGCTTAGCTCCTGCTCGAGGGCGGCTCAGTCGAAGCCCGCAGAAAGGTCTTCGTGCCCTGCCAGAGGATAAGACGCACTTCCTTTCCTGTCCGAAGGTTGTTGCTTCACTCAGCCCAGAAGGCATGCCGGCACTTTAAAAAATAAAAAAATAAAATAAAAAATAAAAAAATAAAAAATGAAAAATGAAAAATAAAAATAAATGTGCCAGCCCGTGCGCCAGCAGAGGCGGGTAAAAACGCACACACATACAGACACACAGACACACACACACATAATAAAAACAAATTACAATTACTTACATTACAAATAGTATTGAATTCCTTCCCCCTGCCCCCTCCCTCTGACCCACATACCTTCCAGCTGTGTCAAAAATGCAAGATTTGGTCTAGCCAGGGCAAGGCATGCTAGGATAGTTACTGCTAGAGTCACCACGTGGATGACACTGCTTAAATGTTTTAAAATAGGCTCTAAACAAAATGCCCTCTGCAGGAGGAGGCAGGAGAATCACGTGCCTCATTTGCATAAGGAATTTTTTGCTTTTTAACCCTTACTTAACTCTTAAAAGGTGAAAAATTCCTTATGCAAAGGAGGCCCATTGTTCTCTCGCCTCCCCCTACAGTTAGCACTCAGCAGACTCAGAGTCACTGTGACTTGGAGTCTGGCAGCAACTACCTTGGCCTTTTTAATTATTTTAAAAATTCTTTCCTTTTCCTCATGAGACTGGTGAGGCCCCACCTCCCCTGCCTCCAGTGACTGCATGTCCCTGGTAAAGTGGGACACCATTGACTGGGGGGGGGGTGTTCTTGATTAAAAATTTGGTCTATGGAAGTTGATAGGACATTCTAGGCCCAACAAGTTAAAATACTCACCACCTAGTTCAATACACAAGGAGAAAAGTGGGAGGGGGGAATCGAAGGGGTGCCCAACATGTAGCCCAACATGCCCAGGTCCTTCTTCTCACCTGGCCTCATCTTCACCCTCTGGCTGATGCCCACCATCGGCTGCACCGCGGCCGACTTTCCCTGGGCAGGTAGAAGGCTTCAGGCGGCTCCTGGGTGGCGGGCGTCTGGGCGGGAAGGGCCGGCGAGGGGGTGGCGGTGGCATCTTCGGCAGCAGAGCAGAGGTGCAGCAGTGCCAGCAGCAGCAGCACCCGCAGCAGCAGCGCCAGCAGCCAGACAGCCTCCATCAGGCGGCAAGGCGAGCTGCGTGCGAGACCACTCAGCCAGCCTGCCACATGACTCCTGCTAGTGCTCAGCAGCGCACAGCCGCCACGCAGGCTCTAGCCCCGCAGACCACCCTCCCGGCGCACAGCCACTATAGACAAAGATAGACCTGGAAAATAGAGTGAAAATGTTTGCAAGAGGAAGCCATGTGGTGGAGCCAAAAAAGGGGCGGGGCACCCTTTCTACAAAAATTGGGACTTTTTATAAACACCGCGGGACAAATTATTAAAAATCAGGACTGCCCCACCAAAAGCGGGACGTCTGGTCACCTTATGTTAGGTAAGCTCCCCGTTGGGAGAGCAAGTACGTTCAGTGAAGCATTGTGAGAGTTGTGTTGGAGAACACACAAACCAGCATACAGAGACACTGCAGTTTAAATAGGCTTTTACTTTCGTGGAAATAGAGGTATCAGAGTCCATCAAACAGTCCAAATCATACACGGATAATTCAGTCAGTCATCAATGTCTTTCAGTTAAGGGATAATCCAAATAACATAGTCCAGTATCATATAATCAGTTCAAAATCAGTTGCAAAACTTACAATAGCTCACGGTACTCAGATCAGTTCAGCCCAGCATCTAACAAACAGAGAGAGTGCTAACAGATATTCTGGCTCCCTCTTATGGCTGATTGAGGAATACAGCAACCAATCACATTTTACAGTATGATTTATATTGCCAACCCAACCATTAGAATTATATTCCTAACATTGGGGAATGGAAGGATTTATATTCCTTGCAGACCACTGGTAATCTGCATCCTTTTAGAAGGTTGTTGAAGCCCTTGGAGGTTTATCTGTGTCCTCAGGGTCACCCGAGTAGTGTTTCTGGTTCCTATAGTCTGCAATTTTTCCTCTGGAAATCTATTCCTACTCCTACCTACACCATTCAAAGGGTGTTCATCCCCAATTGTATAACTAAAGGTCTGTGGAAATTCTCAGTCATCCAGGTCATGGTTTTCCCAAAGATGCTTTTTCAGGAGGCAAATAGACTTTCTTGTTTTTTTTCTTTTGAAGACATTTCACTTCTCATCCAAGAAGCTTTTTAAGCTCTGACAGGATAGTGGGGAATGGAAGGATTTAGATTCCTTCTATAAAGGTGAAAAGGCGCCTTTGGAACATATATGCGCTTGTGTCTCTACAAAATATACACACATACATATGTACCTACATACCACAATCAAATTCCCAAAATAGACTAAAAAAGGAAACAATGATTTATAAACCAAAAATAAATCATCATGACTTACCACAGTCTGGGAATTTCCTTACATTCCTAGGCAGATTTGAAATGTGACTGTGTAGTTGACCGTGTATATTTTAACTGAAGAGTCAGGATCAGCTAAGCCAACATTTATCATCTCTAAAAACAGGAAGTACTTAGGAGGAATTCAAACTCTGCTCTGAAAATAGCTTCTCTTCTGCTCCTGGAGAAATCAAGTTTATCATCCTTTGGATCTTGCTTATTTGTACTTTCTGAGATTATGATGAATTTTCAAGGACTTATTTTCTTAATGGGGTTAAAAAGTAATTTAGCATCTCTATTTTATTTGCTTCTTCTATGCTTTGTTGTGTTTTGGAGATCATAGCAGTACTGCACTTCCTTTTACTCTCAGTTTCATTTGTGATGTTAATAGGGTTTATAATCATTCTTTTATTTAATCCAGTTAAGCTTGTTTTAGGGAAATTATTTATATAATGGTTAATTGTATGCAGCTAGAAAGCATTTAATAGAACAGAATAGCTGGAGACAAGTATGTGAAAAACAATCTGGAAACTCATAGTGGAATTCTGCTGCTGATATAAAGCAGACTCCACTGTTGATTTGACTACATTTATTGGAAGAGATGAAAAACAAAGTGCCAACAATAGCATCCCCAATCATATGTTTAGTGTTTCCATGGCAGTGGTGGGTTTCAAATTTTTTTGGAACCTCTTCTGTAGGTGTGGCCTGCTTTCCAGGTCCACTGGTGGAACCTCTGCTAACTGGTTCGGTAGATTTGATGAACTGGTTCTACCAAATAGGTGCGAACTGGTAGGAACCCACCTCTGTTCCATGGGTATACTATAAGCTTCTAGGGCAGTGATGGCTAACCTTTTCAGCATCGAGTACCCAAAGTGCACATACACGCAAGCCCCCAAAATTCAATGTGTGTGTGTGTCCCCTGCATATGTGCATGTGTCCCCCTTGCATGCACATGCATCCTCCATATGTGTCCTGCTCCCGTGCACGTGCAGCAGAGACCCAAAGACCAGCTGGCTGGCAGGAGGAACACGTATGCACGGCAGAGCTAAGCTGGAATGACAGCTCACATGCCCACAGAGAGGGCTCTGCATGCCACCTCTGGCACGTGTGCCATAGGTTCACCATCATGGTTGTAGGGTTTCCTTATGAGAAAAGTTGTATGTCCTCTACCCATTCATTTTGAATATTACTGTTGTCTAGCATAAGTGGCTAGGTATATGGGCCATCCAAAATATTTTTCTGCATCTTAACTCACCAACACATACTTCAATTATCAGGAAGCACAACACATTATGTTTATTTATTTTTATTTTTATCACATTTTTGAACTGCCCATCTTGCTCACAGAGGGACTGATGGCTTCTGCTGATTTCAGTTGGCATATTCATCTCTCATGGCTCACAAATCTTTGGCTCCAGTCTATTGTTCTAAATATTGTAAATAATTTCCCACCTAAGGAGACCAATCTTGAGTTACAGTCACTTCTGACTAGGATAAATGCATTGTATTAAAATGTACTTTCTGACTTACTTGCTTAGACTTGTATGACAGTCCAGTTCAAAAGGATTCTTTTATTAATTTTTTAGGTTCTGGGGTCATGCAAAAAACTGAATGGAAAGACATGGGAGAAAAAAATAAATTATACAACATTAAATTGGAATGAAGACAAAATTCATTGATAGCCTCACCATTTATTTAAATAGATTTAATAGAGGATTGGGTACTTTAATGGAAGATGAAGAGGAGGATGCCGCAGGAAGGCAAAACAAAAAGAACAATTGGCAACAACTGGATTTTTGTTGCCTTTCAGTACAAATTGTTGAGATGTATAAAGAAGAGAATGGTGTTGCCTTCACAAGTGATATAATGATCATCTCCTTTGAGTCCAAGTTACTCCCAGTTATTATAAAATTTGAAAATACTAAAAATAGAAATGCAAACATGCAACCACAATTCTGCTTTGAATCAAAAGTTTATTTTTTCATGATTAGTGCAAACATGAAAAATGCCAGCGATTTACATCAATACTTCAGTAAGAATGTCCTTACTTAGTTTTTGAGTTGCAACATGGGTCAGAGTTAGCAGCTATGTCCAGTGAGGTGCAGCTACCATCAATGGCGTCAACAAGATCACAAGCCTTCATTTTTATACCTATATACTTTAATGTGCCCATTTGAGATTTCCTCCCCACTGTACTTTTACTTCCTCATTTACTTGATGTTCCAGACAGTCTCCACATACCCCCATGTATATTTGAAGTTCTCAGACACCTGTTACTTTCAGTTCCTCATTTCCCACCATCTCAAAGTTCCTGATCTAAATATATCCACATCATCTACAGACTTTGCACAAGTCAGCACATTTGAAAATATTAGTCTGGTACATTTTGAAATTATATCAGTTTAAAACTTTGGTTCAGTAAGGCCTGCAAGCTCCCTCCTAGGCCTATTACCTGCAACTTTCCGATGAATATTTTCTCCCCTCACACAGTGCTTTCTTGAAAAGATCCATGAAGTTTCATAGCAACATTGTGAATATGATTTGTTGGGGGGTTTTTTTGCCTTGATTTTTCAATCTGGCTTTTTAAAAAAAACTTTTCATAAAGTCTCCCATAGAAGATCAACCATAATCTGAGAACTATTTGAAGGAATAATGTGATGAAATAATGGCTCCGAAGATTTATAGACAGAAAACAAGAATTATTGTACGACCATTTTATGTACTAAGGAGAAATGTCAGCTGCAGAAAACTTGTTAAGCAATAACTTTAAGGAAACTGGTATTTTTGACACTACTGATGCATTTAGCATTATTGATCATGTTTTTCCAGCTCCAAACATTCCTGAGAAAACTAATATTCCTATTTGAGAATTTTTGATGCTCTTTTTCTATTTTTATGGTATTGTATTTCTATTCATTACAATGTGATGTATGATACATTATATTATATGCCACTTTCATAAGCCACTTAAATTCATCCTATTATCAATATATTGGCTAGTCTATAGGTTCTATTTTAATATCTGATCATGCTTGAATGACAATGGTTTTTATAAGGAATAATCAAGCTGGCGTAACATGATATGTATTTTAATATGTTACTATTATACAAATAAAGGACTTTTAACAGACTATGCATCTATCATACAATACCTTTAATTTCAATACTAGTAAAATAATGGTTAGGATTATCCAGCACAAATGAGAGCCCTACAAGATAAGAGATATTCAAACTGTCTTTAGAAGTGCTAAAGAATATGAGATATTATTGCTGCTACGTGCTGAATAATTGACAAAACCAAATACTATTAAGAAATCAATAAGTTCTTCACTGTCTATGGAAAGGCTTTTGATTGTGTTGATCATATCTAGCTACGAAATATTTTTAGGAAAATTCATCTCATGCAAATTGTCCTCATGCAAAGCATGTATGCAGGACAGAGTGTCACAATCCAGACAGAACATAAAACAGACTGGAACCAGGTCAGTATAGAAGTGAAATAAGGCTGTATACTTTCTCCTTGTTTATTCTATCTATTTGTGGAATATTGAGGGAATGGTGACTAGAAGATTAGTGTGGTTTGGAAACTGGAGGAATAAACATCAATAATTAAATTTTGTTGCTGCTACTGCTGCTGCTGCTATTATTATTATTGTTGTTGTTGTTGTTGTTATTATTCAATTGTATCACAGCGGCCAGTTGTTTCGCCGGATTTGGCATTGGTTACTAGTCGGGCCCCACCCAGGGGCCTAGGACGTCATAACATATTTTCGTAATATGCGTGCAGATCCAAGCAGTGCGGCTTTTTGCATTTGACGGATGGTGATTTTGTCAATTTTTAACTGTTTTAAATGTAATTCCAGTGCTTTTGGAATAGCACCCAGTGTGCCAATTACCACTGGAATTACCACTGCTGGTTTGTGCCATAGTCGTTGAATTTCGATTTTTAAGTCCTGGTATCTTGCGATTTTTTCATGTTCCTTCTCGGCAACCCTGCTATCACCTGGTATTGCGATGTCTATGATTGTGACCTTATTTTTCTCAACCAGTGTGATGTCTGGTGTATTATGCGCCAGTATTTTGTCCGTTTGTATACGGAAATCCCACAAGATCTTGACCATCTGATTTTCGGTGACTTTTTCAGGCTGATGTTCCCCCCAGTTTGTTGCTGTTTTAATATTATAATTTTTGCACAAATTCCAATGGATCATTTGTGCTACTGAATTGTGCCGCAATTTATAATCAGTCTGCGCGATTTTTTTACAGCAGCTGAGTATGTGATCAACAGTTTCATCAGCTTCTTTGCAAAGTCTGCATTTGGCATCATCAGAGGATTTTTCGATTTTAGCCTTAATGGCATTAACTTAGATCTGCCTGTGTTATACATGGGGCAAAATAGAAGGACGTGCTGCACAGTTTCAACCTCAGCTCTGTCACAAGGGCATAGCCGCTCGTTAATCGAGAGCCTCTTAAAATGACCATCCAAAAGTGCTGAGGGCAAGACATTAAAGCGAGCTAGGGAAAAAGCTCTTCTATACTTGGGAATTGTTGAAGTATAAAAATAGGACCTGTCCTCAATCCATAATTACTAAGTTGGTTGAGACTCAGGGGGTAGCAAGTTTTTTTGGGTACTGGCTTGTAGATATTGTAAATCAATGTCCACAAGCTGTTGGACTACCATAAATTGGGCATCCTTGAAGTCCTAGTTTCCTAAGGCATCCTCCGTAAAACCTAGCAGATGTAGTTTCTTCAGCAGCTCTTTCTCCCAGTGAGAAATATGGGAGTCCACGAATGCCAGGGAGAGGTAGCTGCCAGGAACTGCCAGAAAAAGCACCCAAAACCACCATTTAAAGGTGTTAATCCAGGCCATACATTCCACCGATCGAATGCCCAGTTCCAGGTACCTCGGGGCAAAACCAACACAAGGGGGAAGACCCAGAAGTTTTCTTTAAAAAGCAGCCTGGGTTCTTTCAATGCAATCCTTGAAGCCATTCCATATGGGAATACCGTGAAGGGTTTGGGCCAACGTTTTGGCTTTGTAAATATGTAGGGCAGAAAGAATGAACTGGCCACCCTGGGTATAAAAGAATCTTAAAATCTGCTGGTGACTACAGGAGGCCGAGTTCAGCACCTGGGTTTGGTGTCTAATCCAGGCACCTGAAATTGAATACCTAAATACTTAAAATGGAAAACCTGCTTAACAGCATTGCCACAGATATCCCAGTTATACAATTTCCGGGCTATAGTAAACACTAGTACTTTCGATTTATCATAATTAATAGCCAAATGGTTTTCAGCACAGTAAGACCCAAATGCAGAAAGTAATCTTTTCAGTCCTGGCCTTGACAATGAAAGGAGAAACGCATCATCAGCGTAAAGAAGAAGCGGGATCTTTGTAGTTGTCAGCTTTGGGGCGTGGGACTCAATATGTCTGATGCAAACAGCCAGGCCAGATAAAAATATATTAAACAGAAGAGGAGCCAGAACACATCCCTGCCTTACTCCATTCTTAATCGGGATAGGATTAGAGAGTTCTTCCTGCAGACCACACCTGACCTAGCTGGAGGTCTGATTATACAAGGACCTAGTTAAGAACAACAAACATCTGTCGATAGAACTTTTGAGCAGTTTTGACCACAACAGATCCCTAGGGAGTGAGTCAAACGCTGACTTTAGGTCGATGAAAGCAGTGAAGAGTTTGCCACCTGGTATAGTAGTATATTTGTCGCCCTAGGACAAAGCGGTGATCCAGTGTGGCACAACCTGCTTTACACCCAATTTGTTCAGCACCAATAATATTGGATTCCTCAACCCAAGTGAGGAGTCTGCAATGGAGATATTTAGCATGCAATTTCCCAATAATGGAGAACAGGTTTATGGGGCGATAGTCAGTTGGGTTGTTTCTATTTCCTCATTTAAAAACTGGCACAATAATTGCTAAACTCCAGGAGGTAGGTACCCTGCCAGAGGAATTAATATACGTAAAGTGTCTTGCCAAAAGAGGAATCCACCATTCAGGACTGGATTTTAGCAGATCAGGGGGAATAGCATCAGGGCCCGGAGCTTTGCCTGACTTGAGTTCGGAGATAAACTCAGTGATTTCAGCATGGGTCACAGGTTGCCAGTCAGGGGCTACAGGAGACAGCTGTGGGTCAGGCATGGTTGAACTTGCTGACGCCTGGTAAATTGCCAAGAAATGGTTTTCCCAGTCTCTGTTAGAGATGCAGCAGAGAGGGAGTTCCTGATGGCCCAGCAAAGAGCTTGCAGCAATTTGCCCAAATAATCGGGTGTCCTTCTGCTGGATGGAGAGGAGAAGTAGATCCCACTTCTCTCTCTCTTTAGCTTTCTTTTTCTTAGCAATTAATCCTTTGTACTCCTGCTTCAGGCAGTAGTAGTTCTCTGGTGGGCGTTTGTCCCCTCTGTTGCGGTAGAGCAGGTAAACCCACTTAATCTGGTTCCTAAGCATCAGGCAATCTTTGTCAAACCAAGAATTACTTCATGATTGATATAGACCACTCGGCCCAAAGACGACTCCAAGCTCCCTTTGGACACTGTTAATTAGTGATTCAAAGGCCAAGACTATCTCCGAGCCACTACTTGCTAGTACCTGATTATACAAGTTGAGACACTCCAGAGATGATAAAAAGGAGTGAAACTTTCTTTCAGTATTGGGAGACAATTTGATCCTCCTTGTGTATGAGGCCACATAGGGATCTAATATCTGAGGGCCCCTAGGGAGATGTGTATTTGAAAAAAGCTCAATGATTGTAACCAGGGAGTATTGGTCGCTCTTCATAAGGCAGTCCACATAAAAAGCACAGACTGCCTTTCTTAAAGGTTGAGATACCAGCACAAAATCAATAACACTACTCCCACTTAAGGAACTAAAAGTAAATTCACCAGCCAGATCACCTAGGGTACTCCCATTAAGAATTATCTTGTTGTGTTGGGCTGCTAGAAGGGCTAACTGAATGCCAGCAAAATTTGTTAATTCGTCCTTAGAATGTCTGACTGAAGTCAGATGACCTATGGCCTGGAGGGTTTCTTGGGGTAGTGCCTCTATCGCTGGGGAGACTTGAGCTCCCAGATGGGCATTAAAGTCACCCCCTATAAGGATGTACAACACTGGGAATTTAGTTTCCATACAAGTAATATAATTCTCCAGCGTGCCCCATTGAGCTTGATATCGGCTTCCTCCTCGTCGAGGGAAGATAAACTTTAAACACTAACAGTTTGCTGCATCTTTTCTTAATTAAAAGCACCATAGCTAAAGAGCCACAGAGGGGTAGTTCCACTGTCTCCACTTTCAAAGAAGTAGAGACCAAACAAGCTAGACCACCCTTAGGCCTCCCTGCCGTAGATTGTCTAATAGCGGCCAACGAAATGGCCGTAAACCCTGAAAAGAATATCTTATCTCAAGCCCAGGTCTCCTGGAGCAGGATCACATTGAATGAATGGATATAGTTAGCAAATTCTGCAGTACCACATCTTTGCCCCCAGCCTGCAATGTTCCATGAAGGCACTTGAGTATGCAGAGGGGTGGGGGACCGGGTTTACTAGTCATTCTGTGTGGTTAATTTTTTTCCAGAGCACCCTTCGGATTCAAAAAAATACATCCATTATTAGATGGCCTCCCCTTGGGAGGCAAAAGCAGGGGAAAAGAGAGGGGAGGGGAGCCTTGCTCATGGGGCTATAAGACTCTAAGTGCACTCCAGTTCGTACTTGTGGCATTGACTGGTTGCTTAGCTGGAAGGTATTCGGCAGTATCATCAAGCGGGGTTTGAGTTAGCCCTGGGTCTCCAGATTTACAAATTAAACATTTTGGAGAAAACGCCAATGGAGCTTCTGCTGGTAAATCAGTATAAACTCCCTGAGGTTCTAAGGAATCCTTGTCAGAGAGTGAAAGACTCCAAAGCTTGAACTTAACTGCATCCAGACGCTTTATTATTTGGGCTCTTTCCAATTGAGGAAGCGCACTAAATGAGCCAAAGAGCTGAGTCTCCTCCTGGTTCCAAAAGCTGTCCTGACACAGATCAGTCCCATAGATAGGTGGAATCCCAGAGACATTGACCTGGGACGCATCTACCAAGAGACCCCTGGATGCCCTGAGCTGATTTCGCTTCTTTTGGGGCCACCTTTTCCCAGCTGATCAAATTGAGGGAAGCTTCCTGGTAAGTTGTTACATGCTGTGGGGGCCTGATTTGGCCAGTTGTAGGAGGAGCAGTTAGCCTACCATCTGAAAGAATGCCAGCTGAGGGTTTTGCAGAAGTAGGTAGATAGCTAATACATGGTGCAATATCCGGAATAGCATTCGAAGTTGGCTCAGTAATATATGCCACTGAGGACCTTTGGGGGGGCAATAAATCTCCTGCCACTCACAAGTTGTCAATTACTCAAAAGTGGCTTAATCGATATATCTTTGAAGACTCTTCTTGGCAAGATGCCAAAGGATCTTAACCAGGATCCTCTTCTGAACAGTAGTTTTGGAATGTTAGAATTATCAAAACTAAGTAGCACTCTGGAATAGTATTCAGGGGAGGATAAAGGTTCGACCTTCTTCAAATCATCAGCTTTTAGCCCCAGTAACTTAAATAGATGACCCCTCGCCAGCTGTATTGAACTCCAATAAGGTAAATTGCCGTTAATAGGGTTAATGATGAGGGCCACCTGTTTTGGCTGTAAGATCAGGCGGCTAATCGCGTCATAGGATGCAGAATTCAGTCTGTTGGTAGAATTTCATTGACCAAGATTTTGTTAGCCAGTGCTTTTATTAAAGCTTTTCCTGGGATTTGGTAGGAAACACCCTGTCGCTGCCACCGACTGCCAAGCGATCATCCCAGAATACCCACTGGTAGTCCAAGAGACTAAGTAGTTTAAAGTACTTACTATTCTATCAAGCTGGAGCTGAATGCTCGCTGTAGTTTCTGCAACCAGAAAACATTGCTGAGCCAAAAGTTCTACAAGGGTAGGCTCATGCAAGCGGTGGTTAGGGGCCGCAGTTTCAGCTAAGTCTTCATTCTCAGCTCGGGGGGCGATGCTCTCAGAAGCTCCCCGAGCAGAAGACCGAGCCAAAACAAAGTCCTCAATCTTAGATTGCGTCAAGAAAGGTTGAAAAGCCAAGTCAACAGGAGATCTGCTCTTTTTCCTTGTCTGCTGCCCAGTTTCTTCTCCAATCCTTTTCAGGGCCTCCATTGGGGCAGGGCCTCCAAAAAGTGACAAAATTAAATTTGGAATTTCTTATTCTGGCATGGAGCTGACTCATTTAAAGTTATTGAGTCATTTGTCTTCCGAATACACGGAGGGATTTGTGAGCCTCCCAGCAGGCCTCCCAACTGACTCTCTTCAGGCTGTGCCTGCCGATTCAATTCCGGGGGAAAATCCCCAAACAGTGCCAAAACCTTGCAGCTGTCCGGCTGGGGAAGGTGGGAGGATGCATGACCCACAGTTGATGGAATAAGCTGACAGTATCCGTCGATTCTCTGCTGCCCCTGCAATCCGGTTCCACCTTCCTTACTGCTTGGTGAGCACTGTGCCGTCTTTGTTTTCTTTCCCCTGGGAGAGGCCATTCCATGGTTCCAAGTAAGAGAACCTGTCTTGGTCTGTTTTAACACTTTGCAGTGGACAGTTTGTAGTGTCCATTATCT
Organism: Thamnophis elegans; assembly: GCF_009769535.1. Lineage (NCBI taxonomy): Eukaryota > Metazoa > Chordata > Lepidosauria > Squamata > Natricidae > Thamnophis > Thamnophis elegans. The sequence continues at coordinate 41,216,337 of NC_045544.1, read as the reverse complement.
GAAAAAAGTCTTTTATCTTAGGTTGTCTGGGTGTTGTCGCAGCCATAGATAGCTAGTTTTGTTGCTTAGTAGAGAAAACTTTTGTCTCGTCACTAAATGCTTTACTACCTGGAGTAAAAAAATGGAGTAAAAGCTGGAGTAAAAGATGAACCTCTCAAGTAGTAAAATTAAAACTTTTTAAATTAAAATGTTAAAAGTTAAAAATTGATTTAAAAGTAGAAAGAATGTTTTTTTTAAAAAATAAAATAAAAATAGAGAGTAAAAAGGAGAACAAAGTTAAAAGTTAAAAAGTTAAAAATTGTTTAAAAAGTAGAAGGTATTAAGAAAGGAGAAAAAAATAGAAAGTAAAAAGGAGAGCAAAGCTCAAAGCTGCTGCTCACAGCCTCTCCACCAACTATATTGATGGCACTATTTGGATAGCTGAAAACGCAAATCTTCTGCAAAGTCTGGTAATGAGAATCAAGGAACACTGAAAAAATTGCAGTAAGATTAAATAAGAAGAAGATAGAACTCATGATAGTTGGTACAGCAAAGTCAAAGAGCACAATGGAAAAAAAAGTGAAACAATGATTAAACAGCAACCAACATTAGAATTTACAATGAATACAGTATATTGAAATGGGGGTTTTTTTTTCTACCTTTTAGACAACTGTCAACAGTAAACTAACAAGTAGTCAAGAAATATTCTACAGATTAGTATTGGATAGAGTAGCAATGAAGGCCCTGGAAAAGACATTCATATGCCATGAAGCATCTACATCAACAGATTATATTTTACACCTGAGATCAGAACAGTGCAAGCAATGAGTTACCCTGTGATATGCTATAGAAATGAAAGTTGATCTTTAAAGAAAAAAGATAGAAAGAGTATTTATGCTTTTGAACTTTGGTATTGGAGAAGATGCCTGAAAATATCATGGAATCAAAAAAGAAGAAGAAGAAGAAACAAATAGATCATCAAAAAAATCAAAACAGAGTTCTTACCTGGGGCTCAAATGACCAAACTCAGATTATCATAGTTCAAACACCTTATGTAGAGATGTTAGTCTCTGGAGATATCTGTAACAGTGGAAGGAAAAAGAAGAAGATCGCCATTAGCAAGGTTGATAGATAAATACAGCACCTTTGGAACACTTGAAGGAGCAGGTTACACACAGATTGTCACAGAGGAAAATGTATGTGATTGCTAATTTTTAGCACATAATCCATCAATCAATTAGGTGATCTATAGTCTGTTGATCAACAACAAAAAGAATTTGAGATTTTTTTTAAACATTCAGTATATGCAACAGATTTGTGGATTTTGTAGGAGATTTTTAAATCTCTTGTGTAGTAGTCAGTGTAGGATTATAGGATATTACAGGAGTCCCCAATCCTGAGCTGTGGCCTGTTTGGCCTCTTAGCAACTGGGCCACACAGCTGGAGGTGAGTGGTGGATGAATGAAACTGTGCATGCGTGAACAATACTTTAATTTGGAAAGACAAGTTTAAATTTTTTTGAATAATAATGCAAGAAACTACACACAAAACACATATATGTATATGTGTGTGTATGTTTGTGTGTGAATATATACACTGTATATATATGGTCTTGTTGTATTTGAGTCTTTTCCCATGTAAGATTGAGATTGTCTTGGCAACATTTCGGCAAGGTCCCACTTGCCATCTTCAAGACCAGCATACTTACACCCGTAAAATTATATATATATAATTTTATTTTTATTTATTTATTTATTTATCAGCATAAATATAACAAATATATATATATATATATATATATATATATATATATATATATATATATATATATATATATATATATATATATATATATATACTTAAAGTCACAACCCCTGGTATGCCCAAGTATGGGAGGAAGGTCACACTTCCACTCTCTGTCATTAGGCTCGTCACAAGAGTCCATCCAGACAGAAACCCAATATTTTTTACTGTTGCCTTTTTTGTTACATTTGTTATATTTATGCTGATAAATAAATAAAGGGAGACTAGTATAGATCTATTTCAAGCTATTTAGCTCTCATCAGCTAGCCATACCCAAGTTTTTGGGAGGAAGGTCACACTTCCTGGCTGGCTGATAAAGGAGTCGTTCTCTGTAGCTCAAATGGTTAACTCCCTGCCTGGGAGGCAATAGAGCACAGGTTCGATTCCCAAAAACTTGGGTATGGCTAGCTGATGAGAGCTAAATAGCTTGAAATAGATCTATACTAGTCTCCCTTTATTTATTTATCAGCATAAATATAACATATATATATATATATATATATATATATATATATATATATATATATATATATATATATGTGTGTGTGTGTGTGTGTGTGTGTGTGTGTGTGTGTGTGTGTGTGTGTGTGTGTGTGTGTGTGTGTATGAATATGTATATGTATATGTATATGTATATGTATATGTATATGTATATGTGTTCTGGCCCCCACTTAGCCTGCTCCAAAACTAAAGTCACACCAAGCTTGCCAAATGAAAGTCTTTATCAGTCTCAGCTCAGACTGGCTGCGAGCCCAAAGTAAATACAGATAAAGTCTCTTGCAAACAAGGTTACGCAACAGAATGCAGAAAGAAAACTCTTACAGCCCCGAATGTTCACGAAGCAAAATCACTTTTCCAAGTGTCTTACAAACCCAAACAAGACCGGAACTGAATTCTCCATAAACGAACCATGACCGATGATCAATGAATGTTGAACGAACGAAGGAACGTTGACTCCTGCAACCAGGGCGTGGCACAATCCATCCTTTTATCTCCAGAACCCCACTAACGAGCCCCAGCTGAATCGTTAATCTTCCATCCCGAAAAGACTCACAGAAGATGTCTGCTGAGTCACAACATATATGTATATGTATATGTATATGTATATGTATATGTATATGTATATGTATATGTATATGTATATGTATATGTATATGAATACATATATACATACAGTACATACATACAAATTTTTTAATGACTTCAGTATGCTAATCTGAAACTTGATCGTTTGCATGTTTCCGAAATGAAATTATATTAATCAGGCATATTAGACAAAGAACAATTTCACTGAAACAGTTGTAATAGCACAGTGAAATATATATAATTTATGATTCTATGTTACAGTACATTACATAATGAGGTAGAATTCATTCACAATTATTCAACTATTCTATTTCTCTTAATAGTTTACATTTAGAGGTTCTATATAAATTTAGGTTAGTTTTTAATATATTTATTATATTTCAACATCAAATATGGAAAATACAGACTAACATAAAGGGAAAAGGAAAAGGAATGATAAAATAAGTTAAAAATCAAAAATATACAGCAAAACAAATAAAACAAAAGACATCCAATTTTCTTTTACTACAGAGATGTTAACAATTCAGCCACATCTCTTTAATTTTAAACAAGTAACACTGATGTATAAAATACACTTTTGATAATATAGTGTATCTTAAAATAATAATAATCAACATTATAGTCAAACTAAAAGTGGTATTCATAAAATGTTATCTTAATTTGATGTAAAAAAGTAAGTTATTAAATGTAAATAACATTATATTTGAAAACCTACAATATTTCTCTATTCAAAACCAATGTGATCTAATCTTCAACTCCCAAAATCAAAAGTTGATTCTTTTCTATTCAGTAAGAAATCTAACAATGGCATCCAGATCTCATGAAAAATAGTTGGTATATTGTGTCTAAACAAAACAGTCAATTTTGTAACCTCAGCTAGCTCCATTAGTTTCTAAATCCATTCTTCCATTGTAGGTATATATTCATCTTTCCATCTTTGGCCAGATAAGAACCTTGCCACCATTGTCATATATCATCCACAATATTTTTTAAAAACAATAGATTTTTGGGTGTGTGTGTGCATCTCAAGATCATTGTAAAGATTAGGTCATACTTTTAATATTGGAGGAAGTATAATTAATTTTATAAAAAGCTAAATTAGGTAGGTTTCTACTAAAAGATAATATAATGTATTATAAAATATAAAGAAGGCTTTTATATTTTAGAGATCTATACTTAGTCTTTTGAAAATGAAGTCCTTGTATTAGAACTATCAAGCCTTTTTGATGAACTTTATTTTGAAGCCTGGTAAGTCGACTATGAATAATGTGAGTTTCTCATCAAGGGTGGGTTGCTGCCAGTGTTACTGCCAGTTCAGTGTGTGCATGCGCAGAACATTAAAAAATGCCAAAAAAAAAAAACACCATACAGCAGCGACCGGGGAACCAGTTTGGAGCCGTGGCCAGTCTGGGTCGCTGCTGGTTCTGTGGCCCAGGCCAACATTCCACTACCGGTTCCCCTGAACTGGTGAGAACTGGTAGCAACCCACCTCTGGTTATCATCCACTATCATTTTTAAATATGGGTTCAAAATGTTGCAGACTATGACACCCTCAATAGTGTGTCATACACAATCTACGTAGTTTCATGAAAGAATGTCAAGTTTTTAACAGTATGAAATTCCTTGTTTGTATGTTAACAATAGAAGCTGAGAACCTTGAAACTGCTACAGTGGTTTTGTTAGGGATGAAAAACGCTTTTGACAAGATACAGATTTGTAATATGCTACAAAAAAGAGTTCTTTTTAACTATATTTCATGGATTAAGAGTCTATTATTTAGCTATTCTACTTAAAATATTACAAGTAGGATCATTTTCCCACATATTCAAATGCAGCATGGAACCTCCTAAAGATGTCCTTTATTTCCTTTCATATTTAATTTGGCTTTAAAATATTTAGTTTGTTTTATCAGAGAAATTAGAGGATTTCAAGATATATAGACTGAAAAACAGATTCCAAAAATCAGCTGATAATATTTCTGCATCTTTCTTTTTTAGTTCCATTAGCAATACTTACACAAGTCTAAGCCTAATCAACCTACCAGACCTTTAGCCCCATAATTCTTCAAACATTTGGGGCTTAGAGAGGGTAGACTTCCCAGGAGAGGTCTGACCTATCCAAGCATGCTTCCATAGGACTGATTTTTCCACAATGGGTGTGAGTATGAATGAACATATATCTGTAGTGAATATTATTTCTTTGTCTCTATCTCATCTGCATCTGTAATGGAGATTATCTACTTCCCTCCATTTCTCAGAACCTGGAAAGGATGAAGAGTTCTCTTTCCTCATTTTTTTTGCTTCCTGATCAAATAGATTTCTTTGAAGGGAAGAAATGGCATAGTTTGAATAGACAAATACAAGTAGAGAATCAGTGGAAGAACCTTCCATAAGGTAAAGGAGAGAAGTACTAAGCTCTTCTCAAAAAGGTATAAATAATATGATTCACAATTAACAAAACAATCTTTAAACTTAAAAAATTGCAAAGAAGCAATCTTAAAATAAATTCAAAATACAAACCAAGAAAGTAAAGAAAGAAGAAGAAAAAAATCTATCTTATATTTTATACTTATAAATAGTAAGTGGTTTGGAATAGCGATTATAATATAAATAACCCTGCATCTGATAGATAGCCGTTGCTGGATCAGATTCATTGTAGCCAAGCAATGAAGCCATTGTAAAAGCTTCATTGCTTTGCTACAATGATTTTGAGCCTTGATGTCCTGGGAAATATATTCTTAGAGTACCTTTTCTTGCTTGCCAAGGAAAGATCTGATATACTGTGGCTAGGACTGAACAACAGTTGTTATTGTATTCATAACATATTTAGGGAGCGTCTTTGTAAGTTTAAAGGTACTTAATTTGGCAGAGGTTGAACTACAATATGGTACATTTTCTATACAATTGGAATGAAACTATTCAATCTAAAATTGGAGTGAAGCTATTATATGGCCAATCGATGGTAAGATTTACAAAGGAATACATAAAAAGTGAGAGTTCGTTTGTTGAGCAGATTCTGTTCAATATTTGGGGGAAATATTCCACACACATACTATTTCTAAGGAAGATGTAAATATTTGACACTGTAAAACACCAAGTAGTATTGAAACTCAAATCAGAAACATGGGGAAATTAATCTTCAAAACTTCCAATTGTCCTTGTTACATATTAATTTCTGTTTGTTTTTTTTGTTTTGTTTTTTAATGGCATTGAGTATGTACCAATTTGCTCACAACTAGAGAGCAATGCTTTGGAACTTATGATATTCCGCGAAGCATGTGGTTTTAATTATGGTAGAATTTAGTTGTATTATCAGTATTACACAGTTAAGCATTTTTGGATGTTATTGAAAAAGAACATTTCTAGAAGAATCCTTATTTTTAATATCAGTTTTATTGTAGTTTGGGGTGGATTGGAGGGGGTCAAATTTAGATTGAAAATTGGATTAACATCCTCAGTACCATGACGTTTATACATGTTATAACGGTCTGGTGTTTTCTTTAAGGACCTCTAAATGATGTCCTCAGTAACATTTTGTAGTAGCGCATACTATCCATTCTTCATCTGCATATAGGTGAAGGAGGAGATCCATTTGAAACTTCAAAATGTGTCTGAAATAGGTTAATTTGAGCCTTGGCATTTGTGCCTCAAGTGAGAACTCTGGGTTGATTTGTCCAATGATCCATTATTTTTTCTTCCTGGCTGCCCATGGTATTCTGAGGAATCTTCTCCAAGGCTAAAATTCAAAACCCTCATTACTCTTCGTATCCTGCTTCTTCAAAGTTCAACTTGCACTTCTATAGAGTGTCACTGGGAATACCACAACTTTCACAACTCTGATTTTTGTAGGCCCAGATACATCACGCCACTTGAATATCTTTTCCAAGATTTTCACGGTTGCTCTACCAAATGCTAGTCTGCAGTGTAATATGAAGAAAGCTACTCTAAGTCACCAAGGCAAAGAAAAAGTCAAGGATAAGCATTTGTTTGCCTGAAAACAGCTTTCTTCAAACTGCTTACAGAACAATGACAAGTTTCAAGGAGTGTCTTTCCCCAAGCAACGTATTTTGAGATAAACAATCAAAGGTTGTTTCCTTTTACTTTCCTTTTATACCATTTCTTTTGCAGTGTGAGCATCACTTCAGACTGTCAGAAGAAAGATTGTTCCTCTTTTAAAAGGCAAACACAGGGTCTTAAAAATATTCAAGTTCCATACGGGGCTCTGGAACTAACATGTTGCTTTTAATTCAGGATACTTTTGCATCAAACTGGGAAGATAATTCTGAAAAGAATACTGCAAAAAAAAAAAAAGAAGTATTCTGATGATGCTCTATTCGCACAATTTGAAAAATACTGACTTGATGTTAAAGCAATAGTGGAAAAAAACATGAGGACAACAATATTTGCAGACATTGAATATTTGCAGGTATCTGTATACTGAACATACTGTATACTGACTAAAATAAACAAGAGAGTATGAAAGAGTAAAATAAATGTAGACTACAGTAGATGCAGAGAGAGAATGAAGTTAAAAATAGCAAAATGAAGCTTGAATTGACAGAAATAAATTTCTTGGTGATATTCTTATACAGATGGGATAAATCTTGATAAAATTGAATTTGAAGTTATTCTTGGAATGCCTAATTTATTTAAGTGATTTACAGATATTTTAGGGGTGATTACTAATTTGGGTAGATTAAACAGATCATCTACAGGTTAGGGATAAATTGTCTTAGAGAAAATCTATCTATGAGGTCACTAGAACTCAAAAGTGACTTGATGGCACATAAGCTGTCAATAACATGACTGATCACAGTTATTTCAGCTTCTTAATCACTCTTGTTGCAGAGTGTTGTGTTTCTAATGGTTAAATACACATAAGAAAGCATTTGCAGGGTTTAAGAATCTGTAAACTAAAATACCAATTTTGAGATATTATATTAATAAAATAGTTACTAGTTCTGTTAATGCTAGTGCTACAGATTTTGGAGCAATAGTTTTCAGAATAATTTACCAATAGCATATGCTTCTAAAACCATGGCAACAATACAACAGAAGTATTCAGAAACTGTGAAGGAAATTTTACCAACTGTATCTGTTTCTACAAAATCTCATCCGTTCATTATGGAACAGTAGTGCAAATAGAGACAAATGATCCTAAGACCTTTGAAGTCATTTTAAAAAGTCAATGTATAGTGAGACTCCTAGGATTTAAATATGGTCGTTAAATTTGCAGAAATACCAGTTACAAATTATTCATAGAGCTAGGCTGTTGACAAAATGTCAGTTCTCACTAGCAAAATTGAATTAGCAAAGTATTTGATTATGTAATATTGGTAGATTTCTAAGACTGTAAATTGAGAGACTTTTAAGGCTGTGTTGGAGGGTGGTATTTCATAACCCTTGAATGATTTTATTTTGAAAAGCTGACTTCAGAAAAAGAACAAGAATGCTACAAATGATCTTTGATGAAAGGATGTACTTTAATGAACAGATGAACCTCACAGGAATTTTACAGAAGAATAAAATGCTTTTGAGCACTCAGTTTTAAAGAGTAATTAGACAGTAGTGCCATGGAAATTAAGGACAAAGTTCATGAGTATCACTTAGGAACAGAAGCATGTAAGAGAAAGGCTAGAGATACAATTTACTATCAGGTATTTGTGCTCAAATAGAGTTCATAGCTTAAGCATGAAGAATACATCAAACTTAAATAAATAAAAATGTCAAGAAACTGGTGAAAAACATGAAAAATCCATTAGGTCCCTTGGCAGAAAATAACAATGGATATATCTGAAATTTAAAGTAAGGAGTATCCTGTTCTGATTGACTACTATACAAAGGGTATATTATTTGGAAAATTATATTAGTAATGCTGCTATTATACAGAGTACATCATATTTACTTAACATGGTCCTTTAGAAGTAATAGTGACTCTCAGTTTAGTACAAACTAATTTTTGTCAATTTGTGCAGTGATGAGGTTTTGTACATACTACTTCCTATCCTTAAGTTTAAATCAATGATTGTCTAATGTGAACAGTAAAAATAATATTTAAAAAGTCAAAGTTAAATCATATTTATAACCTAGCTTTTGACATATGGAAATAATTCATTAGCGGTCAATCTAGAGATGTGTGTGGCTCCCACATAGCTGATGTTCCATAAATCTTTTAAAAACTTGGCTGTTCTCCCAGATGTTGGAGAACAGTGCCTACACAACCTTTATTTCTGTTATAGGAAATCTATTTATCCAGAGGCATGGATATTTTTTTTCTTTTATTTGTAAGCCACCCAGATTTGTTGTGCAGCCTATAAATCTTGTAAATCACCAACTGACTTTTAAGGCATAGACACTTAAAATCAAGACCACCCATGACATTTTGCTATATTCTCAAGGGAATGTGAAAAAAAAAACAATTGAGATAGAAAATAATCCCCCACCCACCCACATACAAACAAAATAATATTCTAAGGAAAAGATAATGGGAATATTCTGCAAAGTAGGTTTGGTTTTTTGTGTATTTTCCCATCTTACAATGGCAACTTTGGACGGCTAGCAAAATTAAAGCTCAATAGAAATAGATCAACAACAATAACAAAAAAGAGCTGATAACAGTCTATAGAGATTCTCAGTCATCCAGGTCATGGTTGTCTCAAAGATGCTTTTTCAGGAGGCAATTGGACGTTCTTGTTTTTTTTTTTCTTCTGAAGACATTTTGCTTCTCATCCAAGAAGCTTCTTCAGCTATGACAGGGTAGTGTGGAATGGAAGGATTTAAATTCCTTGTAGACAACTGGTAATCTGCATCCTTTTAGAGGGTTATTTAGAGGGATGAGAATCTCCAAGTGCTTCAACAACCCTCTAAAAGGATGCAGATTACCAACTGTCTGCAAGGAATTTAAATCCTTCAATTCCCCACTATCCCTGTCAGAGCTGAAAAAAGCTTCTTGGATGAGAAGCAAAATGTCTTCAAAAGGAAAAAACAAGAAAGTCCAGTTCCCTTCTGAAAAAGCACCTTTGTGACAGCTGATAACAATAGACAGAATAGCCACTGAGGGCAACAGCAAGCACTACAAAAATAGGCCTCTTAATTTCCTAATCATGACACTTGAGAATGTAGCCATGTTTAAAAGTTCTTCAGAATTCTAGGAGAGTCAGGACCAGGGGTGGGTTCCTGCCAGTTCTAACCTCTTCTATAGAAGAGGTTCTACAAATCCACAGTGCCATTTAGGACCGGTTCCAGCTCCCACCCATCTGCCCGTCTGCACATCATCAAGATGAAGAGCAAGAGGAGGAATTCTGGGAGTTGAAGTCCACAAGTCTTAAAGCTGTCAACTTTGAACACCCCTGGGTTTTTTTTCTAAAGGATTAGTGGTGCCAGGGGATTGTAACTTGAAAGCTTTAAGACTTGCACACTTCAATGCCAGAGTTCCTGAGCCAACATTTTAGTTGCTAAGCAAGAGCATTGTTAAGTGATTTTCACCACATTTTACAAGTTGGCCACACCCACCCAGTCACATGGCTGGCAAGCCACTCCCACAAAGCAGGCCACACCTACAGAAGAGGTTCTAAAAAATTTTGAAACCCACCACTGGTCAGGACCAGCCATATCTCCATAGACAAAGTATTCTAGAGAGCAGGCATGGTATGGCAACCTGTTCAAGCAACAAAAAAGCCCAAAACCATATGAATTGCATATTGTATACATTAGTGATGATATAGTCAATCATAAGAGAGCATTTCCATTGACTACAGGACTACGTGTAAATTTTGGAAAAGAGTCAGAATCAAAAGTACTGAAAGCATGAAAGAACATTGCTCTGGATAACAGAGAAACAGATTAGGATTTTGCAAAAGCAGTTTGTAACATCCAGCGAAATATCAGGGATGGCTATTGAAATAAATAAAATAGGGTTTTAGGCTGACTGGATCACGTCTAAGAAATGGATTATTCATGTGTAAAGTGAAGATTATGGTAGCAATTTGATGGTATTTATTTATAACATTAACAGCAGAGTACTGGTAGATAAATAGGGGCTGTTGCATTATTAAAATATAGGTTTTTATTGTCAACAAAACAATAAAGCTCTTCATAGTACTCCTCAGATCTGCATTTTTAAATGCTTCTGTAAAGAATAATTATAATAGGTGTCTCTGGGACAATTGGTAATCTACATAATTTGTATGCAAAGATGGAATAGTGAACTATGTCTGCCCACAATCTCTGCAATGTAATCAGACGCCAACAACCCACATCAACTAATTCTAGAATCTGATGACAATTGAGCATGAAATCACAACTGTAGTCCAAGATCTCCAAACTATGGGGGGATTCAACGACTGCACAATGAAGCAAGCTTTACATTCAAATTTGTTTTGCATTTTATCACTTCCATTTAGAAATAATTAGGCTTCACGGTCTGCTTGTTGGCTTTATTCAATGTGACAACTGTGTGAAATCTTAAATGTTTTTCTTACCTCTGATATCAGTTTTGTAGAAATCAAAACTCATCAGAGCTTCTGAAAACCTATTCAAAAGAATTATTTAGCAAATCTATGGATGTCTCTATGTAAGAAGATGCCATTTGTACGAGGTTAAAGCTAGCATAGTTGGTTATAGAAGGTTTTTAATGTTCTGTGAACAATGGCCATCACTAAGTGTATTACAAGGTTATTCTAGATTGATAACACCTGCCTAGAAAACATTCATTCTGTCTTAATAGCAAATGTGGGAAAAGGATTTAGAATGAAAAATTGTTACATGTGAGATCGCATCTATCCAGTCTCTTAATAAAAAAATTACTGCAGCTTAAGTAAATTAATATGCAGCCTAAAAAGTGCCCTATTAAAAATGTATTTATTCAGTCTTCTGAAACATGAGACTGCACGTACAATTAATGTGGAAGCTGAGGCATATATTGATGGATAGCATGCACATTTTTTAACTACACCTTTCCAACAACCTACTTCGATAAAACATGGCATACCACTATTCTTAAAGTGTTCTGCAAAGTACTTGGAATTTTCCTACCTTTCTGGTTTTTGGAGCGGTACAGCTCAGGTATAGAGATTGCTGTCTACTTCTAGAATTGCAGAATCAATCATGGCAGACTGTGTTAAACAGATTGTGTGCTTGGATAGGGAGTTCAAAGGATAACCTAAGAAAATGGGCATTCCCTATAGAAGATACTGTGTGTGAATGTGAAGAACAATCCATCTTACACATGCAATGTCCTTCAATATGTATGGAGGAAGACCTCATGCTGGTAAGAGAAAATGCTGTGGATGTGGCCTGACTGAGCAAATGTCATTCAGCTTTAATATTTATTCTACATACTTTTTACACATGCTATAATTCTATGCCCTATCCTGTTCTATCAGTGTTGATTGTTATATGCCTATAATTTGCAGATGCTTCTGACATGATTAAAGAAACCCCTGGCAGAATGTTTTGTCAGTTCCTCAGAGTTAAATCCTGTTTTTTCCAGATTTTTCACCTTCATAAAGACACATCTGAGGGGGGCATGCTAGGTATACTCTCCTTTTCTTCAGAAGGTGCACCTTCTTTGGTTCTATTAGACTATAACCTACTATTTGATAAAATAGAAAAATGTGGAATAGACAGCATCACCACCATTTGTAACTGGCTGACCAACCACACTCAACATGCAGTCCTCAATGAAACTGCATCTACATGGAGGGAAGTATGCAGTGGGGTACCGCAGGCTACTGTTTTAGGCCCAGTACTCTTCAACAACTTCATCAATGATTTGGATGAGGGGATAGATGGGAACTCATTAAATTTGCAGATGACACCAAGCTAACACTCTGGAAGATAGGCTTAAGACACAGACTTGAACATTGGGCGCGATCTTAAAAAAATGAAATTTAGTGGTGAAAAAAGTAAGGTTCTACATTTAGACAAGAAAAACAAAGTGCATAGGTTCAGTATATGTGGTACCTTGCTCAATAGTTGTGACTGTGAGAGAGATCTTGGAGTCCTAGTGTACAATAACTTAAATATGAGCCAGCAGTATGCTGCAGTTGCTGAAAAAGCCAACACAGTTCTAGGCTACATAAACAGAGGGATAAAATCAAGATCATGTGGAGTGTTAATACCACTTTATAATGCCTTGGTAAGACCACATGTGGGATTCTGCATCCAATTTTGGTTGCCATGATGTAAAAAAGATGATGAGCCTCTAGAAAGAGTGCAGAGAAGAGCAACAAAGATGATTAGGGGTCTGGAGGCTAAAACATATGAATGGTTGCAGGAACTGGGTATGTCTAGTCTTATGAAAAGAAGGACTGGGGGAGACATGATAGCTATGTTCCAATATCTCAGGGGTTTCCACAAAGAAGAGGGAGTCAAACTATTGTCCAAAGCACCTGAGGGTAGAACAAGAAGCAATGTGTCAGGTGCTCCTTCATTTAATAATCAGGAAAGAAACCACTCAACTCCATGCTTAGAATTAAGTGTACTTTTACTAATTACAAACGATGAGTAGCAAAGCAAAGCTGAGTCTGAGTAAATTGGCGCGAAAGCAATAGATATCATATATAATTCAATCCCTTCCCCTTGGCACCCCATTTCATAGTCCAATAATGATTCACCCAACCGTCAGGTGGGAGATTTCTTCAAAAACCATCATCAGGGTGGAATGCTGGACAGTTGGCCTTGGCAGGAAACTCCCTTCTTCCACATGCGCAGATAGATAGTCAGGACAGCACCTAATAACAATCCTCCAGTACATAATGATTCCCCTCCCAAATACTATGCCCCCTCCCCATTTCAATGGCAACCAAAAAGCAGCAGCGAAGCAGAGGCTGACACAATGGGTGGAAACTAATCAAGGAAAGAAGCAACCTAGAACTAAGGAAAATTTTCTGACAGAACAATTAATCAGTTAAACAACTTGCCTCCAGAAGTTGTGAATGCTCCAATACTGGAAGTTTTTAGAAGAGCTTAGATGACCATTTGTCTGAAGTGGTATAGAGTTTCCTGCCTAAACAGGAGGTTGGACTAGGCCACCTCCAAGGTCCCTTCCAACTCTGTCATTCTGTTCTGTTCTGTTCTGTTCTATTCTATTCTATTCTATTCTAATCTAATCTAATCATTTTGCTTTATCATGCTTAATAATTTAATTTTATGGTTTTATATACTATATCTTAAATAGCAATTGCCCTCATTGGTCATATTCAAGTGTTGCTAAGTTGTATGATATTTTCAATAGCCAGATGTTTCTGGAATGTCCACCAAATGATAACAATAGTACTCAATAGCACTTTTGTTTACTGAATACATTAAATACAGGGGCATTCTGTCTGTATTCATCTAATCGCTAGCTAATAAACTTATCCATAGTGAATGTATCTAACCCCTTTGACAATCATCATTAAATCTTATTACAAGAGTAGAAAAAAAACACTCTTTATCTGTCCATTTGTCTCAGTACCAGCCATAGTTTTATAGTTTTTTGTATTCTCTGCTCCTGACAAAGCTATTAACCTGACAGCAGTTTTATCTGCATTGTTAAATTTGATCAGAGGACCATATTCAACTGGTCTGTACTTTGTAATGTCTGCTATAGTTATTATATTAGAAATATAAAATTGGTCACAAGAGTTTATGGCTTTGTTTGATGGAAATTATTAGAGTGCACAATTGATTATAACATCTGCATTTAGTTATAGTTCAATTATTTAGCTTTTATTATGCATTACATTGCTAATGGGAAATTCATTGGGTATTGCTAGATGTTCTATGAAGGTTGAAAGCTACTGAGAATAGGCTGTTTTGTCTCATAAGAGACCTAGAAGCATCTTTGTTAGGAATATAATCTAACAGTTGGGTTGGCAATATATAAATCATGTAACAATGCTATACTTGTTTCTTTAAACTGCCTATTTAAACAGCAGTGTCTTTATATGCTAGTTTGTGTGTTCTCCAACACCACTCTCACAACGCTTCTCTGAACGCACTCGCTCTCCCAACGGGGAGCTTGCTTAACAATCTTTTAGTTAATAAATAAATAAAACACAATTCTAACTTCATACACAAACATTGCCTTTAATCTTTCCAGCCATCTCCTATTCTCCCCATGATTACAATGTATAGACTTTATATCACATATATTTCACGCCAGAGCATCATGCTTACAGAAAATAGAACAAATAAAAATAACGGCCAATCCAGCTAAGAGAAATAATCAGCTAGGACAACTTTTGCAAAAACCTGAAGTGGATCTTTAACATTATTTAAGATGTACCAGAAAGTGAACAACCTACAGTTGCTTGCCACAAGAGAAAGGTCATTCATTGCCTGACAGGGATCAGAACAAATTAGAATATGCTCCTAAAAAAATAAATGTTTAATGTGCATAAATCTCCAGGTCTTGTATTTACTTCGAATGGTTCTTGATAGCTTGATGCTTTAAGTCCTGCACTGTGTTCTAATGAACAATAGGCTCATTGTCTTAGTATCAAACTGTATGGCAAAATAGTTTGTACTCCAGCTGTTCTTGTTTACAACTTCCACAACTCTCTTCTTTTTAGCCTTATGTTTATACAGATAGTTGGCTTTGTGTTTGTTCCCTTTGCTAGGAACTGAACCATCTTCCAAACACAACTGTGAGATACTAGATATGTATGTATGTATGTATGTATGTATGTATGTATGTATGTATGTATGTATGTATGTATAGGTAGATAGGTAGGTATGTGCAGGGCTGATTTAGAATAAAACACTTTTAAGAAAGTGAGAGCAATTTATAATTTACAAAGTATGTTATATCTGGTTTGGAGAGACGTTGCTAGTAATTGATATGCCTGAAGCGAAAAACCATTGTTGTGTACAGGGACTGTAATATAGGTAACATAGGTGGTGTATAATTAATACTCAGAATTAATTTATCTTCCTTAATTAACTAAAGACATTTGCATTCTCTTCTGAATAATAAAATGAAACATCTAGTGCTAAAAGCACAAGTTGGTATGTGCAGTATTTTCATTACTCCATTATTTATTGAAAGCTAATATCAATCTGCTTCACAATTTCTTTTTAAGCTCTAAGTAACAACACACTGGTGCATTATTTCCTTTTAGTTTTTTTTAGCAAATGACATTTCAACTATATCAGAGGACAGAAAATATACTTAATGGTCAATTTGGTTTTTCCAGTGTAATTAAACATTTCATCTCCAAAATAAGAACTATACTGCTATGTTTTAAAAGATGTTGACACAAATAATTCAAACTTGTAGATTTATATCCCATTTTTATTTTTTGTATAACTCCAAGCAACATGTACTTAATGTTCCTACTTCATATTTGTTCCCACAACAGCCTTCCCTGAGCAAAATAGCAATAGCATTTAGATATATGTACTTCTTCACAATGCTTTACCGCCATCTCTAAGTGGTTTACAGAGTCAGCATTTTGCCTCTAACAACGTTCTCATTTTACCAACCTTTACCAAGTATGGAAGGCTGAGTCAACCTTGAACTGGTGAGGCCTGAACTCCTGACAGTGATCTGAATTATCATGCATATACTGCATTCTAACCACAGTGCCATCACGACACCAGTGGAATGCATTGAGCCATTGGAATGCTGCCAGAGAATGCTGCAAATCATACTCATAAGACCACAGGATTCTGCTACTTTAAGTGGGAGCTTATCATACTGGGATAGCCAGAATTTTGAGGAACACCCAAGTTCAAATTTAAATGCTGAAATTTCAAACAGTTAACAGAACAAGTGGTCATTAAATAAGGACTGCTTGTAATGCAAGTCAGGAAATGTTCAGAAAGAGCAGAACAAGGCAAAAATAGCAAATAAGCCAGGAAACAGTTGTCAGAAGAAGCTGTCCACCACCTAATTAGGAGCTCTTTCCTGCTGTCTTTATAGCAATGCTGGGGAAATTAAATCTAGAGAACATACAGAGAAAAATCTACCTCAACAACCTCCAGACTTTGAGATGAGCTTGAATTTCAGACAAGGAAGAGATGAGAAGCTATATGATAAAAAGCCAGAAGGAAGAATTTTTATTACAGAGCTTTTCTTTGTTTTAACTTTTCCACAACATGACACAGTTTTTGCCACTAGCTAGTTCTCCAGGCTCATTAATACATTATCAGAAAAGATCCCCATTCTTTATGAAACTACATCTTTCCTTGTCAAGTATTTAATGATGATGCCTAATAAGTGGATATTTGGGGAGTACCATGGTAGAGGCCCCAGCCTATAGGGTTCAGTGAATTTGTGTGTGTGTGTGTCTGTGTGTGTGTGTGTGTGTGTGTGTGTGTGTGTCCTGAGATGGCTGCAAACTCAGATGTGTAAACATTCAAGTTCTCTTTGGAAAGGCTTTTTCAGGAGAGTGAATTTCATTGTGTAATTTGTTACACTTCTTTGCCCAGAAAAATGATCCAGGACTGCAAAGATAAAGGTAAAGATTTCCCCGCACATGTGTGCTAGTCATTTCCAGCTCTAGGGGGCAGTGCTCATCTCTGTTTCTAACCTGAAGAGCCAGTGCTGTCCGAAGACTTCTCTGTGGTCATGTGGCCGGCATGACTAAACACCGAAGGCGCATGGAGCACTGTTACCCTCCCACCAAAATGGTCCCTATTTTTATATTTGCATTTTTATGAGCTTTCAAACTGCTAGGTTGGCAGAAGCTGGGACAAGTAACAAAAGCTCACTCCATTATGTGGGACTAGGGATTCAAACCACCAAAGTGCCAACCTTTCTAATCAACAAGCTCAGTGTCTTAACCACTGAGACACTGCATCTCTTAATTATGAGATTATGCAATGCTAAACTGAACTAAAAATTGCTCCCCACCCACCCGAAAAATGAGTCGGTATCATGTAGTGGTTAAGGTGCTGGTCTAGAAACCAGGAGAGTGTGAGTTCTAGTCTTGTCTAAGGCATGAAAAACTGGCTGAGTGAGTTTGGGCCAGTCACTCTCAAACTACCTCTCCCAGGGTTATTGTGGGGAAAATAAGAGGAAGAAGGATTTTTGTGTATGTTTTCGGCCTTGAATTACTTATAAGGTAATAAAGACAGGATAAAAATCTGCTAACTAATAAATAAAATTGAAAAGGTTAATCAGCACGTGGATATGTCAAATAATAAAGGAACTTATCCTTGAGATACCATACTGATTGCAAGCGCTGTTATCAATGAAGTGTTAGAGTTTTAACCTGGATGACCCAATCTACTACAATGTTCTACCTGTCAATGACTACTTCAGCTTCAATCACAACAATACACGAGAACACAATAGATCCAAAGTTAAGGTAAATCATACCAAACTCGATTGCAGAAAATACGATTTTAGCAACAGAGTGGTCGATGCCTGGAACGTGTTGCTTAATTCTTTGGTTTCTTCCCCAAACCCCCACAACTTTAACCTTAGACTGTCTACTGGTGACCTCACCCAATTCCTAAGAGGTCTGTAAGGGGCATGCATAAGTGCACCATCGTGCCTACCATCCCTGCCTAACAACCCCATTTATTCGTATCATAATCTATTCATAATCTTGTATGTACTTATATCTATTATCTTATACATGCTTGACAAAACAAACAAATAAAATAAAGTCTAAAGTAGGAGTATAAAAAAGAAGTGTTCTATGAAGGGTCCTTGATGCTCTCTGATGCTTGGTGCTCATTTCAACCCTGAACTACAAATATCATTTATTGGGCTCTATGTGCCTGTCCACTTCCCTTCCCTTTTGCTTTCCATTTTGCATGTTTTGGATAGGAGGTTAAGGGACAAGTCTTGCAGAAGCTGAAGGTATCCAGAGTTCACTTCTGAGCCCCTTCCTGAAATAGATTGTAACCCTGCCTACTTTTCAAATGCAGTGTCAGCCTCTATACCGCTTGCTTGCTATTGGCTGCCATAGTAACGGGGAGGGAGTGGGTTTTGGTATTTGGGAGGGGAATCGTGGTAGAGGAGATGTCTTGGGATGAAGAGGGAGTTCTGTTCTCACCATCTTCTGCGCATGCTGAATGGTCTTGTTTAGATCTGGTCAAAGTCAACTGTCTCTGCGTACCAGATGAATGAAGCCACCTGAGGATGCACCCTACATGACACCCTGGGGGGCTGGGGATTGGACATTCAACTTGGGGTTTTTGGGGAGAGTAATTTGGGTGAACTTTTGATATGTAACATTTCACGCCTTTAGCCTCAGATCTTGCTTTATTTTCGTTGCTTTCACTTTATATTCAGGAAAGTATCTTTTTTCTAAAACAATGGAGTTAGGGGGTTTCCTTTTTTGAATTTTGAAGGAGGCATGTCTAACATACAGCTTTTGACATAATTCATAAAATCTGATGTGGCTTTTGATCTGACAGAAGTTGCACATCCCTACCTTAAAGACCCAGAAAATGGCCATCAGGAAAGGAAAGAGAATGACTGGGAGGCTTTGGCTTATTCAAATGACTTTTGAAAGCTCCCATAGAAGCTATATGCAACTTGTCAGCATCTTTTGGTAATTCCAAAAATAAAGTGAGTGTGTGTGTGTGTGTGTGTGTGTGTGAGAGAGAGAGAGAGAGAGAGAGAGAGAGAGAGAGAGAGAGACAGAGAGAGAGAGAGAGAGAGAATATGAGAGAGAGAAAGAGGGAGGGAGGGAGGGAGGGAGGGAGAGAGATCTATTTCTTTTCCAAGATTTATGCAGTTCACTCAGAGAATCAACATTTATATTTCTGTATTGATTGTCTCCAAATTTGGGACCCTGACTTTTTACGTCTAAACAGTGCCAGTCTTTCAAGTGATTTGCATACTTGTACTGGTGCATTTTAATGTATAATAGTTAACTCATACATCAAACATCAACGCTACAGTAATGGAATAGGCTTTATATTCTAACAAAAATATATGTTTCACTGCACTTTCTGCATTTTGGTTAGTTCATCTTTTCCTTTATGACGGAAGTATATTGATGCTTATGTTTTCACCAAATAAGGGATAACTGTGTAAGTTGTTCTTTTTTTTTTGTATTAAAACTCTAGGGAGCTGACGTAGCATGTCTAGTTTTAATGTATACTTCATCCTACACTATATGCAGCAGTTTGCTAGAAAGGTGTAGTGAACACTATTTGTTATTGTATCTCTGTAGGTAATGCTTTCTGATGGATTATATCTGCAGTAGAACTTGTCATCCCGGGGCAATGAAGGACAAACTCTGATCTGCATTTGTTTCTAAGCAATTATTTGCATAAAGCAGCACAGAGATGATTTGCTTTTATTACTGTTGTAGCAAGATACTCTGATAATTAAAAAAAAGTCCCAACTCCAAAGCTATTTCCATTTTTTATTTTCATACAAGACTGCTCCAGCGTTATAATGCTTATAAACTGGGCTACATTTTTTTCTTGAATTATGGATTGTTCTCAGACATAGCCTTGCAAGATTTCTTTAATAAGGCCCAATAGCTTTCAGCAGGTGCTGAAAAGTTCTTGTGACCTCTTGAAAAAATCAAGGCTTTCTATCTCAGTCAGAGATAGTTAACTTACTGTGCCCCTTGGAACAAGAAACACTTGCAGTTTCAACCTTTTGAATAAAAGCTTTAATTAATCCTAGGTAGACTTTCCTCCCCTTAGAATTTTCACAGAACACCATCATCTCATACCATGCAAGGCAGCGTAGAAGATTTCAATCTTTACAAATTCCTTACAACTGCATCTGTGTGATGCAGTATTTATTTGTACTATTTACCTGGGGAGAAGGAAAGCCAGCTGATCTTTGGAGTTACTTCGTTTTATACATTCTCAGAGTCCCACCAACTTTAAAATAAATATGTTGTCAACATTTTTATATGAATATATATTATGTTCGTCTCCTAGAGGTACACTATATTGCCAAAAGTATTCGCTCACCCATCCACATAATCAGACTCAGTTGTGAGTGAATACTTTTGGCAATATAGTGTATTTGTAAAAACAAAAGAAAAAAAGGATATAAATGAGTATAATAGATCACTCCTTATAGCAGTGATGTCTAACCTTTTTGTTGTGGCGCATGACTCCCTGTGCTCCCCCTGCCCCCCATGCTCCCCCTCCTCCCATGCATGTGCATCCAATCTCCAATGCATGCAGACACATGTCCCACATGCACCCCGCCCCCTGCGTATGCACGGCAGAGACCTGAAAATCAGCTGGCTGATGGGAGACCCTGCATGGTGGAGCTGAGCTGGGGTGACAGTTCATGTGCCTGAAGAGAGGGCTCTGAGTGACATCTGTGGCACATGTGCCACATAGGTTCACCATCATGTCTTTATAGTATCACACAGGTAGTTTCAATTTACGATCACAACAACTCTGTGTCAAAATTTCCATTGCTAAACAAGGGAGATTAAGGAAGATTTCCCACATTTTATGACCTTCCTTGCCGCAGTTGTTAAGTGAATCACTGCAGCCGTTAAGTTAGTAAAATTGCTGTTAAGTGAATCTGGCTTCCCCATTGACTTCACCTCAAAGGTTTCAAAAGAGGATCACATGTCCCTAGGACATTGCAACTGTCATAAATACATGCCAGTTGCAAAGGTGTCAATTTGGACCATGTGACCATGGCGAGGATTAGTGTGAAAAAAACGATTGTATCTTACTTTTTCTAGTGGGTTGTAGGTTCAAATAGTCACTAAACAAATGGTTGTAAGTTGAGTACTAAGTGTACAGTCTCTTTCCTTCACTGATAAACAGCATATATAGTAACAGAGATGTGAAATGTTCATTCAGTTTATTTTATGGGCATTCAAGTAAATAAAAAAGCCTACCTTATGTTGGCCTATCAAGGGAAGCAGCAGCTTAGTGGCTATGAGCTTGTCAGAAAGGTCAGCAATTCAGCAGTTCGAATCCGTACTGCCATGTAACGGAGTGGGCTCCCATTACTTGTCCCAGCTTCTGCCAACCTAGCAGTTCGAAAGTATGTAAAAATTCAAGTAGAAAAATAGGGACCACTTTGGTGGAAAGGTAATAACGTTCCGTGAATCTTTTGCATTTACTCATGCAGGCCACAGGACCACAAAGATGTCTTCAGACAGAGCTGGCTCTTTGACTTTGAAATGGAGATGAGCACCACCCCCTAGAGTCGGCAACGACTAGCACGCATATGCGAGGAGAGCCTTTATCTTTACCTATGATGGTCTGATGGGAGGTAAACAGGTTTGATCTACTCCTGATCAAATTGCCCTGCCCTATTATCCGGCAAGGCAAAAGGATAAATACCTGACAATATCTATACATTGGAGCAGAAGCTAAGCAGCCATTTGGCTTTGATGGATTCATCTGGATTCTGCACTGGGATTGGGACCTAATAGTCTAAATCGCTGTTTCTCAACCTCAACAATATTAAGATAGGAAGACTTCAATTCCCAGAATTCCCCAGTCAGCATGCTGAGTGGGGTTTTCTGGGAGATGGTCCTCTCATCTTAAATTTGCTGAGGTTGAGAAAACAGTGACCTTATTTTTATTTATTTATTTATTTTATTAGTACGATATATAGGTTGCCTAATCCCAGAGGACTCTGGGCAGCTTACAACGAAGGGAAGGAATAATAAAAAATGAAAATAAAAAATAAAAAACAGGTTAAAATCAACACATATACATTCATTATGATCAGGGCTGGACCTGCCAGAATAGCCAGGTTTTAACAGCTTTTCTGAAGGCCATGAGAGTGGGTAAGGTCCAGATTTCTGGGGGTAGCTCATTCCAAAGGGTTGGAGCAGCCACAGAGAAGGCTCTCCTCTGGGGAGTCGCCAGCCGACATTGTCTGGCTGACGGCATCTGAAGGAGGCCCACCCTGTGGAATCTCACCGGCCGTTGGGAGGAATGTGGCAGTAGGCGGTCTCACAGGTATGCTGGCCCTAAGTCATGTAGGACTTTAAAGGTGATAACCAACACCTTGAATTGCGTCCGGAGACCAATAGGTAGCCAGTGCAGCTCGTGGAGGATAGGTGTAACGTGGGTGTACCTAGGTAAACCCAATATCGCTTGCGCGGCTGCATTCTGGACTAGTTGCAGTCTCGGAACACTTTTCAAGGGTAGCCCCATGTAGAGCACGTTGCAGTAATCCAGACTTGAGGTGACTAGGGCATGAGTGACCGTTTGGAGTGCCTCCCGATCCAAGTAGGGCCACAATTGATGCACCAGGTGAACTTGGGAAAAGGCCCCCCTGGTCACAGCCGACAAATGGTGTTCCAGTGTCAGCTGTGAATCCAGGAGGACTCCCAGATTGCGGGTCCTCTCTGAGGGGTGTAAGTTTTCACCCCCAGGATCAAGGATGGACTGTCTGGACTGTCCTTCGGGGGCAACATCCACAGCCACTCAGTCTTGTCGGGATTGAGTATGAGTTTGTTCACCCCCATCAAGATCCTGACAGCTTCCAGGCATCGGCACATCACATCCGCCACTACACTGAGCTGGCAAGGGGCAGAGAGGTACAATTGTGTATCATCAGCATACTGATGATACTTAACCCCGTGCTGCCAAATGATCTCGCCCAGCGGCTTCATGTAGATGTTAAATAGGAGGGGGGACAAGACCGAGTCCTGCGACACACCACATTTAAGGGGCCTAGGGGTCGACCTGTGTCCCCCGACCAACACCGACTGCGACCTGTCAGAGAGGTAAGAGGAGAACCACTGTAAAACAGTGCCTCTCACTCCCACCTCCTCCAACTGTCGCAGAAGGATACCATGGTCGATGGTATCGAAGGCCGCTGAGAGGTCAAGAAGCACTAGGATATAGGAATGTCCACTATCCCGGCCCACGAGAGATCATCGGTCAGTGTGACCAAAGTGGTTTCTGTGCTGTACCCAGCCCTGAAACCAGACTGAAAGGAGTCTAGATAATCTGCTTCATTCAAGGTCCGTCGGAGTTGAAGCGTCACCACCTTCTCAATAACCTTTCCCAAAAAAGGAAGATTGGAGACAAGACGATAGTTCTTAAGAATAGCTGGGTCCAGAGAAGGCTTCTTGAGGAGGGGCCTTACCACCGCTTCCTTTAATGGTTGCGGGAAAGACCCCTACTGTAAAGATGCATTCGTAATCATCTGAAGCCAGCCTCGTATTACCTCTCTGCTGGTTGAGACCAGCCGGGCACGGGTCCAGTAAGCAGGTGGAGGCACTCATCGCTCCCATCGCCTTGTCCACTTCTTCAGGGGTGACAAACTCGAACTCATTCCAGCAAATCTGACTAAGACTCTCTCTCGGCATCTCAGCTGGTACTGCCCAAGTAGAGTCCAGGTCTGCCCGAATCTGAGTGATTTTATCCGACTGAACAAACTCCTCAGCTCTTCCCTGCAGGGGTTCCCCTGCTTCCTCACCTTTCAGGAGGGAGTGGGTCACCCTAAACAGGGTGGCTGGGTGAGATTCCGCAGATGCAATAAGAGTGGAAAAATGTGCACATTTTGCCGCCCGTATTGCCACTAAATAAGTCCTAATAAAGGCTCTTAATAGTGTTTGGTCAGATTTGGAGTTACTAGCCCTCCAGCGTCGCTCTAGGCGTCTCTTTTGGTGCTTTATCTCCTGGAGTTCCTCGGTAAACCAAGATGCCTTCCTGGATCCACTGCCGCAGAGAGGCCGCAAAGGCGCAATCCGATCTAGTGCCTCAGCCGCCGCAACATTCCAGGCTCTGTCGGATTGTGGGCAAGGGAGTCAGGTATCCCTCCAAGCTCCTTCTGAAATCCTTCCAGGTCCATCAGGCACCTGAGGCAGAACCACTTAATCGGCTCCACCTCCCTGCAATGGGGGAGTAGCATCCCAAAGCAGGAATCAGCAGGAAGTGATCTGACCATGACAAGGGTGAGATCTCTATTCCCCTTAATTCAAGATCACGTGTCCACTGCCTCGAGAGAAATACAAGGTTGAGTGTGTGTCCCGCTCTATGAGTCGGACCCTGAACTACTTGGGTCAAGTCCATGGTTGTCATGGGAGCCATGAATTCCTGCGCCCCATCAGAGTGTTCACCTAGGGATGGCAAGTTAAAGTCCCCCAGTACCATTAGCCTGGGGAACTCCACTGCCAGCTCGGCTACCGCCTCTAGGAGCACAGGCAGGGCTGTTGTGATGCAGCTGGGAGGTAGGTATATCAGAAACAAGCCAATTGAACCCCTAGGTCCAACTTCAGGAGCAGAGACTCACACCCCACAATCTCTGGGGCAGGGATCCTGCAAGGAGCTAATGACCTTTGGATAATAACTGCAACTCCCCCACCCCTTCTTTGATGTCACGGTTGGTGAAGCACCTGGAACCCATCTGGGCACATTTCTGAGAGGAGGACTCCTCCCTCTTGGCCCAGCCAGGTTTCAGTTATACATGCCAGGTCTGCCTCCCTGTCTAATATTAAGTCCCAGACGAGGAGAGCTTTGTTTACTACAGACCTGGCATTTAGCAACAGCAACCTGAGACCATGGCCTTGATCTCCCCTGCCACCAGGCCCTTGAGTTGAGCCCGCAGGGCCGGAACAAGAAATCGCTGTGGCGTAGCGAGTTCTTCTTCCCCAGTAATGGCCCACCCTACAGCTCCCATCATATCTGCTCCTCCCGGTCGTAACCAGGATGCTCCAATCCTCCCCCATCCCTGTAGACCCCCACCCCTCTCCCATGGCCCCCATTCTTCCTGACAGGCCACGCACATCATTCATCTCAGGATGGGGGGCAAATCTGGGCCCCCATCCACTTCTGCATCTGCACTCAGTGGAGGGGCTTCCAGGTCGCACACCTGGTCCTACCATACACAACAAGCAGACACTCTCCTCATACACACCTGTTGTGACTCAGCAGTTCTGCTGTGAGTTTTTTCGGGATACACAATTCAGTATGCAGCTGGGGATTGTGGGAGGAAGTTTGGAGATAAAAGGACAGATGCTGCCACGCCCCAGTCGCTGGAGTCAATGTCGTTCCTTCGTGTGTTCCTTGTTTGGTACAACATTGCTTGATGTTTAATCGTGATTTATGCCTGTTACACTTGGATAAGTGCTTTGGTGTTTCATGTAAACCTGATCCATGGAGACTGTGGAGGAAGTGAAGTGCTTGTAAGAGTCTTTTGTTTTGCATTCCTGTCGGAGACTTGTATTTATGCTATTTTGGGGCTTGAAGCCAGTTTGAACTGAAAACTGATAAAGAAAGACTTCCTTTTAAGTTGCCTGCCTGCATTTGTTAACGAGCCATGAAGGGGGGGGGGGGGGACAGAACAGATTGACTCCAGCCTGACAAGCCTTAATCTCAGTAACTATGGAGCAGCTCATGGCGGAGAATAGATTAATGGCGCAGCAAATAACAATGTTGTCGGACCAAATTCAACAATTGCAGAGAGCTGTAAGACACCCCAGCCAAGGAGGAAGTGCCCAGTAGCCATGCCAGATAAATATGATGGGAGTCTAGCTATGTTCGCCGCATTTCTGGGACAATGCCAGCTGTTCCTGAGCCTGAGAGCGGAGGACTTTCCCACTGAT
Organism: Thamnophis elegans; assembly: GCF_009769535.1. Taxonomy (NCBI): domain Eukaryota; kingdom Metazoa; phylum Chordata; class Lepidosauria; order Squamata; family Natricidae; genus Thamnophis; species Thamnophis elegans. Next base: position 41,190,014 of record NC_045544.1, on the reverse strand, counting down.
CAGATGAAGGTGGGATTCATTATCACTTTGCTCTCAGGCACAGCTGCCCGTTGGGCCACTCCCCTGTTAGTGCAGCAGAGCCCTTTGTTGGATGACTTCCAGGGCTTCTGCCAGCATTTCAAACGGATGTTTGAAGATCCGATCAAACGGGAAATAGCTGCCAGAAGTTTGAAATCACTGCAGCAGGGGACTGGGTCATTGCAGGAATATGTGTCTGAATTCAGGCTACGTAGCCAGGATTCCACATAGAATGAACCAGCTCTAATGGACACATTCCAAGATGGATTGTCTGAGGCCTTGCAGGATGAACTGGCGAGGGTGGACAGGCCACCGACGTTGGACGCGTTGGTCCACCTGTGTCTCCGGATAGACGCCCGGCTGCAGAGACGAAGGCCTCGCCGGGTATTCCAGGAAACCACCAGCATGCCAGTTCAGCAAGAGACTGCAGTGGACTGGGAGGAGCCCATGGAGTTGGGTGCTGTCCGACCTCGGGTGTCACGGACAGAGATGGACAGAAGACGTGCGGAGGGATTGTGTTTTTACTGTGGGGATCTTGGACATTTGGCAGGGAGCTGTCCCAAGAAGAACAAGAAGGTTGCGCAGACTGCAGCCATCCCTCAGCAACGCATGATCAAGTCAAACAACCAGCATGTTGGTGCGGCTGTGTTACCCCATTCACACAAGATAGCGTGCGTTCGGGGGGTGTGGAGTCCCAGGGCGGATGCCCTGCCGAGTAAAGTAAAGAACTCCGACCCTGCGAACTCGATTCCACCTCGGACTGTTCTACCCGTTGCAACCTGCGCTTCCGTTTGTCATTCTGGGAGCATGCAGTCTCTGGTACGGGATGCGCAGTGGGGTAACGACTGGGTGGAGCGACAAAAGGGGGAAGTGAGGCCAGTGTCCCCATGGAAGGGAATCTGTTGAAGTGTCGGGGCTGGCTCTATGTTCCCGCAGGGCACATCTGTCGACGGGTGCTCGTGCAGATTCATTATGCGTCTGCATCAAAACATTGGGGGTTTGTTCAGATGTTGCGCCTGGCCTCCCATCAATTTTGGTGGCCCCATCTAAAAAATGACGTATAGAGGTGCGTGGAGTCATGTGCTCAGTGTCATTGGGCCAGGTCTACAAAGAGAACTCCGCCGAGATTCCAGCCGGTCCCCGCAGCACTGGACTTTGTCTTTAGGGTCCCTGAGGGGTACAAGGGTCTTAGACCATGCTCCAGGGAGGCCGTCACCAACCCTTCTGGGGTGCACCCCGATCATTGAAACCGGGGGAAGGGCTCTGCGGGAGGGGATTGTGTGGTGGCTCGGCAGGAGTCGGTAGAGCTGCCGTCAACCTCCGACAGAAAGGGGGTTGGTGGGTCGGCCTTGCAGAAGGTGGAGGACCCTGGACAGGGTGTTAAGGCTCGGCCGAAGTCGGTAGAGCTGTGGGGCAACAACTGGGTGGAGGTAGACCTCTGACGGAAAGAGGGTTGGTGGCTCAGCCTTGCAGTCAGCCTTGCAGAAGGTGGAGGACCCTAGACAGGGTGTTAAGGCTCGGCCGAAGTCGGTAGAGCTGCCGTCAACCCCCGACGGAAAGGGGGTTGGTGGGTCAGCCTTGCAGAGGGTGGAGGACCCTAGACAGGGAATGAAGGCTCGGCCACAGTCGGTAGAGCTGCCATCAACCTCTGATGGTAGGGGGGTTGGTGGGTTGGCCTTGTGGAGGGTGGATGACCCTGGACGGGGTGTCGATGCCAGGAAGGGCGGAAGGAAACATGGTGGCCACCGGATACCAAAAGAGTTCCGATTCAAAGGGGCTATGCCTCCAGAGGTTTGGGATTCATGAAAAAGGCACCAAGGGAAATGGGTGCGGGTCATCTTGGGGACATGTCATCCTGACCATCAGACCCCAGGGAAAGGGCCCTGCAGTGGGGGATCGTGTTATGACTCAGCAGTTCTGCTGTGAGTTTTTTCAGGATACACGATTCAGTATGCAGCTGGGGCTTGTGGGAGGAAGTTTGGAGATAAAAGGACGGATGCTGCCACGCCCCAGTTGCTGGAGTCAACGTCGTTCCTTCGTGTGTTCCTTGTTTGGTACAACATTGCTTGATGATTAATCGTGATTTATGCCTGTTACACTTGGATAAGTGCTTTGGCGTTTCATGATCCGTGGAGACTGTGGAAGAAGTGAAGTGCTTGTAAGAGTCTTTTGTTTTGCATTCTTGTTGGAGACTTGTATTTATGTTATTTTTGGGCTCGAAGCCAGTTTGAACTGAAAACTGATAAAGAAAGACTTCCTTTTAAGTTGCCTGCCTGCGTTTGTTAACGACCCGTGAAGGGGGGAACAGAACACACACCCCACAATAATTATTAAAATACAAAACAATGGTATAAAAATTAATCAAATTAAAAAGTGGGAACATTCTCTCTCACATTCATACATACATGCACTCAGCACACAAGGTCAAACACAATTCTTAACCTGCAAAGGCGGTTAGCGCAATTTTGAAGTGGGTGGAATTGGTAACAGTTTGAGAGAGGGGGAGTTCCTCACTCTAACTCTTCTCCCCTGCAGAGTCCAGAAAAATGCAAGAGTCTGAAAGTCTGAAGTGGCTGAGGGGGCCGACGTCAGCTGGGGGGGGGCAGGCTCCCTGTCCACGTCCTCCTCATCCCCCGTCCTCTCCTTCTACGAAGTAGATCTCCCAACTGAATGATTCTAGGAATGGAAACCTTGGCAAATAAAACAATCATAGGAAGACATAGATAGGTAAATAAATAAAAGTATTGTATTGTGTGGATTATGGTAATAAAATATTTTTAATTAATGCAAGTTTAGTAACTTTGAACAGTTAATGCTTTGCCACATCATATTCAATTTGCAATATTAATAGCATTATTATTCATCTTAGTTGTAGATTTCCTATTTACACAGATTTATGCATTGGCATATTTCACAGAATCACCAAATTGTCTTAACAGTATACAGCAGTATGTCCCATGTTTATGTTCATTAGTTTTAGTAGCTGTTGTTTAAAGCATTATTAAATCATTAAAGTGGTTTGATATTATCTAAAGCTGAGCAGTTAACCGTAACCATTTCCACTAGGGCAAAACTATTCCCTATTTTTCAGCTCCATTGTTCAGCTGGTCAGTCACCAGCTATTCCTCCATGTAAATTCTGTTTGTTTCCAGCCTCAGATTTAATTAGCTATATGATCTGAACAAAGCTTTCTGAATCATTGCATAACTCATAAAACTTGTTTTTTGTTTTGCCTTGACCCACATGGTGGCAGTCTTAGATTTTAATCCTGTAGTAGATTGCTTAGGCTAGAGCTAATCACAAACAATTAGCAACCCTTTGTTTGTTCCTTTTGTAGTTGAGCTAACAGAGAAAGAAGTAGGTAAAAAGTACCTAACATTACCAGTAATTACAGCAACAAACACTTATTAATGTACAGTTTATGGATAATTTGCTTTTGTAAAACACAATTTTCCTGACTCAACTAGATTCACTTTCTACATAAAGTCAATATCAATGTAATTATAGTTTATTGAAAATATACAACTAATTGCATTTGCCCAATATACTAAGCCCATGACGGCGAACCTGTGGCACATGCATGCAGAGCCATCTCTCTGGGTATGCCAGCCATCTCCCATTGCTCTTCTGGTTTCTGGCATGTGCATGTGCACCGGCCAACTGGTCTTCATGCACACATGCACAACAGAAACTGGAAGACCAGGTGACCGGTGTGCATATGCACACCAGAAACAAGAAGCTCAGCTTCCCAGCACACACATGCATGTCATGGAACTGCTGTTCCAGTTTCCATTGCTCCCGCACCTGCACGCCGGGGAAGTGCTCTTCCAGATTCTGCTGATCCCCTGCCCATGCACACACTCATGTTTCGGTACTCAGTGCCCAAAAGGTTTGCCAACACTGCACTAAGCCATAAGCTATCATTTGCAATTCATGGCATCATTCATGCAAACTGCTAAACCCACTCCAAACTACGTTATGATGTAGCATGTACCAAACTTCTCTCCCTCTCCTTGGTGGTAGACCATCTAATTTTAATAGCTTACATAGGTAGATATTTAAGCTGCTGTTCCATTTCATCAGTCCAAATAAAATGATCTTCTATGGCTTCTATGTTTCATACTGCAGTCTAAAGTTAATCTGCAAAGTAAGCACATTCACTAACACAAGATATGTTCACTCTGGGGCTGCCAGAATGCTGATTTTAAGCTACAGATATCCAGAGCTGTCATCACCTTTTAGTATCTTGGTCACATGACCAGACTATATGCTCAGTACAGGATCATCCATGAAATAATTCATTACTTATTTGAAACACATGGACCAGTCTGAATATTGTCCTCCGTTGACTGTTGCCATGCTCACCGAAAGAGAAGCTGTTCTTAAAGAAGCATCCGAAAGGCATACAATGAAATTCAGTCATGCCCCTTCCCTCCCCCAGATATGCTCTAGATGTAACTTAATAGACAAGAATGCTATATTCAATCATTCATCTTCACTGATTAATGATTACGCAACAGACATATTTTTAAGATGACCTGGACATCAGGCTAGCTAATTTTTTTGAAACTTGAAATGCTTTGATGAGTCTGCTCTTCTAATTTGTGAGAGTCATGTACTGTATTTCATATTCATATGCATGAGAAGTAGCTCATGTGTATATACATTTCCTTATATGGAAAGCCATGAATCTATCTTGATTGTGCATATTCAGCATGTTTTTACATACAACTTTCAGAAATAACAAATAACATATGTGATGCATATATGCAAATATGTGGAACACATCTCAGCTTTTGGCTTTGGCTTCCTAAGTTTATCTCATAAAGATGAAATATTTAAAGCTTTCAATATTATGCTATTCAATAAAAGTACATATTTGGTTTGGCTTGTGGTTTGTAAACTAGTCAGGGGTGGGTTGCTGCCGGCATTACTGCCAGTTCGGTGCACAAAAATTTCTGTGTACATGCACATTTGCCCATAAAAAGATCTGTGCATGCGCAAAATGTTAAAAAATGGAGTGGGGGGAATTACATTTCTGCAAAGAAAGTTGTTCTGCACATGCGCAGAGCTGAAAATCAAGATAGTGGTGCTGTAGGAGAATGGTTCAGGGGTGTGGCAGGCCTGGGTCACTGCCGTTCCAGCGACCCAGGTTGCCAACTTACTACCGGTTCGGCTGAACCAGGCCAAACTGGTAGGAACCCACCTCTGAAACAAGTGCTAGACTATAGCTTAGTGCACTGTGTGAACCCAGATAGTTGCATCTTATCACAAAGTAAATGTGATGTTGGTAAAACAGTCAATTTCAATATGTTTTATATTAGTGGATCCTTCTCAGTGGTGGGTTGCAAAACCCGTTCCAAATGGTACGGTTGGAATGGGGCCAGCAGTGTCCTCATGGATGCGTGCAGCACATGCACACAGGCGTGCAGCGTGCACATGTGTTCAAGCACCTATGCAACGCTCCGCTGAGCATCGCACAGGCGCTGTACGCACCATGTGCCTGCACGGAAGTGCAAAAACCTTTAAACTCCAGTAAGGAGCTCTGGCAGGTGGATGGCCCTCCGGAGCACTGTACCGGAACAGTATCCAGTGCTCCGGGCTTGCTCTGGTACGCGCGTACCGGGGCATACCGCCTGCAACCCACCACTGATCCTCCTCCTCCACATCATCATCATCATAGCCATTTAGGTATAATATTTCAGATGTAACATTTCATATATTACCTAACAGTTAATAGCTATAAATGTTTTATCAAAACTTCTCTCAGATTCCTACACTTGTGCCAGTTCTCATTTCTCCTTTACAAGTCTTAGGGTGACGACGTTTCTTTTTTTTTTTTAAACTGTCCCTTTTGTCTTTGCCACTTGATATTCAGGTCTTTCATGCTGTCCCTCAGGACTTGAACAGCTTCCTTCAATTCTGACAAAAGCTATCCTCCACATTTATGTCCCCCACTTAAAATCCTCTTCTCTCTAGAAACCTTCAAGTACTGATCTCTTTGTTGACAACTTTCCTATCCTCCCACCATTGTGAATTAAATCGTCATCCCATTAATTGTTGTCTGCTGAAATGAGACTTTAAACTCTTCAGGGCAGGGACATTTCTCTTATGTACTTGTAAAGTGCCATGTACATTTAAAGTCTTCATAAAAGATTTTTTTAAAAATTACAATGTCAGAAGACCTATAGTAAATGCCAGAGGGAAAATAACCCCAGAAGAAATTAATTATAATGTGGAAATCATGTCTTCTGGAAAGAATGAAAATTAAAATTATGAGAAAGATGCTTCAGAGCTTTTCATAAAAGCACAAGGTTTTAAAATACATTTATCACAACAAAGACCTGACTTCCTTTATTTCTTTTCCATATTAAATCACTGGCATATATACCTGCAGAAAGCAAGCTTCCGTGTCTTATAATTCATGTGAAAATATTGAGTATTCCTAGGCTCATGATAAGCAGTTTTCATTTGGTTCAATGAGTCAGATACAGGGCCCTTGTTTGAAAATGTCAATCCTATATAAAATTCCCAATAAAGATTTAAGTCTTCTGATCTTTATGGGCCATTGTTAATCCTTAAAGAAATGTAAAGCTGACTTGAGCTCAGTTAAGAGACTGGGAGAGCCTTACACTGAAACCTAGATTATGCTGTTAACATAAAAGCTTTCTGATTTTGTGAGGGTAGAGAGAATTTAAAGGGAATCAGAGAGTTCATATATTGTCTAACACTTAGTTTTAACAATGATTTATCAAATAAGCTGCATTCTCTGGATTTACATGGCATACCAAACTACAAGTAGTAGTTTATCAACCATAGTAACTGAGTTCATACAACTCATTAGACCTAAACCAACACATATGCCAGCATAAACACAATTCTTATTAGTCTATGGGAAAAAGTAGATTTATTTCTTCTTTAGCTGAGCTCAGCCTAACATGTATTTGCATGAACTTGTAAGCACAGCAGCAAATTATTTTAAAATATCCTACTCATAGCAATTTTTTTTAAAAAATGGTGGCCAAAGTTTGTGGCCACAGTTTTTTTAACAATTTAATCTGAACCCGATTTGATTTAATATTGATTTAAATAGATTTATTTAACAAGAATAGTCTAGTTGGGGTCATGATGAAGCATGCTTAAAGGGAAAAAAAATTAAATTTCCCTCCAGGCTACAACTTTGATGAAAACTTGTATTATAAATAATGTTTTTGAAAGTTTAGTGAAAAATGAACTTAAAGAAAAGAAATGATTAAAATATATGCAGATTATTTATAATATAAATGGTATGTTATGCTATAGTGCCAACATACCAGAGACATTTAACAATATTGTACTTTTCACAGAAAAGGATAAAAATGGACTGTGAGACCATAAATTCACCAGAATACAATCCCTTAATCTTACATATTAACCATTTGCACAATGAGCAGTGTTTTGCAGTAATAATTCATTTTGCCATACATTTTCCAGCTTCCTAATAATATGAGCATTCTATGGCCACCCTTTCCCTTGGTGATTCAGAAAAACTGCAGTATGTAGGAGAAATTCTATTGCGTGGAAATCACGACAATTTACCAGTTCACTCTGCCCTGAAAGGGATATGTCTTTGTTGCTTCATCCCTCTATAACAAAAGAGTACACTTGATTTAATAGTGGACATGCCAATTTCACCTATTTTTCACATCATGCCTCTCCTGAGGAAAAATACAACCAGAAGTTAAATATTTGGGAATTTAAAAATAACAATTATAATTTATTCCAAAATTACTTGGAGAATAACCTGCTGCTTGCATTCATACTGTAAAAAAGGACGTGGCTGATTTAATGGGCACAATGATTATATCTATAGTTGGCTATGCACCAGATGACACAACGATTCTTCCTACAATGGGGATTCAGATTTCCACTATGAAAGTCTAAGTCATTATCAGTCCTTGACCACTTCCAACTGGCGCTCTGCAGCATGTTCCTCTGGATCTACTATTTTTCCTCTGCTTAACCAGATAGCATGACTGATGCTCTGATCTCTCTTAACTCAACAGGAATGATATCAACAATAAAAGTTAAGGCCATATCAAAAGAGTATGGGTCAATCTGATCTTCAGGTTTGAGAGTCAATTGAATGGCTAGTTCCTTCTCACTAACTAAGCAACTAGAGTAATTTGCCCTTAAGTGCTTAGAAAAATTGTTGTGTTGCCTTGTTTTCCACTCTAGGGATTTTAAAAAACCTATTAAGGATTTTATCCATCCATTCATCCATCCATCCATTTATCCATCCATACAATTTACACACACTACAATAAACCAGACTCTTCTTAGTATAGAGTAATTAACAGCAATAACAAAATAAAAAACATTTAGAAATCATAACTTCCATGATGGGACTAAAAGAAAGTCAGTGAAGTCATACTATAAACGCAAGTCAAATCAGACAATTTGGGCATTCTGTCACTCACCAGCTGTCTACTCAGTTTTCAAAGCTTCTGGAAAGGGATGATTTTCATAGAGTAGGCAGGTTAGTAAAGAGAACTACCTTTGTCTCCCACATTTTGTGGATATGGGAGCATCTGCAGAACTTCTTTCTGAGATGCACAGGTCAGGCAGGTGGACTTGGTTTGGAAGTGGCCGTTCCACCAACACCTTGATGCCTAGTAGGCAGGGAACTATAGAAAAAAACAGCACTTTGAACTATACCGAGAAGCTGACAGAAAGCCAGTGCAGGGCCCAGAGCAAGGGTGTGATATGTAACTTGAGGCTTAGAAAATTAGATTGCAATTTTACATGTTCTAATGTAAAATTAATTCTAATTCTATTTTTTTAAAAAAAGGGTATGTGTGTGAAATGTAGATGGCATTTAAGGTATTGTGAAGCAAGGGTGGTTTCCTGCCAGCATTACTGCTGGTTCGGCGCACAAAATCTTTTGCATGTGCGAACTCACTTCGCTCATGCACACACCAAACATGCGCTACACATGTGTTTGCATTTGCACCTAAAAAGGTCTGTGCATGCGCACGTTATAAAAGGGGAAAAATTGCAATGAAGGTTGTTCTGCGCATGTGCAGAACTGAAAATCAAGATGGTGCTGCCACTGGTTCGGGAGCATGGCAGGCCAAGTTGCTACCTACTCTGCCAAATTGATCTGAACCAGTAGGAACCCACCTCTGGTGTGAAGACTTTAAAGGAAAGTGGGAATAATCAGACAGAGATGCTGAACTCAAGAACTAGACTAATGTTCAAATTTAAAAACTTTTATTGAAAGAGGTATAATTCGGCAAAACAGTGGTGGGATACGACCGGTATGTCCTGGAAGGGGCGTACCAATGCCAGCTGGGAGCACCAGGTACCATTCCGGTATGGTGCTCAGGAGGGCCCAACTGCTCGCCCACCCTCCTTATCTGCATTTGAGCCATTTGGGGCTTTCGCGCATGGAGCGTACGGCACCTGCACATGCTCCACCAAGCAGCTGGAGCATCGCAGATGATAAGTACTCATATGAGCACTGTGCACATGCTGTGTGCGTGCATGTGGTGGACTCCTGGCCCCATTGCAGCTCACCGTTTGCAACGGGATCCAGAACCCATTACTGGGGCAACACTAGCCAAACTCTTCTTCAAGATGGATCACCTCTGGATGTGTAAATTTCAAAGAACTATGCAATTGTCATGTTTGCTGGGGAATGCTAGAATTAAAGTCTACACCTATGGAAGGAATTTAGACTGGAGAAAATTAAAGTCTTTGGGAGAATGTAGGGATATAAACACAGAAACTGAACAGTGAACATGAATAGTTTGCTTTTTACAGAATTTTCAATATTTACAGAGTATCAAGATCCCTGTGTACTTTTCTGTTAGGAAAAAGGAGCCTTTAACTGAACAAAATGGTGCATTGTAGGGAAACCATTTTTTAACCAAAGTTCCTCAAGTGGACTAATTTATAGAACATTATGGGGTCACAAAATCTGGGACACCATAACTCCAGAGAGAATGAAATTAGAAAAGTTATGGTTGCTTCAGTGCTAATGGATGCCTGCTGCATTGCTTGGCTGCTTCTGCAGCATGTGATCTTCATTTTCAACATTCCGTGACAATTTCTCAGCCAGTCTTGCAATCCCTCACTTCCTCCCTAACACGCAACAGCTAATTTTCTTCCTGCTGGGAAGGTTAGGTTTGGTTTGGTTTGGTTGGTTTGGTTTGGTTTGGTTTGGTTTGGTTTGGTTTGGTTTGGTTGGGTTGGGTTGGGTTGGGTGGGTTGGGTTGGGTGGCTGGGCTGGGCTGGGCTGGGCTGGGCTGGGCTGGGCTGGGCTGGACTGGGCAGGGCTGGGCTAGGCCAGGTTAGGTTAGATTAGGTTCCATTTCCAATGTTCCTGTCAGATATGGAAACTCAATGGAGAAACCAACAGAAGTTGTTCCTGCTCCTAATGCTTTTTACCCCACCCTTGGTCATTCTGTTCTATGTTCATAAAAGGAAATATTTCCAAAATGATAACACAGCAAGACACAATGTTTTTAGTTATAATCTATATTATAGATTATTATATCTATTAGATAGATAGATAGATAGATAGATAGATAGATAGATAGATAGATAGATAGATAGATAGATAGATAGATAGATAGATAGATGATAGAGAGAGAGAAAGAGATAGATAAGTATATCCACCTAAGGCCCATTCACCTCTATAAGGCTCACTTTCAATAATCCCAAATGTTACAATAAATTTGCTTTTGTCTGAGTTTATAATTCTTAGGCTGTGTTATAATCACTTCAAGAACATACTAGTTGGAGAAAATTCTAAAGGATATCAGAAAATGGATAATGTGGATTTTATAGGAGATAAACAATAGTATACAGAAGGATTAAAAAAAGTAATATTAAATAATTAATATTTGAATTATTGGCTTAAAGAAAGGAACAATCCTTGTTTTCTTGGAGTAAAAGGTTCTTTTAATAATAATAATTCTCAGTGAATACCAAGGTTGAATGCCTATTTGCTATAAACTTCCTATCAGCAAGAATGTCAAATGATTGTGGTTCCAGTGTTTGCTAGTTTTCATAGTTTTTAATAAGGACTGACCAGAAAACAGGGTTATTTTGTGAAATTTTGAAGCACCTCAAGTTATGCCAAGGTTGCCAGCCCCTTGGAAATTGGACACACTCCCTTGCTCTGAAAGTTCAAAACTGACGTTTAGGAAAAAGCTGATGAAGGAAAAATAAGATGATACCGAGGTAATGAAGGAATACAGAGTTCATCAAGCAGTTATTCTGAGAAAGACAGAACTTGGCTGAAATAATAAATATTTATTCTTCAAATCTGTTCATCTGCGTAGGTGTGATGACACAAATTCCTAAAGCACAAGAATCTCACTTGTTTGTTTCCTTCTTTTTTTCTTCCTTTAGAACTGATTAATACATTAATCTAATTAATCTAATAAAGATTCTCATATCCTGCTGACAAAAGATATTGTGATTAACTCTTACTTTTCTTTCTTTCTTATGTGTTCCTAGATATTCTTACATATGATTTTCATTTACACTGTCATTTCCCCCCTCAAAACAATTTGTGTAGGCTGATCAGAATGTTTGGCCATTTATTTGATTATGAAGGGGAAAAAATTTAAAAGCAAATTCAAGTGATTATACTTTTTTTGACGCTTTGTATGAATAAGCTATTTTGTCAGGATATTTCATGTTTCAACATCAGATTGTGAGGGTCATTTTTATAGTCAAAACAACATCGCTACCACAAGAGTATATATGTATCAAGTAGATACAGAGAAGCCTTAAAGTTTGCAAAAATATAGAAATATAAATATCCTCGACTTACGACAACAATTGGGACCAACATTTGTGTTGTTAAGTGAATCATGCCCAATTTTAGAACCTTGTTTTGTTGCAGTTGTTAAGCAAATCATTACGTTGTTAATGTGCTTAATGTGACCATTAAGCAAATCGATTTTCCCCCATTGATTTGCTTGCCGGAAGCTATCTGGTAAGGTCATAAATGGCATTCACATGACCCCGGGCCCTGCAACTGTTGTAAATATATTCCTGTTACCAAGCACCCCAAATTTTTTATCACCTGATTAGTGGATGCTGCATCAGCATCGAATTCGGACATTCACATTTGTGCTGCAATATTTGTTTGTCACCTAATCTATAACCTTGTTTTCACACCATCATGTAACCAGGGTGTCAAAATCAAGGGCCTACAGGCTGGATGCAGCCCATGGGGTGCTTAGACCATGGAAACAGCAAAGGACCAGCCTATGGTGTCTCTGCCAGTGAAAACACAGCTTGCCCAGGCTCTGTTTTCACTGGCAGAGGGCTACAGGAGGTCGTTGCGGTGACGTCGAGCTGACAACCCCCACATGGACACCCCAACCCCCCAAGGGTCAAACACATCTCTGATGCAGCCCTCAATGGAAATCGAGTTTGACACCCCTCCTGTAAAACACATTATGATATCATGTTGTCCAAACTCAAACATGGATAAAGTTGTGATAGAACAAATGTTGTTTTCCCCAACAAATACACAGATGCAAACCAAGGAAGAATCATGGCCCAGGCATCACATACAGAGTCTCCATTCATGCCTTGCCATGAACCATAATGTGGCTTGTTGATATTAACAGAATAATGGAGTAGGAAGGGACCTTGGAGGTGAAATCAGATATTATGATGTATTTAGCAAACCATAGTTAAATAAACATGGATGTGTGAACAGCCAGAGACTTGGAATCATAAGGACCCAACCTAAAGGAACATTAAGCTAGCCAGAATCATTCCCATATTATTTTTTTCCTAGGGGTGGCCTATTAACATATATTATTGTAAAGAGACATATTAAGCATGGGACAAATATCAAATCAACTTACAGGTCTTCAGTTTCATTAAGACAAGCAGAAAAGGACTAAGTGAAAAATAGAGTAAAACATGCCAATACTGTCATCATTAAACTGGCATATAAATAGTCAACAGATTCATTATAACAGACAGGAAGGTGGTTTAATTTAAATATTCATGTTCTACATCTGAAATTCATGTAATGTCTCAACTCAGTAGAAATAGGATAGTTTCTAATATTCAACAGAGGAGTTTTCTAAGATACAGTGAATATTTTGAAATTTTCCTAAAATAAACACCACATGGTACTACATGGCTCCTCCTTTAGACCTAAAATAAAAACATTTTGAAAGCAACGTCTCCCAAACTCTTCAAAGAAGAGAAGGTCTACCTATTCTCTAAAGGACCAGAAAGTAGAAGAAGCAGCAATAGATGGAAACAATAGAGAAGCAACCTAGAACTAAAGAGAAATTTCTTGTCAGTTAGAACAATTAATCAGTGAAATGCTCCAACACTAGAGTTTTAAAGAAGAGATTGGATAACCATTTGCCTGAAATGGTATTGGGTTTCCTGCCTGAGCAGGGGTTGGACTAGAAAATCTCCAAGGTCCCTGCCAACTTTGTTATTCTGTTATTCTATTTTGCTATTCTTTGAGTATTTGCTCATGTGAGATCAGCGTTCAATAAGAACAGTAAAAGAACAATACAAAGTTTATGAAATATGAAAACATTTTAAAAGTCCTAAACTCAAACAATGATCTGCTAAAAGCACTAGAAAGCCTTTAGATTAACCAGAAGATTTTCTTCAGATTGCAAGGAGAGAAAAACAGCAAAGTTTGTAGCTGCCAGGATGTCTCCACCTCCTCCTAATTGCTATGTATTTCCTACCCATGAATGCTATGACAAGTAATCTAATTGAGGTTAAATGTCTCCTAGCTTTCTTCTGTTTTAAATAGCAAAAAAAAAAAAAAACCCTCTAGCAACACACTGTTTCATCATTTTTATTCTTAATAAAGGATTATACAGTAGTTTTATATGGCAGGAAGAAAAACACTTGGCTGAATCTCTTACTATGTGATGGGTATAATCAAGAGAGATATGACATTAGCAGCTATTTTTTAAAAATTGAATTGAAATATATATTTAAAATTATTTAAGACCACTAGGCTGAAAAACTAAACTGTCACAGAAACAAAAGTTTCACAGTTGTTCTTTTTATGTTTGATTGATTACATATTAAAATGACATTCTTTGTCAGCAACTTGCAGTGGATTATAGTGCTGTTTTTTTTTTAAATAAACGGTTGAAACAGCAAAATGCTTTAAAAAAATCACCAACACTGACAGGGCAAGGTAGTAGAATATAAAATGAAAGCAAACCCCACTTTACAGTACTGAATATGTTACTTACCGTATATACTCGAGTATAGGCCGACCCGAATATAAGCCGAGGCACCTAATTTTACCACAAAAAACTGGAAAAGTTATTGACTCGAGTATAAGCCTAGGGGGGAACTGGCAGCAGCTACCGGTAATTTCAAAATAAAAAATAGATACCAATAATGTTTTTGAATATTTATTTCAAAGAACAACAGTTAAACTAGCGGTGTATTCAATGAAATACTTCACATCACCTCATGATGCTGATGTCCCGCTGTGATGATAATGTCCCGTGCAGCCGCGGGGGAGCGATGTCCCGCCTCCTATGACACACGGCACAGTGATTCCTATCATTGGATCACTGTACCAGAGGAGGTGGGACATCGCTATGTGGCTGCTTGCCATAACAAGGAGGAGGTGGGACATCGTTGCAGAGCGGCAGGAGGGGGAGGAAGGGGAATCGTAAGGACAGCCCTGCATTACATTAGACGTGAGGAGGGGGGATGGTGCGGTGCGCGCTGCACGGCAAACTGACACAGAGGGAGGGGAACTCACAGGGGCACTGGGCCATTCACGAGTGTCACCCAGCGGCATGGCCCCGCCCCTTTTTCTCCTCCATTTTCGGGCAAATTTTTCACTGACTCGAGTATAAGCCGAGGCGGCTTTTTTCAGCCCAAAAAGTGGGCTGAAAAACTAGGCTTATACTCGAGTATATACAGTAGTTTGGATAAGGTGACCAGATTTTCAGATTGGTAAGAGGGACACCATTGACCGGGGGGGGGGGAGGGGGCTTGATTAAAATTTTTATATTTTGTCAAAAGGTCACAAAAGGCAATTACATGACCCCAGAACACTGAAACCATCATAAATACAAATCTGTTGCCAAACATCAAATTTTGATCACGTGACCATGTGGATACTGCAACGGTCGCTAAGTCTGAAAATGGTCGCTAAGTGTGAAAAATGGTAATCAGTCACTTTTTTCATTGCCATTGTAACTTTGGTCACTAAATGAACTGTTTGAAAGTTAAGGCTAGCTTGCATTATAATGTCTTATGCTAGCTTACATTTTCAAGAGAGAGAAGCTAAACTCCTTGTTAGAATTGAAATAGAAATGAATAGAGTAGAGTAAAGTAAAGTAGAATAGAATAGTTTATTAGCCAAGTGTGATTGGAAACACAAGGAATTTGTCTTTGGTAAATATGCTCTCAGTGTACATAAAGAAAAATAAAATAGTAGGATAGTGGGATCCTTGCTGCACCAAGCTCAGAAAGCAGGAGATCCCACCATCTCCCTAGCTGGGAGGAGGTGTGTGAGGTGAGGATCCTAGGTGCACCAAGCTCTTTCTGAAAGAGGAGGTGTGTGAGGTGAGGGATCCTAGGTGCCACCAAGCTCTTCTGAAAGAGGAGGTGTGTGAGGGTGGGGGATCCTAGGTGCACCAAGCTCTTTCTGAAAGAGGAGGTGTGTGAGGTGGGATCCTAGGTGCACCAAGCTCTTTCTGAAAGAGGAGGTGTGTGATGTGGGATCTAGCTGCACCAAGCTCTTTCTGAACGAGATGTGTTGAGGTGGGATCCTAGTGCACCAAGCTCTTCTGAAAGAGGAGGTGTGTGGAGGTGGGATCCTAGGTGCACCAAGCTCTTTCTGAAAGAGGAGGTGTGTGAGGTGGGGGATCCTAGGTGCACCAAGCTCTTATGAAAGAAGAGGTTTGTGAGGTGGGGGATCTAGGTGCACCAAGCTCTTTCTGAAAGAGGAGGTGTGTGAGGTGGGATTCTAGGTGCACCAAGCTCTTTCTGAAAGAGGAGTGTGTGAGGTGGGGATCCTAGGTGCACCAAGCTCTTTCTGAAAGAGGAGGTGTGTGAGGTGGGGGATCCTAGGTGCACCAAGCTCTTTCTGAAAGAGGAGGTGTTGTGAGGTGGGATCCTATGTGCACCAAGCTCTTCTGAAAGAGGAGGTGTGTGAGGTGGGATCTAGGTGCACCAAGCTCTTTCTGAAAGAGGAGGTGTGTGAGGTGGGATTCTAGGTGCACCAAGCTCTTTCTGAAAGAGGAGGCATTGTGAGGTGGGATCCTAGGTGCACCAAGCTCTTTCTGAAAGAGGAGGTGTGTGAGGTGGGGATCCTAGGTGCACCAAGCTCTTTCTGAAAGAGGAGGTGTGTGAGGTGGGATCCTAGGTGCACCAAGCTCTTTCTGAAAGAGGAGGTGTGTGAGGTGGGATCCTAGGTGCACCAAGCTCTTTCTGAAAGAGGAGGTGTGTGAGGTGGGATCCTAGGTGCACCAAGCTCTTTCTGAAAGAGGAGATGTGTGAGGTGGGATCCTAGGCAGATGTCACACAAGGGCCCTTCAAAACTAAACATTTTTTTTTACTGGTGGGGAATTAAACTCCCCTTTTCCTCAATGGGAAATCATATTCAGACAAAGAAAATTATTAAAAATATCCTTTCCTTTCTGAAGCCTGGCTCTTTCTCTGCATCTATATTGGGAGGGGGGGAATAGGGGAAATGCAAGCAGCGAGGCCAGCCCTGCCCCCTTGTCTCCCACCCATCCCCTTCCCAACGGGACAAGAAGGTGGAGGGCTGGTCTTGCAAATGGGGATCAGCGCACTCACCGCCTCCCCCTCCCCCGAGAGGAGCTCTGCAGCGGGACAGATGAATGGAGGGGGAAATTGCCCCTTCCTCCTCCGAGCCCCCAACCCTGTCTTCCCTGACCTGGACCCCTGCGCCCAGGCTCCTTTGGGTTTGGGGGTAATCCGAATGGGTGGAGTGGGGGATCCCTGGGGCGGAGGCCTCCCGGTGCAGCAACGGTCTTCAGCAGCTCCAGAGCGAACCTTCGTCTTCCATGCCCAGGATTGCAAGGCTGGAGGCCTCGGGAGCAGCCACCCCCACTCCCAGCCGGCCAATCCTCACCCGTACCATGAGCAGCGGGACCCGCGCAGTTTCCTCTCCTTCCTGGTGCCGTCCTGTGGGCGTCGCGAGCGCTGGGTGCGAGCGCTGAATGGCCAGCTGGCCTGGAAGGCTGCCGGCAGGGCTCGGCCGCCATTCAGCGACACATGTTTCGCTGAATGGCGGCTGAGGGGAACGCTAAACTGCCGGCATGACTTTGAAGTGCCGGCTTGCCTTCCACGCGGGCCAATGTGGAAGGCAAGCAAGCCAGCACTTCAAAGTCATGCCGGCACTTTTGCGTGCCCCTCGTCCGCCATTCAGCAAAACATGTTTCGCTGAATGGCAGCCGAGTTCTAAACTGTCGGCATGACTTTGAAGGGCTGGTGACATGGAAGGCAAGCAAGCCAGCACTTCAAAGTCATGCCGGCACTTTAGCATGCCCCTCGGCCGCCATTCAGCAAAACATGTTTCGCTGAATGGCGGCCGAGTTCTAAACTGCCGGCATGACTTTGAAGGGTCGGCTTGCCTTCCGCGCGGGCCGACGTTGGAAGGCAAGCAAGCCAGCACTTCAAGTCATGCTGGCACTTTAGCATGCCGGCAGGCAGGGCTGGAGCGAGCAATGTGAGCGTGCTCCGTCCCGGTGGGTGCATGAGCGGAGCACTTTTCCAGCGCTCCTGTGCCTAGAGAGCTCGTCTGCATATGAGCCCGGGATCCGCCGCTTGCGCTCCTTGCTCCGCCCTGCCACCCGCCTTCCCTATCTAGGGGCTCCTCCAGCAGAAGTAGCATAGTCGCGTCGAGCGCCATTCTGCCTTCCTCCGCGCTCTTCCGCACCGGACGCCCAAAGTCTCCCAGCCCGCCTGGCCCGGGGCGAGTCAGCTGCAGTGCAGCAGGCGGCGATCCCATCACCATCCGCCCGCTCATCACCCCGCCATCACTTACTCTGAGTCGGAGAAGAAGTGGCGGCCCCAGGTGGCTCTTGTCACAGAGGCTTTCCCACGGCTTGTCCAGAAGTGGGGCTGGAAAGGCAAGCTCGCTCCCCCGCCCATCCGCCGCTCACTCGCTACGCTACCCCGCCCATGCGAGCAGCAGAAGATGGGCGGGGATGCGAGTTGAAGAAGGCACCAAAATTAAGCGGGATCTTTTGGGAATGGCCCGGGACGTGGGAAAAATTATGAGAAGGCGTGCCCGTCCTGCCAAATGCGGGAAGTCTGGTTACCCTAAGTTTGGACAGTGAAATGTCTGCAAGAGAACAACCAACCTCAGGAGCACCAAGGATCCCTAGTTAAAATATCTGACACTAGCTGACTACCTGTGCTCCGCTATGAAAACTATGTGATCGGGCTGGATAAATCGACTCTTATAGTTTAAAAATTAATGAGTAGTTACAATAGGCCTCTCCTCTCTCCTTCTCTCCTTCAGGCTAGCCCCACAAAGGCCTCTCCTATCTTACCCCCTTTCCTCCCTCAGTCTAACTCCTTAGCATCAGAGCATTTTTCAGGTGGGGAGCAGAATGTCTAAACTCCCACCCGCAGGCCGGATGAGTCACATACTGGCCACACCCAAGCTCAAGTGGCAATTGGAACACAGATCTTTTCAGGAGGGGAGGGGAGGAGTAGAACTCATTAGCATCAGAGCATGTTAATAATAATATAAGAAACACTAATGATCTGATGGTCATTTCGAAAAATCCTTTCTTAGCGAACACTTAGAAGCCAGGTGGAACCTACATGCCAAATTCCAACTTTGTAGGCTTTACGGTTCTGGAGATTTCATGATGATCGTGAGTGGTATTTCACTTTTATATATATAGATACAGTATGTTGATATAGACTATGTTGGTATCACCCCAATTCAGAATGGCAAATAACAGTTCAACTCTGAATATTTCTCCTTCTCACCCACACAGAGATTTCATAAGATACATTACTCTTTATAAATCTAGGTCTGGTCCTGAGAGAAAGAAGATGTGTAAGAATTACCTGTTGAAAACAAAATGTGTCTAAATAAGAAAAATGTGGCCTAGTTGCTTTTAAGAAGAGTTTTCCTCAACATATCCTGGCCAATGTAAAAAAAAATTCCCTCATCATTTTCTCGTGAGCAATTGAATTGTGACCATACAGAGGCCAAAGCAATAGCAATAGCACTTAGACTTATATACCACTTCATAGTGCTTTTACAGATCTCTCTAAGCGGTTTACAGTCAGCATATTGCCCGCAACAATCAGGATCCTTATTTTATCCACCTCGGAGGATGGAAGGCTGAGTCAAGCTTGAGCCGGTGAGATTTGAACTGCCAAACTGTAGCTAGCAGTCAGTTAAAGTGTCCTGCAGTACTGCACTTTAACTACTGTGCCATCTCAGCTCTATGCCCATTTGATGACTGTCAAATTTGAGTAGGTATTAAGATGCCTCTTCTTTCTTTAACTTTAATGTCATATACAAATATTGTGTGAATAAATTATAAGTTGTTTTATACCCTTCATAAACACTGAAGGATGGGCTATACAATGTATAGTTAGAATGGACAAGCCATAATTGCTTGATTGCACGTGGTTTAACTTAATCTTGTGATGAAGAAGTGATGGAATTCCATTGTTAATGGCATTTTTTTTACTTCTGAGATATTTTAAAATCTTCCCAAACCTATAATCATGATTTTCCTTTTTTGACTTCTTGCTTACAACTTGAAGCTTACCAAACCTGGTAAATGAGTCAAGCATTTAAAAAAAACCTAAAGAACCCCATATTTTATCTTTACTTTCTACATAAAACCATTGTCTTATCAGTGTCAGCTATGTAGACATGGGAAACGAGAACATAATTTAAACAGAAAGTATATATATTTGGTCCATCCCTTATCTATCAGGGCAAAGTCACACTTCAGAGCTATTTTAAATTTAAGCCAAGTTCAAACTGGAAATTTCTCACATTTGGATTAAAAAAAATCCTATCTAAAATTTCACTTTCTGAAGCTGGCTTTTATCAAGTGATTTATTTTTTACAAGTTTTTGTGCAAGATGATTGAAATGTAGTGGTTGTTTTTGAAGCCAAACAAATAAATAAATAAGTCAGGGTGAACGAGAACCTGCTCTATTAGGATACAGTCACATATTTTTTCCAGTATCTGTCTTTTTCTTTTGTTAGTGCACATTACTATAATTACATTATGGAGGAATAAGTTGTTAGCAATGAATCCTTGCATAAATACCTAGCCGTATCTTCTGCCAGCTACTTGTAACTGACTGATTGACAATTGACTGCTTGACTCAATGACCATAACTGAGAAGAATTCAATTGGATATCTTGGTTTTTCAGGATTCTCTCATTCTCCCAGATTGAGAAACGGCACACTGAGGATTGTTGCAAACAGTCTTGTTAGAGCAGCCTTTGGCACTGCCACTAATGAAGAATTTGGTAGCATCTTCTTTACCTCAGTACATCTTCCAGAAATTCTAATAAGATAGCACTACTGGAAAATTAATTTCAACAAGAATAGTCTAATTACTACATCCATCTGGTATACCAGGATAGCTTAAACAAAGCAAATGTTTTCATCTCTTTCAAATCACTTTAGGAGCACAAAATCTCTCTTTTTCAACATGATGAGTTGGAATGGTTGCCTCTCTACTGATGAAGAAAATGTGAATTTTGCCCGACAGGATGGACGAATAGGATTCATGATGAAGAAGATGAAGGGGTAGACCTTTCTTTTGGAGCTTGATGCACAGGTGCAAGATCACAAACTGTGAATCCCAAGTGCATACACCAAAATGCTCAAGTACACTGATCACTACTTGGGAAGCTGGTTGGAATGTTACTAATGCTATTCAGGTAATTGGTGCTTGATAATCAATTATGTTCATCTCTTCATCCTTTCTAAACTGTTTTCATTTTGTTGCCTTTTGAACATTTCCAATTTTCCATTCAAATGACAAAACAATAGATAAAACAAAATAAAAAGGAAGGAAATGCTGATTAAATTGTGGTTCTAGGGCTTTTATAGACTATATTGATTTAATGTATCCTGTCTCTTTTTTTTCCCTCCAAGTCTTTACTCCTTTATTTTTTCTCCCCAATTTTTTTTAAAAATAGTTTATAAGTACTTTGGGATAGGATCATCTCATCTTTGCTTTTCTTACTCAGTTATGTTATATATATATAGTGATATTTCTGCATAAGCAATTATAATGAGCTAGAAAACTAACATAGTCATATTTAGCCGAAACCCATATGAAATCATTTTGACATAAATTAATCAAAACTGACTTAATTTCGGTGGGTCTACTTAAGTATGACTTATATCTAGAATCACCCCAAGGAGGTTAATGATTTGCAAATTCCTTGATGGATGGAGCCTAAATTCCAATCAAAATTTTATTGATCTCTCTACAGCTACATGCATCAAATGTTGGTCCACATTATTGGATTGTTTTCATTAATAGGATTCAGGCTGAAGTACAACCATTTTTTTTGCTTGACTAGTTTCACTACAACAATTGTAGCAGCACTGAATGAAGAACTGCATCAAAAACATGCCTGTTTTAATAATATGCACAGTTGTCTACCTTATTTAATTGTGTTAGAAACAAAAGAAGTATGTATATGTAATACTACCACAGCAATTGTAGATGTCTGAAAGAGGACAAACATTAGGTTCTGCATATAACCATGATCTGTCTTCATCAGGTCAGTGATTCAATCTGCCTCACCATGGCAAACATCCAGAAGTGACACTCTCCATTTTGACAAAAGGTTTTTAGCCTTTCAACCAAATATCCTTAAATAGTGGCTTTGCCATTGGGCTTCTGTACATACTTTGCTATCCAGCAAGTAAAGCAACTGTTCTGTTAACAAGAAGCAGGGACCATTTCACTTCATACTCTCAATCTCCAACCGAGTGAAGTATTGGGTAGAACTTAAATATGGTTAGCTAGGGTATTTATAAGAGAGTTTGAATGAAAAAGTAAATATAAAAATATTTTGGTAATAATACATTTAATAATGTATTATCACAAAGCTATTTCTTCCACCCAATTTAAGATTCTATTTAGTTTAAAGAATGCCGGGGGGTGGGGGGGGAGGTGCTATTCTTTTGTTTGCAGAAATGTCTAATTGTATTTTTAAAAACCTGCTTTATATAGATTTGACATAGCATGCAAGAAGCTTTTCATAAATAGCTTGAAATACAGTTTCAATCTGTCAGAATATAGTGATAAGCAAAAATCAGTTAAAAGTAATTACATAAACATTGCCAGAAGATATTAGATATCTTGTTTTGTCCAATGGCTTTGGAAATATAATATGATAGCAGATGTAATTAAAATACAGTTTTAAATATCAGGTGTTTCATTGTTTTGGTAATAAAATACTAATATGCGAATAATAATCAATGGTGTCAATAAGTAGTAAATAGCCAATCAGTTAAAATAGCAATGTCAGAAGAACATATGCTGGAATTCTATGTACTTTGCTTGACGTATCTTTCTCATGATTCAGTAAACTTCTTTGTAAGTAAACATACAATTATGAATGATTAAAATTCAAAGGACATTTCAGAGAATTGTTTTAGAGAGATTTCATAATGCCTATCTGAAATAAGTTAGTCCTACATTTGTTGTGTACAACAGCAAGGCAGATTTTTCAAATGACTTGATTGGAGAATTTCTTTCTCCTTGATGATTCCCCTTGAGCCACAAAAAACCATATAAGTTTACAACTGATTCCTAATATGCTTATATTATTGTGAAATCTTTGTTCTGTTACTCCTGCTGTTCTCTTCTTATTTCATCCAAACATTTCATGATGCTGTTGTTGTATAGTTTATGCGAGTTTATATTTCTCAATGTTTTTATTTGAGATGCCCTACATTCAGTCATCATTGGGTACATCTCAGGAAAAAATATGACAGTGGAAATTCAAGACTACAGGGTGCCTTCAGATTCTATCATGCTACGAATAATTTCTCTAGAAGGGCAAGAGGTCTCAATTTCTACTGAGTTTAGAAAACAATTTGTTTCTGACTGGAAAAAAGTCAGTTCCAAATGTATCAATCACAATACACCCTAATCACAATGGTTTTAAATGGGAGGATCTTTCGATCTATTTTAGATTTGTGAACCATGTTTGAGTAAGTCAGTAGTAACTCAGAACTAATAGATGCATCTTTGAAAATATTTTTCTTTGTTGGTGTTATCCAAAACTTAAACTGAGAAATGATAATAAACATAAGCCTTATAGAGTCTTAGAAACTTAGTTGCAAAGCACTATTTAGACCATCAAATTTAAACTCTTAATCTGTGTAGGAATCCAAATTAAAGCATCTCCAACTTTACAGCTATATCCAAATAGCTGTCAAATAGCTAATTCTTTTTGAACACATCCAACAAATGGAAGCCACTATTTCTCTAGATACCACTATCAAAAAGTTGTGTCCCCCCCCCCCAACCGCAGAACTATTGACTCTCTACCAGCCATTTGTGTCCTTCATTCTGGAATCAACATATATTGGCTTTCTTCTGTATGACATCTGTTTAGATATTTGAAGAGTGCTTTCATAAATTTCCCTTGTCCTTGTCTTTTAAGATTATACATATCCCATTCCTTCACTCTCTCTTTACAGGAACTGGGCTGTAGCCTACTTTTGTGGAGTTCTTCCAGTTTGCCTGAATCCTTTTGAAAGGATGGTGCCCAAACTGGATGTACTATTTGAGTTGGAGTGTCTGACCAATGCAGTATAAAGAAGAACTTGTGATTTAAGGAGAGCAGTGCAACTGTGATGGGATGTAGTTTAGAGTCCCAGGAAACAATGATTGCTTCCCAGAGGGAAGAGACAGATGGAGCTTAGAACGTCAGACAGGCAGGAAGTGGGCTAATATGGCCCAATCTAGCAATTCACAGAGTATATCTATAATTAAGAAGTTGAGTTAGTTCCGAGTACAGTAGGTTTTTTTATTAGCATTCATCTACAGACAGAATCTTGCCAGAGTATAGTAAGATTCCAAACTGTATTCCACTGCAGGACCCCAACAGTGTGTATATGGGATACCTATCTACCTACATGTTAACATTAGTTTGAATTCTGTTGCCTTTTATTGTAATAGAATTCAGCATTTCCTTGGTTTTTATTTATGGAATTCTGCTATTTCCTTTAAAAGCAATGATAAGATGGGTGATAAAAATAGAAAAACCCATATGAAATAATAATGAATTGGAACTTGGAGGGGAAAGGTCTTTGCAGACCTTAGAAGAATGATTAAAGCAATCAGGCTGCTCTTTACTGGTGGAAAGTGTGTGTTATAAATGAGAACAACACTGTTGTTTTGCCCTACCCTGAGGAAAGGGCAACAATCTTTTGCATGGCAATTAAGAGCTAGTACTTCCAAGTTCTGTTTGAAGTCATGCAAGATAGCTAGCATAAAACCATCAAATGAGAAAAGTGCTATGCTCTGAGTGTTTGGGAAATAAGAATGGGAAAAGCTCAGTCACTTCAGGGTCCATAAGGAATAGAAATGCATTCCCGTCATATTCTGTATTGAGTCTCAAACTTTATACCTACAGATCCCAACATTTCTTTAATGTTAATTGTTGCCTCCTGGATTTTAGCCCTAACTTGTTTCCAAAGCATCTTACTGTAACATTTAAAGTAATGTTAAACTACTTAAGGCATTAATCAACACCAGAGCAATAGGATAAATTAAAACAAATTAATCACTTGATTGAAGATCAACTTTAAAAATAATAGAATTCTCCAAAGCCCACTGGAAACTGCCCAGCAATGAGACTTTGCTTCAATTCCAGAGGGTAACTGCTGAAGAACAGCTCATTTTTAACAAGATGGAGATGATTCACATTAAGGAGAATCAAATAATCCTCCTATTTATGAGTTTAGAATATCTCAACCTTCTTGTTAAAATGAATCAAGATTCCCACAGATTCCTCACTCCGCCTCTTATATCTGGAACTTTTATTCATACTCATGCTAACCTTTCTGTTCTGGATCAGCCTTTCTGTTTATTACAACTATTATGATTATTTCTGCTCCCAAATTTTGCTGGGAAAAGCAAGGATGGTAGCAACAACCCCCATCCCATTTTCTTATGCCCTTTACATTATATTAGGTATCCTACCATCTCTTTACCATATTCTTTCTTTCTCATCTGCCTGTCTATAATTTTGACATGTGTAACTCCCTGTATTTTTAAAAGTATCATCTCAAAATAATATCCCTCATTTGTTAGAACTCAAATTTTTCAAATAGAATTCACTAAATTACAACTAATCACTAATAAGGTGCAGTTTTTATTTAAGAGGGAAGGAACTTTCTAGCAGATTTTGCATATTTCACATCCAGAAAAGAGAAACAGTTGAAAATACCATAAGCAAAGTTTACTAGGTGAGAAACAATAAGGAAAAAAGCAGACACTCACTACATTAGCAGATTTGGATCAGTTTTATTAACCCGATGAGCAGAAGGATCTATGAGTGCTAAACTAGGCCTAATGGTTTAAATTTCATTTTTTAAAGTCAGTTGGTACATTCTATACAAGGCACTTTGTAAATTGTTCTATGATACTCATCAGATAAATTTAAGGATTAGCTTCTTCATCCCCTTCGTATTCTATTCTTTCCAACTCATCAGTGTTGGAGAGAAATCCTGTAAAGAGTCTGCTATCAGAAGGTTTAGTTTCCAAAACTGACTATAACAAAACCAAATTTGTGATGGCAGGAGGAACCAGCAAAAGCAAATCTTAACTCAAAAGTGATTTGGATGCAATCAAAGGCTGCAAGAAGAACATTGCAGAACGCAAAATCCCCAATGTATCCATAAAGATAAAGGTTTCCCCTGCCCAGTTCTGTTCATCTCTAGGGTGAAGCGCTTATCTCCATTCCTTAGCTGAGGGGGCCTAGTGTTGTCTGAGGGCATTTCCATGGTCATGTGGCCAGCATGACTATATGCTGAGGCACATGGAATGCTGTTACCTTCCCACTGAAATTGTATCTATTTATCTGCTCACATTTGCATACTTTCAAACTGCTAGATGGGCTAGAGCTGGGGCAGAAACAGGAGCTTTTCTTACAGAGTGTTTGGGTCTCAAATCTGAGCTTTCTGCAAGCTCAGCAATCTTAAATTCTGAGCCAGGGGTCCCCAACCTCCCTTCCTCCCTCCCTCCCTCCTTCCTTCCTTCCTGTACAGGGAAGGGTATGAACTGCTGGATTCTGTAAAAATGCTGATCCTTCTTCTGTCCTTACTGCCAAACGTTTATTAAAACCTTAGTACAACATGTAAAGTTTAAACCCAACAAATTAAATTATTAGTGCAATGATACACTAACTGTAATTTCTTGACCATGAGTTATTTAATGAACATCTGGCTTCACACAACGTGCTAAGCCATAGACATTGGTTTACAAAACTCAAGGTTCTTGATGCTCTCTGAGCTTCATTGTTTTCTTGCAGATGTTCCATTACCAAAACTAGTTGGTTTTTTTGCAGATGTTTCATTGCCCAGGCTAGATAACATCATCAGTGTGAGCACTGTTCTACCACTGATGATGTTATTTAATTTGGGCAAAGAAATATCCGCAAGAAAACAACCAAGCTCAGGGAAAACCAAGGATCCCTCATTTCAATTCTGAGCTACAAATATTCTTCTTTATTGGCTCAGTGGCTAAACCAAATGAAAATAGGTATATATTCAACTTCATGGCTTATTTTGATTTGGCTGAGCAGCTTTTAGGTGAATGCAATTTGTTTTTGTTGGTAAAAAGCATAAAGTGCAAATGCAATGTTTGAACCAACCAATGATCTGATTGCTTTTTACTTTTGTCAAAATTAATATATTTCAGCAAGTATAAAATGAACTAGATCCTTTTCTTAGTCTCTCATTTCTGTTGGTTCTTGCCTTTTATGTCAGCAGGTCTGTGGATTGCATTTCTTATATATGCTCGTGTGAGGAAATAAAAAAAACCTACCTATTTCATGCTTTTTCAAGTCACCTTTCCATGAAAGACATAATGATAAGGTTCTCACTTGTCACGTAGGGCCTGCCAGCAATCCTTTTAAGATGGTAAGAGGAAAGTCTGTACTATACACTACTGAAATATCTGAAATCCTGTTACCTGAGATGGATTCTGTAATTTTTAAAGCTTCCATTTCTTTCCACTTTATCTTTTGTGTAAGTAAATTGCTTTAATAAACTGCCTTAAAAGAAGAGGGGGGGGGGGACTAAAGCAATGCTTTAAGGAAAACAAATAAAAAAGCTGTAAACACCAGTTCTCAATGATTGACAGCCTAAGGCTAAAATTTTGCATAGCCGAAACTTTTTCTTTTCTTCAAGAAAATCCATTTTTGCTAAGATGTTAGTAAAAAAAAAGTAACCCTGGTGTTTTCAAGAAAAGTCTGATGGCTTTAGGGTAGAAATCTATATGCATAAGTTATACATAAATGTCCTTTCTTTCACCATGTATCTATGTTTTAATCTATCATGCATCGCTAAGTGCATAAAGCTGGCAATGGCGTGCATTTTCTTGGGGAAAAGTAAAGCATGATACTTCCCTTGCTCAAATGAGCAAACAGAGCTATTCCAGAAAATTGAATGCCCTAAACACGGATTACACAGAGCCATGATGACAGATCACACCCTGTTTCTTAGAGTTAGTGAGCTGTGGAGAATCTTTTCCCTTGGAGATAAATGGTTGGAGGGGGGGGGACAATCACATATCTGAACCGATACTGTTTCTTGCCATTGTTTCGTGATCCTCAGAGGAAAATATCTTTCTAAGGCTGTTTCATTCATACTCCTTTCATTGTTTGGGAGAAAAATTAAGCAAATGCCATCCTTAGTTAACACACTGGCTAGGTTCAGGACATATATTTGTATTTATTAGTTTGTCAAACATGTACAAGATAGCAGGTATAAATATAAACATGGACATGAACGAAAGAAATGAATACAAATAAATGGGGACAGTAGGACAGGGACTGTAGGCATGCTGGTGCCCTTACGCACTCCCCCTTTATGGACCTCTTAGGAATGGGGTGAGGCCCATTGTTGACAGTTGAAGTTGAAGGTGTGAGGGTTAGAGGATGTAACAACAGATTCAGGTAGAGTCAGATAGTAAGTTACATTGCTTAATTGTGGCTTGTTGAAAAAGTCATGGTTGCCTGGGTTTAAATTGCAGGATGCCATAATCCATGGTTCAGAAATTGTAATGGCTGGGTTCACACAATGTCCTAAACTAAAACTAAGTAAATCATATGAGGCTGTGCAGAAAGGGTGAACCTTGTCATATGTTTGTTCAAACTAATAGGCCTCAAAGCATCATCATACTGTCAGTTTTAACCAGAATCCTGCTCATATCCTTTACCAAAGATAAAATTAGCATGTATGTGGATTTTATTGATAGATAGACATGCTACAACTGATATCTGTCAGGAGAAACACATGCAAGAAATCTTCATTGTTGAGCTTTTTAATCTGAATATGTGCATTATAAACATGAATAGTTAGATGCTAACAGTTAGTACAGGGTCAAATTTTAAATCCCATTCTTCTTTCCCAAATGTTCCTTGCAACATCTTTTTCCTATTTCCAGATATAGGATAGAAAAGTATATACAAAATGTGTATATTAGGAGAAATATACCTAAATATTCGGACTAGGTCTTACATCATTAAATATATGTAAACAACTTGATATATTTACATGACAAACGGAAAAAATATGTCAATTATTGGACCAGAACATTAATTGCTCATCACCATCAAACATTTATTATTAAGATGGCAGAAGATGTCTTTTGTATGTTTATCATGTCAGTAGTTCTGTATGTGGAATTCATGCTGCATTAATAATGTACACTAAGCCTGCTGAATTTTAAATTACCAAACCGCTGACAGGGCTGGCCTTGTTTAGACATTCAGCTGACATCCAATATGTTCATGGATCAAGCTGGAAAGAGAGCAGCCTGCACGTACTGGTCTTGGTCCATTCTCTCTTCAGCCCTGGATGAACTCAGCTACATTATGAAAAGGAGGTTGTATTTGAGAGTTATTGAATACAGCTCTTCACACAATATGGAACTTTATTTTGCTATGGTTCTGGATTATTTGAAGATAAGTGCTGACATCATAGCCAATTTCAATACATTACCTTCTCCTCCTCTTCCTATGTAGAACTTCACTGAACAACTCCAATTTTTATCTATTCGGAAGCACTCATTTAAATTTTTGAATGGATTTCAAGTGTTTGAGAAAAACCACCCTTAAGGAAACATCAGGTGTTATGTTGGAGGCAGAAATGTGACAGGATAACATCTTGATACCATATCCTTTATTTTATTCTCTCGCTCTCTCTCTTCTCCTTCCATATATTGCCCCCTTCTCAGTCCTTTGTCTTTTTTAGTTTACAGCCACTGTTCCTCTCCTCCAGGTATTTAAACTGGGTCTCATTTTTTTTATTGTTGAACCAGATGCTAATTTGCCCAGCTCAAGTCAGTTCACAGTTTTGGAACCCATCCCAACCTGCAACAGCTGGATGGTGTACAAAAGACAGAAGATAGAGAATCAAAACAAGAATAGAATAGAAGTCTCAAGGTGGCCACCAGAAGCAATCAGTCCTGGTTCAAAACACCGAGTAATAGTGTTGCTTTAACAACTTTCTAAAATGCCAGAAATAAAGGGCTGTTTGAATCTCTGGAGCCAAGGAATTCCCAAATAAAGGAACTGCAACAGAGAAGGTTTGCCAGCAGATTCCTGCCCTCCCCCACTTCATATGGAAGCTAATGGCAGGCAAGCCTGGACCCAAACCACCATCACTTGACAAAGCAATAATATTTTGGCTGGTCCTTAAGCACAGCTAAAATTTTAGCTCTACCTTCTGTCCTTCAGATTGAACTGAAGGAAGCAGTCCTCTGTATTTCAGTTGTAAAATATAAGGGTTTTTTTTACATTTAGATTCAGCAGGCATTGAATTAACATGCACAGGTGCCAGAGTTCAAAGCAATCAGATTGCAACTGCTCCCCAAGGCACCTTTTCCCCCCATAGATAAAACAACATTTGACAGTGATATTGTGCTTTCTTAGAAAATATGCCAGCAAAATGCATGATGCTGTGGAGGGAGAAAACAAGTAGAAAATTAACAGAATGTTCTTAGGCACAAGTTGGAAGGCCATAGAAACCTAAAGAAGTCTTTCTCACCATTAAAATAAACAAAGAAGGGATCATTAATTTTCATTGTCAGATTTCTAATACAAATTGCTACTGCAAATAGAAATCCTGTACAATCAAGCAGCAACTACATCTTACTATTTTAAAGCTAAGATTTCTTAATAATGGAATAGTATGATTTGGGACCAAAATTGAGTGTTAGTATATTGGATTCCTAAAACATTATTCCCTTTTAAATATAGGCAGTTGTGATGCTTCAAATGAGACTCCAGCTTTATGTCTATAAGCAAACACTATATGCAAAGATAATAAATTTTCTAAAAATATACAATAAACTATCTAAAGAGACATTTATAATCCTTATAATATTTTCTACTAACTTTTTCCACTTAAAATGACTTATAAAGGCCTGCTTATTTTAATGCATTTCTGTTCCAATTACTTGTTTAAGCATCTGGCCACAACAAGTTTGGATTGCCCAAAAATATTGCTTCACTGTAATGGCTCCATAAAGCAGGAAGGTTAATGTGGGTTAATTTTGCACTTTCTGCATTTGTAAAAGCAGTAGTAAATGCATTGTTACTTAGAATGTTTGTTCCCAGTATTTTGCTAACTAGTTTATTGATGAGAAATGTTAATACATTTGTGGACTAGGTCCGAATTTGTTAAATGCATGTAAACAATTTGTTAGAGATATACTTACACGACAGCAGAAAACAATATACGTCAACACAATGGCCAAAAAGGCTATTAAATTGCACAGCACCATCAAACAGATGTTTGGTTTAAAAAAAACATAGGGTAGAAGATGGAAAAGATGGCAAGAAAATATATTTTGTGTGTATCTCGTGTTAGTTCTGTATCTGGAATTAATGCTATATCAATATTGCATACTAAGCCTGCTGGATTTTAAAAAACCAAAACATTGACACTGCTTAAAGTGTAATTCCCAGTATTTACTTTACTGATGCTGTTTAGCAACCATTCTTCTTATCCTGATATAAAGATCCACCATGATGCTTGGATTTGATATGGTTAAAAGGGGAAATATTTTAGAGAGCCACAACCAGAGCAGCTGCATTTAGGATGTTTAAGTTCAGCACAAAGATTGTTCCAAATAATAAAAGTGAGAGAAATTTAAAGAAGAGAAAAGTGCTGGGTACTCCTCTTACCTCTCAATTATCACAAAATATTTTAACTTTATTAGTTCATATTATGATAACAGAGAACAGATATTTCTTCTTCCTTCATTACATGCCTTGATTTTCAGTTGTTCCAGCAAAGTATTTTGAAAATTGTTGAGCAAAGGGAGAGGGTGGGACAGAGATAAGGTTCTAATGAAAGCAATATTTTCTACACTTCATCCATTCCCATGGAAGGAAAATAGAAAGAGGGTAAATCTAGCAAAAAAGTGGGGGGCGGGGGAGGCAAGTGGATAGTTTGTTTCCACAAACTGGAACATTGGTCAGATGAACATCAAGCTTTACCAATTGCTGAAGTGGAACAGAGAGCTATTCCTGAAGTGTTGTATTTTAATTTTAATTCCTAGCAGTGATTCCTTTTCTTTCCTTTCCTTCTGCCCCATCCCCAAATTCTAGGGACATGTAACCGAAGGAATGGCAGACTGATAAATTGTCACATGACCAGGTTGAAGATCCATTATTGTCCATCACTTAGTCTTAAATCTATATAAATTTATATTAAATCTTAAATATTTGTAGTGTTACCTACAACCCTGAAGTGTTAAAGATTACAATCTGGCATTTTTTTTTGGGGGGGGGGGTTGAATTCAGTGGCCTGTTGCTCCATATAACTGTTACACATTTGCAAAACACTCAAATCACAAATAAGTGAATTTGCCATAAGCGCCGAGCAAACACTGAACACTGTACAGCTTCTCACTGAAACAGTGCTCCCAGATGTGCCAATACAAATGTTAAGGAAGAATATGAATGAAATACCTCTCACTGTATCATTAAAGTAGCTGCATCATTTGAAAGCTCACATGGTTGGTAAAAAGCATAAAGTAGCTCTATCAAATTAACCAGTGAAACAACTTGCCTCCAGAAGTTGTGAAGTTTTTAAGAAGAGATTGGACAACCATTTGTCTGAAATGGTATAAGACTTCCTGTCTGAGCAGGGGGTTGGACTAGAAGACCTCCAAGGTCCCTTCCAACTCTGTTATTCTATTCTATTCTATTCTGTTCATATTAACAAATGCTGCACATGGTCCCTATGGTAGGTAGATAATATAACTATATAAAATCTGCCTTTGGAACAGGCAACACCTAAATAAAGTAATAACCCTCTCAAAAACACAGCTGACTTAATATTCATTTCTTGGATAGAATATTGCAAGCAAAAATACAAGCAGAGGTTGCTCCTTGGGCACACAGGGTCCCTGGACCAATCCCTCATGTCTCTACTTTTTTAAAAAAAGTGATAACAAATAATCGAAGAATAAATGTTCCTCACACTCTGAAGAGCTCGTGCTAACATCTCACGGTACGATCAGCCATAGTGGAAGTGATAGAAAGTCTGCCCTCCTTCTGGTTATTTTGGCATAATTGTGCTTGGCTGAATTTTTTTTAAAAAAAAATACATTCCTGGGGAAATGATGTTACTCTGTATTGCTGCCAAGAAAACCAAATGGACATAATCACCAGGACTCAATCTTGTCTCAAGGGAATCTACTTTTTGTAGACAGTCTATTCTGTGCCATTCTCTAGGAATTTATATTGCGTTGCTAAACCAAAAGGATTGTGGCATAAGATGAAGAGAATATAAGATAAAATCAGGATCTCTGTAGCAGCATTTTTTTCTTAAGTACGTATAATTAGGAGAAATATCATTTATCTGCTCAGCACTGAGAGGGGAAGGTAACTTGTTTCTGGGGCTAAGCCAAAAGAAAAGGAGTCCGTCCCCCACCCCCCAGCATAGACCCGACCCAGGGGAATGTAGAAATACAAGGAAGCATTGAAAAAGAGTATTGCAAAGTTAGAAAAGATTCATGAAAAGCTCCTCATGTTTATTTATTAGCATAGCTGCTAAAAGTGTCATTTCCCTATTTGCATACAGCATGTGAAGACAGCTAAAGCTCTTTGATTTTATCATTATTGAACCGCTATTGAACATTAATATGCACCATGATTAAATGGCTGCTTCAGACCCTTTCAGAATTATGACTGTAATCACAACCAGAATTTAATATTTAATAAGAGCTTGTCTCTGCTGTTTACCTCTATATAGCTTCCTAGGCTTTCTATGCTCCTGCCAGCAGTTGTGTTTGGATGTTTGTGTGTACGTATCTTCTAACTTTGTACATAGCGAATATATGCATTTTGCGGGCAACCATTATTAACGTGGCAGACGTTCTGTGCAATTAACCAAAGGTAAGCCATTGTCAGTTGCAGGTCTGAAAGGGAGATTTATAAGCAACATCTTTTTCAGGGGTTTTTGTATCTGTGTTTGGTAATTCTCTGTGTTTTGTCTCTAGGGGATATTTGTTCTAGGCTTGCCATATGCTCTGCTCCACAGTGGATACAGTGGGCTGTTTCTTATTATCCTTGCTGCAATCTTCTGCTGCTACACCAGCAAAATTCTTATCGCTTGCCTCTATGAGGAAAATGAAGATGGGCAGCTTGTGCGAGTGAGAGGCACCTATGAAGACATCGCCAACGCTTGCTGCAGGAGGTTCTTCCCAAAACTCGGGGGCAGACTGGTCAACGTGACCCAGATTACGGAGCTGGTCATGACGTGCATTTTGTATTTGGTTATCAGTGGGAACTTGCTGTCCCACAGCTTTCCGGCTTTACCGATGACCGAGAAAACCTGGGCCATTATTGCATTTATAGGTCTGCTGCCCTGCGTGTTTATCAAAACCTTGAAAGTTGTATCCAGGCTCAGTTTGCTCTGCTCCTTCGCCCATTTCATCACCATATTTATAGTGATCACTTACTGTTTGACCCAAAGGCATCATTGGTCTTGGGCAAGGCTCAACCTGTCGGTAGAATTTGAAAGTTTTCTGATTGCAGTGGGTGTGATCATTTTTAGTTACACTTCGCAAATTTTCCTTCCAACCCTTGAAGAAAGCATGCAAAATCCTGGAGAGTGTAGGTCTATGTTGAACTGGACCCATTTCTTGGCTTGCGTACTCAAGATAATCTTGGCAATAACGGCACTGCTAACATGGGGAGAAGAAACAAAGGAGGTTATTACGGACAACCTTCCTTCTTCCTTACAGACTTCAGTGAACTTATGTCTCTTGGCCAAGGCACTCTTGTCCTACCCATTGCCCTTTTTTACAGTCACACAAATATTGCACGCTTACGTATCACCTAGGGACAAAGACAACTATAAATCGCCATGGCTTGCCATACTTTTAAAAATTGCCCTCCTCCTATTGACTCTCCTGATGGCCATGTTCATACCACACTTTGTCCTTCTTATGGGTCTAACTGGCAGCGTTTCTGGTGCAGCTATGACCTTCCTCCTTCCTTCTTTTTTCCATTTAAATCTGAAATGGGAAAAGCTGATGCCTTTTGAGAAATGTGCAGATATATCAGTGTTTATCTTGGGTATCTTCTGCACCTTTGCTGGCCTTGTGTGCTCAATAAAAAGCTTATTGAGAGCTTTGGGATAAAATGGGGAAAGCAAAGTACTTTAATATCTTGCAACCATGAACATTAGAATTTAAATCAAAACATAGGTCGTTCTTGACTTACAGCCATAACGGAACACTAAAATTCCTTTTGTTAAATGAGATATGTGTTATATAAGGTTTGTCCTATTTTATGACCTTTCTTGCCACAGTTTTTAAGTGAATCACTGAAGTTCATAAGTTGGTAACCCTGTTGTTAAGTGAATCTGGTTTCCCCATTGAATTTGCTTGTCAGAAGGGCACAACAGGTGATCACATGACCTTGGGACACAGCAACGGTCATAAATGTGAACCAGGTGCCAAGCATCTGAATTTTGAACCCAATGATTATGGGAAAGCTACAAAGGTTGTCACTGAAAAATGGTAAGTAACTTTTTTCAGTGCCATTATAATTTTGAGCAGTCACTTAATGAATTGTTGTAAGTCAAGGACTATCTTAAAGGATTGCATGGGGTTGGATCTAGAACAGGGGTCTCCAACCTTGGCAACTTTAAGACTTGTGGACTTCAACTCCCAGAGTTGAAGCAAAGATGGCTGACGAATTCTGGGAGTTGAAGTCCACAAATCCTAAAGTTGCCAAGGCTGGAGACCCCTGAAGACCGTAGCTGTGCTTCAGCTCCATTGAAATCAATGCAACATGATAGCACTGGTTAAACAGTTCCATTAGGTTCAACAGATGGAGGCAAAGGAGTTGAACCTTTGATCTGTGTGTCCTTGGTTTTGGCCTACCCTGCTGAAAGATACACTCCAAAAACAAGATGGTACCAAAAACATAACAAAAACTAGTTTTGGTTTAGTTGTAATTCAGTTAAATCAGCTATTATGACCATCCTTTTATTTAATCAATTTCTCCTTTTGTCTTACCAATTACAGTTCAGCAGCCCTGGAGCCCCTGTGCACATGATGTACTGATGAACTCTAAAGCATGTAATCCTGACAGCTTCTACCAAATCTAGTCCACGAGTTCCACATTTGCATGCAAATATTCCTGATTGTGACAATTATATTTAAAGTAAATGTGATTCTTCAGAAATATTTTACAAGAGCCAAAGGTGAAGTTATTAAGTTGTGTCTGACCCATCGCAACCCCATGGACAACATTCCTCCAGGCCTTCCTGTCCTCTATCATCTTCTGGAGTCCATTTAAGCTCACACCTACTGCTTCAGTGACTCCATCCAGCTACCTCATTCTCTGTTGTCCCCTTCTTCTTTTGCCCTCAAACTTTCTCAGCTTTAGGCTCCAGTGAGTCCTTCCTTCTCATTAGGTGGCCAAAGTATTTGAGTTTCATCTTCAGGATCTGGCCTTCTAAAGAGCAGTCAGGGTTGATCTCCTTTAGGACTGACCAGTTTGATCACCTTGCAGTCCAAGGGACTCGCATGAGTCTTCTCCAGCACCATAGTTCAAAAGCCTCAATTTTTTGGCACTCAGATTTTCTTATGGCCCAACTTTCATAGCCATACATTGTAACTGGAAAAACCATAGCCTTGACTATTAGCACTTTTGTTGGCAGAGTGATTTGATGTCTCTGCTTTTTAGTATGCTGTCTAGATTTGCTAGCTTCTCTTATATTTTAAAGTTAAAATTTTGGAGTTTTGTATCGCTTCTAGTAATTCAGGAGAGAAATGTAGGAATACCTTAGCCAGAGGTGGGGAGATAATATATAAGCAAATAAATAAAAAAATATCCTATTGCTTGTTTTTATCATGACCCTTGACTTCTAGTATGAGGAACATAAAGTGAAACTTGATGTAAGTGATTAACAAAGGACATTTTTATTTGTTTGTTTTCCCTAGTAAAAGTTGTCTTGTTGGGAAGAGAATGATTTGTGCTGAAGAAGCAATGATACATGGTGTGTAACTGTCTTCATTTACTACTACTCCAAACCAAGTTCAGTCTGCATGATACAATCTCATGTTTTAAAAAGCAACACAAGGGTGCAGATTGGACCAGAGAAATATCAGACAGCAAGTATTAAGGACACCCATTGCAAATTTTCCCTCCATTAAAAAAGCTATGTGTATTTGTACATTGACGAGCTACTAAGAGCCAAATGGTACTATGTTTTCCTCTTATAATGAAATCCTAACCACATCTCTGGAAGACAAATGTCTTTGCAGGTTTCCCTTCTTATGATTTGTTATATAGTGTTGTCTTGCTGCATAACAGAGCCAATGCTTCAATAAAACTGCAGACTAAAAGCAGACGTTTCTCTGCTAGCTGGAAAAAAACCTGTTGGCTTTCAAAAAATGATAATATCCTGAACAGTTTTGTTTGTCAAGTAAAGTAACATACTGTCAAAATCAGCATGCAAAACATCATTAAACTATATTATTTTTTGTATTTATTTATACTTCAGGATTTATTAATTTTGTCTTAACAAATGAATCTGTTATGAGAAATAAAACTAAAAGGACTGCTTCTCATTTGTCCATAACATTATTAAAATGTAACATGGATGATCTTACATAAATAGTAATGGAGACATTATGGCACATTCAGTCATAGTGGGATTGGGTTGATTTTAAATTAGTGTAATGTGTGAATCCAGCAAGTCTAGTTTGTAAACTAATGTTTATCTTTCATGTATTATATAAATCAACTAATTATGGTTTAGTCAACAAATCGTCTTTTAAACTCTGGCTTAACCATTGTATAAAGCCAGCCATTTTCAGAGTTCATACTTAAGTTTATAGCAATAGCAATAGCAGTTAGACTTATATACCGCTTCATAGGGCTTTCAGCCCTCTCTAAGCGGTTTACAGAGTCAGCATATTGCCCCCAACAACAAACCGGGTCCTCATTTTACCCACCTTGGGAGGATGGAAGGCTGAGTCAACCCTGAGCCGGTGAGATTTGAACAGCCGAACTGCAGAACTGCAGTCAGCTGAAGTAGCCTGCAGTGCTGCATTTAACCACTGTGCCACCTCGGCTTATGTTAGGATCATGTTTATCCTAGTTTTGTTGAACAAGACATTGAGGATTGCTTCAGCCATAATGTTAACCTGTAATAGGCAGGTTTACATATCATGATAAGCCCAAACCAAGTAGAGTAAAACACTTATGGTATAACATTGTGTGCAGGCAAGCTATGTTGACCAATTTACTTGTATATTATTTCATTAAACTCCCATGTTGAAAATGCACCAGCCATTTATGTCAGTAAGAGTAATCTATCAATAAGATTTCAACTAATCAACAAAGTACTGCATCTCCTAGATTAATGTAAATCATTGATATGCTGAAAAATGTACAACTGGCTCTGCCAACTCCATTAGTACCATGAATGCACAAACAGCTGATTGGTGTGCTAAGTGCTCAGGTCTACTCTCAACCAGCTTGCACAATTCCATGAATGAATGAATGAATGAATGAGCAAGCAAGCAAGCAAGCAAGCAAGCAAGCAAGCAAGCAAGCAAGCAAGCAAGCAAGCAAGCAAGCAAGCCCAGCATCTCACTGGTGTTGATATAAAAATACCTTGTTATAAGCCAAACCTCCCATGTTACTTGATTCTCCATTGAACCACACAATATTCTCCCTGATTCAAGTCATTAAGAAATCCATTGTTTAGAACTGATAGGTCAACTGACACTTGGTACTTATTTCCTTGGCTGGGAGTGTAGACTTTTTCCTTCTTATTTAACCAGTTTAATAGCAGAAAGCTCCCAAACTGCAGGATACAGGAAGAAACCCAAGTCTTAAGGATTGGTAGGGCCCTCTAGAAAGAGGCAAGAGAGTTTGACCTTAAGGGTTATATAGAGGAACATGGGACTTGCAACACATTGGAGATATCTCAACAACCAGAAATTTTGACAGCAATTCTTTTTTGTGGAAAAAATGTGTAAAATTGAAGAAAGGCTGTAAGTAAAGAGGTTAAGCATTGAGAATTTCCTCCTTTCTTTTGTATTCCTAACCATGTATTTTCAACACACTTGGTATACAACTTGAACTTTATATCTAATATCTAATACTGCCCTTGTTTATCTAGGAAAAGAGTTCTGGAGTTGCTAAAGATAAGCTTGTGACAAGGAATTTAGTTATCATCATTATTTATTTTTGTTCTCTTCAGTATCAACAAGGTAAGACTCATGCTTTTAGAATTTAATTATCTTGTGATAAAAGCTTCATTGGCTTCATAAAAAAAATCATGCAATTTATTTGCTTTCTTTTTGTATGCAGAGCATTTCTTGATTTTTTTAAATACTTTATCTGAGCAAATTATAAGCTGAATAAAGTAAATCAGCTTCAATAAGCAGAACCGTAATTAACATCCTGTACAATAGACTTTAGTTTTAAAAGATATTAAGTTATTAAAAGAATAGGAATCACAATATATTTTGCATTAGTGATAATCTGTTATGATAGGAAACAATCTAGACAGAAGTATTTTAATGAATACTTGGCATCTTAATATGCCAAATCTATCTTGGTCTAGATAATTAAAAGAATTGTTGAAAGACAAAAAAAGTTAAATTATCCTTACTAGCTTTCACTCACACTGGCACTGAGTCATAATAAAAATGTGGAAAGGGATCTGAATGCCAGACTTGAATGGCAAACAATAATGTCAAAATGTAAAAACTGTCTTTTGTACTTCTCAGCACCTGTGCCTGTGGTTTGAATGAACAAAAGTGACTTCTCGGCAGTAGCTTTTGCTTTAAATACTTATTTATCCAGAAACATAAAAGTATAATATTCTGCAGAACAGCCTTCTACCACCTTGCCCCCTTCTAGATGTATAGAATGTACATGGACAGAAGCAGCATATGTGTTTTTATTACAGAATGTTT
Organism: Thamnophis elegans; assembly: GCF_009769535.1. Lineage (NCBI taxonomy): Eukaryota > Metazoa > Chordata > Lepidosauria > Squamata > Natricidae > Thamnophis > Thamnophis elegans. The sequence goes on along the minus strand of NC_045544.1, from coordinate 41,150,279 downwards.
TTTTTCACCCTTATTCAAGATGCTCACAATAATCACATAAAGAGCATCTTCGCTATCTGATAAAATCAAAGTTGGATGTCTAAAATAAAATAAGATAAAATAAAATAAAATTAAAATGTCCTTAAAACATTAGCAGATCAAACTAAGAATCTAAGTTCCATCAGCACAGTGAAATAGAAATATCTTCCATTTCTTTTCAGTAGGACTAGGTGGGTGAGTCATCAAGCCCTTGGTTGGGCAGCCACTTCTGCAAGTAATGTTGCCACCAAAAAGGCTCTTTCATGCTCTCCTACTCTCTCATGGCCAGGAATGGAGAAATCTGCAGAATCTCTTCTCAGACCAAATTCTCAGGATGAACAGACACTGATAAAGATCATTATAGGTCATAATCGGAATAATAGAGTTGGAAGGGAACTTGGGGGTCTTCTAATCCAACCCCCTGCTCAGGCAGGAAACCCTATACCATTTCAGACAAATGGTTGTCCAAACTCTTCTTAAAAACGTCTAGTGTTGGAAAATTCACAAATTCTGGAGGCAAGTTGTTTCACTAGTTAATTTGATGGAGCTACTTTATAATTTGTGGAACCATTTATCAAATCCTCTCAGTATTATTAAAATAGCTTTTTCTTTTTCTAGATTTATATACCTGCTTCAAAAGATATTCCAAACTGTATCTGGAAAGGGATTTTGTACACACAAACATACCAAGACAGTGATAAACAGATCTTAAAACAACCAAGTGAGCTGTGCAAATGATGCAGCTGCTTTAATGATACAGTGAGAGGTGTTTTATTCATACTCTTCCTTACCTTTGTCTTGTCACATCTGAGAGCTGTCACAATTTCTGGAGTCAACTCATTCCATTGATTAATCGTTCTAACTGTTCAACACTTTGTTCAACTCTGTTAAACTAAACAACATTCTGAAATGGATATGGAAACACATGGATAGCAAATATAGCAAATACAATATAGATCTTGCCCTGTTGAAATGGTACTCACTAGATAATAAGCAAGGTGCATGGGATTTTGCCACATGGAGTCTAAATCAGTATGAATATGAGTGATTTTATAAACAAAAAGATAGCATCCTGACATTCTTTCCATCCATCCTTACCTAATAAGATATACTGTAGATCATCTTAACCAGGGCCACTAGATTATTAGGTAATGCTACTATCCTTAAAAAAATGTTGGCATTTACTGTCTTTATCACCGCAGTCTAAACCAGAACACACTGTAAGTTCCCATTGTGTCTGGTCCCTGATTGTTCTCACTCCTTATTGTCAGTTGACTGTGTTCTCTATACTGATCCTGACAGCTCCTCCATTAACCAAGGATAGGGGACAAAGATGTGCTATTTGGGACAATTATAACTCATTATCTCTGAATTCCAGACATTGCTCAGGCACAAGGTAGAACTATCCATCAAATGACTGGAAATATTTACAAATGTCTGCAAGAAACCAACCATTTATACAAGATGCTGGGCATACCATCTAAATTAATCCTTCACCATTGATGAACCACATGCTGACTATGAAATTATCTGTCTGTGACAAAGTATTGATTACTATGTCCTCTATTTTGGTATCACAAGCCATATGCTCTTATGGGATAAACTAGTTTCAACATGCAACCACCTCTATGAATCAAGCAGATATCACTTGAAATAATTCATGGAGGTGATGGTTTTGTAATGTTCTGAACTCATCTCCAGAACATAGAAACTGAAATACATGCTAGGTATGCTCTGTTATATCTAAAAAAAAAGAAGAAGCATGATTTTATTACATGGACCTGCATCAGTGGTGTGTTTCAAAATTTTTTAGAACCTCTTCTGTAGGTGTGGCCTGCTTTGTGGGGCTGGCTTGCCAGCCATGTGACCGGGTGGGAGTGGTTTTCCAGCCATGTGACTGGGTTGGCATGGCCAACTTGTAAAATGTGGTGAAACTCACTTAACAATGCTCTTGCTTAGCAACCAAAATGTTAGCTCAGAAATTCTGGCATTTGAAGCATGCAAGTCTTAAAGCTGTCAAGATACAAGACCCTTGCACCCCTAACCCTTTAGGAAAAAAAACCCAGGGTGTTCAAATTTGATAGTTTTAAGACTTGTGGACTTCAACTCCCAGAATCCCTCCTCTCACTCTTCATCTTCATTATTTGTGGGCAGGTGGGGGGAGGGAGCTGGAACCGGTTCTAAACAGCACTGTAGATTTGTGAAACCTCTTCTATAGAAGAGGTTAGAACTGGCAGGAACCCACCCCTGACCTGCATTCACAAGCAGCAGTCTGAGACCAAAGCACCTTGGAATGAGCTTTCTTAGTAGAGCTGTTGGATACGGAGGGGATCAACACTCAACTGCAGATTTTCCTAATCTTGGTACAGCTAAACAATGCCTCCCATCCTAACTTCTTCTACCTGGATAATGTGCCCTTTGCCCTCTTGACCATTGATGGCATCCCAGACAAATTTCACCCAACTCTTCTTATATAGATCTTTGAAGTTGGTATAGCTCTCTGGCCCATGGCCAATCTAATCGACTAACCAACTCTTACATCCTACCCACCCTAAAACATACCTCAGCAGCTTGTCTAGTATTCCTCTTTTCCCAAATAGCTGCACTCTCTCTGGTACAATGTTTGGTGACTCCCATGCTGTTGAATAAAGAACCTCTTCAAATATGCTCTTCCTCTGACCCAGGAAGCGAAACTGTACAAGGTATTTGTGGTAGCAGCTCCCATCAAGCACAACCAACCCTGTGTCATTTCCAAATGGTGACAACCTACTGAAAATTCTATAATTCTGTAGCATGGATTGAGAGACCACTAATCAAGAATGTTAGTGTATTGATAAAATAATATTGGAAGCTAATACTGACATGTGACTCAAATTATCTTCTAACTCAGGGGAAAAAAACAATAATACATACATGAAATTTTTTTATTCTACAATGTTTCATTCATTCCAAGGTAAGTTATAAGACCTACTGAAAGTCCATATCTTCTTGTCCAGGTAAATAAGGTTTTTTCTAAAACTCAAATTTAGAAGGCTTTCCATATGGAGATAAAAAATAATCTTATTTAAATATGTCCGCCTAAGGGGTTTAGAGTCCCAATGGGAGTGGGCGGCATACAAATTTTATTAAACTTGGAAACTTGGGGTTTATAGATATTTTTTTCAAATTGTGACTCCATCATCTGCCTTATTGCATTCTGAACTAAATCCTTCTTTGTTGCTTTTCACATTTAGACAGATTTAGATTGTCATTGCTTTGTTGGAGTGAGCTAAAAAATAGATTGCCTATGAGGTACAATAGCCATTGGAAATAGAGGTTATAAAGAAGCACGAGGATTAGTGTTGAATAAAATATACATTAAAAAAACTAAATACAATTTTCAGTACAGCGAGTTATGAGAATTTTTGTGGATGAGCAGCTTCTGGATTTGGCAATGAACATATGAATAGAAATAAAAGCACCCCACATGTTTTAGTATGCAGTATAGGACAGTGTTAGCAGACAATTTGATGTAGTACTGCCTTAGCTTTCAATGCTATACCATCCAAAATTTCCAGAATCCTAAAAATCCCCATCAATGCAGATTTTTAAAAAGTATCTCACTGCATGAACTCTTTTTTTCCCTTCAAATTTCATTGATTTTTTAATTAATTACATTTCTTAGTGCTTAATAAACATCATGTTGTCTGGGTATTTAATTTGCTTAACAATTCTGATTATATTCTTAATCTCCACTCCTTTCCAACCACTGGTAAAATAGATTCCATGTTTGATAGTATTGATAGTATTCTGTGTCTTCTTTCTGCTTAATTTCCAATGTCAGTCATTTCTGCACAGTCTAGTATCCTCTTAATTATCTCTTCATCTCACGGTGTTTTTTCATTTTTCCAAAATTGTGTGAATATAATTCTCGCTGCTGTTATGATGTGTAATATTAAATACTATCTATTTTATCTTATTTATTTTTTTCTGATATTATACATAATAAAAACAGTTCAGCAAGCATCACTGCATGAACTCTTTACTATGTTATTCTTCAGTATTGGAAACACCGAATCCAGGGGTGAAATTCAGCAGTTTCTGACAGGTTTTGGAGAACTGGTAGCGGAAATTTTGAATAGTTTAGAGAACCAGCAAATACCACCTCTGGCTGGCCCCAGAGTGGGATGGGAATGGAGATTTTACAATATCCTTCACTTGCTATACCCACCAAGCCACTCCCACAGAACCGGTAGTAAAAAAAAAATGAATTTCACCACTGACTGAATCACTTTTAGGGTGAAAGAATCAGCCAGTGACATCACATTGCCCAGGAGACATCCAGTTGGAGACTTCTTGCATATCCCCATTAAATTGCCCACTGAAGTGGTACCCATTATCTACTCAGAGTCACCCACTTTCGAACTGCTGGGTTGGCAGGAACCAGTGATGTGCGGTGAGTTTTATGGCTGGTGAGGCAGCAATGTTTTTAGACTTGTGGACTTCAACTCCCAGAATTCCACAGCCAGGCATGCTCAGTTCCGATTTAAAGTGACAGCATTTTTCCCGCTTGCAAAATAAGTTTTCCTTTATTCTTTTTATTCTCCCTCCCCCTCCTTCCTCTATCTCTCCCTCCCTCCCCCCTCTCTCAAACAGACACACGCACACAGAGAAGTTGGATCCCTCTCTCACTCACTCACTCTCAAACAAACACAAACACAGAAGTTGGATTGGATATATTTTCCAATGGCTTGAAAGCAGTTCCTTTGCCATACCACCCCTTCCCCTGCTGCCTTCCGATCCGAGCCTTTGATTGCAGGTGGAGCCACGTTGCCTTTTCAAACTTGTAATCAGTGAAGCTGTGCTTATATACTTTTATCCAGCTGTGTGTGTGTGTGTGTGTGTGTGTGTGTGTGTGTTTGAAAAGGCAATGTGGCTCTGCATGCAATCAAACTTTTTGAATTCTTCCCCCTCCCCCCACATACGCACCTTTTCCAGCTGTTTCAGAGAGGATTTCAACTCAGCTCTTGCCTGCCCTTATGAAAAGAAAAAAAATGTGAAAGGAGAAATGCAAGAGCTCTGAGGTCAGACTGAACTAGTTGCTCCCAGAGAACTCTAAAAAAGACTCTAAAAATGCCCTCTATAGGAGGCAAGAGAACCACGTGCCTCCTTTGCATAAGGAAATTTTCACCTTTTAACCCTTGCTTAACTCTGCTCATGTGATCATAAAGCTAGAGTAAAGGAGGCCCGTGGTTCTCTCGCCTCCCCCTGCAGTTAAGCACTAAGCAGAGTCATCCACTGTGACTCTGTCAGCAACTACCTTAGCCTTTTTCCTTTTACATTTGTTTTTCTTTTCATGATGACAATGGTGAGGCCCTGCCTCTCCTGCCTCCCCTGACTGCACGTCCCTGGCAGGAACTGGAGTGAATGATGGGAACTGACTCCACCACACAGCAGCAACTGAGCCTCAAACACAACCCTGCCAATTGTCATACTTACAGTGCATCCTAACCACATGAGCCATCATACTTCTGTACTCTTTACTACAATAAGACGACTTGCCATAGTTGTGTGAAAAATAGAGAATTTCACTAGAGACCCTCACCGGGGAATTAAGTACTCATTAAGTACCAGCAGATTATCAATGTACTATAATGTGCTAGTTAATATTAATAGCTCAATATGGGCTAATATAAAAATGTAAACTGACACTAATAGGATTGTTTTTAAGGAAAATAGCTGCAAAAATATTTCCATGTACATCTTTATTTTTATTTGGTTGGCCAAGCAATATTCTGCAATTTGTAAAAATCCTGTAAACGTTGTTTCATTTTCAGTTTAGTTCTTTAATATCATATGAACCTGATTCATTGCAGCTGTGCCTGCTTTGTTGAAATGTCTTTTATTCAAAGCTTGGAATTAAGCACAACCATTTTATTATATGTCACACTGAAATAGGGAGGGGGAATGTAAAAGATAACTAACACTGACAATAGTACTTTAAATATTCCTTTCATCATAAAATGATGCTCAAGGCAGCTGCAGTTTCTATCTGGAAACTCAAACAAAAAAAATGTACTTTTTTTCTTTGTGAGAGATCAAACCGGCCACACTGTCCTGAATCCCAGCAGCAACTGTGACCTGGACTGGCACCAAGGTTCATAACTGTGGAACATATACAGTGAATTGGTATTTAAGAGGAGCCCTCATGGCTAATCCCTAGTCCTATTTCTTTCTGTGGAAGTTTTTTTGGTTTCCTCAGCTGTTTCTGAATAAGTAGGCAAGGAGAAAAGGAAATGTAATTAGCAGGACCTTATTCTTAGCCATTGTAAACTAGGGCAGATTGGAGTAGAAAGAGAGGCACCAAAATGGGACAGCAAAAGGATCAAGGAAGGAATAGAGTCATGAGAGAAACAGATCCAAGCTCCTTTCTCCCCCAAAATGGGTGACACAAATTAATGAAAGCCACAGGTAAGAAACTATGAATGAGGAGCAGATCTGGTAGAGATTATATTAGGGAAGAGAGCAAGTCTGAGGCTGCTCATTCTTGACAAGAAAAAAACAAAGAAAGAAAAATGAGTTATGGGTTCTGATAAAGATTTAAGTGAAGTGGGATGTTTACAAAACTACTGGGTTTTTTTCTATTGAGTAATACAGAGCTTATCCTTCCCCAATTTCAGGTAGCCCTTGACTTACAACAGTTAATTCAGTGACTGTTCAAAGTTACACCGGCATTGAAATTAAGTGACTTACAACCGTTTTTCACACAACTGTTGCAGTATCCCCATGGTCAGGTGTTCAAAAATCGGGTGCTTGGCAACTGGTTTATGATGGTTGCAGTGTCCTGGGGTCATATCATCACCTTCTGTGACCTTCTGACAAGCAAAATCAATGGTGAAGCTATTTTCACAACTGTGTTACTCACCTTATAACTGCAGTGAATCACTTAACAACTGTGGCAAGAAAGCTTGTAAAATGGAGCAAAATATTTCACTTAGCAACAGAACATTTGGGCTTACAGTTGTAGGTTGATGACCAATATAATTTCATAATTTCTTGAATTGCCTAGTAATTAATTAATTAATTATTCAATGTCTTAATTAAATGATGTCTTAATTAATTAATAGAAAATTAATTAATTAATTAATTGAGACATCATGATAACCTGTCTCTCTTGGGTCCAAATATACATCGTATGAACCTCGTATGAGATTCAGATAATTTCTCATTGAATTTGTAATTTAAACTGCTTTAACACCATTAGTCACATATCTGACAATCTGTGATCTTAGGTGAACCACAATGCAAGCCTCCTCTGCCAATTAGCTGGGATCTGACTCTACTAATAGTATTTCAAGTAATATTAGAAAGATCTTTCCAGTGATGATGATTATGATGCAAATTTGGATAGAAGAGTGATGAAAATTAATAATGTTTGATTCCAGGAAAAAATGTCAACAAAAATAAAAAAACCAAAACCCAGAGCAAAAAGGTTGGTTTTTTTAACCTTCTCCAAATAATGTCAGCCAATTCCAGAATGCTAAAATAAGGATAATATCCAAGTCTGCTTGCATTGCAGCATCAGTGGCTTCTTTTAGTCAAATTAAACACCAACATCTGATTGAAATTCCATCATATGATACAGAACAAGTAATATTGGAAAACTAATGAGGAATCATTGCAGCTCAGTAGATTTAATTGTTCTAACTTGCCCTACTGTCAGGGTTCCAAGTAATAGATCAATTTCAAGCAAAACCTCTGAGGCAGGTGAATTCCTCAAAGAATAGTTTTATTGGAAATATCATATTGGCACATATCTGGTGAAAACCAGCTCTGAGGGGCCCCTTGGTTTTCACCTAATTAAAAGAAAAAGTGTCCCTCAACCCCAAACAATCAGTCACATGGCCCAATCAAGGCAGTGTCTGCTGGTCTGGTGACATTACTCCTTCCTCTGGCCAAGTATGAGGATGTCCTTGGTTCCCAAGAGAAAGTATCTTATTTTAACTACACAACCCCGGCTATATCTAATCCCCCCTTCCTATCCCTTGATCTAGTGTGGCAGCACTGAAGCTCCAAGATGGCTTCAGCCAGGTCAGCTTTAGGGTTGACACCTCCAATAATCCCATGAAAAGATTTAAGGTGTGTGAACTTGACCAAAGTCCCCTCTCCCCAACTTCATGCCATGGGTTGTTTTCAACATTCCTACTCAGTGTGCTTTTTTCTCTCCTTCAATTACAATGTTATATGTATTTCTTTGCTAGGTGACTGATAAAGGAACTTTCAAGATGGATCTCATAGAATATTGAAACGCATTTGTTGAGACCAAAACATTTTTATTAAATGTTCCTCCTAATTATCATGAAATGCGCCATGAGCTAAAAGCTGAATTGTTGCGTCCTGAAATTCATTTTATTCCAGACATCTAAGAAGAATAAGAAGAAGAGGGGTGTGCAATTGGGAAAGTAGTAGCTATATAAGGCACATTATCTATGCTTCAAATAATAGACTGATGGCTATCTAGGAAAATGCTAAATCAAGTTTCAGTTTTCAAACTGCTATTCATTAGCTGTAAAACTTCAAAACTCATATCCAACTGCTGAAAATCATTTTTTCTGCTCGCCTGCACTAGTATTAATACCAAGATAATCTATCTCTGTATAAAAAAAAAAGTTTAATCTTCCAAAATTCCTGTTGAAAAGGAAATGAAGGATTTTTTTTAAAAAAGATAATATTTCAAGATTTACAGTCCAGGAAGCTTATATGTGAAATAAATGATGGGGAATTCATTGCAGTTTTAATCATTTGTATTGTATTTCAGACAGCAGAGACAAAACCTTGAAAGTATTTTTGTCACAATCTAAAGTTGCTAGCTTATTTAAGCATGATAGTTACTTCATGTTGTTTCTGGATTGAAAACTTGTGCAGTTTGATGACTAAGATCCATGGTTTTGACTAGGATGTGCTAAGACGCATCCCAATACATTCACACAAAATGTATACCTGTTGATTATATTTGGCAGAAGAGATTAGTTTCCAAGTAGTTATTTCTTGGTAAGCTACAAAATTTTATTAATATAAATCAGCGTTTCTCAACCTCAGAGACTTAAGATGTGTGGATTTCAGCTCCCAGAATTCCCCAGCCAGCAAAATGTGGGAAATAGCACTTTCTATAACTCATAAGCAGAGCTTTGACAAATCCTTTCATTTTGTAGTTATATAAATTAAGTAATTCTTAATAGTTTATAAGTGTTATACTTGTAGGTAGAAAAACTGCATATTAATGTTCAATAAATCAGTGAATCAATAAAATGTTTATTATGATCAATTACAAAAACTATATGTGATTCTGAAAATACAGTTAAAACAAATAAACAAATATATTATGTATAAATAAAATAAACAAACAATTAGAAAAGATCTATAAAAACAGAAAAACTTACAATATTCAACAAATGATTCAACAAATGATTGTAGAATTACTATAACTAAATACATAAGTTCAAAAATATTTGAATTCTGGTTTAATGGTTCTTACAATCTTAAACTAGATTAAAAATACATCTGGGGTATGATCAATTTAATTTTATAGCTAAAAAGAATAGACCTGGGAATAAGTTAGAAAAAAATTACAGTACTTGTGTTCACTGGCTATTACTCAAACTTAAACATAATGTAACCAAATTGGAATTTAATTGTATGATGTTCATAAAATTCAGGATAGCAGAAACTATATTAACTCTTATGAAACAGCAACAGTGATCAAACATAAATTAGCTACTTTCCTAAGGTCAGCTTTCAGGCATCTTCGAAAAAGGAGAGAATTAAATAGTGGTTTATTTTGGGATGTTAAGAGTGATCCAGTCGATTTTTGAACCAGTTTGAATAAAAAGGACATATGTAATTGATCCAGTTCCTCCCAATGGACATAGGCATGGGTGATATTGGTACAAAGAATGTTAGATCTTTTTCTTCATCAAAAGGCTGGGATCTGTTCTAAAATACTATATCCAGGATATTTCAAGCTGTTGATTTTATATCCCAAAGCAGCTGATTTACTGCTGCTCCAGTATTTTCACATTCTTGATCAAACCAGAGTTTGGAGTTATATATTGTTGGGGGCAATATGCTGACTCTCTGTAAACCGCTTAGAGAGGCCTGAAAGGCCTATGAAGCGGTATATAAGTCCACTGCTATTGCTATTGCTATATATGACCACAGGATTAGTAATTCATGTTTAACCAAAATTTCTGGGATGCTGTAAGTCAACATTTGCAGATCACTAACCATATTTGTGGTTAAGGGTCCACTCCACTGCAGATAGAATAGTAAAGCTAAGAAGCTTGGTTTGAATCAAGAAGAGTTCCACCTTATTCTCTTGACTTTTTTTTCCAAAATATATTACAAAATGTATTAAGAAAAGGTAAGTAGTTAAATGCATGTGCTTTTTGAAAAAAATATAACTATATTTATATGCTTTCATATTATTTGATGTGTTTGTTTATCTGGATCTTTATCTTTTATAATGTACCATCAGAGGTGGGTTTCTCCCAGTTTGACCTGGTTTGGCCAAACTGATAGTGGTGATTTGGCCAAGGGTCGCAGAAACAGCAGCAACCCAGGTGGGCCACACCCATGAACTGGTTCCCTGATCTCTTCTGCAATTGCCAGCATGTTTCTGCACATGTGCAGAATAATTTACAGTCATCTGCACATGCGAAAGCAATGCACGGCAGGCACATGCGTGAAGCAAACCAGTACCATCTGGTACAGGAACCCAGCCCTGTGTACTATCTGTGTAAACATGTCGCCTCTTTACAGGAGGACAGAACTCAGCATGGTGCGATCACTTTAGGTTTTTTTTTCACTTTGCAATGAGTCTACTTTTTTTCCTAACTTCAGACATTGCTTAAATCCCATTCATTTCAGTAGGATTTAAGCAGCCTAACCATGCAGAACCCAATCTTATGCTGAAGTCTTATGCTTAAGACTCTCTCAGGCCTGGAGCATTATTTTTATTTGAATCACCCTCTCCATTTATTTTGACTGAATCTCTCTCTCTCAGAGAAAGGGGGGTAGGGAGGGAGGGAGGGAGGGAGAGAGAGAGAGAGAAAGAGAGAGAATATGAATCTCTGAGCAAATGAGCAGAACTTGCTTCAAAATATGGAATGATATTTAAATTAGATTTTCCTATATCTCTTGGGAATAAAATCTACAGTATCAGAAACCTGCCTAGAAGTAGCTTAAACAATATATAATTGATGTTCCCTCCCCATCGCAAAACAAAAAATTTTCATGAAATTAAACTAGTGTGAACTAGGAATCTTTTAGCTAGGCATTTGCAATCCACAACTGCCCACACAGAGATATTTATGGAAATTGGAGATGATTGTAGATAGGGTTAGCACAAGGCTGAATTAAATCAAACTGCCCTTTACCTCTTTAAAAGCACTGCGCCTCTTTAAAAGGGCTCAGTAAAACTATCCGTAGGACTAGTTATAAAAAGACACTGACTGAGAGTAATTTAAAATCTTGTCATGAAAGGTGTCTCATGGGAAAGAAAGACCAAAAACCATTATTAACCATGTCTATATTCCCAGCATCTGTTCCAGCAGATAAAATTACTCAACGCATGGATGAACTTTGGTGTCAAGAGGTTGCTAACTATGTATACTTAGCACTTGGCAAATAATAATAATTTCAATAACAGTTGTAATTGAAATGGGGAAAAAAGGTGGAGAGACAAGAATTCACATGGTATGTGCAGTGTTATTAGAGAACACGCCAAAACTTGAATTCTTATCACAGTTACCTTGGGATACCAAGTGGTAAGGGACATCTGAACCTCTCCATCATCACCATCTGTAACTGGTAACCATAGCCAGCTGGAGCAAGAATTGATAGGGAGGGTAAGTCTGGAGAAAGAGCCTCTATTAGGAGATGTTGACTAACAAGTCATCAGCACTGGGCAGAATGGTTTGCTTTCACCATAGATTTCTAGACATCAGAAAGCAATTTGAGGAGAGTTCCCTTCTGAAACAGTTGCCTGGTTACCATTCACAGGAGATTGACAATGGTTAGTAAAGTGCTATTACTGTCCATTAAGAAACGTGTGTGTGGAAGGTGATGCAGTAATGTCTGGTTAATCTGAGAGCTATTTTAGTAGAGAAGAGGAAAGGTAATCAAAGAGAAAGATAATTGAATAGAATTATTCATCAATCCAGACCATGCCTTTTCATAGCAGATTAGGACTCTTGATAAGGCAAAAAATGTGTTCAGTGTTGGTTTGGAGAAGAGAAGAATAGCTCTCTAGGTACTAGTTAGTATTTCATCTCATGAGGTGGCCCATTAGAAGCATCTAGGAAGCCCACCAACATAAGAGTAAGGCAATCCTGCTCTCCCATTGATCTTCTGCTGCTGTTTAATTAATAAAATCCAGGGTATTAACCAAGGATAGATCTATGCTCCAGGATTTTTTCTTCTCCTCTTTTGAAGGCAAACTAGCAATTCACACCACAAATTGTGACAACATATTCCAGTGGTTGATTATACAGCATGTCAAGAAAATTTGCTAAGCTCTACTATTAAGTTTCATTATGTGGCTTCTGGTTTTAGTATTACAGGAGTTCTACTTTTAGTATGTACAGTATTATTCATCCTTTTTATTCCTGACCATTATTTTAAAAAACTTCAGTTATATTCTTTTATAAGTAGCTTATAAAAAATGAGCCATAGTGGTCAGAATGCAGTACTGCAGGCTTCTTCTGCTGATCACCAGCTGCCAGCAGTTTGGCAGATTGAATCTCACCAGGTTCAAGGTTGACTCAGCCTTCCATCCTTCTGAGGTTGATAAAATGAGGACCCAGTTTGTTGGTGGCAATATACTGACTATGTAAACTGCTTAGAGAGGGCTGTAAAGCACTGTGAAGCAGTATATAAGTCTTAGTTTTATTGCTGTTGCTAGATATTCTCCAATCTAAACAGCTCCAGTTATTGCATATGTCTTCCTATATTACATCAAGTCCTCTGGTCATCTTTGTAGCCTCTTCCTGGATCTTCTACAGCTCTACAAATAACCTCCTGATATATTGTAATTAAAACCATGCACAGTAATCTAAGTATTTCAGTGCTATAGATTTGTATAGGGATATTATAATATCAACTGATGTACTATCTATTCCTTTTCTAAAACCTGTGTAAATCAGAAGAAAAAAAAATCTAATCTGGATTTCCAGTTCAAATAATCCAGTTTGAAAACCTTATTTAGGGTGATGGTTTCATCAAGATGTTTTTGAATTAAGTCCTCTGGGGAAAAATAAAATCCAGTTGTTGTTGTGTTCCCACACCCCTTGTCCTAAACATGCATTGTCAAAAGTTCCCAAGACAATTCAATTTGACTATAACTGTAATACTGTAAGGCATAGAGTATGAGTTCTGATCTTCATGATCCTACTGAGAAAAAAATGGGCTTTGATCAAGAACTGTTGCCAATTGCCTGGAGAAAATCTTCTATGTAGATTTTTCCCTGGCTTTAAATGCCATAAGAAATTTCAGTTTGAAACAAAATGGTGAAGCAACAATTACATCTCTCATATCTCAGCTTTATGATGCAATTATTAATTCTCTGTTTGGTTCAGAAGGTACATCTGTTGTACCATCCCAGTAACCTACAGATACATCACTTTGGGATCCAAACATCGTTATCACTGATGAAAGAATCATGAGCATGTGCATAGTCTATACCTAGGGCAGCTGGCCTTCTGGAAACCTTTGCTATATTTTTGATTGGAGAATGTGAAATTTACATACTTTCCTGCTGCTGCGCACTAACCCAGAGATGGGATAATCAGGCCCCTAAGGCTGAATTGTCAATCTACAAACATCATATTTTCTTCAACTGCCTTGACATTTCCTTGTTATACATGGAAGGGAAGCAATTAGTGCCTTGACTAATCAACATAAACACACTTGATTTGAAAATCTGATGAATGCTTCATCTTTTATTTAATCTTTCTCAGAGTAGTTCCAGAAAGTCATAAAGAATACTTTTATGATTCCATACTATTGCAAACTGTATTAGATACAGGTAGGGGACTATTAGTTTGTTATCCAAGGGCAGGGCAGTTCTAAGAGTACACTAGGACAATTAAGGTTTTGGGAGTGTTGGACAATAAGAATAGAAGATTATACTGAATTCCTAAATGAATACTAGCAAACTATCACAGCAAATAAAGAAAAACAGGGAGGACGTATAAGTAAACAGTTTCTCAAAGTATTTGAAGAGAAAAGGTGTTGTTTCTTTGTTTGTCTGTTCATTATATATTATATTAACTTATCAGTTTCACAGATATTATGACTGTAGCCATGAAATAAAGAGATTTCTGCTACTTGGGGAAAAAACTATGACAGGTATAGACCTATATAGGTATAGACCTATAAATGAACTATTAAAGTATAGAAATATCACACTCACAACATATTGCCAAGGTCCTGATTTTCCCATCTTTTAACATATGGCCAAGAAAACAGAATCAGGAGAAAGAAAAAAATGAAGCAGAAAAGATGCCTTTGAAGCTAGGAAAAAAATATGGTTGGGATTGCATTTAATTCTAGACGAAGTAAAAACAGACAGCTCACTGGAAGTATTAAGGATGAAACCAAAGCTTAAATACATTAGATGTATATTTCCAAAGCAAGAGTAGTTTGAGAGTATCTTCATGGTTGACTGCAAAATGCTAGCAAAAGAACACAAACCCTGGGCTTAGAAGACCTTAAAGGAGCAAGTATCAGTAGGAGGAGGAGGAGAAAATGAAACTTGAAGATCAATTCCTGGTTAATAAATACTCGTTTGTTTGTTTTTGTGATAGAAGTCCATATACAATTTATAATTACCTTGAATTATTGTTTGGTATAAATACTCTGAATCCATGAGAAAAAGCAAACTACAGTTCATCTTCTTATGAATATGAGTATGAATGCAAATAAAGTTACAAATATGAAAAACCATTCTAAAGTATTAAAAGCTTTCTCTGAATTAAGAAAAATCATAGCCAGTTTCTTATTTTTCTAGTTGAATGCCATTTACAATGTAGGTGATGTTATCTTTGATATATCTCTTTAGACAAAATCCACTCTGATTAAGATGTCAGCTGTTTTACATCTTTTCAAGAATAGCCATAAAAAAAACCTACATTCAATAAGGAAATGGAGCTACAAAACTCTGAATGGTTTGGTTCATTCCTCTGTTATAAATCAAAGATATTAAAGCTCCTGCCACAAAGGAGAGAGTGTTTGGTATTGTTCATTATTTGAATTAGTTAATTGATCAACATTTCTTTGAAGGTCTTATAACATATTGCAGAAAAATACGATTCTGCGGAGTTATTCAGTTTTAACTTATGTATTGTTTCCATGTTTCACTTCTGTAATTGGTTTGATTTCTTTTGTTGATCTATAAATTTTGTAATCTGTGGTGTAGTTCTCCAAACTTGATGTCTATTTTCCATATAGTTGTCAATAGTATTTAACAAATTGATTTATTATTTCTTCAGAAGTTAAAACATACTTCTTACTTGTACGAAATTAAAGTCTTG
This sequence comes from Thamnophis elegans, assembly GCF_009769535.1. Classification (NCBI taxonomy): domain Eukaryota; kingdom Metazoa; phylum Chordata; class Lepidosauria; order Squamata; family Natricidae; genus Thamnophis; species Thamnophis elegans. The sequence goes on along the minus strand of NC_045544.1, from coordinate 41,134,692 downwards.
TTTTCTTTTGTTCTTTCCTTGGTTTATAAGCTTGGTTTATATTTATCTTGATATGCTTCTGTTAAACAATATTTATCTTCTTATACATTTCATTTACTTCCAAGAAATCTAGTTGGTTACAAGTTACCTTAATCTTTTGTTTTATATTCTCTATGAGATTCTGCTTATGCCTTGATTCAAATAATTTAAATTGTTCAGTAATACGTATTTCTGTCTTTGTACTGTGTGACTTTCTATTTTGTCTAAGAAATAAATAAGCATTTTAAATGCTTTAACATTCACACTGTGAATAAGGAAACCTCGGGAGTTGAGATGAGTTAGTTTAGAAATCTATTAGTATAGAAGAAGATTTGTAACTCAGACTGGATTTTTTTCAACTTAATAGCTTTTGGAATAATAATAGTACAGAAAAAGCTGTAAACCACAAGCTGTTAAAATAAAGAAAACAGATTTGTGGTTGATGGTTAAATGGGTAGCCATGTGGCCTGCTGAGCAACCTAGTTTGTGTTTTGACCACTCATGTCCTGAAAAACTTCCCAAATAAAGCTCTTTTTTAACAATAGTAATGTCAATAAAGATAGATTATCCTTACACAAAGAAGTATCTTTTCTCTAAACTGGCTCTTACATATTCAAACAATCCAAGTAGATTTGGAAAAGATAGATTGGCTTTGAAGGGTATGGTGGGCACAGAATTTTATTAAAATCTAAATCCCTAATTATCTCCTCAGTGTTTTTCACAATGAAGAAATTTCTGGCATTCTTCCAAATCTATTCTAACCATGTGATCTAGGATTCTGACATTAAACTACTATTACAGGAGGGGGAAAAAACCTCTTGCTTCATTACCGCTAAACTAATTAGATAGAAAGAAGAAAATAATTCTTCTATTGGTAAGATGACCTTGGACGGGGAGAAGAAAGCGTGCCTTAGGGAGTTGTTAAAGCTCTCATTGTCTGAATATTTCCCTGAGGAAGATTTAATGAAGAACTTCTATACTTGGCTTTTGAAGATGAAGCAAGCAAATATTACTGGTTGGTGAGAAACCTAAACCAAACATTGACAAGATTGCACAGAGATGTTATCCCTTTTCCCTTTCCCCTTTGAGTTGTTCGCCGCCCTGAGTCCCTCCTGGAGAAGGGCGGCATACAAATAAACCAAAACTGAAACTGAAACTTATCCCGTGTATTAGTCTCCAGTCCTTAAACACAGATCAAGGATAATCTGACTGCAAAACATCCCTAAAAATGGTTTAATTTTATGTGATTTAATAGTTTCAAATGTGCCTCTTCCCAATCTTAAGTCTCACACATCACTAGCAAAGGGGTGTAAAGAAATCAGATATTGTGAATCAACCAGACATTGATGAAGGAATCAAATCAGAATTACTACCCAATAACTAGTAGAATCAGAAGCAGATCTTGGGAACAAATGCTAAATATTCCTATGGTTCAAAAAGATTCCACCACTCCCTTGAATCATTCTTTGCCTCTGCTACCTCAGGACACATGGAACTAATAGCTTTTTACAACCTGTTGAGCAGTGGCGGGTTGCACATTTCTTTACCACTAGTTTGCCACGTGGGTGTACAGGTGCCTTCTGCGCATGCACCCAGACTTCTGTGCATATGCTTTGCTCATGCATGCGCCTTCCATGCATGCATCCAGCCTCAAAAACATGCCTAAATAGGATGGCATAGAGACGGGGCACCCATGATTTCTGCTACCAGTTCAGGCGAACCGGTCCAAACCAGTTGAATACAACCTTTGCGGTTTATTCAATAGGAGATCCTGCTGATCTTCAAGAGAAATTGATCCATTCTGTCTGGGTTTAAATTCAGCATCACTTTCTTATAAGAGGTTTAGAACTGTGGGACCTTAGAGTTCAATGTCTATATCTCATTTTAAGTTATATGCTATGGCAACTCCCAAAGTAAATATATCTCAGCCTGTTATGTTCTACTATACCATCTCTACTTTTCATGAGTAGTTCTGTGGCTCATAATTTTTCTACTGTTCTGAACTTAATCTAATTACATGCATTACATTACATCTTCCCTCTCTGATTTAAGGCTATCCTCTTTACTTTCTACATCAGTTTACAAAAATTAGAATCAGCCAAAACAAAATATTAAATATTAAAAGGCAACCAATGCCAAACTATGCTAAAGAGAAGGAACCAAATCAGAATTACTCCCCAATAAGTAGTAGAGTCACACACCATCCTAGCCAGAACCTGCATCTTGAGTTTCTTTCTGAAAACCAGCAAGGTCAGGGTTGTATAGTTTTCAAGAGATTAAGAATTTGCCTTCTACCTGAAATTAGTGGGACATGAAATTAGTGGGACATGAATTGAACTTTTAACCTCCAGGGTGTTCATGAAAACTACCAGGGTGTTTTTTTTTAAGTTTCTTCTCCCTTGGGATTTAGAAAATCACTAGAAGATAGTTTTATTCAATCAAACCTTCATAGAGCTGGGTCGTGGGGTTCAACTTAAAGTCAATCCTAGTGTTATTATTTTTATAGCTGCTTATGAAGTTAATGGTCCAGATCTTTTAGGAGCCACATTATACAATACAATACAATACAATAGCAGAGTTGGAAGGGACCTTGGAGGTCTTCTAAACCCCTGTCTAGACAGCTATATACTGTTTCAGACAAATGGCTATCCAACATCTTCTCAAAGACTTCCAGTGCTGAGGCATTCACAACTTCTGGAGGCAAGCTGTTCCACTGATTAATTGTTCTAACTGTCAGAACAATATCTTCAGTTGACTCTGCCTATCCAGAACAGCTAGGCAGAGTGGGTATGTTCTGGATTCCATCAATTCAGCAATTTTATTGTACATACTTTGTTGCTAGAACCTGCTGTCTGAGATCATATCACCAACTTCCACAAGAGATCCACTCATATTATTCCCACTCATATGTTGTTTTGGAAAGTGTGGGAAACCGAGTTGTCCTCCCAGGCCTAGGAACCAAGGTGATTGTGGAATTCCCTTGTTTTGTAATTGGTTTAAACTTGATGTTATGCTCTCCTCTCCATTTTTTTCCTTATATATATTGTTTTTATTTATAAACTACCCAAGCATTATTTAGAAATTAGGTGGCCTCAAAACTTAATCAAATTTAAAAAAATTAAAAGGTACCAGCTAACCAACCTATGTATCCTTGACAGTGCCTGGAGAATGCCAGCATGAACAGAGGCTATCTTAATAAGATCCAACTAAACAATATCTGTAGAACTCTATAGCAGCAAATCCCATGGCAGGAAGGTCAATAATCCTTTTTTTCCCTAGCTTGGCTTGTAGCTTGTGTATGTATAGCTTGTCTAGAATATTTTTAATATATTAGAGACTGGAGCAGGTTCTGACCAGTGCTGGAGAATCGGTACTGGAAATTTTGAGTCATTCGGAGAACTGGTAAATACCACCTCTGACTGGCCCTGCCCCATCTATTCTCTGCTTCCTGAATCCCGGCTGATCAGGAGCAAATGGGGATTTTGCAGTAACCTAGTAACCTTTCCCTGGAGTGAGGAGGGAATGGAGATTTTACAGTATCCTTCCCCTGCCATGCCAACAAGCCATGGACACAGAAAAAAAATTGAATCCCACCACTGAACTGAATATGTACAGTCTGGAGGACAGAAGGGAAAGGGGTGAAATGACTGAAGCCTTTAAATATATATTAAGTTCAATTTGTGAATAAGGTTCTAGTAGGCAGTATTTTCAATATTAAGCAGAAATCAAGAACATGGAGACATAACCTCAAACTAATAGTAGGAAAGTTCAAAAGTAATGTTGGAAAGTACTAAATAACTGAATTAAGTAACTGAATTTAAACATGTTTAGTGTGAACACCATAATCCAACATCATCCAATAAAAATTAAACATAAAATAAAAATAAATGAAACATAAGTATAATGATTTAAAATATGCAAACATACAAACGTAAAAAAGAAAACAGAAAAGTAAATAAACTGCAAGGGTAGATTTGATGGATCACTAGGTCTTTTTCTGCCATCAATTTTCTATGTTTCTTTGTTTAATATGAACAGCTGAATTTTTTGGGGAGGGGGGAAACCTGTCTAAAAGTCCAAGAGGTCAAAAAATATCTTGTTCATTAAATTTCATAAATACCAGAGAACAATTACATAATCCAAATGGCAGCACTTTGTTCTCAAATTTTCCATAATGCACTGTATGTCAAAGGCAGTTAATACTCATGGCCTTTCTTCATTCACATCAAATTATAAACTCCTCTCAAGCCCAATTTACTAAAAAAATACTTGACTTTTGAAGATGATCCAGAAGACCAGAGTTAACTGGCAGTGGAATATAATATCTAATGGTTACATCATTTACAAAAAAATGAATCATGAACCCCTGTCAGACAGTTGTGTTTTTTCTTGACAAAGGGAAAATGGGGACTTTCAGGACAGGAATTATGGTCTAAGGTGGCTTTGCTTTTAGTGGATCTGCTGATTGTGGTGGAAAGAAGGAACTGGATCTTCAAATTCCTCTCTGGATGAAGGAGAGGGGATTGCCCAGAGGGCTCCTGGTTGATGCTCCCCATGGTGGGACAGTACAACAGCAGTCTTCCCATGCATGCTCCTGTTTCAGCACTTGATGACGAAAAGGTTCACCAATAATGTTATGTAGGATGTACAAATGAAGCCAGTTGAGATTTTAATAGTTAAGAGGGATACATAAATAATAAAACAGGGCAACTTGGATACATGGATTTTAACTCAAAAAGATGACGTGGACAATTTTCTTATTTTGGATTTACAAAAGAGAAGTACTATACTTATGGAGGAATTCCTAAGAAAAGGAAACGAAAGAAGAAATCAGCTTTTAGGACATTACCTAAAAGGAATAATAAAAAATTTTAAAATTAAAGGAAAGGTTTATAAAACTGGTTTATTCTATCAATATTAAACTGTATAGTATATGATTTCTTTTTTTCTTGACTAGAACTGAATGATGAGGCTTTAAGATTTGTTTATAGATAGACATATGAAAAAGAGAGTTTTGTTGTATTTTTAGAGAACATGATAAGTTATGTTATTAAAATTTAAAAAGGAAGAAAAGATAAGAAATTAATTTGTGGAATGCCATTTAAAGGGATTAAAGATTAATATTTTAAAGTATGTGCTAGCTCTTGAATTGATTTTTTCAATAAATATAAATGATGAGGTTTTAAAGATTTGTTATTGGATATAACATAAGACATGGGAAAAGGAATTTTATATCCTGTATATAAAAGGTATTGTGTGAAGGTAAGGAAAGAAAGATTTGTTTGTTCAATTTCTATGGCCGCCCATCTCAGTCAATGACTCTGGGTGGCTTACAGTTCATAAAATATATTACCATAAAAAAAATTTAAATCAAAACATTTTTTGTTGTTTTTACAACTCTTTGATCTGGATCGAGCTGAACTTAGGGCAACTGAGTTGAGCTGAGCATTTACTGGCCGAATATTTTCTCTTTTTACCCTGATACAGAAACATCTGCTGCTGCCTGGGCTTGAACTATGAACCTGCCAAGTGGAAGGTGAGCATCTTCACCTCTAGGCCATGGCATACATAATAAATAAAATAAAATGAAATAAAATGAAATAAAATGAAATAAACTAATAAACTAATAAACTAATAAACTAATAAACTAATAAACTAATAAAATAATAAAATAATAAACTAATAAACTAATAAAATAATAAAATAATAAAATAATAAAATAATAAAATAATAAAATAATAAAATAATAAACTAATAAAATCAAAAATAAATAAAATAAATAAAATAAATAAAATAAATAAAATAAATAAAATAATAAATAAAATAAAATAATAAATAAAATAAAATAATAAATAAAATAAAATAATAAATAAAATAAAATAATAAATAAAATAAAATAATAAATAAAATAAAATAATAAATAAAATAAAATAATAAAATAAAATAAATAATAAAATAAACAAATAAAATGCAGTAAAAACATCACAAAATTCAAGATACACAAGAGAAAGTTATTTGGCCCATTAGCAATATATTCAGGAAACAGGACCTTTGGCACATTCGGTGCTCCAGATTTGGGAAAATAGCTAAGTTTTCAAGGCCTCACAAAAGACTAACAGGGTTGAGGGAATTCTGATCTGCCAAGGAGAAGATGTTCCATAGAGCAAGGACCACTGCAGAAAAAGTATGAACTTGATTTATTCATATATGTTGTTATGTTCGGTAGCTCTTAACGGACCTTTGTAGATTAAGATTGAAAGATGAGGCTTTATTATTTCCCAATAGATGAAAGAAATGCTGAAGAGAATTTGGGTTGAAATATAAGAGAAGGTATTAAGTTACTGAAAATGTTTGTATTTATCTTGATGAAAAGACAAATAATTTCTTTCTATATTTCTTTGTTGTTCTTGTTTTCCATTTTTACCCACCCCCCCTTTTTTTTTCTTTTGCATTTTCTATTTATTTTTTCTTTTTAAAATTTTCTTTAGTTTCTATTTTTATCTTTCCATTTTTAAATTTCAACGACAAACATCATTACCACAGAAAGATCGGGTTCAGAGACAGTTCTGTATTTCTTCTGGTTGTCCTCCTTCTCTCCCTCCCTCTCTTTCTTTCTTTGTGTATGTGTGTGTGTGTGTGCGTGTCAGTGGTGGGTTACGACTGGTATGCCCAGTACGGACATACCAGTGCCTGCCGGGAGCACCAGGTACCCTTTGGGTATGGTGCTCCAGAGGGCCCGCCCACCCACCCGCGGTCCTTACTGGTATTTGAGCTCTTTGGGGCTTCCGCGCACGAAGCGTGTAGTACCTGCACAACGTTCCACCAAGCAGCTGGAGCATTGTGGAAGCATCACGGAGCATCACAGCGGTAAGTATGCATGTGCATGCTGCACACATTCATGTGGTGGATGGTGGGCCCTGTTGCACCGTACCGGTTGCAATGGGATCTGGAACCACCACTGGTGTATGTACGTATGTATGTATATGGATGTATGGATGTATATAGTATATAATGCAGTGATGGCTAACCTTTTCAGCACCGAGTGGAACTGGAGCGCATGCATGCATGTATGTGCATGGTCTCTTGTGCATGCTGGAGCACTGGAACCCAGAAGGGAGCAGCTGTCCAGTGCACATGTATGCCCCAGAACTCAGAAGAGCAGCTGGCGGTGGTGCACATGCCCACGTAGAGAGGCCTCTACGTGACACCTCTGCATGCGTGCCATAGGTTCACCATCACAGATATAGTGTCTATGTATGTGCGTGTGTGTTCACATGTGTGTGTTTCAAATAAACAAATTCCTGTGTGAAGCAGGATTTTGATCCTTAGCAGAGATCTAAGCTCCAGGAACTGTGATGTAGCTACAAGAAAAGTGGAGTGGAGGCAGTTGTGCTAGCCATTTCCTTTTCAAATGCGTCACAAAATCAGAATATTTTTTTTCTGGATAAAACAGGACAACAAAGTGTCAATGGGATTTTAATGCTTGCAATCATGGACATTTGCAGAATGGGTCAAAGAAGGCAAGTTGTTGCTTGCATCAGCACATCCAAACCTTGACTTTTTGCATATATGTTAATGCCACCTTTATGGTTAAAGGAGGGTGTCTATTATTGTGCTTCAATGAGCACACAATTGCTATTTCCATCATCACCTCCTCTATCCCTAAGACAATTGAAACATGTAGTGAAGAAGTTCAACAGAACTGCAAAGTTTTTTGAGGATGGGTAATGAAGACAGAAAGGAGAGAAGTATGTTCATTGATACTGGGGATGATTGATTAATTAAGTGCTAAGTCCAGCACTCTCTCTCTCTCTCTCGCTCTCTCTCTCGCCCCCTCCCTCCTTCCCTCTCTCCTTCCCTCCCTCCCCCCTTCCCCTCCCTCTTCCCCCCTCTCTCTCACACACACACCACAGAGAGAGAGAGAGTTCCCTCCTCTTCCATCTTGTGAGCATGATTTTACTTTTGATTATATTGTCATTTTATTGAATTAGGAATATTTATTTCTAATGTTTTAATGCTGCAAACCACTCAGAGCTTTGAAACAGAACTGAGCTGCAAATAAATTTAATTAATAAATAATCAGTGGTGGGACTTCCTCATAGAAGTATTATGGTTTCAACAAGGTAGATTTTCTACTGTCTGAGTAGGTAAGACAAACTGCTAGAGCCAGTTAGAAAATCACTAGCAAAATAAAAAGTTTTTTTCTTGGTGTATGATGTTATGATGTCTTTATTCGACAATTTGGTTTCCTTCTTATGCTCTGAAAGGAAGTTGTGGTTCATTTCCCAAACTGTCAAGCTTGGAATAATTAGAACACCTATCAGAAATATGTCCCTTAATTTCACAGGTGTGGAATTTCATAGCTAAGCAAGGATAAGAAAGTTTAGCTCAAAGTGTCCTGAATGCTACAATAAAGATGAAACTGAGCACACCTCTTTTATTTCTCTATAACTGGCAAGATGTTTGTGTGTATATATATGGGAGGTAGGGAGGGAAACTACTTCCTGTTGCATAGTGAAGGAACTTAGCACCTACCCCTCTCCTAGAAGAATGAAATATTTTAGGAAATATTAAAAATGCAGAATATTATATTTCCCTGGATGAGAAAAGGAGAAACATGTTTTTTAAAGACAAAGCAGTTCCCTGTAGCTTCTTGTCATCATCCCCCTTGTCAATGGGCCATTAAGACCTGAACCAGTCTATTCTACATAGCAAACATCTACTCATTCAGGCAGAGCCATTACATTGCCCTTTCTTGCACCACCCATCAAGTTTCAACCAAACTTAGCACACAGACAATCTACTATGACTTCTGAAGTCTAGCTATGACCTCTGACAACAACCAATCAGGATAGTCTTCCTGTGACCCAGGAACTTTAAAGCCCAGAGAGGGCATAAAACCCAGGGATTCTCAGCATCTCTTCCCTTTCACCCCAGGAGCTTCAAGGCATGTGATCCTGTCAACCATTAAACCATCTTTCCAAACAGCATCCATGTTTCCAGTGTTTTTTCCCCCACTTGGAACTGAACCCAGATGGACATTTCTTCCAACAATAGGAAGCATCCAAAGAGTTAGTAAGAAAAGACAGGCAAACGAACAAACATAGAAAGGGTGTAAAATTCCCTAGTCTACATTCCTGTGTGTCAGATCTTCTAGCTTCTAGCTTTTGTCTATAATCACACAGCATTGAAATAGTCCTCTAAATTATCAGCCATGCCTTTATTAACTAACTTATCTCACAGTTCATTAGCTAGACCTTTCTGAAATTGATCTACTAAAAATGATTCATTCAAGCTAATAGACCTAGCATGCAGCTGAAGTTCTGCTATATATTCACACTTTTTACTTATCTTAGCACAATCTGTGAATCTCCTAGTTAGGAACAGGGTCATCAGAAGCAACTCTAAATGTCTAAAATGAATATAGGTACCCATGATACATTGACTGTGATAAGAACTTTTCACTTGGCAGCTCCATTTGTTAAGAGCCCAAGAATAAAAGCCATTTGATTTGTGATCCATACATTGCAACTGGGAAAACCATAACCTTGACTATATCCACTTTTGTTGGCAGGGTGATGTCTCTGTTTTTTAGTATGCTGTCTAGATTTGCCATAGCTTTCCTCCCCAAGAGCAAGCATCTTTTAATTTCTTGGCTGCGGTGCCCATCTAAAGGATAAAGTCTTCTCCTTTTACAGTCTATTAAATCAAGTTAAGAGCAGGAGTACATTTGAAGATTATCTCCTACTAGATTTGTTGCTAATGTTGACTTTAACATTATATACTGCTTTAGTAGACCGCATTTGGAATACTGCATCCAATTTTAGTCATGGTGTTACAAAAAAGATATTGAGACTCTGGAAGAGCAACAAATATAATTAGGGGACTGGAACATACGCTCAACTGTTGCAGGAACTGTGTATGTCTAGTCTAACAAAGAGAAAGACTAGGGGTGACATAATAGCACTCTTCCAAAGCTATCACAAAAAAGGGGGGCAACCTGTTCTCTAAAGCCCCTGAGGGCAAGGTAAAAAGTAATGAATGGAAACTTATCAAAGTGTTCTGACCCATCCTTCACAGAAGCAAGAATAGTCTCCCTGCAAAGAAAAACTCCTCTTTATTTACTCATTGAGAATTAACTGTGTTCACCAACAGAAAGTCCAGGCAAGAGTCCTGCAAGTTAATTGAAACATTAGTTGTTATCAGCTCATTATGATAAATGGAAGGCTGTGAGCTCCCAGCCAAGAGGCTGCAAATTAAGTCTGTTCAAACAGAGAAACAGACAAACCTCAGATCAAGCAAGGCAGTCTTTGTCACATGAAACAAACATTCCAGAAATGGGAACTGTTGTCTGAGACAACCAAACCACTCCCCTTTCCTCCTATTTATTCCTCAGCCAGGGAGGGGCCAGTCAGTGTTTGTTTTGCTTCTTGAACCAGCTCATTGTCCTCCGTTGTTCACCTCTCCTATTTGCTCTGCGCATACGTGCATCTGGAACAGGCCCCAGCTGCTCCTCCTCCTCATTCATCTCTGACTCCAAATGCAGTTGCCTCTCTAGCTGGGAAATGGCAGACGGTCCTGGCTCTATCTCTGTGTCCAATGCTGAGTATCCATCAGAGCCTTCCTCAGGCTCCAGAACTGGGCAAAGTTCTTACCCAACCTCCTAAGGTCCAAGTCTGGCAGGCCACAACCTAAAAGAAATTTCCCAACTGTGAGAAGAATTAATCAGTTGCCTTCAGAGGTTGTGAATGCACCATCACTAAGGTGACCAGATGTCCTGCTTTTGGCGGGACAGTCACGATTTCTAACAATTTGTCCCACGTCCCGTGTCATTTTTAAAAAGTCCCGATTTTGGCTTCATGTTGAAAGGGCAATGGATTTGCTTAAGAAATCCTAACCGGGGCAAGACAAAAGACACCCTGTCTAACCCCTCTCTATGTCTCAGTACTTTCATTGAAGATATTAAAATGTTAAAGCAAGAAAATGGAAAAAAAAAACCTTTTACTTCCTTTTATAAGAAAAGATGACCCAGTACCATAGAGCTCAGGAAATATTTTGGCTAGAGAAGTAGCAACTGTTCCTTCCTGGATTTCCCAGAGGGGAAGGGCATGGAGGTAGGTCGGCTCGTGTGGGAAAAATGGTGGCTCCTCATCTCTATCAAGGTTTCTTTGAAAAATATTTCCCTAGGACTAATTTTACCATTTTAATTTGCTCAGTTCTTTGTATTAACATCTACATCATTCTGGGTTGACTTGGAGTGCCTGCCTGCTGGTAAGTGAGCCAGGTTTTTTTCTTTTATTTTTTTAATGTATTTTAAAATAATATTTTATTTATTGTGCATAGGATTTTTTTAAATAGTTTTATTCTGTGTGGATCCTTTTTTTAAATTGTCTTAGACTATTTAAAAAAGATTCTATCCAAAATAAATTGAAATGAACCATTTTTAAAAAATCGATGCACAATACTTTGAAATGTATTGTGCATAGAATTTTTAAAAATAGTTTTACTTCAATTTATTCTGTGTGGAATAGTTTGAAATGTTTTACTTCAATTTATTCTGTGTGGATTCTTTTTTTAAATTGTCTTAGACTATTTAAAAAAAGAATCTATCCAAAAGTATTGTGCATAGAATTTTTAAAAATGGTTTATTTCAATTTATTTTGGATAGAATCTTTTTTTAAAATAGTCAGGACACTGAATTTGCACTTTTAATAATCAGGAAGCACATACTGAGTTTCTTTGAAAGAAAATCCAATAATTTAAAAATCCAATAATTTGTTTCCTAGTATAATTTGATTGCTTATTAGTAACCTATGACTATCACTAAGTGTTGTAGCTTATGATTCTTGATTAATGTATTCTATTTTATTTTTCTTTATGTACACTGAGAGCATATTCACCAAAGACAAATTCCTTGTGTGCCCAATCACACTTGGCTAATAAACTATTCTATTCTACTCTACTCTACTCTATTCATTTCTATTTCAATTCTAAGAAGGAGTTTAACTTCTCTCTCTTGAAAATGTAAGCTAGCATAAGACATTATAATGCAAGCTAGCCTTAGCTTTCAAACAGTTTATTTAGTCACCAAAGTTACAATGGCATTGAAAAAAGTGACTGATGACCATTTTTCACACTTAGCGACCATTTTCACACTTAGCGACCGTTGCAGCATCCTCATGGTCATGTGATCAAAATTTTGATGTTTGGCAACAGATTCGTATTTATGATGGTTTCAGTGTCCTGGGGTCATGTAATCGCCTTGTATGACCTTTTGACAAAGTCAGATGGGGAAACTAGATTCACTTATGTTACTAACTTATCAGCTGCAGTTATTCACTTAAGAACTGTGTCACGAAAGGTGCTATAATGGGTTTAGTGACCAAAGTTACAATGGTATTGAAAAAAGTGACTGATGACCATTTTTCACACTTAGCAACCGTTGCAGCATCCTCATGGTCACGTGATCAAAATTTTGATGTTTGGCAACAGTTACAATTTATATTTGTAAATTGTAATTATGTTGAAATAAAAAAATATTAAAATACTATTTTTGCGATGTATGAAATGTTTGTTGCTCTGTATAAAATTTTTAATCAAGCCCCCCCCCCCCCCGTCAAATGTATCCCTCTTTACCAATCTGAAAATCTGGTCACCTTAACCATCACTAGACGTTATTAAGAAGAGTTTGGACAGCTATTTGTCTGGAATGGTATAGGGTCTCTTGCATGAGCAGAGGGTGGGACTAGAAGATCCTCAAAGTCCCTTCCCATTCTGTTATTCTGTTATTGGGACTCAGTAGTGAAATCATCTACTATTACTGCTTGTATTCATGCATATACTGTATTACTGTGATAAATTATGGCATCTTACGCTTGTGGGAAGAACTTGATTTTTATACCCAACACAGGCTAAAAAAAAATCTGGCAGCTGTGATGTCACATTGTTGTGTATGTAATAATAATAATATGCCATTCAAAATCTGGTGAAATAATCTCATATTTCAGAACCTTGGAAACTGGATATGTGTCTCTTGGTTCTTTCACAAAAATCATGAAAGAGTGGAGCAAGAGACATCAAAGTAAAGCTACATTTGTGCAAAAAACTTTGGCAAAAGTGTAATAAAATATAAATATTAAAAATTGACAAAAGTTATTCCTTCCTTCCTTCCTTTTTTCCTTTCCTTTCTTCCACGATAAAATGTCAACATTTTATCAAACTGAACTACGTTTTGATGCTTTGTCTGCATGTTTTTTGTGGGGGTATTGTAAATATAAGTGTCCATATACATACTCAAAGGGAAAGACCACATTGTTCATTCATATACATTCTGGTTCAATTATTTGATTGCTTGTTAGATTTTCCTCCTGCCTTACATTTAGGAATTAAAGTTGGCATATGTTATACATCTTTCATTTTTTTTCCTTACAATAATCCTGTGGGCAGAGAATGATTGTTCTGAAATCACCCAGGAGGTTTCTTGGCTGTTGGGCATTCTACCTGAAACATATGATAAAAAGACCACATACTTGATCTTGCACATCTTAACTGCAACTAGAATTGTATTTGCACAACAATGGAAAGATGATGAGATCCTGTCTGAGGGGAATGTGATCAAGAAAATTTTAGATTGCGCAGAAATGGATTATTAAGGATAAACTTGCTATTAAGGATAAAGAAGAAATGGAATACTTCTTGACATGGGACATATTTTATCTGTGGCTAAATAATAGTAGTTAGAAAGGAGGAGATACAACTGGAGGAAATGGTAAAGAGAGTTGTTAAAGAAGATGATGTCAAAAGTTAAATATTAATGTTACAATATTATTATGTTATTATATTATTAATATGATGGCAAGGAATTATAACAACAAAAATGTATAATATGATTACTTAAGCACATTTGTACCCAGAACACACACTGTTTGATGAAAATTGGATGTTACACAAATAAAACAAATAAAACTTGAAAACATTTTTTAGATGCTTGGCAACTGACTCATGTTTATGATGGTTGCAGTCATATGAGGGATCATGTGATCACCTTGTGTGACCTTTTGACCAGCAAAGTCAATGTGGAAGCCAGATTCATTTAACAACAACGTAACTTAACAATTGCAATGATTCATTTAACAACTGTGGCAAGAAAGGTTGTAAAATTGGACAAAACTCACTTAACAAATGTTTCATTTAGCAACCTAAATTTATGGGCTCAATTGTAGTCATAAATGGAGGATTACCTTTATTTGAAAATCCTAGTCCAACACCCTAATCCCTAGCTGCTAGGTGTTTTGAAAACTGGAAGCCTATGACATGTTGCAGTTCAAATAGAATGTCTGCTTTTGCAATCTTGCTATCATATTTGGTATACTCTAAGCTCTGAAGGCCAGTTTCAAAATATGAACGAAGCATTTGGTAGCGGTTACCTTTGTCAAAGTACTTCAGCACAAGTTCTTTGTCAAATGCTTGCAGGAAGCAAACAATCTCATGATCAGTATTGTGGTACTTCTGCCAAACAGCAGACCTCCAAACTAGAATCTAGGACAGTGATAAGAATGCATGCAAACATAAGCAAGACAAAAGGAACGCAGTGGTGTTATTCTTCTAAATGCTAAACTTCATTGCTCACAGACAACATGGACATTGTTTGTATGCACAATGGTGCATATTGTTCCAAAGCACCAGAGAGGAAAGAATGATTTTTCTCAATCCCAGAGCAAACTTTGCAATATAAAAGGCCCCACAATTCTGATAAAATTATAGTATACATCGAAAATGGAATCTAGAGAGGGCAAGAAAAGCCTATAACACAACTCAGGAGGTGGCAAGGAATATGATATTTTGCTACCAAGTGCAATGTAAACATCTGAGTCTTCTGAAATTTAGTTGTATATCTCTTGGATTTCACAGAAATGGTATTCCACTTTGCTTTCTATGACATTCTTCACAAAAGTTTATGACAGATTTATCTAGATAACATTTTATAACCATAAATACATAGCTCAATATCATTCTTCTGCTTTCATTAGAATCCAGAATGGGAATATTATCTGTAGATGATATAAATATTTGTCGTTTAGGAGAACATGGCCTATAAATACATTAATATCTATTTGAACATTGGGCTATTTGATGCAGAATAGGGCAGGCATACGGAGAAGTAAGGATTTGTAAAATGGTTGAATAGAGGTGCATGTTTTGTTTTGAAGCTAGGAGTTCCCTTTTATATTTGTTGCCAATATAGATAGTTCTCTTCTTACAACCTACAATTGTCACTTAACAATTATTCAAAGTTATGACAGACCCTCCCAAAGGTACTTGCAACCCAGTTCCAATTGATGCTCCCACACCCCCATGCTCATATGACCCCATTTTGGGTGATCAGCAGCTGTCCTGCATTTATGGCATTTTGCAGCATCCTATGGTCATGCAATCATGATTTAATACATTTCTGCCAAAAACCAGTGCTTATTTCTGGGTTTCAGCAAAAATGCCCTAGTAAACAATGAGTTTGCCAAAAAAATAATGTGATCAAATTGGGTCAGTCACATGATAACCCACTTTACAACCACACCGCTTATGATTGTAATGGGCAGGCTCCATTACAGTCATATGTTGAGGACGTACTATATTTTCCAGATGGATGTCCCAGTTCCAAATTTAGAAATAGTTGCAGCAATTTAAATAGAAATGTAATATATCTCATCATAGCTGACCATAGGAAACCCACAATGTAAGATCTCCTGTTGTCTATCAACTGGTAGTAGAGAGATCCTTGGTGCTTTCTGAGCTTAGTTGTTTTCTTGTAGACATCTCATTACCCAAATTAGGTAACAACATCAGTCTAGTAAGGAATGGGTTTTTTTTTCAGTCCATGCTCTAGTGGCTTGCCCTGTCAGTGTTGGTGGGAGTGATCTTGATGGTTCTTTGGTTGCGCTGTTTACTGTTAGCTTGTTTGGCAGTTCCTTGGTTGAAATATTGTTTACTTCTGGATTATAAAAAGTCAAGAAGTGCTTCTACTGGTAGTAGAACACTGTCTCACTATTGGAGTGTATGCAGTCTTACTGTATTAGGCTTAATAACTTTGTTCTTTGTAAATTTGTCTAATCCCTTTACAAAGTCATTTAACTACATAGCTATCATACTTTGTGATAGTAAGTCTCATAACTTGTAGGAAGCCCATATCTGTCCCCCAGTCCCGAGCATTCTGATTGTTATTGTGAAATGAGGAGAGGTCGTCTGAAAAGAAATGCAAATAAAGAAATTATTACAGACATTTCTGCTGAAAAGCTCAGATGCCTTGAAGATGAGCTATCACTTATTCTCCTGTTGAGTTTCATCAATATTTCATGAAAATCTCAAGTCTTCTTCCACTGTATTCATGATATGCTGTAAAAGTAAGAATGTTTGGTCATTTTGCTCAATCATTGTTTCCATGGCTCTGTTTTGCTGTTCATCTAGGTCTGATCATATATATATACTTAAAGTCACAACCCCTGGTATGCCCAAGTATGGGAGGAAGGTCACACTTCCACTCTCTGTCATTAGGCTCGTCACAAGAGTCCATCCAGACAGAAACCCAATATTTTTTACTGTTGCCTTTTTTGTTACATTTGTTATATTTATGCTGATAAATAAATAAATTTATTTTATTCCCAAAAAACTTGGGTATGGCTAGCTGATGAGAGCTAAATAGCTTGAAATAGATCTATACTAGTCTCCCTTTATTTATTTATCAGCATAAATATAACATATATATATTTATGTTATATTTATGCTGATAAATAAATAAAGGGAGACTAGTATAGATCTATTTCAAGCTATTTAGCTCTCATCAGCTAGTGACTTTAAATATATATATATATATATATATATATATATATATATATATATATATATATATATATATATATATATATATACTTAAAGTCACAACCCCTGGTATGCCCAAGTATGGGGGGAAGGTCACACTTCCACTCTCTGTCATTAGGCTCGTCACAAGAGACCATCCAGACAGAAACCCAATATTTTTTTACTGTTGCCTTTTTTGTTACATTTGTTATATTTATGCTGATAAATAAATAAAGGGAGACTAGTATAGATCTATTTCAAGCTATTTAGCTCTCATCAGCTAGCCATACCCAAGTTTTTGGGAATCGAACCTGTGCTCCATTGCCTCCCAGGCAGGGAGTTAACCTTTTGAGCTACAGAGAACAACTCCTTTATCAGCCAGCCAGGGTGGGAGGTATATACTTAAAGTCACAACCCCTGGTATGCCCAAGTATGGGGGGAAGGTCACACTTCCACTCTCTGTCATTAGGCTCGTCACAAGAGACCATCCAGACAGAAACCCAATATTTTTTACTGTTGCCTTTTTTGTTACATTTGTTATATTTATGCTGATAAATAAATAAAGGGAGACTAGTATAGATCTATTTCAAGCTATTTAGCTCTCATCAGCTAGCCATACCCAAGTTTTTGGGAATCGAACCTGTGCTCCATATATATTAACTGAGTGGTTAGAAATGGCCTTAATTTTTTTTAAAAAATTGCACATATGGCTCAATGCAATGCTATGGATATATTATTTTTTAATTTTTGAAGACAATTCTCAACTAATCACAGTAATGCACCAAAAGGTAGTGCAGAGGAATCTCTATTTACTTATCTAAAGTGATCCCATCTTTCCAAGAACTATCAAAAGATTAACTTTCAAATATCAGAATGAAAGTTCAGTTTCCCCCAAAATGATGTCCTAGTTTTCCTGTTGCATAGAGGAACTATTTCTTTAAACAGTCCAAAAACTTGTCCCATGAATTAATTTTACATAAATCTTAATATGGAGGGTCACCTTCACAAGTTCTGCCTTCATTTCTTAATGGGATTTCTGTTACAGCTTCTAAGGAATTTATATAAAAAAAATAAAAATTGAATTCCTTAAGAAACTGAACATTGTTAGCCTCAAATATTTAATCAATAAATACAATTCATCTCTAGTTGAGAACTGCTTCCACAATTCTCTGCCAAATCAAGGTTGTAGGCAAAACTGTAAATCTTGAACTGTCTCCCTGTAAACACAATGGTCTCAAATTGTGATTAACATTCAGATGTGAATGTCACGTCACCAAGATTAAAACGCCTCCAAAGTCTGAACTTTTCCTTAGCTGATGTTTTCAGTTAATGTATACACCATAATCTGCACACATAAATGAAAATCAATAATGAGTTAATGGAAAGAAAATGCTGTAGGGTTCTTCCAGGAGGATTCTTACAGGGAAAGCAAAACAAGCACTTGAAGTTAATGAATAAAATGAGTGGATTGTTTTGTAGACGAAACAGGTCATGAACTAGCCAAGTTTTTCATATGATGCTTATCTTGGACGCTCACTCTTCCAGTGAGCAAAAGAGTTTCTACTGTATAAGACCTATAAGAACAGCCCCTCCTAATGAAACTGTGGTGAGAAACAGCTAGCATTACATGGCCTGCGCTTAGCTTCTCACAACAAAAGGCCAATAGATCTTACCTTTATCAGACATACAGAAAATAAATTTTCGAGGATCTGCGCCTTGCACATGATGGATGTAATAACTTTCATGACACAGTTTCTGCTTTTGAGGGGAAAAAAGACATAGCAATTTCCTGTGTAAGCTTCTAATGCGCTTTATATTAATTTCCAGAAAGCAAAGGAAATATTTTTCTCAAATCATTTTACACACCATCTTTCACATTAGTAGGTTTTGTGTGTGCCGTTAGCTTGTACAAAAGTTACTTGTAAACTGCTCAGAGTCACTTAGAAAGTGAGATGGGTGGTGTATGCTGTAAATGTGATTATTGTTATTTTTTAAATGTAGCCATGGTTTCATCTGGCCAGCTTTCCCACAGAACATTGTGTATTTTCTGTTTGTCATCTGAAATTATAAGTAGGAGACCAGTTCCTCTTTATGGGGATTATTCTGAATACAGGTAGTCCTTGACTTACGACCACAATAGAGGCCCAAAATTTCTGTTGTTAAGTGAGACATTTGTTAAGTGAGCTTTGCCCCATTTTATAACCTTTCTTGCCTCAGTTGTTCAATGAATCACTGCCATTGATAAGTTAGTAACCCGGTTGTTAAGTGAATCTGGCTTAACCATTGAATTTGCTTGTCAGAAGGTCACAAAAGGGGGTCACATGACCTTGGGACACAGCAACTGTCATAAATATGAACCTGTGGCCAAACATCTGAATTTCATCACATGATTATGGGGATACGGCAATGGTCATAACTATGAAAAATGGTCATGTCACTTTTTTTCAGTACCATTGTATCTTTGAACAGTCACTAAATGAACTGTTGTAAGTTGAGGACTATCTGTACAGAATAACAGAGGTGGAAGGTGCCTTCGAGCATTTCTGGTGCAACCCCCTGCTCAAGCATAAAGCCCTATATCTAATGCCATCAAATTATTCTTTCTGTGATAAATTAAATGATTTTCATAATACAAGTTTTCATTCAGTTGGCTAGAGCACTTGAAGGCTCAGCTACTTGGATACTGTATGTCTACAATAAAAGGTCCTTAATTTTCCTAAAAGCATTAGAGTGATAGTTAAAAGAAAGAAATGGTCAGGAGGATAAGGGAATCTTATTTATATACCTAGGATTGAAAGTTTTGTAGAATATAGGTCCTTTCTTTCATCTGCTAGCAATAAAGGTGGTCCACAAATCTGTTATAATATATGATCCAAAGTTAATGTATTGTAAAGCTGATTAATATACAAGGAAGACAACGAAGATTACCAGGCATCATGGTTTAAGTTTATGGGATTGTTCCATCTATATCACCATCTACCAGCCTCCCCCTTTTATTTTCTGTTTAAATAATTATGATTATTATATTTAAAGTTGTATGTGCTATTCGGATGTATGTCTATTTTTTTGGTTAATTGGTTAAATAATGAACAAGCATTAAACTCATTTAGTTCATTTATACTCATTAAATATTAAATAATTAAATTAATTTCTAACATCTATCTAGAACATCTATCCATTAGATCCTTAGAGTTGATACCGACTTGACAACATGTAATCAGTGAATTCGTAGAATTAAGTTTATATATGAAAAGAACTCCTATTCTGCATAGAAACAGCAAAATGAATAAGCAAAAAAAAAAACATTCTTATTAGTGCCAGGCTTAGATTGTCAACAGACAGGTGGCATGACATCTGTGTGTGCTTTGGGAGCAACAAGGATTGGTGAGCATGAAGCCAGCCTAGTAACTCAGTCGCAGAGTGGAAGGATTCAATATTATTTCAATCACACAGATATTCTCCCAACAAACCATGCCACAATGTAGGGATTTGGGATTGAGGCTTGGAAGCAAAACGGGCCAACCAGAAGTTGTGTTTTTAAAAAATCCCATGAACACTTTTAGAGTGCAGAAGCCATTCCCATAAAAATGGAAGTGGAAAACACAATTTAGGCTCTCAGATTTAACCTGCTGCCCAGTGCTGGTTATAATTGAAAGCATCCCCAATAGATGGCAGTATAATCTCTCATTTAAGCAAAACCAGTGAAGATGCCTTCAATGTTTGGTTCCTCTGTTAAACTGTTTAATGTTTTCCAATGTAAATTGGAACCTTCCTTTCTGTACTTTCCCATAGCTTCAGTCCCTTATTCTGTATCCTACCCACTGGAATGATAAGAGAAGAAGGCTTGGTCTTTAGCTATTCGAAGAATGCTGTATTGTCCCCCAAAGCCTTCTCTTCACCTGGAAAGAACATGAATAGAAATACTTTAAATGTATAAATGATTGTGATTGATACTAAAACTGTATAAGGAGATATTGAAAAATGGAAGAATGGAAGATGGAAGTTGATTTAACTATGGAAATATGAAAAACAGAATAGGTGGAAAACACGTCTTTGAATATTATAGCGATATGAAAGGGAGGAAAAAGTTAAAATAGGTATAGAAAGTAGTGGGGAAAAATAATAATTATATATTAATATGTTAAGATATACAAAAGGACAGAAAGGTGGTGCATAAAGGAAGGGTGATAATAAAAGACATGTATAAATAATATGAAACAATGGAAATGAAATGTAATATTTAGGAATAATAAGACTATGTTTATGTGTACTGAAATGTATGTTACCCAGTTACCACACCATTCACACATTGATATGTATAAAGAATATAAAAAAATAAAAATTTCATTGAAAAAAGTCTTATCTTCTCTTTTTCATATATTGTTTATTAAACACTTTTAAAAGGAAGACAAAAGTTAATGCAAACTAATATGAAGTAAGACAAAGAAAAGAGAAATATTTTTTAAGCGAAAAATTCAAGAAAGAGAAAAAAGCAAAAGAAAAAGAAAAATATCCAATCTTCTTTTGTAGAAATTATAGTACAGTTACAAATCTATATCTTACTCTATAGCTACAATCTAACCCTCTTATTTCTATAATGTATCTTGTCTAATCATCAAAACAATAAACCACAAATTCATGTTTTTTTTTCTCTTTTATGCAAAATGTCTACAAGGGATTCTCAGTCATCAATAAACATACCGGTAGATATTGCCTTTTTTTCTCAGATCAAAGAAATCAATGTAATTATCACAGGAAGTTCCATCATGTTCACCAACCATTCCTCTATTGTGGCTAGTACCACATCTTTGTGCATAGAGTAACCTTGCTACAGTTGTTATGTACAAAGACAAAGTTCCACAACTTGTTTTCCAATTCTTTGCCCACAAATCTCAAAAGGAAAAACCTCTGTTGAGTTAATACTTAACTGCATAATAATTTTTAAAGTCCTCTGAATTGGCGTGTGCATGGGAATCAGGGGTGGATTCCTGCCGGTTCTAACCGGTTCGGTAGAAGAGCTTCCAGAAATCTACCGTACTGGTTAGAAGAGTTTTGTCATGGAGCGCCTGCCCTGCCCCCTTTACTTGCTTGCCCCGACCGTTCCATAGCTGCTTGCGGGCAGTAGCTTGTGCAGCGCGGCCAGCCTCCTAGAACCTCCCCGAACTTGCCTAGGAGGCGTGGCCACCAGAAAAGCATGGGGGCATTCCAGGGCGTCCCCGACCCCTCACTGGTTCTTCGCCTCCCTTCCCAGCAAAGTTTTCCAAGGTGTGGTTTTCCTCCCATCCCTTGTGCCTGGCTCCCGCTGAGCTCCAGTAAGGAGCAGAAGAGTCTTTGGGGAGTAAAGAGGAGGAGGAGGGAGGAGGAGGAGGCATGTGCGTGGGGCTGTGCCAGCTGAGCAACCGGCAACCGGTGGAGGCAGGAAAGTTCTCAGGAGCGGCAAGAACCTTCCTGCCTCTGCTGGACTTCGTGCTCTTCTCTGTGCGCTCCTCATGACTGCAATAGACATCCAGAAGCGGCTTTTGTGCTAATGAGGTTTGGACTTCCAGCTCAACAGCCCCCACTGCTTCTGGATGTCTATTGCAGTCACGAGGAGCGTGCAAAGTCCAGCAGAGGCAGGAAGGTTCTTGGCACTCCCCAGTCAGTTTCATGGCTTGCCGTGCTCTTCCCTGTGCACTCCTCCATGCTCTGGGAAGCTGTGAAAGTGACTGGGGAGTACCGAGAACCTTCCTGCCTCCTCTGGACTTCGCTCGCTCCTCATGACTGCAATAGACACCCCAAAACAACGGTGGCTGTTGGGCTGGAAGCCCAAACCTCATTAGCCACAAAAAGCTGCTTCTGGACGTCTATTGCAGTTGCAAGGAGTGCATGGAGAAGAGCGTGAAGTCCAGCGGAGGCAGGAAGGTTCTCGGTGCTCCCCAGTCACTTTTGCGGCTTCCCAGAGTGCGGAGAACCTTCCTGCCTCTGCTGGACTTTGTGCTCTTCTCCACACTTTCCAGTGAGGGAGGGTGGGAGGATCAGGCTGCCTGATCCTCACTCGCTCGCTCGTCCGCCAGGCTACCTCGACACAGCTCTGGCTACCTCCATCCTTCTGCACCCAGCAGCTGTGGCGACATCATCAAGACGAAGTCTAGTGGAGGCAGAAAGGTTCTCGGCACTTCCAGAGAAGGAGCGAAGCTTCTATGCTTAATTTTATGTTAGGGTTATTAGCATTATATAAACTTGTTTGAGATGGGTGGCCATAGAAATTGAAAAATAAATAAATAAACATTAGGTTTATATTCCTTTCTCTGATTGGACTCTTTGGAGTTTCATAGTAAAAATGTCTGCCTTGTTCACAAATGTAACTCTAGACTCCAGCCAAGTCTGATTTAAAGCAGGTGTGTCTGACTTTGGAAACTTTAAGATGTATGGACTTCAACTCCCGGGAATGCTGGCTGGGAAATTCTAGGAGTTGAAGTCCACCAGTTTTAAAATGCCAAGGTTGGACACCCCTGGTTTAAAGTGAAAAAAGGGAGGTCAGAGCACAGCAGTGCTTTGAAAGACACTTCCCTGTATAATCTGTGCACAATTTGAAGAAAATCCCTTTCCCAATGGGGATTTATAGCCTCCTGAGAAGCTGCTTGAAGTTCACACAGGAGAGGGCAAGCATTTCTGTTGAGAAAGAGCTTTTCCTCACAATGTGGTGGGACAATAATAAATGGAACAGGATTTCCAGCAGCTGCCTTTTGTTTTTTTTCCAATGCATTTTGATGGGCAGCTGTTTTTTTCAACCTCCTCCTCTTGTTGTGAAAGGGAAGAAGTCCCCTTGTTTTTAATTTTGGACTGAGACTAAAACTGTGTGGATCCTGATTGGAATATAGGTAGAGTACTTGACTTATGACCATTTGTTTAATGACTGTTTGCTTGCACTGAAAAAAAAGGAGGTGTATCATTTTTCACACTTATGATCATTGCAGAATCCTTGTGGTCACCTGATAAAATTCAGACACTTGGCAAGTGGCATGTATTTATGATGGTCATGTTGTCCTTGGGTCATGTGATCACATTTTGCAAGCAAAGTCAAAGGGGAACTCAGATTCATTTAGCAACTTTGGCTAGAAAGGTTGTAAAATGGGGCTAAACCAAGAATCCTCAAACTATGGCCCGTGGGCCACATACGGCCTGCCGAAGCCATTAATCTGGCCTGCATGGGACCATGAGGCTGTCCCGCCCACATTGCCCCACCTACTCCCCGCCAGCCCCCACCCGCCCTTTGGAGATCGAGGAGGCCAAAAACAGTATGCATGGGCCCGTTTTTGGATGGCAGAGTGGCACTGGAGGCCAAAAATGAGACACACAGAGGCCCCCACTGCTTCTAAGCCTGCCAGCCAATCCACTTTACCTGCTGCCTGGTCGCCTGCCTGCTCCTTGCATCCATCGCATAGGAGAGTCTGACTGCCAAGCCACTACCACTCGGTCACATCGCCGGCAAGCCACTCCCACCTGGTCACATGGCAGGCAAGCCACTCCTACCCAGGCACATGACTGGCAAGCCACTCCCATAAAGCAGGCCACACCTACAGAAGAAATTCCCCAAAAAATTGAAACCCACCACTGATGTGAATATTTAATTTTCTAATTTTTATAGCATTCTATACACATGATAAAATGTTGCTTTCATTTACATTTCTAACATAAATATGAAGTGCCTTTATACATTCTCAAGTCTTCTCTTCTCAAGACTAAATATGCTTTTCAACCTCTCTCTTTGGAGGATTTAGGGCAGGGGTGTGAAACTCACAGCATCACATTGTCATCTTGTGACTTATTGTGGCTTTGCTAAACTGGAGGTGGGCATGGCCAGTGCATGATGCAGCCAGTCCATGGGCTGCGAGTTTGACACCCTTGACTTAGGCATATCCTCATATACTCTTTATGTTGCTTCTTTCCCGTGCTTGTGGCAACTTCACTTTAAACAAGTTTAAGACATATACATCTACCCTGAGACACTTTGGTAAAAGTTTGCACAAAGTTAAGGAATCAAAATACATGTGCACATGCACAAACATGCACACACATGTATGTATGTATGTATGTATCTATGTATGTATGTTCTTATTCAAATTAAAAATCCCTTTCTTATCAGCCTTTTGCACTCTAATAATTTTGAGATCTTCTCTTCACAACAGTACTAAAATAGTCAAGGAACTAAGGAGTTTCCCTCATATATGTGGTAGCTAATTAAAAACCCAGCAGAATTTTTAAATCATTTTTTTTTTCATTTAAGGCATCATTTCAGGGAAAGGATTTGATGTCACGATGATGCAACATGCGATTTTGGGGTTCCGAGATTGCAGTCGATACTTTTGCTGTTGGACGGTCCATCTGGACCTAAACTCTCCCAAAGAGACAGTACATCTTGCTGATCTCAGGGACATCTCAAAGTCCCTGATTGATCCAAGAGAATCTCTTCTAGCTGTGACAAAAAGCACAGCCTCAAGCTGGTGAAGTCGGAACAGCTCCGCAATGGAAGGAAAAGTGGAAAGAGAAAGTGTGTCCATCTGGTGAGGAAATTTTATTTTTATAAAAGATTGCCCCAAAAAGATTGAAATTAAATTAAATTGGTAAAGAAAAAGTAATAAGCAGCGGAATTAAGCATTATTGGACAGTATGTTATTTTTTTTTCTATCAATGGAAGTTTTGCAAATATGTTTTACTTTTTAAAGTGAAAGTTTCAGATTTTCTTCTTCTATTTCTTCTTTGTCTATGGATTACATTTTTTCCTTTACTTCTACAATATTGGTTGGGATGCATGATGGATTTTTTCTTTTTATTTAGTTTCATTTAAGAACTTTATTTCTTCTAAGCCTGAAACATAAAGAAGATTTAAAAGGTATATAAAGAGGGTAGCAACCTTAGAGGGAAAATAAGTTACACTGCCACTTGGAGGTTGGAGGTTGAGACCTGGAAACATTGCTTTTTCTTTTTTCCCTTTGATCATTTTGACCTTGCACTTCAAAGGCTTCAGCTTGTTTATAAAGAAGGGCATGGATTGTTTACGCAGGTGCTCTCTGGATGCTTGTTACTATCTGGAAAGAAGTGAAAACAAAGATTTGTTTTTAAACTAGAGTGGCAGTATTTATTAATTGCAAGGATGACACGACTTCAAAAAGAAACCATAACACTACAGATTATGTCAGGAATTCAAAAATTATTAGAAACAACCAAGAGAATTGAAGAGATTGGAAAATATTGAAAATATAAACTTTAATGTGGCAAAACCTGATGGAAAAATGGAAGATACTCAGCAAATAGAAGATATTCAGCAAATGGAAAAAGTGAATTTGAATTTTGAATTTGTGTTTATTTGTATGCCGCCCTTTTCCCTGGGGGGACTCAGGACGGCTCACAATCAAAAGGAAGGGGGGAAACAGACTTTTACATATAGACAATACATAATTAAAACGCAACATTCATACCATTCGGGCGGGTCACAGTCTTTAGCCCCAGGCCTGACGGGATAGCCAGATTCTAAGGGCTGTGCGGAAGGTCTGGAGGGTGGTGAGGGTACGAAGCTCCACGGGGAGATTGTTCCATTGGGTCGGGGCTACCACCGAGAAGGCTCTCCTCCGCGTGGTGGCCAGTCGGCATTGGCCAGCGGATGGAACTCGGAGGAGGCCTAAACGGTGAGATCTAATGGGTCGTGTGGAGGTGATCAGCAGTAGGCGGTCTCTCAAGAACCCAGATCCACTACCATGAAGGGCTTTATAGGTGGCAAGTAGCACCTTGAAGCGTATCCGGAGATCGACAGGTAGCCAGCGCAGCTCGCGGAGAATAGGTGTTACGTGGGTGAAGTGAGGTACACCCACAATTGCTCGTGCGGCTGCATTCTGGACTAGCTGAAGTCGCCGAATACTCCTCAAGGGCAGCCCCATGTAGAGCACATTGCAGTACTCCAGCCTAGAGGTCACAAGGGCACGAGTGACTGTTGTGAGAGCCTCCCGGTTCAGGTAGGGGCGCAACTGGTGCACCAGGAGAACCTGGGCAAATGCCCCCCTGGTCACAGCTGACAAATGGTGTTCGAAAGTCAGCTGTGGGTCCAGGAGGACTCCCAAGTTGCGGACCCTGTCTGAGGGGTATAATATTTGACCCCCCAGCCTGAGAGATGGAATATTTGCCAAATTGGCGGGAGGGAAACACAACAGCCACTCGGTCTTATCCGGGTTGAGCACGAGTTTGTTAGCCCTCATCCAGTCCCTAACGGCTTCAAGTCCCTGGTTCATCACGTCCACCGCTTCATTGAGTTGGCACGGGGCGGACAGATACAGCTGGGTATCGTCCGCATATTGGTGGTATTTTATCCCGTGCCACCGAATGATCTCGCCCAGTGGTTTCATGTAGATGTTGAAAAGTAGGGGAGACAGGACCGAACCCTGTGGCACCCCATATGTTAGGGGCCTAGGGTTCGATCTCTGCCCCCCAACTAACACCGACTGCGACCTGTCCGAGAGGTAAGAGGAGAACCACTGTAGAACAGTGCCTCCCACCCCCACCTCTCGCAGTTGTCGCAGAAGGATACCATGGTCGATGGTATCGAAAGCCGCTGAGAGGTCAAGGAGAACCAGGATGGAGGCACGGCCTCAATCCCTGGCTCTCCAGAGGTCATCGGTCAATGCGACCAAAGCGGTTTCTGTGCTGTAGCGAGGTCTGAAGCCGGACTGGAATGGGTCAAGATAGCTGGTTTCCTCCAAGGCCCGCTGGAGCTGAAAGTGGAGCTTGTAGTCCTTTAAAAAAAAAAAAAAAAAAAAATTTCCCAAAAAAAGAGAGCTTTATTTAAAAAGTTCAGTGATCTCTGAAATAGAGACACTACGTTTAGAGTTTTATGCATAAAACTCTTTAGTGGGTGCCTTCTGATAGGCAGCGCTGGAGGGTTTACGCTCCCCGAGGTCGTAACTCCCTTCGTCCTTCTTTCTCATGCGGTACACCAAAAACAAGATAAGAGCTTGTAGTCCTAAAATCCCAGGGGGGAAATGAACAAAGAGGCAAGATAACCTTGGATATGGCCGTTGAACTGAGTGTGGTTAGAGAGGGAAAGAGTGGAACAAAGAAAGGAAAGATAGATGGAAAGGTGCTTTACTACAGATTTCATGGTATAGAAGAAGGAAAAAGAGAAGAATGGATGGACTTAAGGAGACAAATTTTGACCAAAACACTACTGATAACCAAAGATAAACTGATTAAGGAACCTGATGGAGGGTTTCAAGATTTTACAAGATATGTAATAAGCAACAAGTTGCGAAAAGAAGTCCAAACAAATTTGATTAAGGAAATAACCAGAAGATCAATTTCACAAATGGCAAAAGAAATAGGACTACACTATTACTGGAAAGACACAGGTTGAGATATGAAAACTAATAATAAAATACTAGTTAAATTTAGTTAAAATTAGAGCATTATGTTAAAAATGTAGTGATAATGATAGGTAAATAATTGATAATGATAACAATGTATACATATGTATTGGTTTGATAAGAGGAAATTTGGAATAAATTTTTAAATTGTGAAAAACGGGGAAAAAGTAAGTTAAACATAGTCAAACTGAATGACTGATAATGATAATAATGTAATAATTTGTATTGACATGATAAAAGGGAAAATTGGATATAAATTGGAAACAATGATTAAGAAAAGAGATTTATAAATTTTGTTAAAATTAGAGTATTATGTTAAAAATGTAGTAGTAATGGATAAAGTTAGATAAATAATTGATAAGGATAACAATGGATATATATGTATTGGTTTGATAAGTAGAAATTTGGTAAAAAAATTTAAATGGTGAAAAAAGGGGAAAAAGTAAGTTAAATTTAGTCAAACTATCGCTAAATAAATGACTGATAATGATAATAATGTAATAATTTGTATTGACAGGATAAAAGGGAAATTGGATGAAAGTTCTAAACAATGATTAAGAAAAGAGGTTTAAAAACTTTGTTATTAAACATAATTATTTTTTTAATTTTGAATGTGTTATAAAGGAATAATGTGATTGGATGGTATTGAAAATAGATAAGGGAATGCCACTATGTGGTTTGGTTTTAAATTTTGGAATATTTGTTATAAAGGGATGTTAAAACAACTATAGTGATATGAAGGATGAGGTATGATGATAGCAATTATATATAAGTATATGTGATGTAAAGTAGATAGTTTGATATGAATTAGAGGTGATGACACTGGAAGAGATGCCCAAAAACTCTGTGTAACCAATTGACACACTTTCTACAATTTTGTAAAGGAGGATAATTTTATTTGTTTTTATTTAAAAAATAAAAAAAAATGGGAAAAAAGACATCATTTCAGAATAGCATCAGTTCTTTCTGTTCAACCATTAGATTGCAGGTGGCTGCCAAGGAAAAACTGACTTAAATGTATAAATATCGAGAAAGAGCCGTCCAAAAATGGATTGCTCAATAGAGTGTATTTTAAAAAGAATATCATAAAGTGTTGTGGCCCGGCAGGAGCCGTTAGAGCTGCCGCCAGACTCCGACAGCGAGGGGTCTTATGAGTTGGCCTTTTGGAGGTGGAGGACCCTGGACAGGGTGTCGACGCCGAGCAGGGCGAGGAGAGACTGGTTGGCCACCAGGTGGTGGCAGAGCATTGGATCAAAGGGAATGTTTCTGAAAGCATTTGGGAGTTGTATCAGGAGGCAAGCAGACTTAGGTCTACTCAGTGTAAAGGACAAAGGAGATGATTGCGAGCAGCTGTTGCTCATTGGGATCCTCGTCTGAGTATAAAGAGACTGCTGGTGCCACGCCCAGGTTGCAGAAGTCAACATTCTCGTTCATGTTCATGAATTAACAGAAACCAACTTAGAGAAGTGGGAAGCCTGTTTGCATTGCCTAGGTTTGTGAGACTTAAACCAACCTGGAGAAGTGGGAAGCCTGTTTGCATTGTCTAGGTTTGTGAGACTTACTGCCAGCATGTTTATCTGTGTTTATTTGGGGCGCAGCCAGCAAGAGCTGGGACTGATAAAAAACATTCCTTTGAATGTTGTGTTTGGCTTTCGTTTCTGAACGGACAAGGTGGAGGTCAGAACAATAAGGTATATTTATCAGTTTGGAGTTTTGATTGAAATTTAGTATAAAATAGCATTCCAATTCCCTCCCCACACTCATTTTTCAAAATATTGATAAAATAAACTCAAGTAAAAAGCAAAATATTTCTCAGTGTCTCATATAGCCAACTGCTTTGTATAGCATTGTAAAATGTTTCTCGTCCTCTTGTTCCAGTCTTAAATGATAAGACAAATTAAAAACAATTTATCTTTAAAATGCAGCAAAAACTCTTTTTTAACACAAAATTTCACCATGCAGGGTCACTTGTGACAAGACCATATGAATCTAAATAAATGAACAAATAAACATAAATAATAAATAAATGTTAGAATGCAACACTAACCATATAGTAGAATGCATGTATGCACACACAATAATAAAGTACAACCTTAACATATGTGGATCCATTGACTGATTGATTGCATGCCATCAAGTCAATTCTGACCCTTACTGATAATACACATAGATGTTCTCCAGGAAACTCTCCAGAATATTGTCATCTAACTTGGCCTTTTAGGTCTTCTGAAAGTGCATCAATTTCCACTATAATCGAATCCATCCCTTTGATTACCTGTTTTTTTTTCTCCTACATTTCTCAGCTTTAGGCAGTAAACATACCTAATACTCCTTCCTCCTCCTATTCCTTTGAGGTGAATTGCACTGGCAGTTCAGAGACTAACTGGTCAAAGTCACCAAGCCAGTTTTTCATGCCTAAAGCATGACTAAAATTCACAATTGCCTGGTTTCTCGGTCAACACCCAGACTGATTCTTTGTCTGTCTGTCTGTCTGTCTGTCTGTTTCTCTCTCACACCCTCCCTCCCTCCCCCTCTCTTCTTTTTATATTAATTAAAAGCATTAACAGTAAACAGTAAACAGTCAATAGTCAAGAAAGACACCACACACTAGTATTTGGTAAAGTGGAAATGAAGGCCTTAGAAAATAATGTTTCCATATATGAGCCGTAGTGGTGCAGTGGCTGGAATGTAATCCTGCAGGCTACTTCTGCTGGCTGCCTACAATTTGGCAGTTCAAATCTCACCAGACTCAAGGTTGACTCAGTTTTCCATCCTTTGAGGTGGGTAAAATGATCACAAAGATTGTTGGGGGCAATATGCTGACTCTGCAAACCACTTAGAGAGGACTGTAAAAGCACTGTGAAATGGTATATAAGTCTATTGCTATTGCTATACCTACAGAAATAAGAATTTTGCTTGCAATAGGTTGACATTTTCCGGAATCAAAAGTTGGACTGAAGAAGCTGTATTGTATTGACGCTTTTCTGGTGTTATAGCCTTGTCCACAAAACCTAATCAGCAAAACCCAACTTACCTGCCTGCTGGAAAGGGAAGGGGGAAGTAAGGAACAAAGAGGAAAGAACCCCACATAATGCTCCCGACCCCTGCCACCATCCTGAATTTCCGTAGAGCCTTGGGCGAAGGTGCCTCACCCATGCATCGTCCCCAATCCACATAGCACCACTTCAGAGGTGGGTTCCTACCAGTTCGCACCTATTCGGTAGAACCAATTCGTCAAATCTACCAAACTGGTTAGAAGAGGTTCCACCAGTGGACCCGGAAAGCAGGCCACACCTACAGAAGAGGTTCCAAAAAATTTTGAAACCCACCACTGCACCACTTGGTCATCCCCAAGTACCAACATGCCTTTCCAGACCTGTATGGCACTTCCAAACATTCTCTCAAACTCATGTAGAACACATGTCTTCCTTGACCCATGTAGCATTCTAGGGTATGGCCACCAGATCCTTCATGACCTCTGACACAGAGGTAGGTTCCTACCAGTTTGGACAGATTCGGATGAACCTGTAGTAGTTTTCCAGCCTGGGTTGCCAGAACAGGCAGTGACTCAGGCCTGCCACACCTCCGAACCAGTTCTCTGGTTGGGGGAGGCATGTTTCCCCCCCCCCCTTTTTAAGGTTCTGCACATGTGCAGATTTATTTTTGGGCAACTACACAGACATGCAAAATTGTGTGCATACCGAACTGGCAGTAATGCTGGCAGCAATCCCCCCCTGCTCTGACATATAGGGCCCCTCTTACATTCTCAAGCACTCCCAGACATCCTTCCCAACCCATGACACCACTCCACACACTATCCCTGATTAGCGTAGCACCCCCACCCCCACATTCCCTCTTGATTTTCTTTTGTTCCTTCTTTAGATATTAAGAACTCATTTCTTCTGCAAAGACCTGAAAGCATTTTTGAGTTCAGCAAGATAGAATCTCTTCTTTGACTTCCCAGAAACTAGTTTCCCTCACTGGACTTGCTCCTTTGTGTGATTCTCTTCCTCTGTTAGCTCCTCTTATAATTCCTTCTTTATCGGATGTAATAAACTTTCAACTTCTGTTATGTGACAAAGGATGATAACCTGCTACCCTGATCCTGTTTTTCTTCAGATACTGTTTCAAGCCATGGTCTAGAAGAGCACTGAAATATAAACAAGCAACTGGTTCTGACTCCAAAGTAGTACATCCTCCACCTCTATGCTGCGAGGATGACCTTTTCTTGGTGCTTTTTAAACATTCAGAAAACAGGGGGATTATTTCCAAAGCTTATTCTGACCTCTTGCCCTGACTGAGTCAGAGAAGATCTGCCTCTCTCGCTGTTAAATAAATAATCAGGATTAAAATCTATTTACACTTCAAGATATTTAATTATGCATTAGGATAGGTATTACCAAAATGTTTCTTGCTTGAAATCTTATTTATTTAAAGAGTATGACTATTGCCCTACATTAATTCAATTTCCTAATAAAAAGCCAAGGTCAGTTTCATTTCTCTTCGCTCCATTGTTGCAACTTTCTCAGAATCCCTGGGAAGCTCATGTGTGACTTTGCCTTCTAGTCAGAGTAAAGATGTTGACTTGAATAGGTTTTGGGTTCATGCAGCAGCATTGCTTAGAGTGATCCAGCACTTTCTGTTAGATGAATATGAAAAAGGTTGAATTCCCCATGTCCAAGATTAAGCAAAGAATTATATCATAAAGCTCCTTGCTAAGGAAAGTCTTTAGTGGTCTCTTGCCTTTTGTACTTTACAACTCTAGGCAGACAAGTGCAAAAGCTTTTTCCAAATTGCTCTACAGATGGTTTTGACCTTCCTGTTTCCTCTAATTAACTCAGCTTAATTAAAAGCAAATTCTCTGTCCCCTCTTCCTTGACTGTAAAAAGTACCTCAGGCAAAATTCCTTTGAATAAAGTTCTCCTTTCTTATCACTTTCCTTCCACAGTCATCCCAATTAAAAGAATGCTTTAATAATTTTCATTCCTGAGGAAATCTCTTCACATCGACTCATCTTTCGGGAGAGGAGAGCCAGATAGAAGAGAAATGAGGCCTGAAGCAAATATATATTCCACTCATGTCTATAAGATGATCAGGCTCTTTCCAATTATGGGGTAAGTGAGTTTTCTTTTCAAAACAGCAATATACCATTTCCAGTACTTTGCAGCCCTCTCTAAGCTGTTTACAGAGTCAGCATATTGCTCCCAACAATCTGAGTCCTCATTTTATCAACCTCAGAAGGATGGAAAGCTGAGCCAACTTTGAACTGGTCAGGATCAAACTGCTGGCAGTTGGCAGAATTAGCCTGTAATACTGCATTCTAACCACTGTGCCAGCACACCACAGGAATCCCACCTATCTGGTCAGGGCTTCCTCATGCTGAGCAACAGGAGAGGCAAAAAACAACAACAATCCAGCAGTCTTTATATTTTCATTACCTTATCAACTTTTTGTGGCATGAAATAAAGGATAGGGGAAATAATTTGTCATTGTTGAACAAATGCAAAGCCCTCCTTTGAAACACTGGCTGGGAAAGTGGCAGAGTGACTTGGCTGCACTAGAGATGGGGGAAAACCCCAAGAGATGGGATCTCTCAACAAAAGGAACTGCCAACTCCAACATTCCAGAATGGTTTTCCCCCGCAAGGTCTCCAATACAAAACTACTTTTACAGAGCTTTGGAACAGAAGCAAAGCAGATATTTCTTCAGTTGACCTTCCTAAGCTCCATGAAGTCCACATCGTATTGTGAGGAAAGAGAGATGTTTGTGCTAATTTCAGACCAGCATAGTGCTTGTATATGGAAGGGATATCAGGAACCAAGTGGAAGAATGAAACTCTGTAAAGAACGAGTTTAATTAGTGTGATATGTCTACGCTGTAGTATATAATCCTGAAAGAAACTACCATTGATCTTAGTGTTCCGATATCTCAGGGGCTGCCACAAAGAAGAGGGAGTCAATCTATTCTCCAAAGCACCTAAGGGCAGAACAAGAAGCAATGGGTGGAAACTAATCAAAGAGAGAAGCAACTTAGAACTAAGGAGAAATTTCCTGACAGTTAGAACAATTAATCAGTGGAACAACTTGCCTCCAGAAGTTGTGAATGCCCCAACACTGGATGTTTTTAAGAAGATGTTGGATATCCATTTGTCTGAAGTGGTGTAGCCTTTCCTGCCTAAGCAGGAGGTTGGCCACCTCCAAGGTCCCTTCCAACTCTGTCATTCTATTCTATTCTATTTCTAAAGTATATTCTTGAATAGACATAGATAGAATTTCACTATCAATGCAGTAATTTTTTCCAATTATCTGTCATCACTTGATGAAACCACATGGGGTTTTGCAATTAGCAAGCATTCCATTCAGGTACTAACCAGACCCTGGTTTGTTTAGGTTATGACAACTCCCATGCCTTGAAAATTATCTGTGTATAATTTGTCTTGTCCTTGAAGGTGGACAGGGGAACAAAAAGATAAGGCAAAATTCCAAAATATATTACAGGGAAGAGAAACCATTTGAGGAGTTTAAGGAAATAAATAAAAATTTTAAACATTCCTTCTCATGTTTCTATGGTTCTTCGATAGGAAAATATATCTGCGACATCAAATTTTTTGGGAGTAGAAAATAATATCTTGACATAGCAGTCCCAGCCTGATAAGGAAAAGAAAGTGAACAAAATACTGGAACGTGATCACAGGCATGCATAAACAGAAGATTTCCATATAGATTGAAGTTGTGCTCCTTGGGGTCTACAAAGATCTCGGATCAACTCTAGAACACATGTGCAATCTAGATGATGGAAATAGAAACATAGAAATAAAAAATAAACGTCAAAGGAAAAGTACAAAAATAGCTTTCCTGACACTGAGGCAGTGGTGGGTTCCTACTGGTTTGGACCGGTTTGGCCGAACTGGTAGTGGTTTGGTGGCCTGGGTCACTGGAACCAGCAGCGACCCAGGCCTGTCACGCTTCTGAACTGGTTCTCCTGGTGGCACCTATAGTGGCGCCATCTTCTTTTTTGTTTTTACGCATGCACAGAACAATTTTTATTGCACTGTGCATGCATGCACAGCGCACATCAAGCATGCGTGGGTAAAGTGCCCATGAGCCAACCCACAGTAGTGACTGCTGGAACCCACCCCTGAACTGAGGGGCACTTTTCCTATCTTAAAATGTAGTCTTGTCCATTATTCTAGATATAGCTGCTTCTTTCTCCTACAGAATTCAGAAAGTCAGAATTGTTCAACTTCCAAAGCTCCTCCAACAATAACTTGCAAAGGCAGGCTATCTGGTATTTTTTCCCCATTTGATAATAACCCAGGCCATTTTCAATTATAAACAAAAATGGCTTTCACTCCAGTTTATGCTTGACCAAAGACAGCATATTTTAAAAAATGCTACTGAAATGCAAAGAGGAATAGAATTATAATTGCTATGAATCCCAACTTGTGCTACATAAGAATAAAAGGCAGAGTTTTCTGCTTCCCTGGTTCTCCATCTCCATTCCACATAAGTACTTTTGGACACTACTTTTCTGGGGTTAAAAAATGATCATTCTAGTAAACCGTTGTAGGGAATTCAATGAGATTTGTTTGATAGGATTTAAGAGCTTAAGAAGAAAAGCTTTTCTGCTGTGGCGCTTTGGAGCATCATCAACAGAGGTGAGATAAGCACCAAAATTATTGGCAGGGGTGGGATCCTACTGGTTTACAACTGGTTCTCTGCAGGTGGGCACAGTTTTGAGAAAACTTACCTTCTACATTACTGTTGGGGAGGAAAACAGCTGAGGCGCAGCAATCCACTCCGCCTTGCGACTCACCTGAAAAGATAATGGTCAGTAAAGCGCAGGGATGGGCTGGCAAACTGGTTCGCTCCCAACTGAACATCAGAGTGAACAGGTTTTCTCCCAGCTGATTGTTGGAGCTACTGTTTCACCTGAAATAATCCGAACCAGTAGAATCCCATCCCTGCCTATTGGCTTTCTGGAACGTTCTTAAAACTTGG
This sequence comes from Thamnophis elegans, assembly GCF_009769535.1. Taxonomy (NCBI): domain Eukaryota; kingdom Metazoa; phylum Chordata; class Lepidosauria; order Squamata; family Natricidae; genus Thamnophis; species Thamnophis elegans. Next base: position 41,098,433 of record NC_045544.1, on the reverse strand, counting down.
TTCTGCCTTTGGGCCTGGTCTTCCCATGAATGTGTAGAGTCCATTAAATGTCTGTTAATGTTTGTAATTTAGAATGCACTCTCCTGCCTTTTTTTTTTTTTTTAGCTATTATAGTTTTTAACTGTTTTAATTGTACTTTCATAGTTTTGTTTTGACTATGTTAATTGCTTGGTTTTGTGTTTTGGTTTGCACTTCCCAGAATCACAAGTGTAAGATGGACAAATATAATAAATAAACAAACAATTGCTAGAGCAAGATATGGCTTAATCATGTTTTACCATGGTCTATTGAACAAGACCCTTAGAAAACAAAACTATAAACCATGATTTGCAAACGAAAATGAATAGATTTACCTATCAAGCTAATCCAAAACTAAACAAGTTTTATTATAGTTCGGTGCGATTTATGGGAACATATGTATTACATTATTCCATGTGAATAATACATAGGAGTGTATGGCTTTCTGGATGAAGCTTTCTTTCACTTAAAAAGAGATCCACCCATAGCTGTGAAAGAAATATGTATAGAAAATCAAACTTGAATCATGTCTTCACAGCTAGATTATTTAGAAAACAAGAATACTGAACAATGTTGTTTGGATGTAAATACCAGAGTTTCCTACGTATTTTTATTCATTGTATTGCCATGATCTTTTAGAAGGAAAACAAGAAAATTACCCAGTCTCATTTGCATAGGAAAGAACTGACAAATCTGGAATCTAAACAGTAAGTCACTGCTAAACAGTAACAGTAAATCACTGTGTTTTTTTGTTGGTGTTAATTATACTAATTAAAATTAGATTTTCCAACATTAAGATTTCTTGCAGCTGGGTAATGTTAGCTGCTATGGTTAACGTGTGTGGAAATTCTCCAAGAGAAGGAACTAAGAATTGCTCATAATCGGAACACCAACGCAGTCTTGTCACATTGGAAGGGCTGCAGACAGCATAACTAATAAACGTATTGTGCTCTTTTGAAAGAGTAATAGCATGCTTGAAGAGAGCATATTAACCCTGTTGTAAAGTATTGATTAAACTCTGTAGTAAAGGAAATGAAACAACAAAGGCTTGGCATTTAAATGCTTACCCTATTTTGGTGTTCATCGCTTTACTTCCTTTTATTGACATTTAATATTTAAAAACACTAACAAATGTATCATTCGTGACCATACATGCATGCCCACACTTTCAGTCACATACTCTTTTTATTATTGTTTTAACTTGCCTATGCACTTGTTCAATGGCATTCAGAATGAATGAATTCTATTAATATTTGTTTGGCTAAATTCAGTAGCCGATCACCTATCACATCAAAACGTGGAAATAGAACTTTGCCATTCATTGAATAATTGTTTATGTTAGCACAATGCCAAAGATTTAAGAAAAATAAAAATTAATACTGGAAATTTTACCATTTGTATTGCACAGTCAAATACAGGTAGACCTTACTTAATGATCACAATTGGGACCAGAAACATAATCACTAAGCAGTGTGGTTCTTAAGTGAAATATCTCACAGCTGTGTGCAACTTACATAAGTTCTTCTCTGGTCATTAAGCAAATCACCCATAGTTGTTAAGCCTGATATCATATAACAGTGCCTTGCAAGCTTCTCCATAGATGAAGTGCTTGTTGAAAACTGGCTGAGAAGCTTGAAGATGGCATTGATATGAATGCAGGATGCTGCAATCATCATAACAGCATGCCGGTTGCAAAATGCTTTTGAAGATAAGACAACCATTATAAGTTAAAGAGTCTTAAACTTATTTGTTCAACGCCATCATAATTTAAAGCAGTTAGTCCCTTTTAACAATTTGAACAAAGCACTTAAAAGATGAACAGCAATAGATGCAAGCATTTCATATTGACTTATCAGTACCAAACTTGCAATAACATAGTTAAAAATCAACATACAGCATAAAATCCAGCAAGAATGATAATTAGACATATAGCATTTGACAAACCTTATGTCCACAGAAGGCACAGATTAACCATCATAATTCCAGCACTTCTTAAACAGGTTACTGTTACCCAGGACCACCTATAAACAGAAAGATGGAAAACCTACCTTAGTCTTTTCAATCTTCAACCAGGTGATATTTAGACTTTGTCACGGCTCCTTCACTTAATAACCAAGAAAGAAGCCACTCAACTCCATTTTGCAGAATTAAGAGTACTTTTACTGATTATAAGTAATAAGAAGCTAAGCAAAGCTGGATCTGAGCAAAAGGGCACGAAAGCATTAGATATCAATACATGATTCATTCCCCTCCCCTTGGTACCCCAGTCCATAGTCCAATCGTATATCACCACAGCTGTCAGGTGGGAGACATCTTCAAAAAGCATCATCAGGTTGGTATGCTGGACAGTTGACCTTGGCGGGAAACTCCCCTCCTTCCACATGCGCAAACGAATGGTGAGAACAACTCCCAATTAACAGTCCGCCTGTACAGATTATTTCCCTCACCCAAATACCATGCCCTCCCTCCCCATTTCAATGGCAGCCAAAAAGCAAGCAGCAAAACAGAGGCTGACATCCCACCCTCCTCCAGAAAAAGGATTATCATCCCTGCAGAAATGAAAGAATACAGACAAACAGACGAACAACAAAACACAGAAGAAAAAGGGAAGGGGAAATAAAAGAGAAATCAATCAAGGTCAAGGCTTGCCTGGGTAGGCAGAGTAGAATTTTCGGAGAAGTCGAGGAGCCTGCACATGGGCCTTATCGACCCATTCAGCATGAGAGGGAGGGAAATGCTTCCATGCCACTAGATACTGAACACGGTTTCTATGTTTCCTAGGGTCCAAAATATCTTTAATCTCAAAATGCTGTTCACCCTCAATCAGGAGCAGGTGGAGTCACCAAAGGACCCCGCAACGGAGAAATGCGTTCTGGTTTCAGGAGATTGACATGAAATACTGGGTAGACACGGTTGAGATATTTAGGAAGTTCCAGATGTACGGACACAGGGTTGATGACCTTGATAATAGGGAATGGTCCAACATACTTGGGCCCAATTTCTTAGACCTTTGAGAGGTCTGAAGAAATTTGGTGGATAAATATACATGATCACCAACTTTATAGTCCTTTGGCTTTGCCCTCTTTTTATTCACTTGTTTCTTATGTGCTTGATGTGCTGCATCCAGTGCCCGGTAAGCCAAAGGCCACATCTCTCAGAGTTGGTCACTCCACTCGGAAAGAGACAGCACTTGCAGTTTTTCTCAAGGTATTTCGGGGATAGGCACAAAATCCTGTCCATACAGGACAGGGCGTAAAACCTGTGTGCTGTGTACCGAGTTGTTATACGCCACCTCAGCATGAAGCAACAATTCCACCCAATTATCTTATTGGTAATTGATGAAACATTGGAGATACTGTTCCAGCACAGAATTAGTCCTCTCACAGGCCCCATTAGTTTGAGGGTGGTGGGCAGAGCTTAAGCCCTGGGCAGAGCCTATTAACTTCAAAAACTCTTTCCAAAATAAGGAGGTAAATTGGACCCCCCTATCTGAGATGATGTGGTCCGGCACCCCATGTAGATGATATACATTTGTGTAATGAACAACTTAGCTAAGGATTTAGTGGATGGGATCTTGGAACAAGGAATAAAATGAATGTGCTTGGATAACAGGTCGGTAACAACCCAAATCACCGTATTTCCTTGACTTTCTGGTAATTCAACAATGAAATCCATAGAAATCTCCTTCCACGGTGCCTCAGGATGGGCCACCACCTGGGGTTTACCCAGTGGCTGCTTTGCTGCAGCACAAGTGGGGCAGCTAGCCACATAAGATTCAATATCTTTTTTCAATGAGGGCCACCAAAATTGTCTTTTGATGAGATGCAGGGTTTTGACAAACCCAAAATGTCCAGCCATGCGTGAGTCGTGAGTAAGTTGAAGAACCATGGCTCTAATAGTTGCAGGAACATATAATTTAGTCCCAATCCAAGCCAGGCCATCCTTCATTGTGCACTCATCTGTATGTTGGCAAAACCACTCATCAACCTCCAGGGCTTCCTTGAGTTTTGTAACGAGGTCTTGTGTGACTTCCAATGTGGAAGTGGTCTGGCTTCTGGTGACGACCGGAGTGGCGAGGCTTCTCGTTGGCATGACAGGTTGGACAACACTAAGCTTTGAACTGTTATATTGAGGAAGTCTGGACAAAGCATCAGCCATAAAAAAATTTCCTCCTTGGATATATTTCAAGGTGAAATTGAATTTATTGAAGTGTTGTGCCCATCTCATTTGTTTGGGGGATAGTTTTCTGGAGTTTTTTAATGCCTCTAAATTTTTGTGATCAGTCCATACCTCAAAGGGGTGTTTTTCCCCCTCCAAAAAATGGCGCCAGATCATCAAGGCCCATCTGACAGCAAAAGCCTCCTTTTCCCAAATAGCCCATCGTCTCTTAGTCTCTGTTAGCTTTTGAGAGGTATAAGCGCAGGGTTGCAACTTCCCATGTGCATTCACCTGAAGTGGTACTGCCCCTACTGCAACATCACTAGCATCTGCCTGGACCATAAAAGGTGAATCCATGTCCGGGTGTTTCAAAACTGGTTCAGCTGCAAAAGGGTGTTTTAACTTTTCGAACGCAGCTTGACATTCCATAGTCCAGTTCAAGGGTTTACCTGGTCTAGGTTTTGCCTCCCCCTTTGATTTCAGGAGGTTTGTAATTGGCAGGGCAATCTTGGCAAAGGAAGGAATAAATTGACGATAGAAATTAGCAAAACCTAAGAAACTTTGCAATTGTTTGCGGGTGCGGGGAGCTGCCCATTTGGTGACTGCTTGGACCTTCGCTGGGTCCATTTCTATTCCTTAGTGGGAGATGCAATACCCCAGGTAATCCACCTTCTCCTGATGAAATTCGCATTTAGATAATTTAGCATACAGTTCCGCTGCACGAAACTTTTTTAGTACTGTGCGAACAAGCTTCACGTGTTGTTCACGTGTTTCTGTGTAAATAAGGATATCATCAAGATAGACCATCACGCCTTTGTAAAGATGTCATGTAAAACCTCATTAATTAATTGCATGAAAACAGCTGGCGCCCCCTGTACTCCAAATGGCATAACTCTAAATTGAAAATAACCAAGAGGGCAATTAAACACAGTTTTCCACTCATCCCCCTCCTTAATTCTGACTCGGTAGTAGGCCTCTCGTAGATCTAACTTTGTGAAAATCCTTCCTTTACCCGCTGGGCCAGCATGTCCTTCATTAATGGCAAAGGGTAGAGATTTTGGACACACACCCTGTTCAGGTTTTTAAAATTCACACACAAATGAAAGGAGCCATCTTTCTTTTCTCTGAATAGGACTGGAGCAGCCACCCGGTGTCTAGCTGGTTCAATGAAACCCCTCTCCAAATTCTTGTCAATGAATTTTCTCAATTCGTCCATCTCCCTGGGGGTCATGGAGTAAATCTGAGGCTTAGGGAGTTTTACTCCAGGGTCAATGCTGCAAATGGTGGGTCTGTGTGAGGGCAACTTATCTGAAGATTTTTCACTGAAAACATATTTCAGGTCCCAGTATTCCTTTGGGATTTTTTCCTCCCCAATTTTTTCCTGCCCTCTGGCTGCTAGATTGGGGTCTGACTTATTCAGTTCTGGAACCCCTTCTTCCTTTTCAGAGGGTGTAGCAGATCGGAAGCATAACCAACCCTTCCTCCAATTTATGTGTAGGTTCCATCTATGCAGCCAGGGCAATCCCAATATAAGGGGTTGGTCCATTCCTGGAGCTACAATAAAATTTATTGTCTCTTGGTGAGTTCCCATCCACATCTCAATAGGCTCAGTAACAAAGTGAGCAGGGCTCCCGCCCGCAATAGAGCCATCCAACTGGCAAAAAGCGATTGGGATTTTCAAAGTTTTTAGCTTCAATTCCAATTTCTCTACTATTTCCGGGCTCATAATACATTGTGTGCAACCGGAGTCTAAAAGAGCTAGAATTTTCTCTCATGCACCAGAAGAGAGCACTCTAAGCTCAACTGGAATAGTCATGGGTCCCGAGCGGGAACTTACCTAGCGTTCATCGTCAGAGTCACTTCATTCCGAAGAGCTGGGGGTTTCCTTCCCTCCTTCCACAGGGTTGAAGAGAGGCTGAGAAGATTCCTCCCCTTTCAAGAGAGCGTCTTCTCTCTCTGAGGGGGGGGGCTTTTGGGTCATCTTGCCTCGGCAATTAACAGCACGGTGCCCCTCCTTCTCACAGCAGAAACACATGAAGGGCTTTGGCTTGCTTGCAGATCCACCTTTCCCTCCTCTCGAGGCTCCTGGGAGTGTGTGCAGGGGGGGATTTTTCACCCTCACATTCCCCTTGGTAATTCAGCCTGGCCAGGTCAATTTCTACATCAGCAGCCACTTCATACCAGGGCTGCAATCTACGGGGAGGTCTCCGATTCACACAATGCTGGTAAATCTCTTTGTTAACCCAACGGTGAAATGGTCGAACAATGCTTCTTCAGACCATCCCCTCATAAAAGCTGACAGCTCCCGAAATTCTTGTACATAATCAGCTACTGGCCGTTTCCCCTGGGTAAGAGTTTTAAACTTAATTCTTGCTCTTCGCTCTGTGAGGACATCATCAAAGTATTTCCTCAAAGCGGCCATAAACCCATTAAAGTCTCTCAATAGTGGGGAATCAGCATTGTGCAAACCCACCATCCAATCTGCCACTTTTTTTTCCAAAGCCATCATAATAACTCTTACCTTCGCTTAATCAAAAATCAGTTCATCGCCATACATTTGCATGTAGTTCCATGCTTGAACAAGGAAGAAACCTAGCTCTTTTGGTTCTCTGCCATATTTTACACTTAAAGGGGGAACCTTAGCCATCTGGTGTCTGCGGGGGTCCCCCCCCTCTTGGAATGTTTCAGGGTCGGCGCTGGGTCATCTTGTTCAACTCCCCCCTTCGGCCCCTCCAGTTTCTCTCGGGTCAGCCAAGGTATATCTTTCCTCTGTCTCAGTTTCTTTCTCCATCTCACTGTCACAGGCCCAGCATCTCTCCCACGCTCCTTCAAAAAGTTTCATCGCTTGGGACATCATAAGGTTCTCCTCCTCAGGATCCCGCCAGTCAGCTGCTGGTTTTCTGAGTCTCCTCATAGTAATCCCAGTCAAAGGTTCTTCAGGGTCCCCTTTCCGTCCCACTCCCCAAGACCACTTGGGTCAAACAGATCGTTCCTCCAAGTGCAGGCCAGTCATCTGCTCCGTCTACAAAGGGCATGCAGCTGCTCCCATATCTTCTTCTTGATCACTGCCTTGGTGGGACATCCTTCAGGTTTTGGGTACACCCCGCTTGGAAGGTGTTGGCTCCAGGATGGGTACGAGATGAGATCCAGCTTAATGTCATGGCTCCTTCACTTAATAACCAAGAAAGAAACCACTCAACTCCATTTTGCAGAATTAAGAGTACTTTTACTGATTATAAGTAATAAGAAGCTAAGCAAAGCTGGATCTGAGCAAAAGGGCACGAAAGCATTAGATATCAATACATGATTCATTCCCCTCCCCTTGGTACCCCAGTCCATAGTCCAATCGTATATCACCACAGCTGTCAGGTGGGAGACATCTTCAAAAAGCATCATCAGGTTGGTATGTCTGACAATTGGCCTTGGCGGGAAACTCCCCTCCTTCCACATGTGCAAACGAATGGTGAGAACAACTCCCAATTAACAGTCCTCCTGTACAGATTATTTCCCTCACCCAAATACCATGCCCTCCCTCCCCATTTCAATGGCAGCCGAAAAGCAAGCAGCAAAACAGAGGCTGACAGACTTCTTGGGACAATACAGTTTCACTCACACATAGATAGAACCACAATTTGTTGAATAAACCTTAGCAATTTATTTCATGTCAAACATATGACACCCACCATGTCAATCTTTATTTTTGCCTTAACATAACATTTGAACCCAGATGTAGAATAATAATAGTAAATATTATAAATTTGTTTATTATAGGGTATGTTAGCCACATACATTTTTCAACCATGATTGATAAAGCATATCTGCTTAGGAAACTATTAATAAAATAAAACACAGCTTCAAGTCTGTAACACTATATCCACTTTGTAGTAGAGAAAGGGAAGATGTAAATACAAAATTGCATTCAATTCTGACAAAATTGTATTTTGTCCAAAAGAGATTAGTGTTTCTGAAATTAATGATTTAATTAATGACTTCTACATTCAAAACAATGTTGACAAAGTTCTAATCCATTGTAGCTATAAATTATTGATTTACAAGTTTATAACACTTCATGCAATTGTTTTGTCTTTCACTCATCCTTGCTAAATTTCCTTCTATGATATTCCAGATATGTTGTAAAATTACTGTTGCATTCTCCATAGGGGCACATTAATTCTATAAGCGAGTAGCAACATGTAAAGCAAAACTGAGCCAAAGTATATTATATTTTACAGGAGAATGCACTAGCATAAATATTTGCAGACTGGTGCATAGTATAATAGATGATATTGATATGACCTAGTAAAATAGCAGAACAGCATAGTACATGATTTGCTATGAAATGGTTAATAGTATGTTAGAAACTTTATTTTTTACACTTTCAGAGGGTGTGAGACTGGAAAGTTGCTGCTTGCTAACATTGGGCATCTACACCTTGCCCCCCTCCATCTACAATCACCCTGCACAATACCGACTTTTGGACCTTTGGCCTTGGGTGTCTTTCTGGGACCTAGAGGAAGGGAGAGGAGCGGAGCAGCTCTCCCTCCTCCTTTATACCATCGCTTTTATATCACACTAGCGCACTGCTCCTTGAATTTTAATGAATGTGGTGTGTATGGTGTGTCTGTTTGATGTCTGTACCCACTTTTTAAAATCTCATTATTGTTGTAGTTTTTGTGTTTTAATTGACTTATGTGGGGACTGTCTGGGTGAGTGGCTGTGTATGTATGTTAGGATTGGGATTATAACCTGGCACTTCCTCCACTGAGTGCGATTGCAGAAGTGGTAGGGAGGCCCAGGCCTACGTCCCATCCTAGTATGACTGATTCAAATCGCCTGCCGGAAGGAGTGGAGGCTGTGAGAGGGGAAATGGGGTCTACGGTTGCGGGGGTGGGCCAAAGCATTACGGTCATTATGGGGAGGGGCAGGTACGACAGGAACTTCAGGGCTAGCCATTACCGGGGAAGGAGGGTTCGCTACGTCACAGTGATCCCCCCTTCTGGCCCTCTTAGTTCCACTCCAGGGCCAGATGGTGAGAATTGTCAGGGCCCTGGTCTCAGGCTGTTGTTGCTAAATGCCAGGTCTGTGGTTCATAAAGCTCCCCTCATCTGGGACCTAATAGTAGACGAGGGAGCAGACCTGGCATGTATTACTGAAACCTGGCTGGGCCCGGAGGGAGTGGTCCCCCTCACTGAAATGTGCCCAGAGGGATTTCAGGTGCTCCACCAGGGAAGGGGTGGGGAAGTGGACGTCATTGTCTGACGGTCATTAGTTCCTTGTAGGATCCCTGCTCCAGAGCTTGTCGGGTGTGAGTCCTTGTTGTTGAAGTTGGACCTTGGGGGTCAAGTGGGCTTGCTGTTAATGTACCTACCTCCCAACAGCATTGCAACAGCCCTCCCCTTGCTCCTCGAGTCAGTAGCCGAGCTGGCAGTAGAGTTCCCCAGGCTTATGGTGCTGGGGGACTTCAACCTGCCTACGCTTGGTGAACGCTCTGATAGGGCGCAGGAGTTCATGGCTTCCATGACAGCCATGGACTTGACCCAAGTAATCCAGGGTTTGACTCATTCAGCGGGTCACACACTTGACCTCGTATTCCTCTCGGAGCAGTGGAGGCGTGATCTAGAATTGAGGGGTATTAAGATCCTGCCCTTGTCATGGTCTGATCACTTCCTACTGAGGCTTGACTTTCGGAAACCAATCTCCCACTGTAGGGAGGAGGAACCAATTAGGTGGTTCCGCCCCAGACGCCTGATGGACCCTATGGGATTTCAGACGGCGCTTGGAGTGATACCTGACACTCTCGTCCACAGTCCAGTTGAGTCCTTAGTCGCTGCCTAGAATGCAGCGGCGATGGGGGCTCTAAACCGGATTGCGCCTTTGCAGCCTCTCCGAGGTAGCGGATCCAGGAGAGCTCCTTGGTTTACCAAGGAACTCCGGGAGATGAAGCGCCAAAAGAGACGTCTAGAGTGCCGCTGGAGGGCCAGTAAGTCTGAGTCAGACCGAGCACTGATGAGAGCCTATATCAGAGCGTATCTCGTGGCAATACGGGCGGCGAAATGTTTGCATTTTACCGCACTTATTGCGTCCGCTGAATCGCACCCAGCCGCCTTGTTTAGGGTAACCTGCTCCCTCCTGAAAGGGAGGGACATGGATGAACCTTTGCAAGGTAGAGCTGAGGAATTTGTTCAATATTTAACGGATAAAGTCGCTCGGATTCAGACAGACCTGGACTCCAATTGCACGGTACCAGCCGAGGTACCGGGGGAAGGTCTTGAGCGGAGTTTATGGATTGAGTTTCAACTTGTCACGCCTGAGGAAGTGGACAAGGCCATGGAAGCAGTGAGCGCCTCCACTTGTATACTGGACCCGTGCCCTTCCTGGCTGGTCTCGACCAGCAGGGAGGTAACATGCGGCTGGATCCAGACGATAATTAACACCTCTCTCCGGGAGGGATCCTTCCCGCTCCTCTTAAAGGATGCAGTGGTGAGACCCCTCCTGAAGAAACCGTCTCTGGACCCAGCCATTTTGAGCAACTATCGTCCGGTCTCCAACCTCCCCTTTGTAGGGAAGGTTGTTGAGAAAGTGGTGGCCTCTCAACTCCAACGGTCCTTGGATGAAACCGATTATCTGGATCCCTTTCAGTCTGGTTTCAGGCCTGGCTACAGCACAGAAACTGCCAGGGATAGGGGTCAGTCCTCTATCCTAGTCCTCCTTGACATCTCAGTGGCCTTCGATACCATCGACCATGGTATCCTTCTGCAACGGTTATGAGAGGTGTGAGTGGGAGGCACCGTTCTTCGGTGGTTCTCCTCCTACCTCTCGGACAGGTCGCAGTCGGTGTTGGTCGGAGGACAGAGGTCGACCCCGAGGCCCCTCAATTATGGTGTGCCGCAGGGCTCGGTCCTGTCCCCCCTCCTATTTAACATCTACATGAAGCCGCTGGGTGAGATCATACAGCAGCACGGGATTAAATACCACCAATACGCGGATGATACACAATTGTATCTGTCCGCCCCGTGCCAACTCAGTGAAGCAGTAGAAGTGATGGGCCAGTGCCTGGAGGCTGTCAGGGTCTGGATGGGAACGAACAAGCTTGCACTCAATCCTGACAAGACCGAATAGCTATTGAAGTTCCCTCCCAAAGATTGGCTAATTATTCCATCTCTCAGTCTGGGGGAGTGAAATTATACGCCCCGCAGAGAGGGTTCGCAATTTGGGAGTCCTCCTGGATCCACAGCTGACTTTAGATCACCAGTTATAGGCTGTGACCAGGGGGGTCTTTGCCCAAGTTCGCCTGGTGCACCAATTGCGACCCTATCTGGACCGGGAGGCACTTTAGATAGTCACTCACGCCCTCGTGACCTCAAGACTGGACTACTGTAATGCGCTTTACATGGGGCTGCCCTTGAAAAGTGTTCGAAGACTTCAGCTAGTCCAGAATGCAACTGCGCAAGCGATTGTGGGTGCACTTAGGTACACCCATGTTACACCTATCCTCCGCAAGCTGCGCTGGCTGCCCATTGGTCTCCAGACTCGCTTCAAGGTGCTAGTTGTTACTTATAAAGCACTACATGGCATCGGACCTGGGTACCTGAGAGACCGCCTCCTGCCAATTACCTCCCAAAGAACAATTCGATCACACAGGCTTGGCCTTCTCGGGGTTCCATCTGCCAGCCAATGCCGGCTGGTGAAGGGATTAAAGAAGGGAGAGCCTTCTCTGTTGCTGCTCCGGCCCTCTGGAATGAGCTCCCCGTGGAGATCTGGACCCTAACTACCCTCCCGGCCTTCCGTAAAGCTACTAAGTGCTGGCTGTTCCGGCAGGCTGGGGGCTGTTAAAGCACTGTTGTGGATTTTAAAATTGTAGCTTCGGGGGGAGGACGCTGCCGCCGTCGGGAGCTCAATGGAGCTCCTCTCAGGGTTCTGGTCTGTATATCTTATAAGATCTATAGATATCTCCCCTTTCTGGCAGAAAGGGGCAGGGAGAAGGTCAGTCGTTAGGATCTCTTTGTAATTCATAGCTCTTTTTGCTGTGAATGGAGAAGAGGTTCAACATTAGCTGAGCTTTTACTCCAGCCAGTTCTCCGCAGCTGCCTTTTTTGCAGCCCTAGGCAGTTTGCCCCCCCCCCCAGGACAAAGCTAAGCTATTTAAAAATCAATCCGGGCGGGGACCATTCCTGAGGAATTTCTTCTATTACTATCTAAAATACCAGCTTCAACTTTGCAAAAGGCTCCCTTTTCTAGCTGCGTCACAAGATGGCGATCTTATAGCTTTTGTGTTTGATGTGACGTACTTAGTCAGTCCTATTCTCCTGAAGGCTTCTCCGTATTAACTGTTAAAAGATTAACTGAGGGGAGCAGAGACTCTGATTCTTGGCTTGCTTGATTGCTTGTCTTTTATTTTTATTCTGGAATGGCTCCCAAATCTAAGCAGAAGCGCTTCCTTAATAACATATCTCAAAAAACTGCTATGAAGCCGCTACCCTTGCCTCCTACACCCTCCACTGGAGATTTGTTAACACAAGAATTTCTTCTCAAAACGCTTAATAATTTCAGACAGGAAATTAATCAACTGATATCGGATTTATATGATCAATTTGAGGCTAAAATTGCTCAAGCAAAGGAGGACATGATCGGAGTAATGACAGTCATGACAGATTATATTGCTGAAACGGAGGATAAATTGGAACTTTTGGAAGAAACTAACTTTAATTTGACATCTAAAATTCAAACGTTACAACAGGAAATTGAAAATGCTCAAAAACAACTTGTCATGATAAATTATAATAAGACTGCCTTCGCAATAAGAGTTAGAGGACTGCGTGAAAACGAACAGGAGAATTTGAAACAGATCTTCTTTGAGGCTCTTAGCCGCTCGGTGGGAAGTCCGGGACTTAACTTTGATTGGCAGATTCAAAAAATTTACCGCCAGAATTCGTGGGTAGCAAAACAGCGACAGCTTCCGAGGGACATAATTATATACTTTACCACAAGGGAATCCAGAAATGTGATAATACAGAGGCTTTACAACAAGAGGTTGAGAATTGATGGACAGGACTTGATTGTTTTTAAAGAGATGCCATCTCAAATATTAAGAGCAAGGAGAGACTACATTTTCTTAACTGAAGAACTCAGAAATTCTCAGATTCCATACAAATGGGAAGTCCCAGCTGGCATTACAGTTACATTTGGCAATCAAAAACACCGCATTAATTCTCTCTGTGAAGCCCGAGAATTTTATTACAAGACCCTGAAGGCGGGACTTCCTGATTCATCCGGACCTGGAGAGAGACAAGGAGAAGGAGAAGACAAGCAGCGAGACACGTGGCTACAAGGCGGAGGGTGTTGCTTTCCTCTTCCGGAAGGGCAGAAGAGTAAAGAATAAAGACTTAGCGATGTTCCTAAAACTTTATGATTTCTGCCTGGGATAAAATGGAAAAGTTGTATATCGATGATGAGACATGGAGACTGAAAGAAGCATTGCTGATTGTGGACACATATTGTATATAAGATTTGTTTGAACTCTAACTCAAACTGCGCATGAATTATTTTCCTAGGCGAGGAGAGCGGAGATCGCGATCTTTTTGAGTTGTGGTTTGGGACGAACGGAGTTGGGAGGCACGTGGGAGAGGGAAGGGTAGCGAAAGCTTAACTAGACTATTTGGGGCTAGAATGCAAGCTGATGTTTGTATGAGTTGCTATTTCAATATAAGGTTAAGAAAGATTAGTCAGAGAGTCTCCAGGAAGGTGGAGTAAATATGTGAGGAGCAATGGACGCGGATAAAATATATATGTGGACATGGGTAAAGGCAGGGTGGAAGGTAAAAAATTTATACGTGGATGTGGGTAAGGATAGAATGGGAGGTGTTGGAAATGAAAAATGAAAGAAGTACTTGAGTTTTATGGTTTTATAGAAAGGTTTGGATATTTGGATAAAAAAGAGATAAATTAAAGGTTTGAATAGATAGATAAAGCAATGAGACCTTTAGCTGGGGAACCCTAATTGATTAACTTACCTGGTTCCAACATAGTTTGAAACCCTGCAAGTAATAAAATAACCGAAATCTGGAATGAGCCATATTGTTTATGATGGGAAGCTGTGTTAATGTAGTGGGTTTATTGATCTTTCTTGTTTTTCCTTTTTTTGTGTGTGTTTTTTTCTTTTCTATTTTTTACTATTTCCCTTTTTTTTGTTTTTCTTTTATTTTTTTTAACTTTAAAGTTAGCTGGCTTTATTATACTCAAGTGCTTGTTAAAGAACTATGCCGGGTATGGGACCTGGGAAGCCGTAAGGGGGTTAGGGAGGGGGGATTATAGGGGGGAGGGGGGAGGGTGGAATTACAGTTTCAATTCTTAGAACAATAAGAATTCACTTGTATACTGCGGCTCGTTTTCTTTTTTTTTCTTTTTCTCTTTTATTTTCTAAAAAATAAACTGAATAGATTAATTGTAGGGATACACCAAAGTGAGGAGAAGAGGGAAAGAAGAGGGAGAAGTAAAGAGGGAGCGAGAGGGGAATGTAAGGAGGGTGAGATGGAGGGAGGGGGAGATGTCTGAGGGGGAAGGGAAGTAGAAGAGGGGAATGCTGGAGGGGAGAAATGAAAGTTGGAGGGGGAGAAGAAAGGGTGTATGGGGGATTGAAGTGTCATGTTGGGGTTTTTTTTTTAATGGGGTTTTTTTTCCTTTTTTTGTTTTTTGTTACGCACAGTATATAAGTGATTGTATAAAATGAAAATGAAAATGAAATAAATAAAATGTATAAAATTGTTTGTATTGTCTTATTTATTCCCTCCCCTGTTTATTGTCAGCCACCCGGAGTCCTTCGGGAGTGGGCGGCATACAAAACCAATAAACCTAACCTAAACCTAACCAGACTGGTGCATAGTATGATAGATGATATTGATATGACCTAGTAAAATAGCAGAACAGCAAAGTACATGATTTGCTATGAAATGGTTAATAGTATGTTAGAAACTTTATTTTTTACACTTTAAGAGGCTTCAATATTTGGTCACTAAATTCTCATTGAACTTTAAAAGGTAAATGTTGGAAGGGATATTGGAAAGCATATACTCAAACCTTCTGCCCATTCAGGAATCTCCACACAGAAGTCCTGAACATCAGTTCCTGAAAAAAAATGATTTTAAAAAAAATACTGTTGATATTGCAGTTTTAAAATCCAAGTATGGTAAACAAAAATACACATGAAGATGATTTGTGAAAGTTAAATTACAAATCTTCTTTATGTATTTTACTACATATAAACCAATAAAGCACCAAAATAACACCCCTTTTTATTCCTTATGACTATTATTTGCCATCCTTCTTGTGAAATGATTGGATGCTGGGAAAGCCACTTGCCTTTTCTCTTCAAAACTACTTGCATGTCAGGAATCCCGTAATTGGATTTTCATCTTTTCCTGTGAGTTGCAGAAGAATATTTGGCATCTCATCTGCAAAAGCAGCAAATGGAAAAGGGCATCCCCATCAAGGGAATATGCCATTTTTGTTGGAGATTTAATAGATACCATGGATTTCCTGATGTGCTCTAGATTGCATGCCTTCACCAAGCTATTATTTGTCCTGCTCTCTTTTAAAAGGAAGGAAAACAATTACAGAGCAGAGGTGTCAGTTTTTCATTGAGCATCATCTCAACTTAACCTGTAAGATGAAGGAATGTATCACTTGATAAAGTAAATGTAAAAATGACACATTTGCACCTTGGAGAATTGGCAGTTAAAACAAAAATCTGGATTCACACTCTTTTGGCAAGCTGATAAAATGATTTCCAAGTATCAAAAGTGTTCAGTATGCTAATGTCAATTTTAATAAGCCATAAAATGCAGTGATTGCTCCATGTTACTATCCCCCAGGGGGGATGACCTTATGAATCAAACAATTGTATGCAACTGAAATACAAAATCTGTCTTACTGAAGCTTCACTGAAGGCATAACCTCAAACCATAAGATCCAGCCCATCTTTTTTCCTGCGGATTACTCAACCCAACAGAAAATCACCAGCACTGCACTTAACAGTTGAAGAGAAAGTATTTCCTTTAGTCTCACAAAAGGATACCTCTTTAATTTGCATGAGGACTCTCAAGTCTACAATTGGGACCTAATTTAGTCAATTACTTTTCAAATGCTCAGGTTGATAGAAAATTAGGTAATCCAATTGGCAGGACGAATGATACTTCTGGATTGTTCCCGATTGCACCTTTCCCTGCTTACCTGGTCCATGGTGTAGAAATTCCAAATGATTCTGCTTCTTCCCTGGACCAAGTAGCCCCTTATCCACACTTTCCTTCTGGGATCAGAAAGGACAGCACTGTCTCCGCGGATGGTAGAACAAGTCAAAATGGTGGCTGCAGAGATACAAATGAAACTCCACCTGTTTTTCTATGCGTAGTACATAGAAAAAGTAAGCAAAACTTTGATTCCATCATCACAGTCAAACTTCTTGTCTATTTTTATTACACCCTGCAGATTACTCGGAGAGTGTTAGGTAATCTCCCTAAAAGAGAACATTGCTCTGCTCAAAAAGAAAGAAGAACATTTAGATGTAACTAGCCTGGGTTGCTTTACAGACCCCCTTTAGCTCCAATTATTGAAACAATCTGAAAAGCAAGATATTCCATTACTGTTTCTTCATTTGAGGGCCCCCAGTTTATTACTACCTGCCGCAGTGTTTTGTCAGATTGCTATCAAAACTATCTTCTAAACATAGGTAGTTTATTATGTGACCACACTCTGATTAGGCTTTTATTAAAGAGAAGCCCTAATATGAATAGGAACTCATTTTAATAGGGTTATTATGTAAAAATAATAATTAAAATATAATATAAACTAGAGAAAATTGAGATTAGATGTGCTTGAGCCTACTTAGCCTGCCGTCCAGAATTCTAATTGTTGAAAGGAAGAGATTCCAAGGCACCTGATCTCCCTTCAGGTCATGCTTTATTTTAATCTGGTCTTTGAATGGACAATCTTCAAACAAATTGAAATTTCCTATATAAGTATGGTGGTGTGACCATCTTCAATTTCTATTTCATACTTTCATATGAGAAAGAAGAATTAGAGGCATGAAGACCAGTAGTGAAATTTATTTATTTTTAATTTCCTGTTCTGTGGGCATGGCTTGGTTGGCATGGTGTGGCTTGGTGGGTAGCGCTTGGCGGGCGTGGCAGGGGAAGGATACTACAAAATCTCCATTCCCATCCCATTCCAGGAGAAGGATATTGCAAAATCCCCATTCCCGCCCCCACTTTGGGGCCAGACAGAGGTGGCATTTGCCAGTTTTCTGAACTTCTCAAAATTTCTGCCAGCAGTTCTCCAAACTACTCAAAGTTCCTGCTACCAGTTCTCCATAGTCTGTCAGAACCTGCTAGATTTCACCCCGATGAAGACCTATTTTCCTCTGACCTCATGACTGACTTTACTCCACTTGTTTAAAGGGGAACAACAGAATCAACCTGCAAATCCAGTTACTGCTAGAATAGACAAGGAATAGTTTTAACCTAATACCTAGAATATTTGTGAGTCAGAGGCAACAATCCCTAATCTTTCCAGGTTTTTCCTAATCTTTTCCAGCCCTTGAAGAGCACCCGGAGACTTCAGCTAGTACAGAACGCGGCCGCGCGAGTGATTGTGGGCGCACCTCGGTTCGCCCACATAACACCTATCCTCCGCGAGCTGCGCTGGCTGCCTGTGGATCTCCGGGTGCAATTCAAGGTCTTACTTACCACCCATAAAGCGCTCCATGGTAGTGGATCTGACTATTTGAGAGACCGCCTTCTGCCAATAACCTCCCTGCGTCCCATCAGATCGCATAGAGCGGGCCTCCTCCGTATTCCATCCGCCAGTCAGTGCCGACTGGCGACTACCCGGAGGAGAGCCTTCTCAGTTGCTGCTCCGACGCTATGGAACAATCTCCCCGTGGAGATTCGTACCCTGACCACAGTCCAGGCCTTCCGTACAGCCCTCAAGATCTGGCTAGCCCGTCAGGCCTGGGGATAAACTCTTCCGCCCCTCCCGAATGCTGAGAGAATGTTGTGTTTTTAGTATTTTTCAGTTATTGCACATTTCTTTTTATGTTTTGTCTTCACTCCCCTTCCTTGTTATTGTAAGCCGCCCTGAGTCCCCTCAGGGAAAAGGGCGGCCTATAAATGCTATTAAAATCTACAAATCTACAAATCTAGGTCAGTAGTCTGGTGGAGGCAGCGATGGCAGGGGTGAGAAGGATGGTTTTGTGTGTACATGCCGCTTTCAAAAATGCAGCTTCACGCATGCATGCCCATCATTTCTGCATCCTGATTCTTAATGGGCTGTGGCCTGGCACCAGGCCACACAGCAGGGGTTGGGGATCCTGAGTCAGAGTATCTTGTTGACCAGCCATCCAATCCAGCATTATCTCATTAGCTTTCCAAGAAAAAGTGATGGAGCTATAGAACAGTAAAAACAGGAGTACTTTCATTACAAAACTGCATTATGAGTATTCCAAATCCTGATTGATTGCAACCCTAAAATCATGTCTTGCTCCCTGACTGGTCAAATAGTAAGGATCTATTGATGTGTTGATCAGAAAGATCAGCAATTCGGCGGTTCGAATCCCTAGCATTGCATTACGGAGTGAGCTCCCATTACTTGTCCCAGCTTCTGCCAACCTAGCAGTTCGAAAGCATGTAAAAGGCAAATCGAAAATTAGAAACCACCTTTGGGGGTAAGATACAGCGTTCTGTGCCCCTCCAGCATTTAGTCATGCCGGCCACATGACCACGGAGATGTCTTTGGCGAGTGCTGGCTCTTCGGCTTTGAAACGGAGAATGAGCACCGCCCCCTAGAGTGGAAACAACTAGCATATATACTCAAGGGGAACCTTTACCTTTATTGATGTGACAGATTTCTTGGCTTGATCATTTGCCTGATCCTGATTCTGAATTTTAAACTCACATCTGACTAGAGTCTCTCTGAAGTGGACAAGAAGTAGTACAGCACTGTGCAGGGAAGGAACAATCCATAAAAGATTAAGCTCTGCCTTCTCTCTAGTAAAAGCTTTGGCTGGATTTCATTCTCTTTCATGAATTGAAGGCATCCCTTTTCTTTATGGAAGAATAAGTAACCAACCCACACAGCTATATCTATATTCTGTCCACACACATATCCATATAGACTTCAAAGACTTGAAATATATTTATTTAACTTAAATATATTTTTATCTTTTTGGTGGCATGTATTTACTTTTTGCAATGTTTATACACTAACTCCACGAGGACTCTAAATTGTTAAAAAATTGAACATAAACCATTAAAACAAGTTCACACAGTATGTAAATATTTATGTATGAAGATATAGCTATAGATAAATATGCATGTATCTATAAGGATATTTATATCCAGTGTTATTTATATCAAATGCTTTGTAATGGAAAGATTCTTAATAGCCTTAAAGCTGGACTCTCTACTCCTTCCTCCCCATCTATATCCAATTTGTTTGAGGTTTTTTAAGCCATAACACTTAAATGTGTTGGCAATCTAATCTTCCTCTCAAATTTTCAGGTCCTTTATAGTCCGATGAGATATTTTTATAAAATGGAAAGTGACACATGCTACAGTCACTGCTGTCAACACTGAAATCTATAGCAATTTCAGCAACTCTTATTAGGCCCAGACTTTGCTTTGTAAGGGATACATTGCACTGTTTTTCCATGGGCTGCTTCCAAGTCTTCACAGAATCTTTAATTAAAGAAGAAGATGTAGAATGTGACAGCATTGTCCTTGGATTTTCTCCATGCTGCTCCACATCCTTGGAAGCTGTTCCCAGGGGAAGGAAAATATGAATATAATGACATCTCATCATTAATTTAATGTTACTAGGGAGATGTGGAAAGGCGATGCAGAACATGACAGCTATGAGTTCCTGACAACATATCCTTTCGACAGATTGAATCCCACCATTTCTTAGTTGGATTTACCCACCACAGTGGCCTTCCTTGTTAATGTTCATTTCTTTTCACCATTGTATAATTATTTGATAGAAAATTGCTATTTTAAAACAAAGTAATATTGTGCAAGTGATCTAAATCTATGGACAGTAGGTAAAATGGTAGGATCTTGTTTCTTGTATCTGAAACACAAAATCAAATACATAATTACTAAGTATTTCTTGAGACTAGTTTGATGCTTACCTCAAATTTTCTCAGGAGGAGGACAAACTGTGGGACTGAGTAGGCAGGACAAACTTTCACCACCTTCCCATTTTGAATTCTTATGGATTCTTGGGACACAAAAACAAAGGCTCAATCTCATCTTAAATGAAATAATGGGTCCAGAATTTAAATCTGAATTTTTAGTTAATGTAACATTTAGCTGTCAAAAATAAGAGGAAAGGAGAACAGTAATTGAGAAACTAGTTTTGTACCACTGGAAAAAATCTGCAGTGGCTATTTCATTATGTTATCAAATACACTCAGTTACATGAAGTCCAAGGCACTATAAAGTGTATTCTCTGAGTTCCAAGAATTTTTTTTTTAAATGGAGCCTTTAATCTGGGATTAAAGCATAGGAGCTATTCAGAATGCATGAATGCGTCATTAATTTTTTTCAGAAGGATTAATATATGCTAAGATAGGTATTAAATAAAGATAATTGCCTTTTGGCAGCTACAATTTTGACTTAGTTGTTTGAAATACTAAAGTATGTCATAGTGGCAAGTAAAATGCAGTAGACATGCATTGTAAGATTTCTTAGAAGAGTGAACTGTGTGGCATTGACTCTTCACTACATCATGATCCACTGGCCACCAGAGTTAGTAGGGATGTAGAGACTTAAGGATTTATTCTATGCCCTTCCTATCAGTTTTCCTATTTCCTGTTTCCCTAAGAGATTGTAATATCAAGTCATTTCCTTTGAATTTCTTCCTAGGCACATATGAGCAGAGTACTTCCTGGTGCTAGGAAATCCTAAGCTTTGCCCATCTCTTAAAATAATTATCATTTCTCTTTATAGTGATAAAATCTGTGTCACTATTAATTCTCGGTTAAATTTTCTCTCTCAATAATGTTCTAGTACACAACAAACTCATCAACTCCAACATTATAGATAAGGATGGTTATTTTCAAAATTGCTACCTTATAATTCCAGATCCCATAAAATATGTCAGAACCATTCTTCAAGGGGTGGCGGAAGAGGTGTGAAATTGGCTGCCTGTCAGATCTGGAAGCCATTTTTTGCATTCAGACCTCCGACATTTTCTACTGTGGGAAAATGGGAGGGGGGATTATATGGAGTATGGGAGATATATAGTCAAAATAACATTCTTTTCTCAGGGAGTCAAAGCCACCTTGCCCTGCAGCTGCAATGAGGTGACTGGGAGGTGTTAGATCGGCAGTATGAAGAAATGGAGGCGTCTGAGGTAACAGTAACCATTTATTGTAACAAGAACGAATAGCAACAGTAACTGTAGTAGATCGGATAGCCTCTGGAGTTGTGCGAGGTAGATCGGATAGCCTCCGGAGTTGTGCAGCCTTTTATACTCGGCTGTCAAACTGTTTAGCCAATCGCCTCGCGTATGACAGCCCGGCAACCGGCAGGCGCGTCTGATTGGCTAAGACGCGCCTGGCTGCTGCCGAGCTGTCATTCGTAAGTGTGAGGACTTACGAGGCTATTCAACAGGAGGCATCTCCAGTTTTGGATGGTGCCTGATTGGACCATGTGATGGACATGTGGATGCTGGACAGGGACTTGAACTTTCACTTGGATGGGGAAAACCTGGAAACTTTCAGATTCGGGTTTTCCCAGATGTGCCAATATGACATCGCTAATAAAATGGAACTTTGAGGAAGCTCAAGCCTCAGAGTCTTCTTTCGTTGGGGGTGTTACTTGAAACCCTGGTACTGCCCTCTCTCAGCCTTTTTTATTCAGAAAACAGAAAGGAAAAGACTCAGAGAGTTGGATAGGTATGAAAAACTACAGAACTGTAGGATCCATTGTTTTGTCAGTTGCTGGGTATGTCCTCCTCAAATTGATTCCTCAGAGTTGGAGACTTCACTGTTGGATCTCTCTGTATTGACTTGTGGAATCATTCTGTCAAGTCTTAATCATAATGATCAACTTCTGCTAAGAATCTTTTCTGTAACTCTGCATCACTGTGACCATGTGTAATTTATCTGTCTATGATATCTTTCCAAAACACATGTGCCAAAAGAATTACATAGTAATTAATATATTTCTACCCAAATAGTTTAGAAATCAGTAGTTATTGGTATTTTGTTTGAAATACTTCCCAGTCACTAACTAACCTTTAAATATTCCAGATGAACCTGGACCATGCTAACAAGGTAGTTAGCAAACTGTCTTTTTACAGTCCATTCCATATCTGATATATGAATAAGCAGAGAGCTTCAGTCTCACCAAGATGTCAATCTGCCACTTTTCCCCTACACACAGAATAAACTGAGCCTGCCTTATAAAAAGGCTCCACTGTGAATTGAGAAGACTTGTTAACTTCAATGTATATAAAAGCAAGAAGAAGCAATGTCAAATTACCATATCCATATTTAGAATTCTATTTCAATACAGCAGCTATGCATAAATATTGTTAAAGCTGATTTGGAAGTATAGGGAGAAAGAAAAGTATAGGGAGTTTGTTATAGAAAAAGAGAATACAGAACATATTTGTTTCTATGCATGGTTATTATATCCTGCCTAGAAAAAGTTCTATAATATTTTTTCTATACATTCCATATGTTCCCAAAAGAAAGAGCCAAGCATGCAAGTCAGGACAAGGCAATGTACATGATAAAATGTGTACCATGACATCATAGCACAAAAAGAACAATTTATGTACTTATGTCAAAAATCAGAATGTAAGTACCCAAGAGCACGGTTTGTATCCTCATATCACCAAACATGTGACATCATTTTGCTGCAAATAACTATATAAATAAAGATGCAATCACATTGAGTTTGATTGTTCCTATGTCTCAGTTTTCCTGAGACCACTTTGGAAATGTCTTGTCATTGTTTTCTCCCAACATGCTTTATTTTTTCAACTCCATGGTCTAGCCAACAGCTGTAGAATTCTCAAATGCTGAGACTGAATGACATAATTCACTAAGCAAGCTAGCCCTGTGCTAAGGGCTAGCCATGAAAAGCACTACTGTGGATTTAAACAGGCAGATTTATTCAAAATCTAGTGTTTCCTGAAGCTATTAGGTGGAAGGGACCAAGAAGGATTATGTTGTCAGTCACAAGGACTCAAAGATATCTTAGATAGATAGATAGACAATAAACAGAAGATAGATGTATAAATGTTAGAATCCATAATGCTATACGCTAATAAACAGAGTGCTATTTTGCCCGTTTATTAATGTGCTCTGTATATAGAAATTATTGAGAACAATTTAGTTTCAGTTGTTCACTCTAATAGAACAACACATTCTATTTTGAGGTTAGAATCAATTCATTTTAGCCCATAATGTGGTTTGTTTTGTTTGGCTTAGCATATTGTGTGAATTTAGTCAATGTAGTTTGTAACTCTAATTTATGGTTTAGCTTCATACATAAAGCAGTCAGTTGCAGTTCAGTCAATTAACCACAGTAAACAAAATGTGGCTTATCTTGATGGGTCAACCCACTCACTATCTTGGACTGTGCAGCAAGAACCAATAAGTTATTTTGCAGAAGGAAAATAACTATGCTATTTATTCTGGCAAAGTGTATGGCAGTTATGATGATGCTAGATAAGTCATCTGCCAGCAAGAATACAAGGTTCCATGCAGTTTGATCAATAGGATTATGTTATGTTATTATTGACATGCAATGCAAAGGAGATGCATTTCTAATGATATTGTCTTTGTCTTCTTCTAATTTTTCAAAACTTGTTTTTAGGTGAAAATAAGGGGGAGGAACTATCTTTTTAAAAAGCTTCCTGGTGGGAACCCTACTGATATCAACCCAGCAGGACTGCACTTTCTGCAGTGTTTACTCTGTTTCCTTTACTTTTGTAAAAAGAGTTTTATTGCTAAGTCTCCAATATTATTGACCATGACTCTGTTGCTTTCATCCTTACTTTGAAAGGGGTTTATCAGATTAGCATTTAAAACATTCAAAGGCTAGTATTATTAGGGGGAAAATTGCAGTAACAGATCATATATAGGCACATTTTATTAAGTCAAGTATAATATGTTATGTGCCAAGTGTTAAAAATCCAATCACATATTTTTAAACATGCCAGCAATGTGGTGAAGGTGTCGTGGTTGAGTATGAGTCACTTGGCAACCCAAAATAGAAGAAGGTAATAACTTGATTGGGATAAAAATAGGACTTTTCTGGCGATAAATGTACATGAACTTTCTCATGCACACATGTACACACAGATGTCACTGCAATACTTAATGTTTTAAAATAATGAAGTTTGGGAAAGGCAACGAAACACTGCTTTACTCATATGTCCTCATGCCCAATGTTATCACCCATATGCAAAATCTTATCACAGACTCATTCTTATTCCACCTTAAGGAGGGTTGGATGTTTGGAAGAACAATATCTTTTTTTAAATATATTTATAAAGAATGTGGGGATCAGATTTATATTTATAACATTAAAAAAATAAAGCTTCAAAAGAGAGTCATTGTGAACACAGAACATATAAGACCAGATATTTTTCCTAAGCTCTTTGAACCATCCAAAACAGTTCCCTTCTCTTAAATGCACCAAAGCCAGCTTTCCAGCTGAAATGAGCTGAGAAGACCACATGGAGTATAACTTTGCCTAAGAACATGACATTTCAAAACTGAAGGTAAAAGAGACATTGAAAAAAAAACCTAAATGTGTTGCAGAAATAGATAAACCTCCCACAAGGATATTATCTAGCCAGTTTGGTCTGTTTCAGGAGAATTTGTCAATGCTTTCCTAAGTTCACTTTGCTGGAGGCGAAGCATGCTCAAAAGATCCATTGCACTGCAGGTGCTTGGCTACCCAAGTATTTTGAAGTAACCTAATTTAGAGGAGGGGGTCCTATCACAGCCTGGGATGCTTGCATATCCTCTGCTATGCCTTTTTCCTCCTCTTTCTCTTTCTCCATGTCTCTGGAGGTGCAGTGGTTAAAGGGTAGTATTGCAGGCAAACTTTGCCTACAGTCTGGAGTTTGACTCTGATAAGGTTCAAAGTTATCTCAGCTTTCCATCCTTCCGAGGTCAGTAAAAATGAGGACCCAGATTGTTGGGGGCAATATGTAAATAATGCTTCTACATTGTAAACAATCCAGAGTGCTGTAAACACTATGGAGTGGTATATAGGTCTAAATACTATTATGTCTCCTCCAGCAGCTGTAATTGGGAATTTTAGCATGTCTCATGTAATGGAAAGTGGTAGCTTGTTCCTCCAATAGTTTGGATGTTGGGTAACCCCCCCAAACTTCAAGCTGCTTTTATTGGATCCCGAGGTTGCAGCTGATGTTTGCCCTAAATAACTCATAGGCCACACTGCTCCCATCAGTTTCATTTACCTTACTCAGCTTTGTCAGTCTGAAAGACATAATCCAGAAAGTGAAATGGGTTTTTCTTTCTTTAGATAGTTAATGCAAGACAAGGCATAGTCAAAACTGAGCAAGACAAGATTACAGTCTTTAAATGTTCTGAATTCCCCAAAGAATAAATCTGAAAGGAAGGGCAACAGAGTTTCTAGGTTGAAGATGTAAAAAAAAAAAAGATTGTTTATTTACCTATATGATATGGTCATGTGATCATTTGATATCTTTTTAGGAAGTACCTTAATGTAGATGAGCAGATTTATAGTGAAATCTTTAAATATTAAAGATGTTAATGTAATAATGTAACTATATACTAATGCTTTGTAATCTGCTGTTTATCGAGAATTATTGTTGTATCAAACATGTGGGATGGTTAAAAAGAATCATACTGAGCAACTGGAAATGTGATTATTATTTCAGATGCCAAGGAATGGTGGTCAGAAATATGTTATCTATTTTGTAAAAAGCAATGTTTTCTACTTATCAAAGGATGCAGCATACATTTTTACGTCTGAGATTTTTTAAATAGATTATAGTATTTGTTATTAAACCAGTGATATAAAGGGTTTTTTGTTAAGTTGTTAATGTTAAGTTTGTATTTTTCTTTAGTTTGGGGATGTTCCCTTTTAATTCATTATAGTATTTTTTATGTTTAAAGATTGCCTTGTTAATTTGGTATGCATACAATTTTTAGACAAATTTTAGAAACCTGGCCAAGACAAAGTCAAACTTGTGCCACATGGCCTATGAAGTTGACTTAATCTGTTGGTTCTTGAAGGAAAAGTCTCATCTACTCACCTACTCTTTGATGGGTAGTCTTAATTATTCTGAGTAATCTCTGCAGTTGATTCCTTTGCTTCTCTCTCTCTCTCTCTCTCTCTCTCTCTCTCTCTCTCTCTCTCTCTCTCTCTCTCTCTCTCTCTTTCCCTCCTCCTCTCTCTCTCTCCCCTAATGAGCAGCACATAACAATACAATAGGAAAATATTGCAACTTATTAATGATTGGTATGAAATGGAAGAAAGATTGCGACTATTCCTAGTACAGCCTGACTTCTTTGGGAATTACTATCTGTCTATCTAGCATCTATCCACATTCCCAAGACCATTACATCATCCACTTTCAGAATGAACTGGCGAAAGCATTAGGGACTGTGAGATAAGGATAGTGCTAGCCATATAGTCTGCACTC
The DNA here is from genome assembly GCF_009769535.1 of Thamnophis elegans. NCBI lineage: Eukaryota > Metazoa > Chordata > Lepidosauria > Squamata > Natricidae > Thamnophis > Thamnophis elegans. Next base: position 41,071,547 of record NC_045544.1, on the reverse strand, counting down.
TCAAGGCACTTCACTTTTCTATTACATTCAGCTGTGTAATATTCTACCAAATTTTTTTTTCAAGAAGGACCTTAGAGTCACATCAATTATTTAACAATACAAAAAAAATTAGCAATCAGTTTCTCAATACAGATCAAGCTCCTGCATTGACTATTACATTGGAAACGTTAGACCTAACAGTTTATTTTCTCAAAATGAAATATGTTTGGTGTACATTCTGAGGTACAAGTTTGTTGCTGTTATGTAAATCAAGCACCACAGGACTCTTGGGTATTGTAGATTTGTACTTTAGATTTGGTTCCTCTCAACTTGTCTCCAGATTTGTCATTAAAAGCAAAATAGGAGGCAAAGATAGTGATTCTTCTGATTAGACTGCCAAAGTAGAGCCAATGGCAGCAGAGTTAATTTGTATATTGTTTTGTCTAATGAGAAAATAAACACAATTAACAGAAGGTGATATGATCTTTGTGGAGTTTGGAAACCCAAGTCCCTCCAGAGTCCTATTCTCACCTACTCTAACTTTTATAAGCTTCTGGGAAAGGTAATCCACTGGTCCTGGGTGAGGTGCATCGGTATGCTGATAGTATGTGGTTATGGATTATCACCCTAGGCTGAGATGGAGATATTCTGGAAATCTAGAACCAGTGAGATAATCTGAATGGGATAAAAGAAGCTTATATCGAATCCTTCCAAAATAAAGGATTCTGTTTGTCCATAAAGCAATGGGCATCTCAGTAACCTTAGTTGTGACTCTGGATAGTTTTATTCTCCCAAAAGGAGATGGTTTATTACTTGGGGATTCTCTTGGGGTTCTAGTTGCTGCTCAAACAATAGGTAGAATTTGTGGTCAGGGATGGCTTCATCTAACTTTGCCAGAAGAAGTTATAAATATAATTACTATGTGTGGGTAATTTACAGTTAATTTATTATAGCAATATCACTTACACTTATATACGACTTCATAATGCTTTACAGCCCTCTTGAAGCAGTTTATAGAGTCAGTATATTGCTTCCAATAAGCTGGGTCTTAATTTTACCAACCTTGGAAGGATGGAAGGCCAAGTTGGTCTTCAGCTAGTTGGGAACAAACTCCTGACTGTGGGCAGAGTTTGCCTGCAATACTGCATTCTAACCACTGCTATATTACTATAATCTGCTAACAATGAAGTATTATAATCTACAAAGAACAGCAACACTCTATGAAACTCTCCCCTGAAGACTTACAGGCACCCACACCTTCCTTGCCTTTGGAAAGAAATGAAGATAATGCCTTAGTCCTGTGCTGACTAAATCTAGTTTATATCAACAACATTCACATTATCACTCTACACCTTTCTTTCCTTGCAAACTATTCTTGTTTCTTCCATGTCCACACTGAAATTTAAACAATGCTTTTGTTCTTTATGATATCCTTTACTTTAGTCTTTATTGAAGGCATTTTTTCCAACAATACAAAATTTTAAACGTACAATAAAAGACTATGCCAATTAAAAAACTAAAAACCATAATTCTATAGTTTAATAAACATATATGTGATATCACTCTAAATTGTGAGTTGCCAATAAAAGAAATCTGAGATTTTGCAAACACTGTAGGCCATTAGAGTAGTTCAGACATTTTAAACAATATCCAGATGGAGCCATTTGATTTTAAGTATGCACTCTTTTTCTGTCATCTTAGTTATTTTTTTAAGTAAATTTCTTCCAAAAGCTACAAGATGAAAAAATAGTTTTTCATAAAAATCAAACATTATGTGATAATTCAGATATCATATCTGAAGAGTTCCTGTAACAGAGAGATGTAGAAGACTAACACAAATGCTTACTGATTTTTTTTTCTAGTGTTGCTGAAATTTGTCTTCAGTCTAAACCATGCCAAAGTAGTCAATATTGACCCTTGCCTTCAAGCTTGCCTTCAAGTTAGTTTTTCTGAGGTCTTCTTGGACTAGTCCCTGAAGTTTTCTTGACAAAAATTTTCAGAAGTGGTTCACCACTGCATGTTTCCTAGGGCTGAGAAGGACTGACTGGCCCACAATCACCCATCTGATCATCCCTAAAATGGGATTAGAGTTCACAGTCTTCTAGCTTCTAGCCTGATGTCTTGACCACTATTCCAAACTGCCTCTCATTATTCATAGTGCTATTAATTAAAGTAGTATTTATAAAATTATTTTCATATCATCAATGTTTAGGAGTGTGCGTGTCAATGAAGAATCTGAAATTTCATAAAGGGGTTGATGAGCTGAATTGCCTGGGGGCCCCTGGTCTAAACTAATATTCCAATAGCACAATAAAAACATAGATTGATCCTTCAGCTCAATTGGTACTTCATACTTTCTAAAATTCATTGGATATTTCCTATCAACATATATGATCTGATTTGCTTTGTTAAACTGGTTCAGCTTACTGTTGTTCCAAGTTGCTACTTATGATTTCATTATTTCTTTCAAACAGGTAATTATAATTCTAGCAGAAGAAGCTTAGCACTGTATGTGAACCCAGCCACTGCATTATATAAACCATGTGTTGTGAACTGGAAGGAATAGTAATTTAAAACCTGATTCTGAAGGTTCCTAGTAAGAGATAATTAAGATAGTCTATCAACACTCAGGCTGGAGCTTCCTGACACACCCCATTTGTCTTGCTAAGGAGCTCATAGTTCTTCTACCAAAACCTCTCCCTTCGGTTCAGCTCTAGTTAAAATAGAAGTCAGACAAACCTCTATTTTGATATGACACAACAGTGCCCCCTAAAGCATCTGGTGAGTTGGCTCCTTGTTGCAAGGACTGAATAAATGGAATTCAGCTTTTGTTCCTCAGAAGTGCCTCAGCTGCATCTTCCCATTCATACAATGGACAATAGGAGAAAACTAGACTACACCCTTCATTCCACCCTTCATTCCACCAAAGATCCTTGGAAAAGTGGGCTTAGTCATCATGTGACTTGCGATTGGCTGGTTAAACCTAGAACATCAGAGATAGAAGATTTTCATTGGTTGCATAACAACAGTCAACTTCCTCATCCAAAAGAACACCAACCAAAGTCACTTCAGATGAGATGGGCAGCTATATAAATTTTATAAATAGCAATAGCAGTTAGACTTATATACCGCTTCATAGGGCTTTCAGCCCTCTCTAAGTGGTTTACAGAGTCAGCATATTGCCCCCAACAACAATCTGGGTCCTCATTTTGCCCACCTTGGAAGGATGGAAGGCTGAGTCAACCCTGAGCCGGTGAGATTTGAACAGCCGAACTGCAGAACTGTAGTCAGCTGAAGTAGCTTGCAGTGCTGCATTTAACACTGCGCCACCTCGGCTCTTACATAAAAAAGTAGGAATCTGGTTTTAATTACTCCTTCAGAAAAATTTTACCTAAAATTGAACACAGTGCTCAAGGAGTCTTTTTTATTTTCATCTTAATTACTTAATCTTCTTTTACCCTTTTAATTGTTATTTAGAATTGTGAATGTATCATTTTGAAGTTTCATAATATCATTGTACTTTAATAATTAGCTTAGCAAAACAAAATGGTTAAAAAAAGCACTCAGAGAAAGAAAAGAAAAAAAGAAAAATGAGAGAAGTATGAAGCACTTGCCTTACAATTTCTGTGTGGGTGTCACAGATGACCTTTTTCTCCACTGTGGACTCAGTCTGTGCCAAAACATTTATTTAGTAATGTAATAAATAACTAATTTAGCTAGCTAGATTGAATCATATGGGAGAAATGGAGAAATGGTAACTTAAGGTTTAGGTACTTCCCAACTGCACAGAGTAGACTGCATCAGGAGGTACAATCTGCCAGTGTGGTAAATATAAAACCAATCACTAAAGCTTGTGCCAATCGTGGAGGGAGGGAGGGAGGGAGGGAGAAAGGAGGGAGAGGAGGAGACGGGGAGGGAGGGGGAAGGCAAGAGGGAGAGCTATGCATCCATAGTTATAAACAAATGTAATACAATCAATTCAAATCATTTCATTTTGGTTAATTTATTTAATTATAAAACTTATTGGTCACCCATCTTATAATAAGGTAACTTTCCGTAGTTTACAGACATAAGAATATATATCTACATGAATAAAATATGAATAAATTAAAAACAAAGAATAAATTCAAGGGCATGTGGGGAGGGTGGGAGTAGAAGGGAGGAGGTGGATCTGTTGTTACTCAATCAACCACCTCCACTGCACAGTTCCCTCATTGGAGCCCCAGGCCAACAGAGAGAGCCAGGTCTTTAGACCCTTGCAAAAGGATAGGAGGGGGCAACCTCACACGGTGATGTGTGTGTGTGTGTGTGTCCAGATTGTAGAGCTATAAGGTGATATAAGAAGTCTAATTGAAGGAGCTTCTCTTTCCCTCTCTCCTCTTTCATTTACCTTGTTTGAATAAGCACTTTGCCTTCAGCATACATTCAGTGATCATTGAAGAATTGTGGAGTCCTTGGTGTCCTTTGAACTTGATTATTTGCTTGCAGGGGTTTTATTACCATACTAGGTAACTTCATCTGTGAGAGCACCAAAGGCTCTCCAGTTCAACCGTGAATCACCTAACATATTGTCTTCTATAAGAATCAATGAATAATGTTGGAAAGAAACCATTTGGGCTTTCAACTTGGATGTTGTTAAGGAGGCATATCCGCCTTTGTTTATTTCTTCTCAGCACTATCCTCAGTTTTATAAATGCGATAATTGAAAGCATATTCTCCTTGGGATGACTGTTTTTTGTCTAAACAAGCAGCATGCTCCATCTTTGATATCCTGAATTTAGCTAACAAGTTATCTAGCAGCTGAATTCATCTTCCTAATTGCCTTGTGGTCAAATGATAAAGGCACAGATTAATTATCATATGTTGCACTATTCTAAAGAAGAATAAGGGAGGAATTTTGGGGGGGAAAGACAAGAGATGAATTTCGGCTATTTGGGTCTCCCCACATGGGGGCAATTTACCAGATGCTTTGGGGAGCACTGTTGTACCATACTAAAAATTAGAAGGCTGCCACACATGATTTATGCTTAGTCCAATGATGTATCACAGCCACTATGATTTATAAATGATGGTTAATGGCATATTAGGAAGAAAGAACCAAGTGAGTGTCAGAATGCTCTCCCACATGAAATATTGTCAGTACCAAGCTAGCATCTCAGAGTTCTGTTAGTCCTTTCTTTCCCTAGCATAACTTAATGTCTGCTGAGAAGCTTTTGTGATTTATTCCTGTTATTTGCAGTCTGGTACTTCTACTTGTAATATTTTACAGATACGGAAGTGTAAGGTTCCTGCCCACTAAGGTTTTAATGTCAAATATCATCACTGTTGGAGTTTACATGGTTAAATGCCAGTGAACCGCATCATTCCACAATGTTTGTCAAAATTTACTTGTTAACACTCATCACATAGAATTTAAAATGTAGTGCTTAACCGAAACAAACACGCACTTCTTTTTGCATCAGTTCTTTTTTAAGGGTTATTTCGAAACTGCGAATGAAACTTAAATAACAGGTATTAGGTCACTCAAGAAATATTGGGCAATTTTCACTTGCTTAAAAGTCATAGAAGCCCCCCCCCCCAAGCATTAGAAACAGTAAGGAAGGTAGAGGAATATCTTAGGTGAAAAGTCAAGCATGGAAAATTACTATTCTCTTGGTCAATGTTGAAGCAAATCTTCAGGTGAATGCAGAATAAGGACTCTTACACAATTCCGGGCCTATTATATTACAGCCTGGACCTTTAAATAATAAGGGTAGAAAGAAAAAAGTTAACTACAAAGGCTTTGAGAGTCTCAGAAATTAAAAAAAAAAGACAGAGAAATTTTTGTAGGAATCACAGCTCAAAAAAAGAAAAGAAAAATTCATCACTCATCAAACACCCTGGTTAAGTAGTGAATGCCATTTATTTAGAGAGAAAGCTTTTAGAGAACATCTTGAAGCATGATCTCATTGTCCTATTAATAATTTGATTAGCCTCGCTATAGCAACTAATTTAAACAAAAACCAAAAGGGCTTTAGAGTGAGAGCAAAGACGGCCCAATTCCTGCTACCAGAATGAGCAAAACTGGTCTCCGATAATTTTCCTTTCCATTCTCGGCTCCGTTCTGCTTTTCTTTTACTTTGAAATCCTGGATATCCACAGGCAGATTAAAAGCTATGCAAACCCCTTGCTCATCTACTGTGGGGATCATTTATTGCTGGGCACCTTCCACGTGCTTAATAGTCTCTGACAAATTCATTTCTGTTCCAAAGAACCGGGAAAAGGTTGCTCTGTCAGCATTACATCTCTTCCCCTGCAAGCTGAGGACAACAATGAAGCAGGCCTCTGAGCTGGGTAAAATACAGTAAAAATATGTGAAAGGAAAATCTATTGAAAGAGCTGCATCCAACAACCATGAACTGTCATCATGGACTTTCAATGGATTTGAAATAATAACAGAGAGCTGTGGCAGGGAATGGGTTGATTTAGAGTAAGGTGACCAGATTTTAACATTGGTAAAGAGGGACACCATTGACGGGGTGGAGGGTTGATTAAAAATTTGGTCTATATGGTCCATGGATCCCTTCAAAGGGAGGGTTTCCAGCCCCTTTCACAAAGGTGAGTCAGTTCCAGAGAAGCAACTCAGAGCCCCCAATATCCTCTCTCAGTTCCCCTCCGCCTCCAGGCCCCGATTGAGCAATGGGGGATTATGGGGGGTGGGGGTCTCCTCCCCAAATTCAGGGGCTCCCCCAGAAGGAACAGAAGCTCTTGCCTGATCTTCAAAGCCTCAAGTTTGAGTTTGAGAAGAAAAAGTGAAGTTTCTGAAGAAGCAAAAATCCTTTTGCTCAAATGCCTCTTTTTCCTTCTGGGGATTCAGGGCTGAAAATGCCTCACTTTCCCTCTTTTGCTTTCACTTTTCCTTCCCTTCCTCTTTCCAGGCAGCCCACTCCTACCCAGATACTGGGGGCAGGGGGAGGAAGGGAGGGAGAGAGAGAGAGAGTGAGGGTCTGGCTGTGGCTCCCCACCTTGGCTACCATCAGGGAAAGGGGTGGGGTCCCTCTCTGTCCTCCTGTAAGTGGGGGAGGGGAATTGTAGGAGTTGCAGATTACAGGACAATTTTTTCCTGAATCCAAACTGCTTGTTAGAAAGCAGGTTGTTTGTTTCTAAGTGGAGGGTGAAGGGCTGGTTTATAATTGATTCCGTGACTTTAGAGGTGAGGCAACACAGCGAGATTGGTCTGTAGTTTCCAGGGTCTTTTTCTTTCCTCCCCACATGAAAGAGGAAAAAAGGATGATAATAATCTGTGGGCTTCATTATTTCTTTAAGACTCTCAGTCATGTCTCTGATACGTTCCCCACACCTGGGAAACAGCTAAGGCCCCTGGTTTGATTGTCTACGAATTGCTGGTTCAGTTCACTGAGATTTCATGGCTCAGTGTTTTCTTTGGGAATAGGGTCTCTCTCTTCTCTCCCCCTCCCTCTCATTTCTGTTTTTCTCTATTTTTCCTTCTTCCTTTCTATCTTTCCTTCCTTCCCTTTCCCTCTTTCTTTTTCTTTCTTTCTAATGGAATATGATAGCAAATCCAAAATAAAGTTATTAATTGTAGGAAATTGCTTCTCTGTAATCTTTTCATAATGAACTCTAAGTTGATAGAAGCTGGCAAGATTGTACTATCAGCAATAGGATATATATTTTGATTTCTTTTGAGTTTGACAATATAATAAATTATCCAAAATTATAAATAATCTTATTTTCAGATGCATTTTTTGGCCATTTGTTATTTTCTTTAAAAAAATCAGACTTGCTTCTGCTTTGTGCCTTCTGGCAAACTGCAGTTTTCTTGGCAAGAGATCTAGCTTGCCATTGCTTTCGTCATAGGTCTAAGAAAGTTTCTTTCTTTCTTTCTTTCTTTCTTTCTTTCTTTCTTCTTTCCTCTTCCTTTCTTTCCTGATTTGTTTCCCTCTCTTTTCACTCCTCTCTCATTCTCTCCCTTCAGCTTTCTTTCATTTCTTTCTCCCTCTCCCCCTCTCCCTCTAATTTGTTTCCCTCTATTTTCCCTCTCTCCCATTCTCTCCTTCCAGCTCTCTTTCATTTCTCTCTCTATCTCTCCCTCATTCTCCCCATTTCTCTTTCATCTCTTTCTTGCGCCTGCAAGCAAAATACCCTCCTGGGCTGGGACCACAGTGGCGGGGACAATGACTCCTTCCGCTGCTGCCACTGAGAAGTGAGTAGCTGGCTGCGCTGCACAGGAGACTCCTCAGTGCCAGACTCCGGTCGGTCCCCTTCATGTTGGCTCAGGAAACAGCCGGAGCAGCCGTCTCTGGATGCAGAGAGGGAAGAGCTCCAGAGCCCTATGCAAGGAGAGCCCTGTGCAGCGCAGGAGAACCGGAGCTCTTCCCTCCCTGCACCCAACCAGCTGCTGCTGCTCCCCATTCCCCTCCTTCCTGAGCCAACACGGGGACCGCGGCTCACGCTGACTTGAATCTGGCGCTGAGGAGTCTCCTGTGTAGCGTGGCTCCCCTGCGCTGTGTCCCCAGTTACTCCCCTCATTGCACAGTGGTGACAGCTGGAGGAGAGTCCTTGCCTCCTTTGCCTTGATCCTGGCGCAGGAGGGTATTTTGCTTGCACATGCGCAAGAGATGAGCGTGAGAAAAGGGCTGGAGTTCTTTCCCGACACTGAGTTGCCTGCGAAGGACACGGAATGGCAAAAGCAGGTGAGAGGCTCATGCCTTCTCAGGGTGGAGAGCAGATTGCGCAATTGGGTCAGCAGGGAACTGCTCTTTCCCCCCTCCTCACCTCCGTTCTGGCTCCTACATTCCTCCCACCCACCCCACCTCTATCTATCTATCTATCTATCTATCTATCTATCTATCTATCTATCTCTCTCTGATCTTGGGCACTGGGCCGCCTTTGGCGAGAGGAGCAGCAGAAGCCCTCCCCTACTGGGTGCAAGTTCCGTTCTTTCCGCCTCTGGCCGCTTGCGTGATGATCCCACCTCGCAGGCTTCCAACCAGTAACCCCCTCCTCCCGAAGCAGCACACCTGGGAAGCAGCTAAGCCCCCTGGTTTGATTGTCTATGAATTGTTGGTTCAGTTCCCCTGAGCAATGAAGCCTCTCCCTTCCCGTTCTCCTGCTGTTCCCTAGCTTGTCGTGCATTCTTTCAAAAAATCATGACTTTTTAAAAACGCAGTGGGACAAATTATTAAAAATCAGGACTGTCCCGCCAAAAGCGGGACGTCTGGTCACCTTAATTTAGAGGGACACTTTGGATATTTTATTTTATTTCTTTTTAACTTTTGTAATATGTATTTTTTAAATGTTGTATGCCTCCCTGAGTCCTTTGGGAAGAAGGCCAGCATATAAATCCAATAAAACAAACACAATAAACAACAGACACTAGGCTGTGAAACAGTAAAAAAAAAGGCATCAGAGAGAGAGAGAAAGGTCAAATAATGTGGATTGGTCTCCTGTTATTATTGTTGTTATTTTTTTTTATGATTGAGGGATTATTGATCATAGCACAGCTGCCTCTTATTATGAGGGATTCTAACCATTCCAGGCTAAGTCTTTTTTGTTTTCTTATAGTTTTCCAAAAGCTCTTTCTTCATGCTATGAACTTAAGTCATGTCCTCATCTCTAGATCATGAATCAAAAAGTAGTTCCGTTGAGGAAACCATCTGAACATTTTCCTCTCCCTCCAGATATATAATGCCTACAGTGGCTGGCTATTAAATTATTCAAAGTATCTATCACTTTAATGAGCTATGTAGCCTATCTTTTATTCCTAAACTGAGCCCCCCACCTCTGTTAGTTAGAAGGCATTTTGTATCCATTTACCATGTCTGCTCTTCTTATAGCAATTCCCCGTTCTTTATTTTATGGAAGTAAATCGCAACAACTAAATTTTATAGTATTTATCTTATAAAAGCAAATTCTAAAAATATACATCTTAGACTGTTATTCATACTGTGATGAATCTCAGCCTGTCCTGGTTGGCTTTATATATTTTGCTGTATTTTCTAACTCTAACCTATCCAAATGATATGCCTACAGAAATATTCAAGATTATTCGGCATGATATTTAGTACTTCCTTGCCGATTCTTGCTTATCTAGGTGATCATATCACATAATCAAACTTTGGGTGCTTGGCAACCAGCATATATTTACCATGATTGCAGTATCGTGTTTGTGTGTGTGTGTGTGTGTGTGATGGCCATTTGCAACCTTGTAAGCTGGTTTCTGGCAAAGCAAAAACAAATCTAGATAGACAAACATTCTGCTATAGAATTTATAGGTTTTGTGACTAGTGCATAATAGTTAATAGTTTTTCTTTCTTTCTGGGGTTTGTTTAGGTTTTTTTTGAGGGGGTGTCTTCCAATCTTTTCTTATTCTTTCTTCAACAAACCTTTACTTCTAATTCAATTTTTTGTTACATTGTAACAACACAAATCCTCACAAAGGATGGGGGCAGGGGGTGGGCGCTCCAGAGCACCGTAATGGAACGGCACCTGGTGCTCCCAGCAGGCACTGGTACGCCCGTGGGGGGTACCAGTTGTATCCCACCACTGATACACCTACACAATGTACACATATACAACACACACACACACACATGTATGTATGTACAGTATGCATTATGTATATGTATGTGTGTGTGTGTATATATATATGATATGTATATGTATATGTATATGTATGTGTGTGTGTGTGTATGTGTGTGTGTATATGTATAGTGTGTGTGTGGTTTTTTTCCATAGATTTTCACGGGTATAGGTATGCAGGTCTTGGCGTAATTGGGTCTTTTCCCATGAAAGATTGACCGTATCTTGGCAACGTTTTGACGAGGTCACACTCGTCATCTTCATGCTTGTGCCTTTGGCTACACTGAGATACTGTCAATCTTAAGCCAGAAGCCAGTGACAAAAATAGAAGATCTTGAGAGCCTCTGGAGTCCGTTTACATCTTCAACAAAGCCCCCTGGAGGGGCTCGGTCCCGGGAATCATGTGAGGGCCAGCATTTATTTGGTAGCTGCCCGTGGTCGTCTCCCCGAGCAGCGGAACTGCGGTGGCCTGGAACGGCGATTTGCGGTGTGGAGGAGAAGATGGCGGCGCCGTGCTGCTGAATGCAGCGATTTGCATCTCTCCGGAGCTCCCTCCTCCCTGCTTCCTTTGACTGATCCGAGTGGTGCGGTGAGCTTGGGGACTCAGTTTACTGTGATCAAAGAAGGTGGGGGTCGTCGGAGACTTTGTTGGAGACTGTGGGAGCAGCGAATCAGACGGCTGGCTGTATTTGCCGCTGCCGTAGCTGCCCCAGACGCACCCCCCCTGTTTTACTCTGCTCGCCTTGCTGCCTTGTTGTTCTGCGGTCCTTTGGGGGGAAAAAGGAAAAAAGATCTGGCCGTTCGTCTGTCTGGTGTGGTGCTCGGGTTGAGAGGAGGATGGCGCCCTGAGCAGCATAATCATCATTCTGCGCTCCCGATTCCAAGGAGAAGAGAGGCCTGGATGCCCCCCCTTTTCCACCTTCTGGCCTCCTTATCATCATAGCCTTCTTCGGACATTGCTCCTTTGCCTCCCCTCCCTAGCTATTGGGGAGCCTTTTACCATCTCCCTAGCTGTCATTGACTTTTCTCTGCCTTGGCCTGTGTCCGATGTTCTGCCCGTAACACCTGTTCTCTCCCGCCCGTCTGCCGCCTGCTATTGCCCTAGATAGTTAGATAGAATTAGATAGAGATAGATATAGATAGATAGATAGATAGATAGATAGATAGATAGATAGGTATAGGTATAGGTATAGGTATAGGTATAGGTATAGGTATAGGTATAGGTATAGGTATAGGTATAGGTATAGGTATAGGTATAGGTATAGGTATAGGTAGTCATAGGCATAGGTAGATATAGGTAGATAGGTAGATATAGCATAGATATAGTTACCAGGGCAACGTTCCATCAGATGGTTGCACCCGGGCTGTGGGAAGGACTGATAGAGGTTAGACTTAGGGCTAGGGTCAGGGCTTGAGATAGAGTTAGGGCTGGGGTTAGGGCTGGGTTAATTTAGGATTTAGTATTAAGATTAGGATTGGTGTCGGGCTAAGATTGGGTGAGGGTTAGGGTGTAGGTTAGTATTAGATTAGATTTAGGGGTTAGGGTTAGGAGTAGGGTTGGGGTCGGGTTGGGGCTAGGAGCGATAGATGATGGCGGCCGTAGGGGCAAGGACTTGGTATCGGAAAAATCGGCGCTCTCTCCCCCTCCTTCTTGAGCAGCTCGGGCCAGTTTCAGACTTTGGCCCCCCAGATTATGGACCTTATATAATCTCAGGAAAGAGACTTCCTTGCACGTGGTCTGCTGATCTCCCTTTGGACCTTAAGGGGGGTAAGACTGAACGGTTGCTATCTGTGAACATCAGACATCTATGCCTTGCCCTCCTCCACATACGATTGCCATGTACACTATTGACTTTCGGTCTTGTGGCCGTGGACGTCTCTCTGGGACATAGAGGAGGGAGAAGAGAGCAGTTCTCTTCATCTTTACACCATTGTTTGATAGCGCACTATCGCAGTGCTCCGTGAATTTTAATGTATGGTGAGTGCTTGTGGTATGATTGTGCTGTATGTATGTACCCACTTTTATCTTTATATGCTGTATCTGTGTTTTTAAATTGTCGTGGGGATTGCTTGACTGTATGATTGAGCATGTCTGAGAAGGCTGGGACTATAACCGGGTACCTCCTACACTGAGTGCTCTGCAGAAATGTTAAGGGGGCCCAGGTTTAACCCCATCCTTAGAATGTATGATTCGAAGGGCCTGCCGGGGATGTCGGCGGCTTTGAGGGAGGATGGGGGGCCTATGGACATGGAAGTGGGCCGGAGCATTACAGTCCTAACTGGGAGGGGCAGATATAGCAGGGACTTTAGGGTGAGCCATTACTGGGGAAGGAGGGTTCGCTATGTTACAGAAATCCCTCCTTCCGGCCCTATTAGTTCCACTCCAAGGCCAGATGGCACAAGTAGTCAGGACCCTGATCTCAGGCTGCTGTTGCTAAATGCCAGGTCTGTGGTTCACAAGGCTCCCCTCATCCGGGACTTAATTTTAGACGAGGGGGCAGACCTGGCATGTATTACTGAAACCTGGCTGGGCCCGGAGGGAGGAGTTCCCCTCACTGAGATGTGCCCAGAGGGTTTTCAGGTGCTTCATCAGCCGCAACCCCAGAGAAAGGGGTGGGGGAGTGGCCATTGTTATCTGAGGATCTTTAGTTCCTTGTAGGATCCCTGCTCCGGAGCTTGTCGGGTGTGAATCCTTGCTGGTGAAGTTGGACCCTGGGGGTCAAGTGGGCTTGCTGCTAACGTACCTGCCTCCCAACAGCGTTGCAGCAGCTCTCCCCTCGCTCCTCGAGTCAGTAGCCGAGCTGGCTGTTGAGTCCCCCAGGCTTATGGTGCTGGGGGATTTTAACTTGCCTTCGCTCGGTGAGCACTCTGATGGAGTGCAGGAGTTCATGGCCTCCATGACAGACATGGGCTTGACCCAAGTAATTCGGGATTCGACCCACTCGGTGGGTCACACACTTGACCTCGTATTTCTCTAGGAGCAGTGGAGTTGCGATCTTGGTCTGAGGAGTATTGAGATCTTGCCCCTGTCGTGGTCGGACCACTGCCTACTGACGCTTGACTTTCGGAGGCCAATCCCCCACTGTAGGGAGGAGGAACTGATTAGGTGGTTCCACTCCAGGCACCTTATGGACCCTTTGGGCTTTCTCGGCGGCGGCAGAGGCCCTTAACTGGATTGCGCCTTTACGGCCTATCCGAGGCAGTGGATCCAGGAGGGCTCCTTGGTTTACTGAGGAACTCCGGGAGATGAAGCGCCAAAAGAGACACCTAAAGCAGCGCTGGAGATCCAGTAAGTCCGAGTCAGACCGAGCACTATTAAAATCGTGCATCAGAGCCTACCTCCGGGCAATTCGGACGTCAAAAAAAACATACATTGCCGCTCTGATTGCATCCGCTGAGTCGCGCCCAGCCGCCTTGTTCAGGATAACCCGCTCCCTCCTTAAGGGGAGGGATGCGGGCAATCCTCTACAGGGTAGGGCTGAGGAGTTCGTCCAATTTCTCATGGATAAAGTTGCTCGGCTTCGGGCAAACCTGGACTCCAATTGCGCAAAGCCAGCCGAGGTACCGGGGGAGGGTCTTGAACGACATCGTTGGATTGATTTCCAGTCTATTACTCCTGAGGAAGTGGACAAGGCCATCGGAGCAGTGAGTGCCTCCACATGTGTACTGGATCTGTGTCCCTCCTGGCTGGTCGCGAACAGCAGGGAGATGACACGGGGCTGGATCCAGGCGATAGTGACCACTTCTCTCCGGGAAGGGTCCTTCCCCCCCTCTAAAGGTGGCGGTGGTGAGACCCCTGCTGAAGAAGCCGTCCTTGGATCCAGCCGTTCTCAATAACTACCGTCCAGTCTCCAACCTCCCCTTTGTTGGGAAGGTTGTTGAGAAAGTGGTGGCCTCTCAGCTCCGGCGGTCCTTGGAGGAAACTGGTTATCTAGGCGCCTTCCAATCTGGTTTCAGGCCTGGCTACAGCACGGAAACTGCTTTGGTCGCACTAGCCGATGATCTTTGGAGAGCCAGAGACAGGGGCCAAGCCTCCGTTCTGGTGCTCCTTGACCTCTCAGCGGCCTTCGATACCATCGACCATGGTATCCTTCTGTGGCGGTTGCGAGGGGTGGGGGTGGGAGGCACCATTCTTCAGTGGTTCTCCTCCTACCTCTTGGACAGGTCGCAGTCGGTGTTGGTTGAAGGGCAGAGGTCGACCCCTAGTCCCCTTAATTATGGGGTGCTGCAGGGGTCGGTCCTGTCCCCCCTCCTGTTTAACATCTACATGAAGCCGCTGGGAGAGATCATCCGACGGCACGGGATAAAATACCACCAGTATGCGGATGATACTCTATTGTATCTGTCCACCCCGTGCCAGCTCAGTGAAGTGGTTGAAGTGATGTGTCAGTGCCTGGAGGATGTTAGGGTCTGGATGGGGGTAAACAATCCTGACAAGACCGAGTGGCTGGTGTGTTTCCCTCCCAACAATTGGCCAGGTATTCCATCTCTCAGGCAGGGGGGTGAAATTATACGCCCCTCAGATAGGGTTCGCAATATGGGAGTCCTCCTGGATCTACAGCTGACTTTAGATCACCATTTGTGAGCTGTGACCAGGGAGGCATTTGCCCAGGTTGGCCTAGTGCACCAATTGTGTACCTACCTGAACCGGGAGGCTCTTTCAACAGTCACTCATGCCCTTGTGACCTCAAGACTGGACTACTGCAATGCGCTCTACATGGGGCAGCCCTTGAAGAGTGTTCGGAGACTTCAGCTTGTCCAAAATGCAGCCGCGCGAGCGATTGTGGGTGCGCCTCGGTACACCCACATTACACCTATTCCCACGAGCTGCACTGGCTGCCTATTGGTCTCCGGATATGCTTCAAGGTGCTAGTCATCACTTATAAAGCCCTACATGGTATTGGACCTGGGTACTTGAGAGACTGCCTTCTGCCAATTACCTCCCATAGACCCATTAGATCCCACAGATTAGGCCTCCTCTGAATTCCATCTACCGGCCAATGCCGGCTGTTGACCACCCGGAGGAGGGCCTTCTCTGTGGCTGCTCAGGCCCTCTGGAACGATCTCCTCATGGAGATTCGGACCCTCGCCACCCTTCAGACCTTCCGTATAGCCGTTAAGACCTGGCTGTCCCAGCAGGCCTGGGGTTGTTGAGTTCCACACCTACTCGAATTGGTTGTGCTTGTTGTGTTTTTTAAATTGTTTGTATTGTTGTCTTATTTTTTATCTTACTTTTTTGTATTTGTTCCCCTCCCCTGGGCTTTTGTTCAGCCGCCCTGAGTCCCTTTGGGAATAGGGCGGCATACAAGTCGAATAAATGCAAATCCAAATCCAAATCTTACACGGGAAAAGACCTGAATACGCCAAGACCTGCGCACACACACACACACACACACACACACACATACACACACACATCTATATATACATATATACATACAGAAAACAAATATATACATACATACATACATACCTATATATACAGACACATACACAGTATGTATATGTGTGTTTGTGTGTGTGTGTATATGCACACACACACATACATACATACATATACACATACACAATATGTGTATGCACAATATGTATGTGTGTGTGTGTGTGTATATATATATATACACACACACACAAACACATATATATATATACATGTACACACACATATATATACACACATATACACACACAAACACACACACATATATATACATGTACACATATATATACACATACATACATTGTACACACACACACACACACAAATATATATATATATATATATATATATATATATATATATATATATATATATATATATATATATATATGTTGTATTTGTGCTGATGAATAAATAAAGGGAGACTAGTATAGATCTATTTCAAGCTATTTAGCTCTCATCAGCTAGCCATACCCTTACTGGGATTTGAACCTGGGCTATATTACATACTAGGTAGACTTCTTAGCCATTAGGCCACAGGCTCTTATCCGTTATCAGCGAAGCCAGGGTGAAAGGTATCTATTAGATTTTTACAACCCTGGTAAGCCCCAATTATGGGAGGAAGCTAAAAATCTAAATAGATACCTTTCACCCTGGCTTCGCTGATAACGGATAAGAGCCTGTGGCCTAATGGCTAAGAAGTCTGCCTAGTATGTAATATAGCCCAGGTTCAAATCCCAGTAAGGGTATGGCTAGCTGATGAGAGCTAAATAGCTTGAAATAGATCTATACTAGTCTCCCTTTATTTATTTATCAGCAAAAATAACACACACACACACACACACACACACACACACACATATATATATATCCTCATCCTACTTGATGCCAGTGTAATCTTCAATATATACATTAATGCATTAATATACATTAATACATATGCATTTTTGAACATACGCCTCAATATCCATTCTGATTCATTAGTTTTTGGTAAATATGAGTTGTTCCATATCAACTTCCACACTAATGAGACAAATCACATTAATTGTAGACATAAAACTATGCCTATCATTCTGAAAGAAGGTTCTGAACTGATATTTGGAGCTTGATACAGGATAATTTGAAGCTCAGAATATTTCAGAAGAGTTAGGGCAATTTTAGAACGCTTTCAGTGAGGTTGGCATTGCTATTACAGCTTGGAAGAACTTTTCACAGTTGTAATAGAGAGCTTCAGGCTTGGAAATGTTTTGAATTTGAAATGTTTTACACATCACTATTAAGGCTATAAAGCAGGGGTGGGCAGCTGTGGTCTCAAAGCCATACCAAATCCCCAAGCCCTGTTTATGCCATTGAATGTTTGTAAACCACTGACAGTTGTTAGGTTGAAGTGGCACAAAAGTTACAGTAGGAACTAAGTAAAAGAAGTTTGTTTTAGGGGAAAAAAAGACGCCAATAAAAAATATCCCAGCCATTCTTGATGGAGCTACTCTACCTACTTTAACTTAAGCCTCTGAAAAACAAATGTAAGCATGACCCCTAATCAACAAACTTTGTCTATTACCTTTTGCTCTATAATTGATCCTTACTTGCATTATTTTGTATTGAAAAAGACCATAAAGTGAGAAATTAACTGAGTTTTTAAATCTTAAACCTCTGAATGACTTTTGCATTTTAGAGAATGATTAATCAGTTTAAACTGAACTGGTGTAGAACTGTAGCAAAAACTATTCCTGCTCTAATTTATAAGCAGCTAAATGGTGATTTAGAACCTGCTGCTAAAAGTGTTATAAACAAATAACTCCCTTTGGAATACACATAAAGAAGATATCTTCCAAACCAGGGATGTCAAACCGATCTGGCCCATGGGGTGCTTAAATCTGACCCATAAGGCAACCCTCGAAACAGTCCATTTTCACTGGCAAAGCTCTTGGGCCACCACAGGCACCCCTGACATGAGTGATGTATAGCTGCCCACTGCCACCCCGCCTCCCGTGGTCAAACACAATGCTGATGTGGCCCGCAATGAAATCAAGTTTGACACCCCTGTTTTAAACATACTGTACATTTCAGATATCAAGTAAACCTTTAAGAGACTGAACTGCCTCTAATGCTTGACAGAGCTGTATATAAGAGGTTCTCAGCTTACGTACATTTGTTCAACATCATTCAAGGTTATGTTGGTATTGAAAAAAAATGGAGTTATGACTAGACAGCATCCCTGTGGTCACATGATTGTGATCTAGGTGAACAGATGCCTGGCTCATGATTACAATATTGCAGCAAGGCACATCATGTGATCACCATTTGTGATTTTCCCTGCTGACTTCCACAATCAAAGCCAATGGGGAAGCCAGTAGGAGAAGTTGCAAATTGCCCGCGAAAACTCTTATTCTGAAGTACCACTCTCAACTCCCCACATTCCATAGCATGCACCCATTTGCAGCATCTCCCACCCTCCTGTACACTCTGCCAGCCCTCCCACAACCATCACCACCTACCCTAGGCTTCTGCTGGAGTTCCCACAGTGAACTTCCTGCACTCCCTGGTGTTTCTACACAGCACTGTCCAACAGCCTCTACATAACCCCTCCTGGCATCTTTTTCTGCTTAATGACCTGCAGGTCCTGAGCTTATGCCAGCACTAGAAACATGACATTGTGCTTTATGACATCACTTGGTGACATCAATCCCAGTCCCAATGACTGCCATAATCTAAGGACTCCCTGTGGTCTTTCTACTGTACTCTTGCCAAGTATTTATCTACTTAAAAAAAATAACGGATTAAAAAAATAACAAATGTAGGGAAAAGTATCAGATACATTTTAGAAACCCAACAAAAAATACACTATAGAATGAAAGAAAAATAAAACATCATGTTTGGAAAGATTCATCTAGTTCAGCTCCCTTACTAGCACATAAAGTATTATAGCTTCCCTGAAAAATAGACATTTCTAAACTCCACCAAGTCTTAAGGCACTCTGTTCTCTTATTAAACGGATCTCACCATTTGTTTTTGTTTGTTTTGTTTGTCTGATGTCCACTCTAAATTGGTTTCCTTGTAATTTAAACCAATTGTTTCTTATCTTTTCTTCTGGAACAACTCTGAACAATGCTGCCCTTTGTTTTATATGATAGCTTTTCAGATATTTGAAAACAGCTCTCATGTGTCCCCATGGTGTTTTCCTTTCAGGATAAACAAACCCAGCCTTTCCAACTGCTCCTTTGGAAGGTATGTTTTGCCTTTCAAATCCCTTGTCATCTTTGATGGTGTCTTCTGGATTCTCTCTAGTTTGTTAATGTCTTTCCTACAAAGCTATGCTTCAAAGTAGACTTAAAATAGAGAGAGATTCGGCTTGATTGATTTTTATTGATTTGCCTTTTTTGGCAGTTGCATCACAATAATGAAACCTGTTTATCTTTGTGATCCACCAAGACATTCAGATCTTTTTGCATAGTACAGTTCCTTTAGATCAGGGGTGTCAAACTCAAGGCACAGGGGCCAGATCCAGCCCATAGGATACTTAGATTTGGGCTGCCCCAGAAACAGCAAAGGACTGGCCCATGAGGCTTCTGCCAATGAAAATGAAGCTCGGGAGGGCTGCAAGCAGAGGGTTGCAGGAGGCGTGGCAGCCAAAAAAGAGCTTGAGAGCCTGGCTTTCACCTGGTGATGTTGAGCTGGCCACGCCCACCCTGACCATGCCCACCCTGGCCCTGCAAGGTCAAACTTACAACTCTGATGCAGCCCTCAATGAAATCAAGTTCAACACCCCTACCTTAGATGTTCTGTACTCAGCCTTTTGATGTTTTTTCCTCTCCAAATGTAAAGGACTACATTTATCATTGTTGAAATTGATCTAACTGGATTCTGCATGTTGTTTCAGCTTTTCAGGAGCTTCCTGAATCTTGATACTGTCACTCTAAGATGTTTGCTATTTCCTCTACCTTTAGACCATTTGCAGATTTGATAATTATAATTTATTATAATGCATCCGATGTTTTTTATTATTATGCTGAACAGCACATGATCTGTAACAAAGCCTTGTAGTATACCACTCAAGGATTCCTTGAAGCTTGACATGGAACCATTAATATAAACTCATTTGGTAAAATTTGGCACCAGCTTTTTAGGTATCTAATGTTAGTGTCAGTGTTCCAAGTATCATGCAGAATTAAATCAGAGTCCAAGGCAAAACGATCCTTAAAGTTCCAATTTAATAAATCAGACATCTTGGAACATCAGTGGAATCCCAATTCTGGAAGTTACCTAAGGTTCCCACCCAGTTGAAAGTTCATGATCTTGTCCCCACACACACAAATCCATCACATGGTTCAATCGTCTTCTTCCACACTGGCATCTTCTCCCGGCTGGTTCCGGTCAGGTGTTGAGGTGCGGAGACAAAGAATAACCTTGAGCTTCTAGAAATTAATTTTTTCTTTTGAAAACAACACATTCCATCCCTTGGTATTCCCCCAATTAATGAAACGGCATACTAAATATGAAGTTAGAAGAGAGAGTGTGGCAGGCCAAAGATTATTAAAGGAACCGCTGCAGGCCTGACAGTTAGTATACCTGATACTAAGGTATCAAGTATACTTTATACTTTATATTTATAACATATCAAATGTTACTACCTTCTCTGTTAGTCTCATGAAAATTATTTATTGAATATTTTGCTGAAGTTAAGATAGCCTATTTTCATTTCATTCCTGTGATTACCTAAATTTTCTCACTCTAACAGAAAAAAACAAGTTAGAACACAGAACATAGAATAACAGAGTTGGAAGGGATGATAATCTTCTAATGCAATGTTTCTCAACCTTGGCTGGGGAATTCTGGGAATTGAAGTCCCCAGGACTTAAAGTCCCCAAGGTTGAGAAACACTGTTCTAATCCAACCCCTTGCTTGAGCAGGAGACACTATGCCATGTCAGACAAATGGCCGTCCAGTCTCCTCTTAAAAGCTTCCTGTGATGGGGTACCCACAATGTGTGAAGGCAAGCCATTCCACTAGTTGATTGTTCTCGCTGTTAGGAAATTTGTCCTTGGTTCTAGGCTGCTTTTCTCCTGGATTAGTTTGCACCCATTGTTTCTTGTCTTGTCTTCTGGTACATTGGAAAATAGGTTGACCGTATCATCTTTGTGATAGCCCCTCAAATATTGGAACCCTGCTATTGTGGATTAACAAACACTGCTATTGTTGACTAAAATTGGCTAAAAATGTTTATTCTTGATAAACTCAGGTGGCTCCTAATGAGCAATGTCTTCTTTTCAAAATAATCACAGACTAATTGATTATTTGTTCTAGAATTTTTCCTGGTATTTTCAATCTGAGCAGTGTGTATTAACCAAATCCCCTTTTTGAAGATAAGAATAAACAAGCAATATTTACCATCTTCAGTCCTCTAGCACTATGACCTCCTCATAATGTGTCAAAGTTCACAGAGAGGGGCTCCCTTCAAGATTCCTGGATCTAACTTGTCTAGTCTTGGAAACTTATTGCCATGTTGGCACAGGTTAGAATGCAGAATTGCACTGCCAAGAGTTTGATCCTGACCAGCTCAAGGTGACTCAGCCTTCCATCCTTCGAGGTCAGTTAAAATGAGGACCCAGATTGTTGGGGGCAATATGCTAACTCTGTAAACCACTTAGAGAGGGCTGTAAAGCACTATGAAGCAGTATATAAGTGCTGTTGCTATTAAAAGTATTCATCATAGCTGGATACTCTTACCATCTCTTTAACTACCTTGTATTGCCACTCCCCCTCGTTTGTCAATTGTTCTGCTTAAATCCAATTGAACATGGTCCTTTCAAGAGAGAAGACTGAAGCCAAGTAGGGTTACAAGAGTTCTGATCTTTCATTACCATGTTACTTATCCTACCATCTTCTCTTAGCATGAGCCAGGAGGCGATCCCTCCCTTCCTTTTTCTTCCTTTGACTAATAACATACTCCCAAAGCTTCTTTTTGTTGCTTTTAACTTCTCTTGCTGCTAACCTAAGTTGCCTTCCCAGTTTCCTTAGCCTTTCTAGTTTTCTTTTTTTTTTTACAGTTGTTACCTGCTGTTAGACTTCCTTTGTGATTACACCTATATTCCATTTATTATCCACATATCTTTTAACTGTTAGCACAATCAAAAGCTCTCTGTGCATCTACAATGGTTTTGTAAATTGCCCCCCCTCCATTTTTCCTTAACTGGAATGGTGGGGTTTTACTTCTAGTATCTTATTTTTAAAAAGGCTGCAGGCTTCTTAAGTTACCTCCTCCAGAGGTATCAAAAAAAAAGTGCAAAGTCAGCATTGTAATGTAAATCCCAGTGCTTTTGTACATATGTGGAAATCACATGTACATACAAAGGTGGGGGGGCTTGCATTGAGATAACCCTTCTACCATCCTGGCTTTGACAAGGTGAAGTGAAGCTGCTGCCCGAGGATTTTTGTCCATTGGATTCTGCTTAGTACTTCTCCAAATTAATTAAAACTGACTTTTCTGAAATCTACAATTTCTTTTTCAATATCATCTTAAACTCCAAAGTAATGTGTTCACTTCTTCCCGAAACTCCATTATTTTATCTTTGCTAGCAATTCTGTATTGGCTAGAATCGGATCTAAGATAGTCAATCATGTTGTCTCTTCTTCCATCTTCTAGAAACAACATGGTTAGCAAGACTTTAAAGAGGTGGTGGGAGGGGGTGCAGTATAAACTGAGATAGTTGTCCAACACATGTCTGGGTAGTTGAAGTCTTTCGTTATTACTATAATAAAGTAATAAGTTTTGCTATAATCAATCCTGGGTTTTAAAGAATTTTATCATTAAGGGAAGCATGAAAAAAACCCTGAAAAAATAGAACTGTACTTAAAATTAAATGCTATAAAATAAACACTACCTCAAATGCTGTGAAATGCTGTGAGATTCTCTCTTTAAGATTATGCGCTTTCATCTATGTACGTAGAGAAAATTACACTGATCAACAGTTCCTTACGACTTTTCAGAAATAATTTTGTCCTCTCTTCATTTAGTAATTTAAATAAAGCATTTAGTTTTCAAAAGCCTTATTTAACTCTCATCATTTTTAGAATGGCCATTAACCAAAACAATGGCATTTGTGTAATATATTGGTGCTGCCAAACATTTGAAACTCGTAAGTACGCTCTTTAATCTATTAGGGTTTCGAGAAGCAATTGGCATGCTGTTATGCAACATTAGCGACATTATTTAGGTGGCTCAAAGAAAGAGAATACTGAATACGTGAACACTGGTTTTTTTTTTTAATGCAAGCTTCTTGCACTCTGCACCCACTTCTAAAACCAGAGAAATAGTTTTTTTATTCATGAATTAACAATCAGACTTGGGCAAAAAATATTTCTAGAAATAAGTGACTGCATTCTTATGCCAGCTTTGAAGGTTTCTTTGTTGAAGCTCTTTATTGACAATTCAAAGAAAACTGTTAGAACAATGAACACATTTCTGACTTCAGAGGGGGGGGGGAATTCGAATATAACACTCAGTGTGTGTTAAACATTACAACTGCAATCCAGTTAACAAATCTATCTCTATAAGGCAACAAATTTGAACCCAGTCAATTTTGACTTGCTAATTACTACACTACCAGAGCAACGCAGTGACCTGGACATAAAGATACTTGCCTCCCACTCGGAAGGTTGAGAGTTCAAACTTAGGCAGGGACAGATCTATCAGGGCGCAAAGAGAAAATAAATACTGCAAACTCTGCTTAAGCATCAGGAAGGGCAGCCAGCCAGTAAACACTGAGCTTCATTTAGACACCCCAACCCTATTGTCAAGCAAGGGATTACAGGGTCATAAAAAGAAAAATACACCACCAGAAAAGGGTTCGCTTGTGTCATGCTGAGATGTTACCATTTCCATTTTCTGCATAATATCCATGATGAGATTAAAAAAGAATTCTGGCTCTCAGGTCTTCCATCCCAAAATGAGAAGGAAGCAATCACTAACATTTTTAAGCAAATGGACAAGCATGTCTTGAAATGAAAATGATTACTTAAGTTTTGGTACTCTGATTTTGGTACTCTGAATTGACAATGGAGTTATATCAATCTTTAAAATATATTTAAAGACAAATCACATCTGTCTTACACCCCCTGTCTTATACATCAAACATGGAGTTCTTTTCATTTCAAAGTCAAACAACAGCTACAATGGCAAATTGCAGAAAGGGAAGTTATGAAAGAGCATATCAAAGGAAGGTGTATTAAGAATAAAGAAAGTTACCAGATAAGATGCTTTGTGAGGATGTTAGTAAGAGACAGTCTAATTTATGTCATTGTTCAAATGCAACTTGGGAGTTCTCATTTATACATAAGGAGAATATGAGAATTTCCATAATCTACATGCATGTACATGGATTTCCAGAGCAAGTATAAGATATGTTAAAGGCAATGCACATAAGAATTTTCCAATCTAACTTCCAACAATGATAGCACACCTTGTCATGTTCCAAACATCTTGTTTCTCAAAATGCCCCACTTTTTGATGCACTTAAATAGCTTTAACAGCAGCTTAAAAAGAAGAAAGTGTTGCTTTTGCTGACACTATTAATCATGATCATCTCTGTTACTAATATTTATATACAGGCCACTGAGTATTGTACAAATACTCTTGCAGCAGAACGATAAGTGCATAGTGCAGAAATAAAGGTTTGATAGGGATAGTCTGCATAATGTCAGGATGATGAGCAGGAAGGATCGATTTCTTACCAAGTAGGTAATAAAATAAAATAAATGGTTTGCTTGTTTGTGATTTAGCTGACCCAATGATTCTGGCCTGTGAAACCTGTTAACAGTGAACAACCAACATTTCACACAGTAACATTACTGACTCTCATGGCTACCCTTGAATGTTTAGAAAATAATGGAGGAAAATACTTGAATGTGCAGAAATTGATAAAATGACAATAGAACTAAAAGAAAGAGAAGATTCGGACTTCTATAAAGTATGGAATAAAATGTACAAGTTGCTAGAAAACAGAAGCCAAGACAGAAAATAGAGAATACAAATATATGGAAATATAAATAGTGAATACTATTATAAGTATAATATTATGTTTGTTACATTATAGTACAAGGTTATAGTGAGAGGAAGGGAATGAAGAAGAGAGAATTATAAAAGCTAAGAAGGAAAGCCAATATAGAAAGCTGTAAAATTACTGTATATTATGTATGTTCTGTGTTTTGTTTTGTCTTACTGTGTTTTTTCTTTGCTATGTCTTTCCTATTGTTTTTAAAGATCAAAACATTTAATAAAAATTATTTTTTAAAAAGAAAGAAAATAATGGAGGAGTAATATGTTGAATGTCTGTGACTCCCATTCCTCTTTTTTTAAAATAGTACACCTCTATGTATGGCTATTTGGAAGTTATTTCTTCAGATTTCAAGTAGCATAACAAAGCACTCCTTGCACAGAAACGTAATCTAAGTACTTGGAAAATCTCTGCATCCACATTGACTGCCAGCATGAGTGCATCTTCAGAAGAACTCAAGCTGAGATTTTTATACTTGAGGGAGGTAGAATTATCAGAGACACATCTGAAGGCACAGCTGAATGTGGATTTTAGGGCTTCAAATTCAAAGACAAAAAAAGGTGCTTTGGAGCATGTGAAGATGCTCACAATGCACCTGTGTGAAACATCTTAATGCTGCTGTGCTTTTTTTCTTTTTCTAGGCTTCTCCCCAATTGTAGTAACAAACAATTGCAGCTGTCACTTGCCATTACCAGAATGGCAAGTAGTTTCACTTTATGTTTAATGGTAAAGGTAAAGGTTCCTCTCGCACATATGTGCTAGTCGATCCCAACTCTAGGGGGCAGTGCTCATCTCTGTTTCAAAGCCGAAGAGCCAGCACTCTCCAAAGACGTCTCTGTTGTCATGTGGCTGGCATGACTAAATGCCGAAGGCACACAGAACGCTGTTACCTTCCCACCAAAGTGGTCCCTATTTTTCTACTTGCATTTTTACATGCTTTCGAACAGCTAGGTTGGCAGAAGCTGGGAGAAGTAACGGGAGCTCACTCTGTTATGTGGTGCTAGGGATTTGAACTGCCAAACTGCCAACCTTTCTAATCAACAAGCTCAGTGTTTTAGTGTATGCATTTATGTGACCCTAAAATATCTACTTAATAGAACTCCAGCCTTATAGTACACTAGGTAAATCATGTAACAATGCTGTACCTGTTTCTTTAAATCATGCTGTAAATGTGATTGGTTGCTGTTTCCTCAATCGGCCATAAGATAGGTAAATTGCTATTTAAGCAAATGTGGTGGTTTAGGTAAACCTAATCAAGTCCTGCTGCTGTAGCTCCTGCCATTCTTAGTCTGTAGAATCTGGGGTTTACAAGCAAGAATAGTCATTCAAATTCCATTTCTCAGGATAGATATTCATTTCAGATTCACAGGACATGTTAGGTAAGCTCCCAGTTGGGGGAGCGAGTACATTCAGAGAAGCGTTGTGAGAGTAGTGCTGGAGAACACAAACCAGCATACAGAGACATTGCAGTTTAAATAGGCTTTTACTTTCGTGGAAATAGGGGTATCAGAGTCCATCAAACAGTACAAGTCATACACGGTTAAGTCAGTCATCAACGTCTTTCAGTTAAGGGATAATCCAAATAACATAGTCCATAATCATACAAACAGTCCGGTTCACAAAGTTTGCTAGCAGTTGCAAAACTTACAATAGCTGACGCTGATCATTATATGGCACTTCTAACAGCCAGCTTCCAAACACTCAGATCAGATCAGCATCTAACAGTGATTCTGCCTCTATCTTATGGACGATTGAGGAAACAGCAACCAATCACATTTACAGCATGATTTAAAGAAACAGGTACAGCATTGTTACATGATTTATATATTGCCAACCCAACCGTTAGATTATAATCCTACCAGAACACACTTACCTTTAGTTTAACTTAGTGAAGGTGGCATAGAAATATGATAGCCATTTGTAGACTCAGGATTTTAGACTTGAACTATCCTGCAAACTTTGCTATGAAGAAATCCAAGTCCCATAAACTAGATTAAGATTTGGTGATTCTGAAAATAGTTCAAGCCAAATCAGAGTCTGGCTGGTTCATTTGAAAATATGACTTTAAATAAAGCAAAAGTTGTACTTCTTATGATGAATATCAATAAATGGCTGTAATTACCGGTATTTTTCCCTTGGGTTCTTTCTTTTATGTGAGTCAAATAAAATATGAAGTTACAAGAGAAACACAGAAAATGATGTTCAACCTGAGCAAAAAATATGCATGAGGATGGGTTCCTTATTTTTGGTTGTTGTTTTTTAGAAAGCAAAGTGCCAGCAACTTCTTTCTGGCATAATTAGAAGATATTTAAAGGCACAGTTCTTCTTTGTCTAATTTCAGGAACAGTACACGTGTGATAGAATGGAGCAGGAATACATTGCTGTATGATCTCCTAGGTATCTAAACTGTCTGGAAATTATAAAGTCTGTCTGTGAAAATTATTGGGAGGGGGGATGGACATAAACAAATAACACATAGAACACATTCTGATGAAGCAGAGGAAGAAGTTGGGGTCAGTTAAGGAACTGGCCTGAAAGAACAAGAAAGATGGTTGGTGAGCAAATTTGGATTTAAGGAGATTCAGTCTGCTCATGATAACCAAGTTCTGGGATGGAATGAAGATCACTGAAGAGGTCTTCTGGCTAAATGAGATGGAAGATGAGGAATCAGTCTATCCTGCATAAGTTTCCTGAGGGAGAAGAACCTCAAGGCTCCACTAGCCACAAGACATTGCCAGTTAGATTTTATCTGAAGCTCATGGTTAATACTAAGGGGAATTCACTTATAGCTGCACACTTAGCTGCATTTCAGAATAGACACTATTGTAACAGTAACAGAAGCTGTACTATTGCAAGCAAGGAGATAGCTGAGCTCAGAATGGTACAGAAATTAGACAATAAATCAATTTACTGCATACCAACTTTCTTTGCTGGCAGGCAAACAAGGGAGAAGGGAATCTGAAGATCAGTTCATTTGCTTTAGATGCAAGTCACAGAGTTATCTAACCATAAAAGTCAAACTCGGAGAAACCAAAGTTTTTCTATCTTCAAAATGTCACAAATAAAGAAAAAAATTGAACTACTTCACAGGATCTATACATGCTGTGTTTTGTCTGTTTGATCCTGAGAATTTTCACATACCTGCTGATAGTGGGGTTTTGTGAAAAGGAATCTTTTCAGATTTCATGGGGTAAAACTGATTAATGAAATTACCTAATGTTTGGAAGGTAATGTTATGAAAACTGTAGAAAGGACTCTTGGTGAGAAACACACCCGGTTTCAGAAAATTAGATGGAGGGAGTTTGAAGCTAAATTTCTTTAAATCTTTGCTTCTTCTCATGACTCTAATCTTTTTTGGTTTGAGATAAAATTAAATATGATGTATGGAGACAATTTTTTTAGATTTCAGAGAGAGATGCAAGTGGAAACATGTGAGCAGTATTTTGATCCACAGGAAATTATTACTGTTCATCCACCACTTGTACTTTGATTGGGAAAAATGGTCCCTATAATCATCAACTGAATTGTTGTTGATCTCTTAATTCTTTTTTTTCCATTTCCATTCCATTTTACAAACAAAAAGTAAAACACTAATTGTCCCCAGTTCAATTCAGATAACTCTTTAGGAATTTGGTTATGTCGACTCCCAAAGTCAATATGAAGATGCCCACTTTGAATTAATGTGTAAATGAATCCAATTTGTGTTTGTACTTCTGAGGTTGGATATCTTCTTTGTGTAGGGACTCATCTTGTTTTTTGTAAAGTGCCATATGTGTCAATGGGAAGAAATGGCTAACACAGATTTTCAATTGCAAGCTTTTTACCAGGCAATACACTACTAGTCATTAGAGCAATCCAACAAGATGACAAGGTTTATGCAATCAGTAAAATAAAATGCTTGCTTTGTAACATAGAATATAGACTTTGATAACAGATGAGAGACGGAATGTTAATGAAAAGTAATGAAAGTTCCCCCTCCTATAATTTGGTGGCATTGAAATATGGTCTATGACAATAGTTCCCCAAACTTTCTGGCTTTGTGGATTGGCAGAGGGAGGAAAGAGGGTGACGCAAGTCACTGGCAAATGGAGCGTATGCCGAGACCACAATTGCCAGCTGTGAACACAAGTGTTTGCTCACAACTTCCATGTCCTGGTTCCAAATGGCTGATGGTCTAGTAGTGGGCCAGGGATTGGGCCATTTTAAAGAGCATTTGGAAAATTCTAATGGGGATACATTCAAGTATGGGATGTCCTATAGAGATTTGGAGGTATTAATCTATTTTTTAAAGTATATCACCATCTGCAATTAAAGATGGTAATTTCTTTACACTTTATGGGTTGGGCAAAATATTGGCAAACTTTTTAAGCTTGGCATGTCAAAAAAATTGACTTTTGACATATGTGTCAGAGGTTCAAAATCACTAGGCGAGGTAGAAGTGCCTTCAGGGGGGCCTGGGGAGAGCAAGAGTGAGTGAGAGAGAGAGAAAGTGTGAGAGAGAGTGAGTGAGTGAGAGAGAGAGAGAGAGAGAGCTCATGAGTGATAGGGTATCAGCTTTTTGTTTTCTTCAAGTTCCCACTCAACATATGAAATTGAGAGATAGACATACACACAACCTTGATGTTATTTTGGAATTATTTTCTTTTAAAGTTTAAATAATAATGCCCGCAGACCTGAAGTTCCTAGGGGACTGGCAAATTAGTGAGGTGGCCTTATTATTTTCAACATCACCTGTTACCTCTTGTTTTTAGCTTTGGTTTGTAGATTTTAATGTTTTTTAAAATAATACAATAATTGTTTTAAGTATTTATTGATTCTTTTATCTTTGTTGTATGTTGCTCAGAATCCCGTGTTTGTAAAATGTGCAGGTTAAGAAGTTGAACAAATAAATAAAATATAGAAACATATCAACTGGAGAAATGTAAAATATATAAATTTAATGTTTACTTATATTTAATTAGTACCAATAATCCGATGAAGTCCAGCATCATGTTTCTCAAACTTACAAACCAGATAATTTTTAGGAGTCTTACACAGATGTGGTATTCAGCTGGTTTGCCCCGGTTCAGGAGCATCCATAGCTCTGACGAACAGATGGACCCACCCACCTGCCCCTCTATCCTGTTTATTTTTGCTTTCTAGCTCATTTCAATCACACAGCACAGCTTATTCCCCCTCTCTGCTGTTTAACTTACTGTTGCTGACTTGGAAGGTAAGCAGCTGAGCTTCTAAATGCTCCATTTTCAGCACTGTGTGTGCGTGTGAAGCCCACGTGAGCGCAAAGCACGTACTCACCGAACTGGTTGTTAAACCAGCAGCATTCCACCACTGGTCTTACACTGGAAATATGAAACGTTTAATATCAGGGAATTCTAAATGACTTCAATTATACAACATATCAAGTTAGAAACAGACAAGCTAATATGCAGTTGACTAGTTTGTAACCATGCATTTTGCAATCTGCAATTAGTATAATTTAAAAGTCCTTAAGCATCTCTCACAAAATCCCTAGATTTTCCAAGTAATTTGGGGGTTCCAGTTACCTGTAGAATTTCAACCAGACCTGCTGACTCCAACTTTCAATAGAAATGAGCTTTGCAATGACCTAAATGATCTGGATATTCTACCCACCCAACAGGTTATCCACACCATAATAAATAATAAATGACAACATATTGCAATATATTTTGCAGCAATAAATTGAAAACCAGTAAACATTTGTGGCCTAGATAGATAACTGTATTTTTTAAAAATGATCCTTCAACATATTCTTAAAGTGAAGTTTTAAGCAAAGCTCAAAGAGAAACCATCTTGAATCTTATACTTTAGGTTTCTAATAGTTGTAGTATTTGGGTTGGAGATTCAAGAGGGCAGGCATACATTTTATACCTTGACCCAGATTTTTAACTAAGAACAACATTTAGTGAAAAATTGTGTCCTAAGCCTAAACTGTTTTTGTGAGTATCACTACTGAGAAATCCTCCAAGAAGCCTTCTCACGTTGCCCAAGAAGAACAAGAACTAGGCCAGTGAAGGCTAATCATTTGTCCTCACGTGCCAAAATAAAATGCACACCTGCGACAGCGCATGTGCGTGTGCCCAACCCATAATGCAATGCATCTCATCCCCTTGCACATTCATGCATGACCTCCCATTTCCCCTGTGTGCATGTGAGCGACTCCTCCATGCCCCATTTTGGGTCTAGCAGGCCTCCTGAAGCCTATTGGAAGCAAAATGGCCCAAGGGGGGGACGCATCCCACATGGCCTATTTTGGGGCCTAGCAGGCCTTCCTGGAACAGGCCACTCCCCCTTGCTCCCCCCCGTGCATGCCCGCATGACCCTCCACCCCTCATGCATGCCTGCATGATCCCTAGCCCCTGCAGATGCCCACATGTCTCCTGCATGCGTGGCACAGACTTGAAATCAGCTGGCCGGCAGGAGGCATGCACGCATGTGCGGTGGAGCTGAGCTTGTGTGCCCACAGAGGGGGCTCCACATGCTACCTGTGTAAGGTGACCAGATTTTCAGATTGGTAAAGAGGGACACCTTTGACCCGGGGAGGGGGGGGTTGATTAAAAATTTTATATGGAGCAACAAAATTTTCATACAACACAAAATAATATTGTAATATTTTTTTTATTTCAAAATAACTACAATTTACAAATATAAATTGTAACTGTTGCCAAACATCAAAATTTGTGAAAGTGTGAAAATGGTCGCTAAGTGTGAAAAAATGGTCATCAGTCACTTTTCAATGCCATTGTAACTTTGGTCACTAAGCCCATTATACCACCTTTCTTGCCACAGTTGTTAAGTGAATAACTGCAGCTGGTATTTTGTATTTTGGATAGAATCTTTTTTTAAATAGTCTAAGACAATTTAAAAAAGAATCCACACAGAATAAATTGAAGTAAAACATTTCAAACTATTCCTTCTATGCACAATAGTTTCAAAGTATTGTGCATAGAATTTTTAAAAATGGTTTCACTTCAATTTATTTTGGATAGAATCTTTTTTAAATAGTCTAAGACAATTTAAAAAAGAATCCACACAGAATAAAACTATTTAAAAATCCTATGCACAATAAATATTATTTTAAAATACATTAAAAAAATAAAAGAAAAAAAACCCAGCTCACTTACAGCAGGCACAAGTGAGCACTCCAAGTCAATCCAGAATGATGTAGATGTTAATACAAAGAACTGAGCAAATTAAAATGGTGAAATTAGTCAGGGAAATATTTTTCAAAGAAACTTCGCCACCATTTTCCCCACACGAGCTGACCTCCAACTCCGTGCCCCTCCCCTCTGGAAAATCCAGGAAGGAACACTCACGGCTTCTCTAGCCAAGTAATTCCTGGAGCTCTATGGTACTTGGTCATTTTTTCTTATAAAATGAGGTAAAAGGGGCACGGCGGGTCCGTTTTCTTGCTTTAATGTTTTAATTATATCTTCAATGAAAGTACTGAGACAGAGAGGGAGGTTAGGTCAGAGTGTCTTTTGTCTTGCCCAGTAGGATTTCTTAAGCAAATCCACTGGGCTTTCAACATGAAGCCAGAAAATCAGGACTTTTTAAAAAACGCCCCGGGACACGGGACAAATTGTTATAAATCGTGTCTGTCCCGCCATAATCGGATGTCTAGTCACCTTACACCTGTGGTATGCATGCCATAGGTTTGCCATCACGGAACTAGGCACTTTTTCTTCAATACCTATTTAAACAATAAATATGTCAGGGAAGTCAAATTTTTAAAAAAGATTGTCTTCATTATTTCCTCTAGGAGTCTACACAGAGGCCACAGCTAGATTGCTGGTGGTAAGTTTAGAATTAAATGCAGAAACAAATGGAATCAGAGCAATCAAAAAGAAGAACCAATGCAGTAGCTTTTACACTGATTGCTTAAATTGCGGGATCTTAATTGCAAATAAGGTACATGCTCAATTGTTCTAAACTCAGGAACCAAGAGACTTATTTAGATCGGGAATTTTTGAGCTAACCAACATAATTTGGCATTTCCTTGCCTCTGTCAAATAAAGAATTAGTGTTCTTAAACCACAGCTGCTTGCATGTTCCAGATGTATTGGGGTTACTTTTCAGTCATTCCATTCAAGTAACATCTTTCTGGACCGCATTCAAGTTCTCGACACAGGAAAGACCTTTGTAAAGTGTTATTCATTCCACTACAAAGAAAGATTTTGCATTACGCGCCCCTCCCCTTCCCTCTTAAAATCTTACACAAATATAGAATGGTTAATATTTTCTTAAATCACAATAATGATGATCCAAACGTAAATACTTATACTTTTTAAAAAAAATTCTGTCTTTTTATAGAGAAATCCATTATATACAATACATATTTATCCAGAAGTTCCATTGACTTCAGTGGAGCAGTCTATTTGGTAAATATATACAGAATTGCAATTTTAATGTCATGTTTTTCGAAGCCTCTCATAAAGGAAAATTCAAAAGATGAGCTTTAAATGTTTTAAAATGGTAAAGTATTAGCTAAATTTATTTCAGTTGCTTTAAATGCTTTTGATGACTTGTACTCTAACTTCCAGATTGTGGTACAGTAAAAGTCAAAATAGAACTGTTACAAACAAGATTTAAAATTAATAAACTCACAAACTAAATTGGTTTCCTTGCAGTTAAAATAAGTAGGGACTATAGATTGAGTTTATACATATCGTCCAGTATCATATTTTTTGTTTGTGTCACTCTTAACTTATGCATCATGGGTTTGTGAACTCCAACTCTGATTTGTTCATTAATCTTGGTTAAATCATATAGTTACCATAACATGAAAATTAGTTCTCAGATTTAAGTGCATGAAAAATCCTAGAATTATATTTATTAAGTAATAATACTTTGCAATCAGGTGAACTTCTAAAATAAGATATGTGGAAGATAAGTCCAGTTGGAGGCCAGAAATATCATCTGAGCTAAAAACTCATTGTTTCATTCTTCATTGAGCCACAGTGGCACAGTGGTTAGAGTGCAGTACTGCAGGGTACTTCTGGTGACTGTGGCTGTCTGCAGTTTGGCAATTCAAATGTCACTAGGCTCAAGGTTGACTCAGCATTCCATCCTTCCAAGGTGGGTAAAATGAGGACCCAAATTGTTGGGGGCAATATTCTGACTCTTAGAGAGGGCTGTAAAGCACTGTAAAGCAGTATGTAAGTCTAAGTGCTATTGCTATTGCTATTCTAACCACACAGGAACAATCTGGTTATTCAGTGTGAATAATCTGTATTTTGATACTTTGGATATAATCTTGCAAATGCTTTATATGCTATAACTTTAATCATCCTTCCTCAATC
Organism: Thamnophis elegans; assembly: GCF_009769535.1. Taxonomy (NCBI): domain Eukaryota; kingdom Metazoa; phylum Chordata; class Lepidosauria; order Squamata; family Natricidae; genus Thamnophis; species Thamnophis elegans. The sequence continues at coordinate 41,037,174 of NC_045544.1, read as the reverse complement.
TGATACCATCCAGATGTATTGGTCTGTTTATGTGTGCAATGAGCGTGGCTGAAATACCTAGAAGACATCAATAGTAAACAGCTACCATGTACTATCAACCTCTGGTTTCAATTGCAAGTTACAATTAACATCGACTACAAAATTAACTACACAAGTGTAAACTGTAGTATTGATATGTTTGCTTTTGCTGAACAAACCAAAAGTAGCTTATTTCATGCATAATGTTAAACTGTGATTGATAGATTCATATCACCTTCAATCAAACCAAATAAACCAAAAGCTGGCTTAGCCTCGCAGGTGAATTGGGTTCGAACAGGGTTGTCAAACACCCGGCCAATGGTCCAGATGCATCACATATTGGCCACACACATAACAAGTTTAGCAAAGGGGAAAAAAGTTTTGATATGTCATGTGACACTGCCATGACGATGTGAGTTTGACACCCCTGGATTAGAATACTCTCAGCCAGCAACAGAATGGATTTGCTCCACTTTAGACTTTCCAGAAGACTATAAAAGTTGTTTTATTCGTCTTTCTCCTTCAAGTGCTAAGGTAGTTCCATAATATCACAGAAGCCAGGAAATTCCACTCTAAAAACCATAGTTTATGACTAAGGATAAATACAACCTGGAAATAAACAGAAACAAAGCAAAATGAGGATAACTTTAAATAGCTTGTATTTTTCTCTTGTCTTTGCCAACATTCAGTTTGTGTTTGTTTATGCAATCCTGAAGGCACAAGGAAACTTCATTTTCCTAGCAAATCAACATTATGGTTTCAGCGCAATGAAACATGAATTTTTATCTACGCTAACTGCAAAATATTGGCTCGGTCTTCCAGGACATGTGGCCATTTTCTGAATACAACCAACAGTTTGGAAAAGTGCTTAAATGTGGTAATGTGAGCTGCTAACAAATTACTACATGAAATGGTTACATCCATATCTGCTAGTTCAGGAGGCCAACGGAATTCAGCAATAAATTATCCTTTATAAAGTAGATACTCCATTATACAGGATGTTTTCTTGCAGTGCAGTAGTACAGTAACACCTAAATAGGACTGACATATGGAGATTTTAATAATATGGATACTTACTATCGACAGAGGATTGTTGTTGTTTTTAAACAAAGTTTTTATGTAAAGATAAACTCCCTTTTTATGACCCCGTGTAATCCCTTAATTTGGGATAGAATTGGGGTGACTGGATGGAGCTGAGTGTTTACTGGCCGGATGCCCTTCTTGATGCCACACGGAGTTCACAGCAGATATTTTTTCTTTGTGCCCTAGGAGAGAAACATCTGCCATTACCTAGGGTTGAACTCTCAAGCTTCTGAGCAGAAGACAAGAGTCTTCAGTACTAGGCCACCATTCCTTCAGGTAAAGGTAACACAATGATAAATGAAAAAGAGTACCCCACTAATTCTTAAATTATTATGTAGGATGCAAAAACAGTTCCTCCCTCAGAATTAGTGGGCTGTATTGCACTGATTCAATGGTGTGAGAAAAGTGATTTGAGGAATCCTAGCCAGATATCTAGGGACTCAGTTGCAAATTAAATTTGCTTTCTGCCAAACTGGACAATTAGTTTATTTAGGGTAAGCATTCCCAACACTGACTAGTTGTAGCTGTCCAAAATTTCAGAAAGGGGTCTTTCCTAGCCCCTTCTGGAGAAGTCCAAAAATAAAATTTATACTTTTTCTAACATTTTTAACCATGGCCAATGATTGATCAATGTATATGAAATAATAATAATAATAATAATAATAATAATAATAATATAATAATAATAATAAATTAAATAAATAAAATAAATAAATAATTAAAACAGCAACAAACTGGTGGGAACATCAGCCTGAAAAGTCACCGAAAATCAGATGGTCAAGATCTTGTGGGATTTCCATATACAAACAGACAAAATACTGGCGCATAATACACCAGACATCACACTGGTTGAGAAAAATAAGGTCACAATCATAGACATCGCAATACCAGGGGATAGCAGGGTCGCCGAGAAGGAACATGAAAAAATCGCAAAATACCAGGACTTAAAAATTGAAATTCAACGACTATGGCACAAACCAGCAGTGGTAATTCCAGTGGTAATTGGCACATTGGGTGCTATTCCAAAAGCACTGGAATTACATTTAAAACAGTTTAAAAATTGACAAAATCACCATCAGTCAAATACAAAAAGCCGCACTGCTGGATCTGCACGCATATTACGAAAATACGTTACGACGTCCTAGGCCCTGGGTGGGGCCCGACTAGTAACCAATGCCAAATCCGGCGAAACAACTGGCCGCTGTGATACAATTGTATAATAATAATAATAATAATAATAATAATAATAATAATAATAATAGTAGTTTACATGCAATATTGGCCAGGCAACTGAATGAAATTTTACAAAAGGGCCAAATTGATGAATGGTGGACAACTGGAAAAACATACTTGATTCAGAAAGATGCAACTAAAGGAACAACACCTGAAAACTACAGACCAATAACATGCTTGCCAACAACCTTCAAATTACTCACAGGCATTATTGCAGATAACATGATGGATTATTTGGAAACAAACTACATCTTGCCAGTAGAGCAAAAAGGCAACAAAAGAAGGAGCAGGGGCACAAAAGATCAGCTTCTAATTGATAAAATGATATTAGAAAATTGTAAGAACAGAAAAACGAACTTGAATATGGTCTGGATTGATTACAAAAAGGCACTTGACTCACTGCCACATAGTTGGATCATAAAATGCTTAGAAACAACTGGCATTAGCAAAAATATTACATCTTTTACTGAAAAGGCAATGAAACAATGGAGAACTGAGTTGGCAGTAGGGAATGAGATCTACGGAATGGTTAATATCAAGCGAGGAATTTTCCAGGGTGATTCACTTTCACCTCTTCTCTTCATCATCGCAATGATCCCACTATCAGTAATCTTAAAAAAAAATGAAATTAGGCTACCAAACAGCCAAAGGAGCTGAAAAAATTTCACATTTACTATATATGGATGATTTGAAACTCTATGGAAAGTCAGAAATAGAAATCCAATCATTGACAAACACAGTCCGAGTATTCAGCACCGATATTTCAATGCAGTTTGGCATGGAAAAATGCGCCACTGTATCCATAAAAAGGGACAAAATCACTGCATGTGAGGGAATTGAAATGCCCAATGGCCAATTAATTAAATGCAAAGAAAATGAAGCCTACAAATACTTAGGCATTCTGCAGTTGGATAACATCAAGCATGGAGAAGTAAAAACTATTGTAGGCGAGAGTACACCAACAGAGTTAGGAAAATTTTGAAATCTAAATTGAATGGTGGAAATACAATCAAGGCCATAAATACCTGGGCAATACCAGTTATAAGATACACAGCTGGTACAGTTAACTGGACACAAGCTGATTTGGACCTTTTGGACTGAAAAACCAGGAAACTAATGACAATGCACTACAGTTTACATCCACGTGGTGATACTGATAGACTATACTTGCCACGAAAATCAGGTGGCAGAGGATTATTACAAGTGAAGCAAACAGTTGAAGAAGAAAAACATGCACTGGCTGATTATTTAAAAGAAAGTCAAGAACATCTATTAATCGAAGTAAAGAACAAAAATCTACTGAAGGCCCAACAGACGAAACAAGAATACAGAAAAGATGTGATAAAATCAAGAATGGAGAGTTGGCAGAACTAAGCACTGCATGGCCAATTTCTGGAAAAAATATAAGATAAAGTGGACAGTGAACAAACTTGGTTATGGTTAACAACAGGTACATTAAAGAAAGAAACAGAGTCACTAATCCTGGCTGCGCAAGAACAAGCTATCTGCACAAATGCCATCAAGGCCAAAATCGAAAAATCCTCTGATGATGCCAAATGCAGACTTTGCAAAGAAGCTGATGAAACTGTTGATCACATACTCAGCTGCTGTAAAAAAACCACGCAGACTGATTATAAATTGCGGCACAATTCAGTAGCACAAATGATCCATTGGAATTTGTGCAAAAATTATAATATTAAAACAGCAACAAACTGGTGGGAACATCAGCCTGAAAAAGTCACCGAAAATCAGATGGTCAAGATCTTGTGGGATTTCCGTATACAAACCGACAAAATACTGGCGCATAATACACCAGACATCACACTGGTTGAGAAAAATAAGGTCACAATCATAGACATCGCAATACCAGGTGATAGCAGGGGCGCCGAGAAGGAACATGAAAAAATCACAAGATACCAGGACTTAAAAATTGAAATTCAACAACTATGGCACAAACCAGCAGTGATAATTCCAGTGGTAATTGGCACACTGGGTGCTATACCAAAAGCACTGGAATTACATTTAAAACAGTTAAAAATTGACAAAATCACCATCAGTCAAATGCAAAAAGCCGCACTGCTTGGATCTGCACGCATATTACGAAAATACATTACGACGTCCTAGGCCCCTGGGTGGGGCCCGACTAGTAACCAATGCCAAATCCGGCGAAACAACTGGCTGCTGTGATACAATTGTACAATAATAATAATAATAATAATGATGATGATGATGATGATGATGATGATGATGATGATGATGATGATGATGATGCTGGCCCATGAACAGTTTTTGAGCAGTGTCAGATTTCAGAGGCACAGTGTTTTTCTAGTTTTGGTTTATTTTGGCATGACAGTAGATACTTAGCTGCATTGGGCAATATGTGTACTTATTCACAAATAGATAGGCAGAGCCCAGATGGAAGTAAAACTGTGATCACTTTCATAGCTTCTCCAACCTTCACTGCCGTACCATCAGATTTATAATAGCCAACTGTTATCTGAAGACTCTGCATAGGGCCTGTTACTTTGCCATTTTCTCAATTCTAACTTTTTTTCATTGAAAAGCAATATAGCACATTGTTTTCTATAAAAGAAATACAGAATGAGAAGAAGGGTATGTCCCATTCACCTGGATGCATGTACATTTAGAATAGTATTTAGTCCTTTCCTTAGCTAGTTTTTAAAAGTCAATAGACAATACAGTTGTTAATCTGTAGAATCAACTCAAGAATAAGGTTGTTTTGTTATTTTTCCTTAACAAAAAGAGGCACTACTCACTATTTTGCTAGATCTATTTACAGGTCCAAATCTCTAGGCAGATAATGCCTCAGGCAACTATCACTACAAAAAGACTCATTTCTAAAGTTATAAGATCTTATATGAACTGTAATCCTTCCACTGTAATAGTCCTACAATAGGCATTCAGGTGAAATACAACTTGCAGTCCCCTTGGGCTTTAGAGAGTGGTTACATGGAAATTCAAATAGTAGCTTTAAAAGTAAATTTCATTCACATGTAAGATGACCCTACTGATTTTTTTTCCCCTTGCTAACCAACAATTAAACTTAAATAGTTAAAACCACGCAATACATTCCTCTCCTTTGCAGAACTAGGAAGGAAAAATAAAAATATTTCATCAAAATTTCATGAAAAAAGGAGAATATAAGTTTTAAAAAACAGAAAAGAAAAAAAAATCCCACCCAAACATGGCACAAATAGCAAAACTCAGAGCAAAGAAATTCCAGCTGTTCTGCTGGGAAGACGAAAATTTGCTTTTATATTTAAGTGAAACACCAATTTTTCTCATTTTAATTAATGAAGCAATTTGAGAAGCATTTATAGGCTAATGAAACTGAGTAGAACCTATTGAACATGATTTTTCACAAATCAGCTGTTATGCTATACAAATCACTGTAGTAGAAACACTTGAATGTCTACTAGGTGGCGTCTAAAGTAATGAAATAAGATTTCCAGGGAATGATTTTTTTTAAAAAAATCTATCACTTGGCAGTACTTTTATTAGGATCAATACATATATTTTTAAATATGTGGATAAACTTCCTAGTTTACTAAACCCTTTTAGCTGGCCAGATGCTAAAGGAGGAAATAGGAAAAAAAGTGCAAAAAATTTGCTTACTTCAATAGCACTAAGTCTTAACCTTAAAGATTGGATCTAGGTTTACACCCTGGACTAATTGATTTGGATTTAGTCATGGTTTGTTATATAAATTTGCACTACATTTATGAAACATGGATTACAAGTCACAGAGGGAGAATTCACACAATATAGTAAGCCAAAATTAAACAAAAACATATTATGGCTTTGTACAATTTGGGGACTTATGCATCTGGAGCAAAGCACATTGGCATCACATGTACTTCAATGTAACCATACAAAGAGTGCAAATTGTGTAATTTGTATCAGTCCAAAATTTGAGTTGCATGATGATGGCAAATGTTATACAGCAATTTGCATGATGGTCTCATGGCATACATGTTAATACTTGCTTCCCCCCAGACACATACACAGATGGCCGTGTTTGTGAATCCAGTTTGAGAGCAATTTCTCTGTGGGATTCAAGTTTCCATTTTTAAAAGGTTATCGAATAAAGACAAAGGGTCAATCTCACCATTGAAAACACTCATTTTCTGAGATTCATTTTCAGTCTTTTGAGAAAGCACCAATCTCTTGTTGAGCAAAGGGCAGAGGAAAAATCTAGCAATCTTGTAGGAGCTATGTAGTTAGGGTTGTCCAGCCAGAAATGGAACGCAATGCAGTGTAACCAGATATAATTCTTACACCATAGCAGATGCATACAGGATCATAGCTTTAAGATGAAATCTAAACATATTTGCTCAGAAATTAAGAACACTTGCATTTTCATAACATGGTTGCCTCCAGAATCTGAACTGACTTAACTCCAAAACAGTTTCAGCCAGATTTAGTTGAACTGCCACATGCATTAGGACTATTTTCTTTTGTTTGTTTGTTTTTTAAATATATACATAAATTCAAAATCGTCTAGCAAGGCCTGTTCCGTTTATACTTAGGTTACACCCCAGTTACAGTATTTATCACAGCTATAACACTTTTAGCACACCACATAGAGGCTATTAGTTTTATTTATTTTACGCTAGCAAACCTAGTTAAACCAAGAGAACGATTCTGTCAAGATTGCCCGTAGATGTATATACCTGGGGTGAGGGGGATTATTATTATTATTTTTTAAAAAAACCTTAATTCAACATTTCCTTCCAACCGGGCGCTTATTTTGTAACTCTACTTGTCAGTTAAGTACTCTTTCAGCGCGGTGATAGTTTCAGTGTTAGGCACACAATAGGCTTTATTTTCTCAGGTGCCCTATATTTCAAACTGGAACTTCCGCACCAAAAATTAAAAAAAACCACTCAGTGCTCTTTTTGTTTGGCTTCCATACACACACACTCCACCTGCTTCCCCCTTCTCCGATTGCCCTGTATTCTAAAATACGGTACAATTGTTGCGTCTTTTAATGGGAATTTTAGCGCGCTGCCGCCGTCGGCGAAGGGCAGAATCTTTTTTCGAGTACGCTCGGAGATCGACTAAACTTCCCTGGCCGGAGCTCAGCGCCTAGTACGGTTTGGCTCAAAGGGCAGTCGCAGTTGCCCTTAACAGGTGGTCAGAACAGGAGGCGGTTCAACAGGTGCAGCTTCGCTGCTATGAAGTCATGGGCCGAGCTGCACCTGTGGCGTTTCCCAGCCGATGCTGAGGCAGCGGGGAAACTGCCTTCTAGCAAAGCTAAAGCGCTGCTTTAGGACAGATGTTGTTGTTCAACCTCGCCTGGAGGGCTAGCCACCTCACGAGCTTGAAACCAGTCACAGGTGAGAAAGCGGGGACTCGGCCCTCGGGCCACCCGCGATCTCAACCTTGGGAGACCGCATGTTTGTCAACTGGTGAAGCGCTGGCTGGAATGAAAAGCAGACCTCGCGGAAACCCGAGCGGGATCCGGGCACCTGGCTTTTGTATGTACGTGTCTGGCCGCCTCAAGGAAAAAGTGTGCTTGGGATTCCTTTTCGAATGCCGCGGAGAAAATTAGGAAACGTAACGCCCTCCTCACATCCTCCACTTCTTTTTTTTTTTTAAATAAAAAAGCTCCTTCTTCTCTCTTCTTTCTTCTCTTCCCTTTCCCAACACATAAGCATCAAAACGCAGCCACGGCGGACAGGAAACCGGAGCTTGAATCTTAACGCTCTTACAGCTGAGGCTGAGAGCGCGCGAGAGAGCTGGAACGTCTTCTCTTCCTGAGAGCGGGCGGCAGGAGGCGCTGGCGGCTCCGCTCTAACGGGTCTATGATGGGCTCCCTGTCGAAATGAGTTCCTCATTCCCGCGGCCGAGGCGCTAAGAAACGGAGGCGCGCCGAGCGAGCGCTTCACAGCTCCTCCTTTCGCGGCTCAGCAAAGTAACTCCGATGGAGTAAGAGTGCAGCCGCGATCGCACCAGCCACCAGCGCCTGGCTTGAGCTTTTGCGCCCGGAAGGGGCGGGGAGGGTGGGGGGGGAAAGAAGATCATCGCCTCACCGCCAGCAAAGAAGAGAAAGGGAAAAAAAAACTGTTGCCTTTCCCTTCTTTCTTTCCTTCCTTTCCCGACCAGGCAACAGGAGACTCCGGGAAGGCGAGAGGTTTCCCTCTCGGTTCTGGGCAGGGACCGCCTGAGCAAGAGACTCCTGGTATAAAGTTATCCAAAGTCGCGATGGCCCCGGAGGCTGGAGCCCTCGGCTTACTGGCGGCGATCGTCTCCTTCGTCGCGCCCTCGGCTGCCTTCCTGGGAGTAGCTCGTGGCCAGTTCTCGGCAGGTAAGGACTTGCTCCGTGCCATAGGCGTCCCGTTTCTATGGGGGGAAGAAAGGGGACCGCCTCCTCCTATGCCTCTCTTGGCTTCTCCCGCTGGGTGCCCGGGAAACCTTTGGGGTTCGAAGAGCTCCCCACCGGTTGGAAGAGAGGGGAGGTGGTGGAGGTTGTACCGAGGAAAGGGTCCCATTAGAGAAGGGGGGGTCTTCTTTCCCGGATGATTCCGCAACATTCCTCAGATTCGGGAAGGGGGGTGTCCGGCAGCCTCATGCTTGCAACGAAGAGGTCCCCCCCTTCCCCGAAAAAGGGTCGCCGTTCGGGGCTTCTCCCTCTTGAGTAGCTTCGGAGGTTGGAGGAAGCGGAACGCTGCGGTGCCTTCCTTCCAAGAATCTCACCTTCGGCACCTTGAGGCGTTCGAGAGGGAGAAAGGGACCCTTGGAAAAGCGTGGTCGACTTTCGTTCGCCCTTTCCTCAAATCGCTCTGGCTGACACTGGCGGCTTCGGGATGGGGCTCTTTGTGTAAAAAAAAAAAAATCACTGTGGAGTTTTTGCATTTTGGAACTGGACGGGGGAGGGGGGAAAGGGAAGAGCCATAGAGTTTGAAGGGGGCCCATTAGATTCTCGAATCCGACCCGCTGCTCTCGGGGCAGAAATCCACCAGGCTTCCCAGAGGCGGCACATATTCGGCTTCTCACGCCAATCGTCGACCTCTCGCCTGGTCAATTGCCCAGATCCTGTTGACATAGCCTTGGCTGGTTACGTTTCGGAATGTCTCCTCGCCTTTGTTAGTAGAGATGGGGGCGCTTTGGGAGGGGACGACGACTGAATTGTGCATGATCGCGACACACACACACACACACACACACACACACACAGACAGAGAGAGAGAGAGAGAGAGAGAGAGAGAGAGAGAGAGAGGAACAAAAGGAATCCTCTTAAGTTTTTCCGGAAGCTTTCTCTAACTTCTTTGTATCTAAACTGGAAAGAAGCCCGAGGAGGAACAACTCTGCTGTTAACACTCAGTGTAGCTTTGCTTTGTATAAACTGAGTTTTGAAGGGAAGGTACGAGTGCTTCAAGTCACCGCCTTACCGTCCCCTCCTCGGGTCGTTTTAGCAGCCCCTTTCCCTTTCAGAGGAAGGGAGAAACAGCCGTGAAAGAGTTAATACTTTGGCGCGGTTGTCAGGCTTTTTTTTTCCTAAAGCAAACAAGCTGCACCCAACAGCGACGGGCCGATTCCTCCTTTCTTCTGTTGACTTTACTGCCGGGCTAACTTTTGGCCCGAGGGAGGTGATCTCGGGGGAAGCGACTTCCCGCGGGTAGAATGGCTTTTGGACGCGCAGGCTCCCCCTGCGCAGACGTTCAGAACAACTTGGCATGTGTTCTGGTTGGCGAGCGCCTTTCAGCCTCGCCTTTGTTTCTGGAAAAAAAACCGGTGATTAAGCGCCAAGGAGAAAGTCATCTGAAGGCTTTGGGGTGGTTGGAGGGGGGGGGGGGGAAGAGAACAGGAATGCAAGTTGACAGCTACAGAACGAAATGCTGAAAGTCCCAAAAAACCTGCTTGCCCAGTTCAAGGGATGGTGCCTATTATATACATCCCAGAAACGGTACTGGCTGTAACCGTATCCTTTTGTCTGGACGGAAAAGCAGCCGTTCGATTTTAGTACTCGTAAAAAAGAACACATTTGCAAGTTTCCTCCCCAATACAGATTCATTTTAGAACCTACTGAGAGTGTTTGACCTCTGACACTCTTCCTTGTGTTTTGTATGTAAGATCAGAGAAACAGGCTGTCCTAATGTGCAGTCTTTTCTGTAGACAGAAAGTTGGAGATGACAGGATTCTTATGCCACTCAACTCCATTGATTTCAAGGGAGCTTTTTTCTGAGTTAGGTTTATTGTGTCTAATAAACACAAGCAACGTTTTATAAATTGAATTTTGAAATAAGTTTTCTCTCTCCCAAATGTTTGCAAAGACTGAAATCCCGAAACAAAGTTTTGAAACGGTTGGCTGTGGATTGCTATGTTGGAAAGATATTTATGAAGTGTGTTTTTAACAAATATAAATAAAAGGTCTTATGCACATTTTGTCAATATTCTGGTAACATTTGAGCTATTTCCATTCCATTAAAAAAAGCCCACAATGCAAAACTTTTTTTTTTAGTGCCAGTAGTTTTGTTGTGTTATATTCAGTCAAAGACAAAGGGAGAATGTATTCTGCATTTGCCTTAAAGTTACATGCTTTCTTTATCTTACTTGCTATGCTCAATCGCGTGCCGTTTTTAATCTGATCATTTAATCAGGCAATTTAATTTTTTTTAGATATATCCCTTTCAATGCAGTTAAATCTGTGGTGTGTATGGCTAGCTTTCATTTCCACATTCTGTTGCTGCTCTTTGTATTTCAGTTCTTGTTTTCTTACATACTCTTTCCCAAAGGAAAGTTATGATAACTGCATATTCTACAAGTATATCATTCTTTGTAGCGTAGAATGTAGAATAAGGGACCAAGGTTACATCAGTATCATGGAATTTTATTAGGTGTGGTGACAGGAGGAAAACAGACACACACACAAATGAAAGGATTCTTAGTGGGTGATTCACAGACCACCTGCGATAGGACAGGAATTAAATTAACTGCCAGCAGCCTCTTGAACTGTCCTATTTTTTAAAAGAATAGATCACTACAATAAATTGGACAGATTTTTCTGGTATTGCTTGATTCTCAGTATTAAACGCTATCTAACCTTGACTTCAGATATCTGACAATCAGATTGAAATGCTGTCAGCTGGCCATTTATTAATACAGACTTCTAAGTTTGAAGAAAAAGATATGATTTTGAGAGATGCCACAAACTGCAGCAGTGCAAGACTAGGTTTTTCTTGAGTTTAGGATATACAGCATAATTTGAGCTGAAGAAACCCTCTATAATTTTGTGTCATGTATTTTCTTCAATTTTGTTATACATATTGTTAAAAAATGGGCTGATGTCTCAAACCAAAGACCTAGGGTTGCTGTAAATCAATTCAGGGAAACAATTATTTATCTAATAAATATGGAACAAAAGACAATAAAACACAACAGGATTCCCTTTTTATTCCAACTTTGTTATTTCATGAAAAATTATCCTCAATATTGTCTTGAATAGACAATTGGATAAGCGACGTATAAATATACCTAGTGTTGTGTATGATTATGAAAATGTAAATATACATTTGTCATGAAGTTTTTACATAGTAATTCCCTTCATCTGATTATAAGGAGTTCATTCTCATTCTTGTCTAGAGCTCTGTGTTTAAATTTATCAGATTCCGTGTAAATGTTGACTGTCCTGATCATCATTTAATTAACATTTTTAATAATGTCAGCAATGCCTTCAGTAGCTCAGTGATGTGAGCACTTTAATTGAAATTGTATTATAGTCTTTAGTTTAATTCCCGAATCATTTGTTGGCATAGAAGCAATATTATTCAGAAGTAGCATAAAAACATAATACTGCTTTTTAAAAATTAGATTGTGTAGGAGACTGTATGGGTTCTGGCCCTAAATATAGTTCACAAGATTCTGTGAAATTGGCCCTTTTCCAAATGGCTTTCTCCCGTCATCAGTTTCTCTTCAGAGATATTTAGTGTGAATAAAAAGGTAAAGCTTCCCTGTGTCTTTTACTCCTAGTTGTATCTGACTTTAGGGGGCAGTGCTTATCTCAGTTTCAAGGCCATTGAGCCAGTGAACACATTTCCATGGTCATGTGGCCAGCATGATATCATGGAGCCATGTTATCTCCCCACCAAAGTGGTACCTATTTATCTATCTGCATTTGCACACTTTCGAAATGATAGGTTGGCAGGAACCGAGGAGTTCATCCTGTTGCACAGTGCTTGGGTCTCCAACATCGGCTGTTGGCTTTCCAGCTGACAAGCTCAATGTCTTAACTGCTGAGCCATTGTATGAGTACAGACAAGAAATTAGAGATAAGGCAAGATGAAATGGTACCGATTACTGGGATTGTCAGAGAACAGGGGCCACTATCTAACAGGAGAGGAGAAAATTTAAAAATGGGAAAATATTTGAACGTGATCTTTTTTTCCTGTGAATTATTCACCTAGCCTTCCATCTAGATAGGTGGTATCAATTAACAGGTAGAAATTCCACCTCAAGAATGTTCTTCAAAATTCCAGCTGTTTATTATCCTACGTTACGCTTTTGCTAACTGTAATGTAATATTCAATGACCATTGATCATACTCAATTCTTTTGTTTTGGAAAGATTCTATCCATAATGTTTTTGTCTTGGAGTTATTTTGGATACTCAAAATAACCTGTTTCACTTGTTGGTATATACTATTCTCTCTTGAGAAGAATATAGCTGAACTTGATGAGTGATTCATGGTTTGAAAATAGATTTTACAGTCATTATTGTATGTTAGATCTGTCCTATATGATTTATATATGCATGATCCAAAGCACCATAGACGTTGGAGGAGCTTATTCTTTTAATTGGTGGAAATGAAAGATCATTGCTGTTCTTTGGGGACAGGTTTCTCACTTTTATTATATTTTTGTCAAACTTTTTAACTGAGAAATAGTATTTCCCAGGTGGATTCTTAGAATATTTTGAAGTGGGCACTGAAGGGAATAATTATATAAAGTCTTCGAATCTCCAAATAACAGCTTGGTCAATATCAGGAAAATCCATGCACTGACTTAGCACAATTTAATATTCCATCTTAATAAAACTGATCAAGATATCAGAAAATATGTAAAATAATACCCTTAAAAATCTTACCATTTGTGAAAGAACTTACTCCAGAACCAATCTCTTATTAGTAATGTAATTTTTTTTACTAATTAATCTGAAACCAGACACAATAGTAGATTTTAAATAAGTGTAAAACACATATAATTCTACCGGTAATTTTACTGGGGAAAGTGAGTTTAATTAGAAACAATATGATCTAGTTTGGCAAGTTCTAATATAGGATTTTCTAAGCAAATAAAACTTAAGACAATTGAAATCTGGTCACTGTGCTTAAAAAAAGGAAAGTTTCTGCCAGCTGATTTTGACGTTGGTCTATTCAGTGGTCTTTAAATGAAACACTAACACTTGATGATAATAAGTGATAAATTTGATCTTATCACTGGGTAATGACCTTTTTAACTCCTCTATTTTTTAGCTTGTATCTGATACCAGGTCCATTTCATAAAATTGGCAATATGTTGATAACTGCACATATGCTCACTGTTACTAGAATAGTCAATTCAGTTGATTACAAACACACTTGTGTTCTCTATGATCACAAAAGCTTGTCCCCTAAGTAATGAAATAAAAGGAAGCTTATGGAATAAAACATTCTCAGCCTGATCCTTTAGCAAGCCTTTTGAGGAGTAGAGGAGGAAGTGGGCAATGTCATGTGACCCATAAGGTTTATCTAAACCAATCAGAATGGATCACCTGGATTAGTTACTGATAAATTATGGAGAATAGTGTACATGTGGCCTCTATATAATTTGATTCACACATGTTAAATCATGGTTTGCTTAATCATTATTGAATAAGCTTCAATTGTTTCAGCTTATGTTATACTAAGCCCTAAACCATTGTTAAAAGAACATGGTAGCTCAGTGGCCAAGACGCTGAGCTTGTTGATCAGAAAAGTTGGCAGTTCAGCAGTTCGAATCCCTAGTGTAACGGAATGAGCTTGCGTTGCTTGTCCCAGCTTCTGCCAACCTAGCAGTTCAAAAATACGTAAAAAAATGCAAGTAGAAAAAATAGGAACCACCTTTGGTGAAAGGTAACAACATTCCATGTGCCTTTGGCATTTAGTCATGCTGGCCACATGACCACGAAAAAGTCTTCGGACAGTGCTGGCTCTTCAGCTTTGAAACGGAGATGAGCAGCACCTCCTAGAGTTGGGAATGACTAGCACATATATTCGAGCGGAAACTTTACCTTTAAGCCATTGTTTCAATTGTGACATTGGGTTCACATAACATGATAAAAGTAGTCCTCATTGAGCAATTAATTTCAATTAAATGATTGCTAAGCAAATAATGTGACAGAGAGGGAGAGAGAAAGAGGCATCTTCTTTAGACAAAGTTCTCTTGTGCAGTATTCTAGTGTTTCACTGGCATGTATTGTTACCAGCACAGAAATTTGGACATAAATGGGCACATTTATCAGAAGATTATTGTTTTACTACTATTTATTACTGTTGTATTTGCAAATAGTCACTATTCGAGGCAGCTGCCAAATAAGAACTACCTATATAGGTAGTACTTGCTTACCAATGATAGTTGGGACCAGGAATTCCATATTAAACAACACATCACATGACCATCCTGACTTATGACAGTAGTTCTGTCAGTCTTCGTTGTCATCAGTGAATCCTGGAGCATGTGCAGTATGTGATTGCCATTTGCAACTAATTGCCGGCTAGCCTATTGGCTTGGCTTGTCAAAAGCCAACAGTGAAGATCACCAGTTTGTGAGCATGTGACCACAGGACACTGCAATGTTGTGATTGTATTTGTGGGCTGGTTGCCAAGTGCTTGAATCCAATCATGTGATTGTGGAGACACTATAATTGCTGTAACTTCAAGGACCATTTGTAAGTCCCCCTCATTCTATGCCCTCATAGCTCTTTGAATGGTTTCTGAATGAGTGGACATTAAACAGTGACTGCTTGTAGTTGAAAATCAAACACAGGCTCACTGAAAGAGTTAACCTTTCAAGCATTTAACCACAGCCAAATAAATAGAATGCACTTTTATATTTTTCACTTACTGAAAAAAAAAAAGAGTTTGGCATTCTGGCCTTAAGAGTTAGCCAAAGCCGTGTTACTTAAGAATCAAGTTAGTTTGGTGCCACTGAGTCCTACTTTGACATCTGATGATGTTATACACAAATGTCCAGCATCTTGCAGTAACAAATTATGGCTCTTCCAGGAACATTCCTCTAATCTTTTTGATCCCATACATACAAATACAGTGTTTCCCTTTTTTCTTTTCCATCCTTGATGATTCGGAAAGTTTAAGATCTTTGCTCAGAAAGAGTAAATGTGATTACTTTTCATATTTGATTTTATTGAAATTTTTGTTTTATTTTGGGCATTGTGCATTTGTGTTATTTTTTCTATTTCTTTATTTGAACAGAGGAATTGCAGTTGCTAAAATAATGTGAATTCAAATAGTCAACGTCTTACATGGTAATAACATACCTTTCTTTTCTGCATATTCCAGTAATCTCTTTGCTCTTTTCCTTTTTATTTTTATTTTGCCTTTGAATCATTCTGGGATTGAGACCAAATGACTGGCCCAAAGCCACCCAGCTGACTTCATATCTAAGATGGGAATGCAGTCTTCTAATTTTTAGCCTGGTGCTTTAACCACTATACCAAGCTATGTCTACATTGTTCCTATCTATCTACTGTACATTGGCTTCCACTCTTTGATTTCCTTTGCCAATAAAGTCCATAATTGGCTTGCATCACATATTTGAAGTGTGAGTCTTTGCTTATTCTTCACTGCTTCAGAAGAACTGCATTTTTAAAAATTTGGTTCATAAATTAACTCTTCTTGCAGTTCATGGGACTCTTAATAACTGTCTGTAAATCCATAATTCAAAAGCATCTTATCTTATTTCTCCTGCTTTTTCTCCGTTTCCACCTTTCCAAGTTATAATTTATTGCTGGAAAAAAACATTGCATTAACTATTCTTATCTTTGTTGTCATAGAAATATCATTCATGATTTTGTCTAAATTTGTTACTGCCTTCCTCCTTAGAATTAATCACTTCTTTATGTCTCTAGCATGTAGCCTATCTCTTTATTCTTGACCTGAAGAAAAGAAAATTATCTGCTACCTCCAGTTCTTTGTTATGAACTGAAAGTTCACTGAGCTTGCTATTTGACATTATCTTTGTTTCCTTAATATTTCTCAGTAACCTAGAATTTTTCCTTTTCCCTTATAACTTTTATAATTATTTCTTCCAAGTCTCATTCTTTTCAGCTAACAAAGTGATGCTATCTACATATCTCAGTCTGTTTGTATTTTGACCTCCAATTTTGATTTTAGCTTCACCTTTTTCCAGTAGATAGAGGTGCAGCATTTATCTTTGATTCACTCCGTACTTTTTTTGAACCTGTTTCTTCCAATGCTATTTTTATATTACTTCTTTGTTTCACTATAAATATTTCTTTGAAGTATACTTGAATTGCTATATTTCATATTGCAATTTCTCTATATTGCTAAAACTTCATGTCTATTTGATATTTTCTAACTTTCAATTCCAACCTACAATCTTTGGTAGAAATAATTATCATAGAATATTTTTTTAAACCAATGAATGACAAATGGGCTAACTTACACAATGTATCCAAATCTAAGATGAATGACTCCCATGGGATTGATATTTGGTATATTGATATATTGATGATATATTGATGATATACTGATATATTGATATATTGATATTTGGCAACATTGTGGCCATTTTAGCACCGCCACTACCCAGAACTCTTTAGGTTGCATGGTGCAAGAGAAGATGGAAGGGGCACAGCCTTATTCTTTTCCCCACCTCCCTCTGGGCTCTGATTGGTGATGAACTAATGCTGTAATTTGAAATTGTTTAATGAAGGTTGCTGATGAGGGAAGAACAAGGAAACACTTTGGATGACTGCTGGTGGAGGGGTGGGTGAGTGTTGGCAGTCCATGGATGAGTCCTATTCATCCCTGAAGACAGGGGGCCCTTGGTGACATAGTGGCATGGGAAGTGGGGGTTCAGTTTGCCTTGCAGTTTATGACTCCTTTTGTTCTCTTCCTCCTCCCCCAGAAAACTGGTAGGTAGTTTCATGGATCAGAGGAGGAAGAGGTTTCAATTAGGCTTTGCTGGGCAGCCAAGAGGGTAGCTGAAACATTTCCAGCCCCCTATACTATATGGAGGGATGCAGTGGCTCAGTGGCTAAGACTCTGAGCTTGTCGACCAGAAAAGTCACCAGTTCGGCGCCGTATAGTATAGAGGGCTGGAAATGTTTCAGCTACCCTCCTGGCTGCCCAGCAAAGCTTAATTGAAACCTCTTCCTCCTCTGTAGTGAGCTCTCCTTACTTGTGCCAGCTTCTGCCAACCTAGCAGTTTGAAAACACGTAAAAATGCAAGTAGAAAAATAGGAACCACCTTTGGTGGGAAGGAAACAGTGTTCTGTGCGCATTTGGCATTTAGTCATGCCGGCCACATCACCACGTAAATGTCTTTGGACAATGCTGATTCTTTGGCTTTGAAACAGAGATGAGCAGTGCCCTCTAGAGTCAGGAACAACTAGCACATATGTGCAAGGGGAATCTTTACCTTTACCTTTATACTGTATAGGGAAAGAAGAATGACTCAATGGCTCATGAGTTGTCTAGTGACATGGTAGAGCAGAGTTACTCATCTGTGCATTCTCTTGTAAAACTATGCAAACCATTTAAAAGAAGGTGCTTTGGAATGATGGGAGTGCATGTATAACATCTCTTATTTGACTAATTAAAGCAGCCATGACTCTTTCCAGGCTTATGCACTTTTGGTCCAGCCCTTTAGCTTCCACATCATGTTGAGTCTCCCCTCTGCCATGTGGACATATGTGTAAAAGTGGAAGGGCTACAGCAGATACTCTCAATCTGGAGTTAAGATTTCAAGGTTTTAATAATGTATATAGCAACAAATATGCAGGTTTTTTCCTCATTGTTTTATTTTTGCATTTAAATCCATTTCCCCCCCTGAGGTTTGAAAAAGAGATCTTAAAGAGATCATGGAACAAAATACATTAATACAAATGTATTAATACATTTTACCTATGTTAGATTATTAGCATAAATATTATTTTTTAGGAATTTTTTTTTATGTTTTAATACTTGATTGGGAACCTCCAAGCATTTGGTAAAATATGGGTGAATTAAACTAGTTACCAAATACAATAATTTTAAATCTTAAACTAGTACCTCAAATAGTCTGGATCCACATGGCAGCAAACCAAGTCACAAGGCCACCTGTATAATAGGGACATCTGTTGTAGTAGTAAAGAGATAGCAAAATTACATCTTGATTGGAGATTATGAGGGAATTCCAGGACTGTAGACTAGAATGACAGTGGGAAGGTGACTAAACAATTTGTTTTTCACCCCATCTTATTATCAAGAAAGCATGTAACTATCAAGGATGCGAGAGCTATAAACTCTAAAGAGTTTTTATCCTTA
Organism: Thamnophis elegans; assembly: GCF_009769535.1. NCBI lineage: Eukaryota > Metazoa > Chordata > Lepidosauria > Squamata > Natricidae > Thamnophis > Thamnophis elegans. The sequence continues at coordinate 41,018,291 of NC_045544.1, read as the reverse complement.
TTAAATAGGAAACTGATAAGACTAGAAGTGATTTGATTCCAGGAATTTGCTTTAGGATATGCAAGTGGCATCTGTTGGCAACCCATTAAATCAGCTGCATCCTTTTCCAGCAGAGCGAAGCTGATGTGAAAAGGTTTTGTAAGCAGTTGTTGTCCTATTCTAGAATAAGCTGCAGCTGTCTTAATGAGTCACTGACAGGTGCTGAACTCTGATGTACCTTCTGGATCTGAAGCGCATCATATGGCCCTTGAAACTGGTACATTACAAGGAAAGAGGAGTCAGCCTCCAACATTTTTTTAAAATTTCTTGTAATATTTCTGAGCTCCAAATATGCAAATTAAGAAAGTGGTGGCTACAGCCTAAAGCTTTGAAAAGTTGCCTACCTGCTTAGAAAAAAAGGGCATTGGAATTATACAGAGAGCTTCATTTCATGTTAGTTTTCTAATAAATGAATGTTTTGTGTTACCCTTTTATGGGTAGATTTATCTCTATCCGTGATAGTCATTAGAACATCCATGACACCTTCTTAACCTTTCTGCTGTATTTACCAGTTCAAAATGTTGGCTTATTTCTCTCTCCCTGATTCTTATCTTAATTGTAAAACTCCTTCTAAAGAGGACTCTGCATGCACAAACTTGCATTGGATAAGCATGTATTAAAACAATTGTTACAACAACAGTATATTTTACCTGAATGGGAGTGCTTGTCATTAAATACTAGTGATTGTCTTATTACACTATGCTGTTTCATTGAGGCAATGGTGATTACAATAGTGGCCTAAAACCATGATAGTGAACCCATGCCACACATGCCACAGGTTGCACGCAGAGCTCTCTCTGTGGGCACGCCAGCTGTCGCCCCAGCCCAGCTCTACCTCACATGTGTGTTTGCCTCCCGCCGGCCAGCTGGTCTTTGGGTCTCTGCCACGCATGCGTGGGGGGCAGGGAGCACAGGGAGCACTTGCATTGCATTTTGGGAGCTCGTGCAACGCTCCACCTCCTGTTTTGGCTTTCAGGTTGGTGCAGGAGCCTTTCAGGCTTAAAATGGGATGCAGGGAGGGGTCCCTGCACACACATTGCATTATGGGTATGCGATGACAAAAAAATTAGCCATTACTGGTCTAAAGTCTTTATGCCTTTTTTGTTTTTGTTTTTGCTTCTTTTTTTATTATTGTAAGCATCCCAGAATTGTGTGCCCACTGGATGGGAAGCCATATAAATCTTATAAATGCAATTAGAACCTAAACTGAATAAAATTAAGGGCAGGATTGTGTATGAAACAGAAAATGCAATTTGTTTCCAAAGCAAAACAAACATATTGCAATTTGTGAGTTTTGCTGAACTGTTCCAGGCAGGCTGTTGCTTGACATAGCTGAAACCTGGTTTCTTGATTGATGTTGATTGTGGCCAAGACAAAAACCTAGAAGAGTCTTATAAAGCTTACCCTTTTTTCCCTCTTCCTCTGCAGAACACACTTGGCAGCCTGTCAATTGGTCTTTCTCGTAGCTCACTTTCCTAACTTCCTCTAATGCTTCACTTAAAAGACAGAGGAAGTGGTGGAAACTAATGGGATGTAGGTGAAAGAGACCCTGTTAGCTATCCCAGGTAAATCAGACAGGAAATACAACTAGATGAGCTAATTCTACTTCATTGTAAGGCTACATTAATAAAACTTTGTGGGTCTGAAAATACAAATCTCCTGACATCTTCTTTATTGTATGAGAATCTAGGAAAGATCCATTCTGACTGTTTTTCTCTATCCATTATGCAGCTGCAGACATGTTCTCTCTTATCTGGCTGTTCCCTAGGTAACATTTCTTCACCCTGTCTCTCAAAGTATTTCTCACATACCATTGGCAGGCACATTGGAAGAGGCAGGAATTTTATAACCAATGTTTGAAGCTAAGGACAAAGTTGGTGATACCATACAATTGGTCTGCCCACCCCCAAACTTCCCAAGCTCTTTTCTTTCTCTACTATTTGCTGCTATTGCTGTTTTTAGTTTTTTTTCCTGCCTCCCACCCTCCCTCATCTGAAATACTTCTGCCCTGGGGACTTGACATACAAGCTTTGATCCAGGCACAGATCACCAAGAAACTAGCTTTTCCATTTACTGAATACCTGTCAAGCATAGCAAAACAATCTGGCCAAAGTTCAGTTCTTTATTTGTTTATACCTTATAGACAGAATCTTGCTAGACTAAATCTACACTACTAAATCTACAACCCCAAGCGACTGTATATATGCTTGGCAATTCTAGGGAGTGGTTATCCTTTCTCTTCTCTTTCTCTTCCCACAATCCAGCTCAGGATTGTGCTATCTCTTCTTTCCCCTCCCTTCCCAGATTATGCTCCTTTCTTCCCTTCTTGCCTAGGAACTTGCTGCATTATTTAGTACACCACACACCCCTTTCCTGGACATATTGCATCACAATACTTCTCCAACCAAGAGTTGATATATATCTGGGTTGATAAATGAAGGACTGACCTTATATATTTATGCCCATCTTTTGGTCATATCAAACCATGTGCCTGGCTTCAGTTGCACTTAATCTGTGTTTGTTATTGTGAAATAAGCATTTGTGCAGTATGTTTTAGAATAAATGAAATGTTAGAGCTAAGACAAAGTTGTGACTCAGCCATAAATTTTGCTATGGAAACAGCCACTGAAGTGTATTTATTCAGCATTGTAACATTTTTCTTAATTGAGATATAGCTAGCCTTGTTAAGAAATGTGCACCTTTAAGTATTCTTGCACATTTTTGAGAAAAAAATAGAGTAATCAAACGATAAACAAAATATCTAGTACAGGGCTGTTATTAATAGCAAGGCTTGGACTTGGAAGATTCAAACTCAGCTTGGTCCTGAAGCTCATAAGTAATGTGGGTGCAATTTTTCCTTTCTTAATAGGAATGTGGGAGACAAAACAGAAAATAAATAAATAAATGGGATGAGAAGAACCATTACATATATTGTCTTGAATTCTTCATAGAAAAACAGAAACAAAATAGAACCCTTAAAACATTAACTTATATGGAAGAGTAGCTAGATACTGTTGGACCATAAGAAAGGCTGAGCGGCAAAGAATTGAGGCCTTTGAACTATGGTGCTGGAGAAGACTCATGCCAGTCCCTTGGACTGCAAGGTGATCAAACTGGACAGTTCTAGAGATCAACCCTGATTGCTCCTTAGAAGGCCAGATCCTGAAGATCAAACTCAAATTCTTCAGCCACCTAATCAGAAGGAAGGACTCACTGGAGAGCAGCCTAATGCTGGGAAAGATTGAGGGCAAAAGAAGAAGGAGACAACAGAGAATGAGGTGGCTGGCTGGATCAGTAGGCGTGAGATTAAATAGACTCCAGAGGATAGTAGACAACAGGAATGCCTGGAGGAACATTGTCCATGGGGCTGAGATGGGTCGGACATTACTTCGCAACTAACAACAACAACAACAATTTGATATTATATGTAAAGATCTAATAGTATATGTAAATTCAGTGGCCCCTTTTTTGTGTGTGTCTTCAGGTGAAATGTGCTACTTGCTACATAATTGTGTGAATATTTTTCCCATTTCCTTTGAAGGAAATAACATTGGATAAAGAATGTGATCATCCCTCCTTGGCATATTTTCAGAGATTTCTGAACAGGGTTGGGTCACAGGACAGTTATACTGTGGCACATTTATCAATCAGTGAGACACGTGATACCTTTTCCAGTCTCTGTAAAAGCAGGCTGATACTTTTTTCCCCCAAAGGAATTGTCACTACTCATTTTACTTATGGTGTCTCAGCACAGGGTCAGTTTTCCTTCTCTTTTTAAGGTATCTGAGTTAAACCCTGAACCATGTAAATCAGTTTAATCAGTTCTAATTCTGAGAACTATGGATGAAGGGGCCAATTGGGCTTGACTGATCTAGGTTTGGCCAAGATTGTCATTACAGTGAAGGAACAACACAGATACTATTTTTGGACACATTTGAGTTGGGAGGAGAGGTTAGTCTTGTCTTTAAATTGACAGTGCACTTAAAACACTTTGTCTGAAGTTTACAAGCCATATAACTCTATGCAAAAATTGGAGAACCCCCATGTATAATTTTAAAGACACTGGTTATACTATGTAGTAAACAGATAATTGTTCACTGCAAGTATCCAGATACTATGAATATCTCCTGGATGGCTGCAGTAGGGCAGCAGGGCCCAAATGTGTTAGCTACATGTTCTAAAAAGATTGTTTCATGGAGTGCACTCTACAATACCTTAGTTGTTTATCTGAGACGGAAAGCGCTCCTGAAAATAAATTGAAGCTAATGTGTGTACCGTATGTAAAATAAATTAATGGGCCCTATGAAGTTTGTGAAGTAGTCTTAAGTGTGAAGGATGTTGGCTTCAGCCCTTGAGGCAGCAGAGCCTGGAAGCAATCAAGAATTCAAGAAAGCATTACAGAACTGCTTGTGTTTAATTAGCTTATGCACTAGAGACTCCCTGGAGGATACACTAACGCAAGGAAGGAGTTGGTAAATGTTTAGTCATTTCTTCCAGAAGAATGTATCCTGCTTTGCTTTTGATACCTTATCAGAGGGCTGGTGCAGATTTCATAATTGGCCTCTAATTCATGGGTTGGTCTCATCAATAGCATCTCTGTGATAAATTAGTAAAATAAAGTTTGACACAATGATACCTGAATAATCTTTTTTTAATCATAAAATCTTTGTAAAACATTTTCATATCTTATCAGACACTTCCTGTTTTGTTGGCTGAAAACTCAGATGAGAAGTTGGAATGCAATCCATTTCATTTCATAGATTTTTCATCTGTATATCACATGCATGGGATTCTGAATATTACCTGAATTAATAAATACACATAAAAAATAAACAAGGAAGTATCAATTTAGCAAAACTGTATGTATGAATCTTAGATTGAAGGGAAATTGTTCCTAAATAATTCACAACTGGAAGCACACCTTAAATCAAGATTTCAAGTTAGCTTATGAATTGTAATTCACTGGAAACCATTCAGATGTGATATAAAACTATGCTCAAATATAGCTTCAAGGATTGAGGAGAATTTGAGTAAACGATCTGTGAACATACTGTACACTGCTTTAAAAAAAGTCTAGATTTATAGCTTGCTATTGCAGAACAGTCACTATTAGTTAACATCTAGGCACTATTTTTCAAAACATCTTTCTGAAGCAGGTGTCAATTAAGGATTTGGAATTCATCTTATATTGTTTTGTAAATAAGAACTTGGAGGATCATGTACTTCTTTAAATGTGTCTTCCAGGGAACATTAGTATTGTGTGGACCGAGCTGGCTGCCTTCCTTTTAGAATCAGCATACCTTCTTGTGAAACAAGCTCATTCCAGTCTTGTAGGGTCATTGATACAGTTCTTGGTCCACCAGAAGATCATGGTTAGTGAAGCTTTGCAGCCAAGATATTAATGCTGTAGGGAAGCAAAGAGGATTCCTTTGAGGTTTTGAATTATTCTGTTCAAATAATTTGGATCTTGACACTGAGTCAGATTGAAGGAGAGGATCACTTCCTGGCCCTGATGAAAAACCAAATTTAGTCTAATAACAAAAGCTTAGCTAAAGTGCAGACTAGTGATATCTGATAATACAAAACTCTTTCTGTTGCTGATTCCATGTGGCCACAGTTATAGCTATCAGTAGTGACAGTTTTTATGTCAAATTTGTTAAGGCTAATTCATGCAAGGGTTCAAATGAATTAGACTAATACGGGCCTATGATGAGTACCACTAGTTCATAAATGATTGTAGTATGGAAGTTTCCTGATGTGAAACTTCCTGATGTGTAAGCCAAGAGACAGCACAGTCAGGATTTTCTTGCCTGCTGTGGTTCAAATTCAAGGTATGGGTGGCTTTAAAATAACCTCAACAAGAAAAGAATTGACCTGCCTATAGATATTAAGAAAACAAGCCTTCAAGTTAAGATTAACACAATAAACCAAACTTGATCTATGTAATTAATCAAACATTAAGAGGCTACTCTTAGTTTATTGGTAATGGAATGGCTAAATCAACTAAAGTTGTAGGAAACACTTTGTGGTTAAAACATTGGGATATGTTTATATCACATCTGGTTCTGAGTATTCCAGAAGGAGTCTAATCTTGGAATTGACCATTCTTAGAGCAGACCACAATCAGCACACTTTTATTTTCAGGCCAGGGCAAACCAACTATTACAAAGTTGGAACAGGTTATTATGAGGCTTGAACATTTTGACCTCAAAATGTTTTGTACACCACTAAATTTAACTACAGCAAAATTAGTATTGGGCCCGAGTACGGCAGGATCAACTCTGAGCTAGAGGCTGTTAGGCAGGTTCATACTGAGATATGCTGAGATTAGAAGCTAGATGGACATTCCACATCTTAATCTAATTTTTGAGATAGCTCAAAAGCATCATGGAGTAGGAGAATTAAGGTGATCTGGTAGGAAAGACACCTTGGCAGGAAGATAGTAAATTAGGCCCCTTTTCCAAACTGGTACTACCTAGATATGTTAATTTTATAGTTCCCAGAATTGGAATGTGGGAGTTATAATTCCAGTTATAATCTGGTGAGTTCCAGGATGAGGGAAGTATAACTAGAATTGGTTGGTTTGGTTTGGTTTCATATTGGCAAGCCTTAATCTGAAAGCATTTGAATTGCAGGTACTCCTCATTTAGCAACCTCAATTGATATTGGAAGTGGCATTAAGTGAAGTAGTTACTAAGTTTAAAAAATCATATGATGACAAATATTTTAACTTTCTCTTAATAGCATCAGAAGGATACAACCCCAAATGATCAGATGAACCCAAACAACGGGGAAAATTTCCAGAACTTGACTCAAGAAGAAGCCTGATAAAAGGGCAAATCTTATAGCCCTTTCCCCCAATTCTCCTGTGCTTTGGAATGCTCTCACAAACACTAGGATAATTATCAAGATGTTTGCTAACTAATGTTTGCACTTACATTCATTGGAGAGAAAGGGATTTCAAGAGAGCTAACAGTCATGTAATGGGGAATATACATAGAAAAGAATGTGCTCGGACCTGCTATTTGTCTAGCAAACTACAAAACCCTTAATATGAAACCCTTAAACTGATAAGATTAAAATGTTATCAATTTCAGGCAGCAAGTGGCTGGAGGTTCTAAATAAACAAATTAAAGTCACAGAACTGAGCTTATTAACTTGCGTTTGGAAAGTTATTTTAGGGAAGTATTGCACTATAGAGAAAAGCAGCCCAAGAAGAGGCAGCTTGTTTAGGCAAGCCCTTCACTATGTAAAACTGTGGGATGAGGATGTTAGGCACAGGACAATGTTACTAGCTATTATAGTGAACCTATGACACAGATTGCTAAGGTCATTAATTCAGGCATGGGTCACACAATTATTTTTTCATCACCATCATAACTGTAAATGGTTTCAATCAATAGTAGTACTTAAATGAGGACAACTTGTATGTTGAATCAAAGAGAATGGTTGAATGATTTTCTTTAAGTCAAAATTCATAATATTCCTGTTTCAAGTTTTGATTAACTTTGATCATGAATCAGTCAAGGAAAACATTTGTCTCTTGTGTTATTTAGAGTGCTATAATCTAGCTAAGTAGTATGTACAGTATTTGTGTCAGATAATGAGAAAAGATGAAATTAGCATCACACTTGCATGGAAATGACCACATGGTAAGTGATAAGACATGGTATGTGCTCTTTTTTTTAGAAATGCATTTTAATCATCTTTTGGAATTTACAGCCAAGAAAGTAAAATCTTAATCTTTTCTTTCCAGAAGTTTTTCCCCAGCACTAACTTTTTTGTAAATGACTGATCTTGAAGATAGAGATAATCCAGAATAAAAGAACACATACAATAGGAATTTATTGTGTTCTTAGTTTATATTCCAGTGGTAATGTTGGTAGTAAATATATATTTAGATGTATTATTATACTGAGGCTCCCCCCCCCCCCAAAGAGGTCTGATGTGTTCGGTATCTGTATCCTTTTTTTTAAATGAACATGCAATATTCAATGCAATAATGTATGTTGGATATGTTCGCTACCTTAGGTTATTTGTAAAAATAATAAAGCAGGAAATAAGGAAATAAGTAGCAATAGCAATAACACTTAGACTTATATACTGCTTCACAGTGCTTTACAGTCCTCTTTAAGCAGTTTACAAGAGTCAATCTGTTGCCCCCAGCAATCTGGGCTCTCATTTTACTGACCTTAGAAAGATGAAAGGCTAAGTCGTCCTTGAACCAGTGAGATTCAAACTGCTGAACTACTGGCAATAGGAAGTCAGCAGAGTTAGCTGCAATATTGCATTCTAACTAGTGTGCCACCATGTCTAATAAAATGAAGCTCTAAAACCAAACTTAAATGCACAGGCTATTAATGCAATGCATTCTTAGCAATAACAATAGCACTTAGACTTATATACTACTTCACAATGCTTTACAGCATGGGTGAAATCCAGCAGGTTCTGACAGGTTCTGGAGAACTGGTAGTAGAAATTTTGAGTAGTTCGGAGAACTGGTAAATGCCACCTCTGGCTGGCCCAGAGTGGGGTGGGAATGGAGATTTTGCAGTATTCTTACCCTGCCATACCCACCAAGCCATGCCCACCAAGCCACACCACACCCACCAAGCCATGCCCACAAAATCCGGTAGTAAAAAAAAATTGAATTTCACCACTGCTCTACAGCCCCCTCTAAGCAGTTTACAGAGTCAGCAAACTGCCCTCAACAATCTTGACTCCTCATTTTACTGACCTCAGAAAGATGAAAGGCTGAGTCAATCTTGAGCCGGTGAGAATCGAACTGTTGAACTGCAGGCAGCCAGCAGGCAGCAGAGATAGGCTGCACTACTACATTCTAAACACTGCACCACCACGGCTCTTAGTATTTGCTCACATTCTGAGGAAGCAGGATGGAGTTCCTATATTCTGAAAATCTGAATTGTCATCACTAGAATGGGCAACACATTTGCATGTACAAAAGCCATTTTTGCAATATTGATAAATGGCAGGATATAAAGGCAGAGCATAAGAAGAAGAATGGACAAACTGAATTGAGGATGTTTTGTTAAAAGCAGATGAAGATATTTAAAGGAAATGACATGAGTTTGCAATAAAGCGGAAGAGAGGAACTGAATGGTAAATTCAGCATGTCCTCTGGGAATAATGTGAGGATGAATAGATTTAAATTGTATAACTCTACAATGTAATTTATTTAAAAAACACATATCCGAGATCAAAGATTAAATCAAGAGTTTATAAAGGTGTTTGTGTGTGTGTGTGTATGTGCGCGCGCGCGCACTTATGCATCCATTCATGTCCCAGGTCAGCAGTTTAGGTTGCTGGAGGGCGTGCAGCTTTCATAGGCAGGTGAAACATTAATACTTTTCAGTTGATTTTGATATATTGTCCTTTTTTTATGAATCCTTCTTTGTATTAGGGGAAAACTAGAACAGCAGTTAATCCTGACATTGAGCTTTGGACTTTTTCCCCCTGAATAAGAGAAGAAATTTGAGATTCCTCCTGTGGTAGAGGGCTAAGGTACATGTTAGGTCATTTGATACTCAGCGGAGAGTTGTAAATAATACAAAAGTCCAATGAGTAAGGAGTTGAAAAGTGGCTAAACTTCTGTAAGAAACATAGTTGCTAAATATATCAACATGATCAAAATGTATGCTACTAATAACCTGACTGCATTGAATTAATTTCATGTGTAGAAGGGTAACCAGAACAACATATTGGAGTAATAGCCTTTCTGCAGAATAAATACTGTCTTTAATCATATTTGTTTTCCCTCTAAAATATATATATATATAATTGCCACTTTCATTGTGATTTTGTAGGCTGGTTTTATAAGGGGTTGGTGGAATTACTGAATAAAATCTTCAATTTAGAACCTACTGTTTTAATTGATGTTATAAAACCTTTAACATCCTTTAACATTGGCAGGCTTGGTCTGAATCTGGACATGTTCCTAGATTCTGCGCTCTGGTGCTCTAAACCTGATCTAGTTAGTTAAAACTACAACGTAGCCCTACACAAACAACTGTCTAATTCAGGCATAGAATTTAACTGGGTATTTCAAAATTACCAGTTAAATACTCAACAAGTATATTTAACATTGATTACTTGATGATAAAACCATTGCTCAAGGGTAAAGGAACAAGCAGAAGAAATACACTGTAGACTAGCACTTAATAGATAGAAGCCATGAAAGCCTTGTAAAATATATTCAGATGCCATGCTACATCTATACCTGTAAAGATAACCCCAAAGATGCTTTTTTTCAAGAGGCAACTGGACTTTCTAGTTTTTTCTTTGAAGACATTTCACTTCTCATCCAAAAAGTTTCTCTTGAAAAAAGCACGTTTGGGACAACCATGACCTGTATGACTGAGAATCTCCACAGACATCTGTAAAGATCATAATAGTGCAAGCAGTAGTGCAAGCCCTTTGATATTCTATGAAAATTGAATCTCGAAGAAGCAGGATGGAGAGAGCATTGACACTTTTGAATTTTTTGGGGGAGAAAATTCCACAGAATGCTGTGGATATCCAAGAAAACCAACCAATGGATCTTCAAACAAATCATCTCAAAGGTCTTGTGAGGCACAAATGAAAAGACTCAGATGATCATACTTCCAATTATGCAAAGATCTAATACTTTTAGCAAAAGCTTTAATGCTGGGAAAGGTGAAGTGATAGGGCAAAAGAGGGAGCTAGTCAAAAGAGGAATGGATTTAATTATGGGGTGAAGAAACAAGTAAGAGACAGATCTTTTTCGGGGGGGAAAAATCTAGCCATGTGATTGTTAAAGAGTCGATACCAACTCATTGGCACTTAACCCATCAATTTCATGTGATTTTAAAACCTAGTATATGAATGCAAAACTACAAGTGTCAAATATTTCCCATAAGGAATAATGTATTAGTCATGAAGCAACTGACACCGATAAGTTCCAGCTTGCGCATCGAGTACCAAACAAGTGATGAGTACTGGGACAACATTTTAATGTCAAAATGCATCAAGTATCAAATTCGAGAAGTTTCAAAGCAGTCAAGTACCACTGAAAGTTCTTAATAGATGAAATTTGGCCTGGATAGATGGGGGAAGGCTTCACAAGATGAGATGGACTTTATTTCAGCACTGAGCCTCTACAGTAGGTTTCTGTGATCCCACTATACTTAACTTGTGGGGGTAGGGATTACATCCTGGTGCATCTAGAAGTTTTAACTAACTTTCTTCAGTCTAAGTCAATATTGCCAAGGAACACTCCTTATGGTAACACATCCGCCCCTGCCTTTCACTCATCACTATATCACTCTGATCACTTCAGACTTTTGGTTGATTTGGTACAGCTAAACACTACAGGAAGGAAACTTGAAAGCAAGTTAAGGTTCTGTCAAAAGTGAAAGGTAGCTAATATAGGGGAAGGGGAAAAGAAAATTCATTAATTAGATTATCGGCTTCAGCAGATTGTCAGAATGGATCTGAAAGAAAAGATGGACAAACTATAACATCTATAGAAATGTCCACCTCCATGGTGATTTAATTTCATAGAATTTTTCATCAGGAAAAGAGATTAAAAGAAGAATTGACCAGAAAAAAAAATGATGAGCTGTTGCAGCTTCACAGAAGTGTCCACCTCCAGGGAGATTAATAGCCTGCAGAGTAGGAAAAACCAGACTTAGAAAGGATTTAAGTTGGCAGCAAAGAGACAAATGTATAACAACTGCACAGCGAGCACATTTGTAAATGTATCATAGAAGGGCATTTGACGGTGTCTGCTTGTTTCTTCCTGAAACATATGTCAAATTCTAACATGTTTACAGAGTTAAAAAGTTACTGGTCTTTTTGAAAATATTAATTCTTGATAGTTTGGTTGTTAGTTTAATTTTGTTTGCCTTGGCTTTATCTGTTTTTGTTACTCTCCTGAAGGTCGATCAGATTTTATTGAGCAAGCTGTGCATTGCTCAGTGCATTATTTCTCCTCATATCCTGTACCTATTCTGTAATGTGCCAATAATTATTGACTTAGTATTTGTGATCTTTTTATCATTTTTAAAATTGCTATGAATAGGTATTTATGCTTGATTTACATGGGGTTTTTTTTGTAATAGAACTTTCCACTATGAATAGAAGGTGACTGCTTTTTTTTGCAGGTGCCAATAAGTTTTAAACTTCGCAAGATTGTGAAGTTATTTCACAATCTTGCATTGAAATACAATGTCAGTGTAAATACGACAAGTTCTTGGACTTTTATTTTATTGTATTGTGCAGTAATATTGTGCTATATAGCTTATATATTCCTGTGCAATATATTTACATTTTATTATGTTTGCCAATGAGAGGAGATATAGACAGAGATAAAAAATATATAAGATAGATGTAGGAAGAGTTCATATTATAATATTACAGAATTTGCAAGAACTCAATGGATACATTGTGTACTGAAGTGCATCTACCTCAATTGTAGTGGGAGTGAATAAACCAACTTTAGAAGTTTCTGCCAGGTATCAGAAGTCAAGAACAAAACATGGTTTCCATTAGGCTTGTCAGAAATGGAACAAGCCAGGGATCCTGGTTCATTTATGATAGAACATGAAAACATCTAATTTATTAAAAGTAAAGCAGAGTTTTAGAAACTCTGGTTTCCTATGTCAGACTAATGAGGCTGTATAAGGCATGAGGATGGAGAAGCCTGACTGATTTTGTAAGCTTCAGTGATAGGGAATTTGGCTTTCTGTTTCACCAAAGATCTTGACCATCATCTTGACCATCATTTTGATCCAGTTAGCTTTTGCCATCAAAATAGTCATAGATCTTCAAGACACCAGCATTAGGACAAAAGTGAAAATTCATTCACCACAGGGGATTGCAGCTAAAGAGATATAGCTTGTAAACGTAATTGATTCCTAATAGTAGAAAAAAAACTGAAGTAGGGATTTTCTGGTTCTCAGTTCTGCTTATTTTCAAGGGAGCTTACGTGCATATTCTGCAAAAACGATAATTCATTTTTAAATGAATCATACGAGAAAAAAAATTATAACTCTTATGTAAGTTAAACACTGGGTCTGTTGCAAACTGAGTCATTATCTAGCGATTGGAAGAATAATCTTGCTATGGAGTTGGGAAACAGCCACTGTTTTGTCTGTGAGCCATTTGGTTCTTTGCCTACAATTTACTCTTTGGTGGCCTAAGGAAGTCTTTTGGTAAAGCTTAGTTGTGTCATACAAATACTGCTGAAGCCCTTCACTGGATGGATGGATGCCAGAATTTGTGCACCAGCACAAGGATTTAATTAGTCCCACTGCAATGTTTCTTGGACTACTGTGTGAGGAGATTGAGCTGCTGCCTCTGTGCATTGGCTCGTAGTATTGGAAGCTGTTAGAGGCAGATGCATCTGTAGGAAATCGGCACATTCTGGAATTGTTAGCCCCGTCTCTCCAATTTCTTTTGCCCGTGGGAAGTAATTTTATGCATATTCATTATTTTGTTTTGAATGCGAGTAACACGAGGAATTGAAGTGCTTCTGTGTTCCATCTGACAAAATATTGGATCATCATGGTTGGTTTTGCTTAAAAGAAAATTATTCATAATTGATTTTAGAGCATTCATATGATTAATAAGGACTGTATGTAAGGAGGGTGGAGTGCTTTTTTAAATTGACTCTGGTTCAAGAATGACCATGACAATAAAAATATTGCTTTTTATATGTGGTTAAAGCTATGGTTTATTAAATCATGTGGTTGTTGTGAAGACTACCATGTTATGTGGAATCTTGGGAATTCATGAGAACCTGATAGAGTTCCATAAGACACTAAGAATAAAAAAAAGTTCATTCAGAACCAGTACATTTTTTATCACAAGAGCGTAAACTAACAGGTTCTATAGTCTGAAAAATGTGAAAACCTTGGTTATTTTCTGACTAAGAATTATCTTTATGGCAGAAAATAATTATTTGTAGGTTGAAGAAACTATAGTGTACTTTCTTTGGTTTTGAATGTTGTGTGACTCCAACTACAGTATTTTTCGGAGTATAAGACGGACCTTTTTTCCCTCAAAAAAGAGGCTGAAAATCTGAGTGTGTTTTATACACTGAATACAGAATTTTTTGCCTCCTGAAACCCCGCTTCTTCACCAAAATGGCCATGCAGAGCCTTTAGGAGCCTTGCAGAGTGCTCCTGGGGGCTGGGGAGGGCAGAAATGAGCAAAAAACTGGGCTGTTCTTTGCTCAATTTCCACCCCCCCCCCGGCCCTCAGAAGCACTCTATAAACCTCCTAAAGGCTATGCATGCCCTTTTTTTTTACAAAAATGGCCCATTTTTGTGAAAAATGGGCCATTTCTTTCTTGTTTTTAGGTCCCCCACCCCCCAGGAGCACTCTACAAGCTCCTAAAGGCTATTCATGCCCCCTTTTTTAAAAAAGGGCCAATTTTTGCAAAAACAAAAACAAAACAGGCCGTTTTGGGGAGGTTGCAGAATGCAAAAACTTTTTTTTTTCATTTGCCTCTTCAAAACCTTGGTGCATCTTATACTCCGGTTCATCTTGTATGCCAAAAATTATGGTATACTATTTTGTAAGTCACAGTTTAATGCAATGTAAAAATAATTTAATGCAACATAAAAACCCAGTAATAAGAGAACAGAATAGGACAGAACCTAATCGGGCACTACTTCCACACTGAAAGATTAATATACCTACATCAATATGATATCTACTAGTACTCTATATATGATTGATACAACACTTCCAGAATTCCCAGCTTGCACATTATGTAGCCTAATGGGGCATGGAATTAGTCCTATGTTCTCCAAAGTCTGAAAAATCAGTGGAAGGTTTGAATTTTAAATTGTGCCAAGCAAAACTTTGCCATATGGTGAAGATGCTAACTTTGACTGGATGTTACATGGCCTTTTAAATGTTCTGTTGGTAACTGAACTAAAAAAAAAGCAGTTATGAAAATAACATTAATTAAAGCTATGGGAACTGATTCAATTAAAATCTGTGATGATATATAGAAACAATAATATAGGGACACTGGGGCCATACTGGGGGCTTAGGAATGGGCATTGGATACCTCTGCCGTGGCAGCATTGAATATCACTCCTCAACCTTTGAGCTAAGATGATTTGTATATTTGTGTATATGTGTATGTGTATATACATATATTGATATGACAACATGGGGCAAATCTAGTAGCCAGGCCAAAAGAAATGAGTCACATTGTTATGCACAATACCTTTTTTTTATCCTTGGGAAGTTATGTTCATAACGGCTTAAGAAAAAAAGGAAAATAAATGAATATGTCCTTTGAGGTCTTCCCTCAAGTGTTTGTAAGGAATTGGGTTTTCAGTTAACACTGAGGAAATATTGCTTCAGTATTTGTCCTTATAATACTGCAAGTGACAAATGCTGGTTTGGCCATTGGTCTTTGTCTTCTAACTTTCCCTACTGACATTTCCTTTCAGATTTTCTATTAGTGGAAAAGCTAGCATTGTAACCATTCTGTCATCTTATTCCACTTGCAGTACACTTAGCCCCTGAGGTTGTGATAAAACATCTCCAAAATGTGACAAAAATATTAAAGGACCTGAAATAAAGTTAATGGATATGTATCCTTATAAATCCTCCTCCTCCCCACTTACCAATTTATATGACTTCATATCAGGGCATTTGGAAGAACTGTTTTCAGCTCACATTTACATCAGTTTCTAGCAGAACTTCCACCAGATTTTTCGCCCTTTAATTTAAACAGTAAATGTTTGCTTTAAACTAGAATAATGCGTTCTAAAGCCAAAGGCACTTAAGAATCTACTTGTGATAGTATGTTCTTGGATAAGACAGAAACATTTGAAGGAGCTCTCTCAACAAGGTGCAGGGGAAGCTCTGAGATTCCTTTAAATGAATCTGAGGCAATTCCACTGTTTTGTCAGGATTCTGTAAATATAATTTGCTTTAATTAGTAAGAGCAGTTTCACTGTGAATGCACTCATGCAAATACTTTTCATAAGGATTTGCAGATCCGTGAGCCTTAGCCTTTTGTCTACAGCAGCAGTGATGTCTAAGGCCAGTGGTTGAATTTGTGGTTGCTGCTTGTTAATTAAGCCACAGAGTCTGCCAATCCAAAATATGTTTTAACCTTTCTCTAGTTGGTGGTTTGCATTTCAGAGTTCAATGAGAAAGTTGCGCAAATCCAACGTGAAAGTTTTATGGAACTCTGTTTAAATTTATTCCAAGATTAAACTTTTGCAAAATGTTATTGTTGCTATTACAATATAATTATCTGATGGTTAAGCTATACTAGTTTGTATTGTTGCTGGGTTCACACATTACTACAAATCACAATATAGTTTAGTTTAGGTTAGAGAAAGTAATATGTGAATAAATTAAGGTAGGTTATCCAGCCATGCATGTGAATGAAATTATAGCTTGATGCTGATGTGTGAAACTACCCAATATCTCATTTAGCTGTCTTCATGCTGGATTAAAGCATTTTCTAACTACACAAGAGCAAAAGCAAACCAGGATGAAGTATTTCCAGAGACTCTATTTAGCCACTGGTATGTAAATGTTCAGCTGTACACAGAATACCTGGTTAATTATTATTATTAAATGAGAAATATATTATTTCCCATTTTGTCTACTCTTCAAATGTTTGAAGAAAATGTATTGGTTTGTCTTTTAATAGAGACAGCAATGTACTGTGGTTTCTTTCTAGTTCAGTTCTTATCCCATAGTAAATTCTTGTTGGATAATTTGTAGAGAAAGGCCTTTGTATGGCTCCGAATCAGGGGTGGGATTCTACCATTTTGGACCGTTTTTGGCAAACCTTTAGCTCCAATGATCAGCTGGGAGTGAACTGGTTTGCTCCAACGATTAAATGCCCCCCCCTGCTATTTTCCTACCTTTATCTTCTCAACTGATTTGCATGGCAGAGCAGATTGCTGCGCGAATCAGCTGTGTTACTTCTCCGAAGAAACCCGGAAGTGAAGATTTCTTCAAATTGCGCACATGTGCACAGCAAATCACATGATCACTGAACCAGTTGTTAAACCGAGAGGATCCCACCACTGCTCCAAATGTTTTATATCTGTTTGGAACTTGAGTTTAAAAAAAATAATTGCTCATAAAGCTTGTATTCCTTATTAATGACATTTCTCCAAGTTGTGTGAATCTGAAACATTTCCAGTTCTGCCTCCCTCCCATCTCTTGCCTTTCCAAAAATGCTTGAATAAGTTAAATAAGGCTTTTAGCAGAATAAGATGGAGACGGAAGAAAGAGGAGGGGACCCCAGGGAGCAAATTTACATTTTTAAGTGCATAGGGACTTTGCAATATCATACCAATCTTAAACTTCCTAGAGCTAAACAAATGTAATCCAGTTTAGTCTTGCAAACCAAGGCCATGGGGGGGTTTTCTCATTGTCAAGTTGTAGATTAAATTCACAGTTCTCTGTTAGTGTTATGTGTATTACATACTGTTAGCAGAACATGAAGAGAAGAATTAGAAAGTGTGAAGATGTTTTGTTTCAGGCAATGTTGTCTTTAAACAGCTGTTAATGTACATAAAGTGGCCCGTTTCTTACAGACACAGCTGAATAAAGAAGCATATCATTTAGTCATCTTACTGGGAACTTTTATTTTTTTCCCCTTAATACAAAGTAAATAACAACACAGTTCTGTAGATGTCTGCTCAGCAGTAAATCTCATTAATTCAGTAGTACTTAGGCCCAGGTAAATGAGCAAAAGATTGCCGGTTAAAACAATTGATTTTTCTGTACTTACTTGAATTTATAATTTAGGTTATAATGTTGAAATGACTGCTATAAAGACAAGTTGGAGAAATAAGCAAATGCTTCAAAATCTATATGAATAAGCAGTATGCTTTACATTTCTATGTTCTGCCTAAGAGGTCTGTACACTCAAATTTTACTTTATATAATGTTTATGTAACAAAATAAAACACATCAAACAGCCAAATATGAAATGAGGGAATGCAAATAATTAAAGATGATGATGATGATAATAATAATAATAATAATAATAATAATAATAATAATAATAATAATAATAATAACAACATTTAAAACAGTTAAAAATTGACAAAATCACCATCAGTCAAATGCAAAAAGCCGCACTGCTTGGATCTGCACGCATATTACGAAAATACGTTACGACGTCCTAGGCCCCTGGGTGGGGCCCGACTAGTAACCAATGCCAAATCCGGCGAAACAACTGGCCGCTGTGATACAATTGTACAACAATAATAATAATAATAATAATTGGATAACATCAAGCATGGAGAAGTAAAAACTATTGTCAGGCGAGAGTACACCAACAGAGTTAGGAAAATTTTGAAATCTAAACTGAATGGTGGAAATACAATCAAGGCCATAAATACCTGGGCAATACCAGTTATAAGATACACAGCTGGCATAGTTAACTGGACACAAGCTGATTTGGACCTTTTGGACCGAAAAACCAGGAAACTAATGACAATGCACTACAGTTTACATCCACGTGGTGATACTGATAGACTATATCTGCCCCGAAAATCAGGTGGCAGAGGATTATTACAAGTGAAGCAAACAGTTGAAGAGGAAAAAACATGCACTGGCTGATTATTTAAAAGAAAGTCAAGAACATCTATTAATCGAAGTAAAGAACAAAAATCTACTGAAGGCCCAACAGACAAAACAAGAATACAGAAAAGATGTGATAAAATCAAGAATGGAGAGTTGGCAGAACAAAGCACTGCATGGTCAATTTCTGGAAAAAATAAAAGATAAAGTGGACAGTGAACAAACTTGGTTATGGTTAAAAACAGGTACATTAAAGAAAGAAACAGAGTCACTAATCCTGGCTGCGCAAGAACAAGCTATCCGCACAAATGCCATTAAGGCCAAAATCGAAAAATCCTCTGATGATGCCAAATGCAGACTTTGCAAAGAAGCTGATGAAACTGTTGATCACATACTCAGCTGCTGTAAAAAAATCGCGCAGACTGATTATAAATTGCGGCACAATTCAGTAGCACAAATGATCCATTGGAATTTGTGCAAAAATTATAATATTAAAACAGCAACAAACTGGTGGGAACATCAGCCTGAAAAAGTCACCGAAAATCAGATGGTCAAGATCTTGTGGGATTTCCGTATACAAACTGACAAAATACTGGCGCATAATACACCAGACATCACACTGGTTGAGAAAAATAAGGTCACAATCATAGACATCGCAATACCAGGTGATAGCAGGGTCGCCGAGAAGGAACATGAAAAAATCGCAAGATACCAGGACTTAAAAATCGAAATTCAACGACTATGGCACAAACCAGCAGTGGTAATTCCAGTGGTAATTGGCACACTGGGTGCTATTCCAAAAGCACTGGAATTACATTTAAAACAGTTAAAAATTGACAAAATCACCATCAGTCAAATGCAAAAAGCCACACTGCTTGGATCTGCACGCATATTACGAAAATACGTTACGACGTCCTAGGCCCCTGGGTGGGGCCCGACTAGTAACCAATGCCAAATCCGGCGAAACAACTGGCCGCTGTGATACAATTGTATAATAATAATAATAATGCAGAATTCTAACACAACCTCTTTAACTCAGCCAGTTATATTCTATTCACTTTCAATTCAATTCTTGGATTATATATATATATATTTCAAAAAAAGAAGAGAATCCATAGAGTTCATATTAGGTTTTGATGAGGTGTTGCCAAGCTTGATACCAAAATGTCTTATTTATGGGAATCCAAAATAAATGAAAACCACTTAGCAGAGGCTGGCTGTATGTGTTTTTATCTGCCCGCTCCAGTGATGGGATCCGGATCCTGTTGCAACCAGTATGGTGCAACGGGGCCGGGTGCCCACCACATGAATGCATGCAGTGCATGTGCACACGCACGCATGCATACTTACCGCCCACAACACTCCGCGACAGATAGCACGGCACCTGCGCAGAAGCCCCCAAAACTTCAAATACTGGTGCTCTGGAGGTGGGCTCTCCAGAGCACCAGACCAGAAGGATACCTGGTGCTCCCGGCAGGCACCGGTACACCCATACGGGGTGTACTCGTGATAACCCACCACTGGCCCTCTCTAATAAACAGCTAGTTTTATGTAGTTCAAAGCACACATATGAGGAATATATATTTTTTGCTGTGAAGCAGGAAAAAGCTGACAGCCAATTTTGTCTATGGTTTTAAGGCATCAGTCTAGAAACTAGGAGACTGTGAGTTCTAGTCCTGCCTTGCGCATGAAGCCAGCTGGGTGACTTTGGACCAATTGTTCTCTCTCAGCCCAAGGAAGGATACAATTAAAAAAAACTTGCTGAATAAAGTGCAAGGACTTGTCCAGGCTTGTCCTTGAGAACTGGACACAATTGAATGGAAGGGTTATCAATTGTGCTGAGAGTCGCAGCTGAGGGATGGTTGGAAAGTAAAATAAAACAATGGAAAGATCAGAGGAAGACATTCCAGGGCAGCACACAAGCTGTGCTGAGGAGTGTTGTATTTGTGTGGAGTCTGAAACAAAACCTTTTTTTCATTTTGCCTGGGCTTCTCTAAATTAGTAGAGCCATAAATTCAGAGGAAAACCACAGGATCAGTCTTGATAACAAGAGGAAGCAATCTGGGAACTGTGTATTTGTGAGAATATCTACTTGGCATCATCTATTAGGTGTTTCTTAGCATATCATATTTGCCTCTTTTATCCATTATTGTATTCTCTTCAGTTCCCGTCTTATCCTAATGTTTGGTCTAGGTATGCCCTTTTGCCCAAATTCCAGAATTTTGTTGCTAAAAGACAAGCAATAACTGATATTCCATTCCTTGCTAGTTGTTTATTTGTGGTTTTCTGCCAATTTCTTCAAGACTGCTATCAACATGACTTCTCTGTTAAACTTCCAATTAAAGCATGCGTTTCCTAGGCATAGAAAGGCTATGCATTTATGAAATGAGCTGTAACTCACAAAAGCATATGCCTTTTAATACATTTGTTAGTCAGAAAAGATTCCTCCTGATTTTTTGCCACCATAGGTGAACACAGTCTCTCTTTCTATATTCGTATTATCCCTCTCCCCTTTTAAAAGTTTCTTATTTATTTGTCTGGGCTCTTCAGGAACATAGTCTGAATAATCCAACTCAGCTATTTACTTTCTCTTTAAATCCTTCCTCTGAATGGTCTTTTATCTGGAGACAGTCCAGCAATTGTATTTCAAGGATAATGAAAGATGCAAAAGTGTGCTGAAGCATCCTTTATTAATGGGAAATTAAAATTAACAACAAAATAATTGGGTGTTAATATTAGTAAATATAACAAATGGCACTGTAAATTCAACATTAATTATGATGATGCAAACCCACTGTCTTCATATGAAACTCAGTGTTTACTGGTAATGATGATGACCAATTAATTAATGTGGCAATACCAGATGATAATAGAATAGAAGATAAAGAGTTGGAGAAGATCATACAGTATCAAGATCTGAAAATGGAAATCGAGAAATTGTAGCACAAACTGACAGTGGTAGTCCCTGCAGTTATCAGCACACTGGGTGCCATACTAAAAAGCTTGGATGATACTTGGAGAATCTGCCCATTGACAAAAAATCCATCTGTCAAGTACAAACACTGCTTGGATCCACACATAATACTATGCTGACACGTTACAACTTCTTAGGAAGAACCTGATGCTCATGAAGGCCAACATCAGCTAAAGGACTGGCAGCTGTAATTTCATGTTGTCATATATAAAAACAGCAACAAAGATGCTGCTTTGGGAAATCTGCAAGAAATATCATTTGTTATCAATGTATTGACTCAGAATCTGGAGGCTGTTTTGGTCTAGATGTGGAGGAAAAGACTTTGTTCAACCCTGGCAGGACTAAGTTACTGTTAATAGCTTTAAAACAGCAAAATGAATGCTTTAAGGCAACATTTACACATGCACACATTCTTTATCAAATGTTTTTCAGAGTATATATGTACCTTAAATAGTATCTGGAGTGCCTCTACAATAACACTATGACATTGTGTTCATAGCTGAGATTTATTCTTGTTAAGGTCTAGCACAGCATTACCAGAATCTCAAGCCAAATTGTTATGGCCTATATAGATAAGGTAGGACCTGGGCTGGACCATAATGGTTTTTCAGCAAAGTCACTTTCGCAGAAGATGCTGCATTGGGAAATCTGCAAGAAATATCATTTGGCTATAAGCAAGAACTGGTGGACCACAAAATAAAAAAATGAAGAAGTTAAAGTGCCTGGGACTTGAGAATTCAAACTGGTAATACACCTGCCATATAACACTTCAGACTTTACAATTGTTGATAAGAGAGAGGGGAAGAAGTCTGGATAGTGGATGTTGCAGTAGTTCGAGACAGCAGAATAGAGGAGAAAGAATGGAAGAAAATCACAAAATAAGAGACCTGCAAATAGAAGTAAACTTTAGCAAAAGAAAGCAAAGACAGTACCAATAGCAATAGACATCTTTGGTGCAAACATCTTGAACACCATTGCCATTGACAAAATCATCACCAATCAATTGCGAAAGGCAGCTTTGTATTGTATATCTCAATTCCAAGCTGCGTAGGTGAAGTTATCAATGTATTGACTCAGAATCTGCAGGCTGTTTTGGTCTAGATGTGGAGGAAAACACTTTGTTCAACCCTGACAGGACTAAGTGACTGTTTTAATAGCTTTAAAAAACAAAATGAATGTTTTAAGGCAATATTTACCCATCCACACATTCTTTATCAAATGTTTTTCAGAGTATATATGTACCTTGTAGAGTGCCTCTACAATAACACTATGACATTTTGTTCCTAGCTGAGATTTATTCTTGTTTAAGGTCTAGCACAGCATTACTAGAATCTCAAGTCAAATCGTTATGGTCTATTTAGGGAAGGTAGGACCTGGCCTGGACCATAATGGTTTTTCAGCAGAGTCACTTTCACAGAAGTTGGTTTCTCTCTTAATAGATAGATTAGATTAGATTAGATTTATTACATTTATATGCCACCCTTTTCCCCGAAGGGGACTCAGGGCGGCTCACAATTCAATCAGGGAAGGAGGTACAGACAGGGGGATAAAAAGACAAGACATAACAATACAAAATTTAAAAACACACAGCAACCATACCATTCGAGAAGGGGGGCAAAAACTCTTTAGCCCCAGGCCTGTCAGAACAGCCAGGTTTTAAGGGCTTTGCGGAAGGCCTGGAGGGTAGTGAGGGTTCGAATCTCCACGGGGAGCTCGTTCCAGAGGGTCGGAGCAGCCACAAAGAAGGCTCTCCTCCGGGTAGTCGCCAGTCGGCATTGGCCGGCAGATGGAATTCAGAGGAGGCCTAATCTGTGGGATCTGATCGGTCTATTGGAGGTAATTGGCAGCAGGCAGTCTCTCAAGTACCCAGGTCCAATACCATGAAGGGCTTTAAGGGAACATAGCCCCATTTTGGTTCTGTTATTCACCATGCTAAAAATGCTCCAGGTAGGCAGAGATGATTATTTAGATCTGTCACTGTCACAATTTCTTGAGCCTTTTGAAGCCTTTAGAACTTATCTTCACTACCAGTTTGCAAATGTGAGTGCACGCACCACCTTCCGTGCATGTGCAGGACCTTTTGTTCATGCACAGAATGTCAAAAATGGGACGTGATGATGTCTGGGTGGGTGGGTGGAGCCTCCCGCTGCTACTGGTTTGCCCGAACCGGATAGAATCGGTTGAATTTCACCACTGCTTTAGAAGATTTTGAGGTCCAAATTTATATAGTCCTAGAATGATCTTACAGGGTAGGAATACAATTATTGTTCTGCTTGGATTTTACAGGTTGATGGCATGCAGGGTTGTCTAAACAGAATGGTTATTTTTTTTGTGCCAATTCCTTTTAATCTTATGCATCCCAGTTCATTTCCAGTCCCATTTTAAGTGGGTGGTTTTAATTTAAAAAGCACTCCATGACTTTTAACCACCGTATCTAAGACTGCTTCTGTTCTACCTTTACTCTAAGGGCATTTTTGAGAGGCCTTCTCTAGATGCCTTCCCCAGTTGAGGAGTGGCAGGAAGCTATCCAGAAGTGGGGCTTTTCAGTGGTAGCCCCTAAGTCAAGATCCTTGTCCTTGTGTTGCTTTCCTATTCAGCAGTTGGTGAAAGCACTTTTTTTAAAATCCCAAAAACCTTTGTTCTGTTTTTTTAATTATGGCTTATGCTTTTGTAACTGAATTTTTATTTTCTTTAATTTCTGCTCTTGCTATTTTTATTTTTATTATTATTGTTGTTGTTAGTTTCATTTCTTGTTTTACTCTGTATGTTTTATGCTGGGTGCTAATATGTTTTTATTAATTATTTTAATTTACTGTTTTACCTTTTTGAATATATGAAGTGGGATTTTTAAAGTGAAGATGATACATAAAAGTTGGAAGAATGAATGAATAAACAGTTCTAATGGTAACCATACATCTTTGCACATCATATTCCTGACTAATAATGATAACTAGATCCTCAACAATTTAAACAACTGATTTAATATTCTTTAGTTGGAACAACATTATTTGTTTTGCAATTAAAGATAAAGCGACATCTTTGAGAAACACAGATCTTAAAGTTTCTAGCATTTAAGTCATTTGGAAATTGTGATAAGTTTATTGACAGCTGGCCTAGACATTTTAAAAGTGAACAATACCACAGTCTGAATCTAATATCTAATATCATTTCTACCAAGTAGAAATGATGATAAAGTTCTGTTTTCTGGGTCTGTGAAGTTTTCCATGTTTTTAAATTATTTAAACCTTTGATAAAGAGATCACATCATAATTCCTGGGCCTGAGCTATTCGATAAATTCTGAAAAGCCACACCTTTTCTTTTCCTCCATTGATTGTAGCTGTTTCTTGAGCATATTATTAAACTTTTTGTAAAATCTGTTTCACTGTCACTTTTGACATATGGTACTTTCACTGAAGCATACAGTATACACCTTTTTTTCTGGCTTCAACTCAACATTTATTTTGGATCATA
This sequence comes from Thamnophis elegans, assembly GCF_009769535.1. Classification (NCBI taxonomy): domain Eukaryota; kingdom Metazoa; phylum Chordata; class Lepidosauria; order Squamata; family Natricidae; genus Thamnophis; species Thamnophis elegans. The sequence continues at coordinate 40,993,242 of NC_045544.1, read as the reverse complement.
GCTCAGTAGCGAACAGATTTTAAAAGATCTGGCATTTTACAAGCTCTAACTGTGACCAGTAGGTGGCAATAGCAATCACATTTCATTGCATTTTTTCTTTGCTATAATATTCCATATTGTTTATATTATAATTGGGTCCAGATAAAGGAAATAGAGAGGAATGTTCTTTTTGCCAATGTTCTCATTTATAACATAATAAATATAACAATACTTCATCAGACATATTAAAAGGTTTTGATTTAGCAATTTAATAGAGTTGATGCTTAGGAAGCTTAAATGATAATTTTAAAAAAAGTGCATTCAGATGTGTTTTTTCATTCCTCTGATATGCATATGGTTTTTAGTATTTTAATTCAGTTGTTTTATTAACATCCTACATTTTAAATCATTTTATATTTGATCTCATTCTATAAGTTGTTAATGTAAATAATTTTCTCTAAAACAAAAGTCTAAGGTAATTTGGATGGTTTATCAAACAGAAATTTTAGCTAAGTAATCAGATTTAGCTTATTATGTTATTTTAACCAGGTTACATTGTTTAAAAGCAACAGCAACAATGATTTTTTTCTCACACTATACAGATTCCTCTGAATAGTTCCTCTTAGTTACAAATTATATTTTTCAATTAGTTCACCTCATCCAACTTTTATGGTGCACACAAACCTCAACTTATGACCATTCTTTTGGCGAGTTACAACAGAACTGAAAAAAATGACTTACAACTGATCTTCACACTTAAAACTCTCCCAGCAGCCCTGTGATCATATGATTGCGACCTGGGCTCTTGGCAACCAGCCTGCATTTATAACTGTTGCAGTGTCTCAGATTCAAGTGATTTCCACTTGCAACCTTTCCAGTTGGCTTCCAACAAAGAAAATCAATGAATTTTCTGGTACCTTTTGTCATAAATCAAGGACTACCTATACTCCCTCTCATACTATTAGGCCACCCGACTAGCTGACTCACTGGCTAAGGCACTGAGCTTGTCAATCAGAAAGGTCAGCAGTTTGTCGGTTCGAATCTTTAGTATAGGTCTCCTGCATGAGCAGGGGGTTGGACTAGATGACCTTCAAGGTTCCTTCCAATGTGCTACTGTTACATATCTCATATGATTTCAAGTCTATATGGATGTTCGAGTCCATGTGGATGTTCAAATTAATACATTATAGGTTTTTTGGGGGGCGGTTCTGGTCTTAGCAAGTGGCAACATTGAGTAAACTTTAGCCAACTTCAGGAAAAGCAAATAGGGTTGCATCTAATGATGACTTGAATGGGAAAGCACCTGAAAATCTCAGGGTTGGAGGCTACACTGAAAAGTTGAAGTCAGTGACAAATCCTTTCTGCATTGTTACCAGAAAAAGAAACATGACTCTGTTGATTAGTCATCAAGGAATAGAATTCAAGTCATGGAGTCGTGACTTTTATAGTATTCCTGCCCAGACAAAAAAAAAAACATTCACTCCCTCTTGTCACAGCTCTCTATCAGCTGAACATTATCCCTTTCACAAAGATAGCTTACTGGGATTATGTGAGTTTAAATCAGAGAAGGAAACTTACCGTGTTTTATTATGTCAGGTTTTGACATCCTCCTCTGAGTATTCCTAGAATTGACCCAGTTCTTCTGGGGGCCACACAGATAGGGAAGGCTGTAGAAGTGGGCTTAATTTTTTTTAGCAAGGGGTTCTCTGCCCGGTTGCTGGGTGGGCATGGCCATGGTGGATGTGGCCTAGTCAGCCTCTTGGGGGGGGGGTTGCCCTCTCCAGGCTCTGGAGGCTTTCCTCAAGCTCTGGGAGGGTGAAAATGGCCTCCCTGGGCTTCAGAGGGTTTCCTTGAGCCTCTGGGGGGGTGAAAATGACTTGCCCAGGCTCCAGAGCTTTCCCCGAGCCTCTGGGAGAGTGAAAATGGCCTCCCCAGGCTCTGGAGGCGATCTGGAGGCCAGAAATGGACTCATTTCTAGCCTTCCCGAATTTCTGGTAGGCCCGTTTTTCGCCCTTCCTGAGCCTACATGCTCCCTGCACTTTGCTGCATCCAAAACAGGCCATGTGGAGATTCCTGGGAGGAGTGGGGTGGGCAGGGCCAGCCAGGAGTGGAGTTTGGGGTTCTCCAAACTGCACAGAATGTAAGCTAGAGGTTCTCCCGAACCCCTGCGAACCCCCAGCAGCCCACCCCTGGAAGGCTGTCTTAAATATCCACTGATAGTTGAAAGAGGACAGTAGTTGAGCATGTTCAAGGTGACCATCCAGGGGACAGGAGCAGCAAGATTTACCAGTGGGACAAGATCCTCAGTATTACTTGCAGTCTGGTTCTTGGAATTAAAATTGTCACTATTTATTTTAGGGGCAATTCTGGTTCTTTTTTTATTATTGTTAAAAAAAAACCTTGTGGCAAGACAGAGAATGTATGATCTGAAATCAGAAGATGAAAGCTTCTCATTGTCTTCTTTATAAATGTGTTTCTGGGATCTGGCTAAAATGGGGTAGTTTCCAAAATTCCTATAAATCGATTTTTAAAAAAAATTAGGTAATTATATTTATGCTTGTGCTTGTTTTCTTAGTGTGCAATGGCTTGTGGGAAAATATACAAGTATATAAGTGTATGAGTCTTACTCCAGTAGTATTAATTTCTGGATAACTTTCCAAAGAAAAGGCACTTTTTCTAATGTTTTTTGGCATGAAATATGGTTTCTGAAAGTTATTATTTAAAACAAATATATTTTCCCAGAAAGACTAATGGTTAATGCATGAATGGTTTTCTACATTGTGTTGTATGATTCGAACTAAAATTAGAACTTTATTTCATTACTATCAACTAGGACTTAATTATGAGGTTGAAATATAGTCTAATGTATATTCAACTGAATTAACATTCCTAAATGTAGCAGTGTTGTTTTTTATTTCTTTTTTCCACAATGTTTAAAATTCTGTTTAAGACTAGACTAACTGTATATCAGGTCCAAGATGAAATTAATAAATGAAAAGCAAACTGTACAATCAGTGTTTTCAATTAAATCCCGTATGGCTTTTTCTTGGAATATGAGAAAAAAAGTAAACTTAATGTCTGATAATCTAGTATTGTATATTAGGCTTTGTTATATTACTGTTCTTTATTGCTTGTACAGTGGGTAGTTTATATTGTACTGATGGATGTTGAAAAGTGATCAGACTTTCATTGACGATGGCACGGAGAAAGCCAATAAATAAATAAATAAATTAGTAATTCAATCACATATCAAGTGTAACCGCAAAGCAAAGAGTTCTCATGACAAAGAAGGTTAACTCTTATATAATCAGCAGAAATTATATATATTTGGATATTTCACATATTTACAGACATCCATACCATTTATTCATTGGTTGGACGTACTGTTTATTCATTGACTTTTTATGCCACTTCAATATTCTCAAATGTTAAATATATATTGCTAAATTTCCTCTTAATAAAGTGAAAAGACAGAAACAAACCCCCTCACATATTTTTTGGAAAGGAATCTCCACACAAATTTGAGATAAATATGCAAAGAAATTTGGAAATAGTACATTTCTGCCAAAATGCTGTACAGTAAAACAACAACAACAACCAAGGTGGCTCAGTGGCTGAGCTTGTCAATCAGAAAAGTCAACAGTTTGGCAATTCGAATCCCTAGCTCCAGTGAACTCCCATTACTTGTCCCAGCTTCTTCCAACCTTGCTAGTTCGAAAGCATGTAAAAATGCTTTAGATGCTTTAGTAGAAAAATGGGGACCACCTTTGGTGGGAAGGTAACAGTGTGCCATGTGCCTTCAGTGTTTAGTCATGTCGGCCACATGACCACAGAGACATCTGTGGACAGTGCTGGCTCTTTGGCTTTGAAATGAAGATGAGCACTGTCCGCTGGAGTTGGGAACAACTACCACATAGGTGTGAGAGGAACCTTTACCTAAAAACAATGGCTACCCACCGCAGCATCTCCAGTGTTGGGGTATAAACATTGTCTGGCTCCTGTTCTGGAACTAACCATGATAAATTGCACATCCATACCCCCTTCCTTGATGACTTTGAACAACTGTTTGCTTCTGAGTTTTGTCCTCTATTTGCTTTAGTAGACTCTGATGTTTAAAGTAGTGGGTAAAGGCCACTTATTGTTTTTGAGCCATTCTCTTTCCCAGTAAAAAGAAAATGTTCAATAGATCCAAGCTATCAAAGAATATCAGTGTGGAGAAAATTTTTAGATGAGAAATCCAGCCCAGGAGAGAGAACTAACAAAATGGATTTAATCTTTTCAATTTGTGGCCTGTGTAACCTATGTTCTTTTCTCCTCTCTTGGTAAAACTGAAATCATTTATAGAACCTATGCTAAGAATTTGTGTAGCTTTTCTACTGTAACATCCACTTATCCCTCTGTTAGGAGGCACAAATGAAAGCAAAATTGAAGGTGGCTGTAGGTGAACTGGCTTTGAATTCCATTGAAAGCATAAGAGGTTCCGTGTCAGCTGTGTATTACAAATTAGTCTCTACTCATTTTAGGGCAGGTTCCCGAAAATGGTAAACAACTAAAAATATTGGATAGATATTGAATTGAAACCTCAGTAATTGTAAAAAACACCCAATATGGTTCCCAAATTAGAATTTGGTTTCTTATTTGTTTCACTTTTTTCTTGTTTTCCATGATGATAGACTGTTTAGGAGAATGCTGCAACTTTTCATTGGTTGTTTCTGTTTGAGGGAAACTTTGCCAGGGAATTGCCAACCTTTATCCTCGCATAGCACATTCAGGAACCTGTGCTCCTATGCCTCAAGTATCCTTGATGACTTCATGATTCTAAAAATAGACTCTACTAAAAACATTGTAATTGAGATAATATCTGATGAATGTGAGTGTGCAGCCTGTGGTGATGGTCATGGGATTAATGAAGTCTGCATCAAATTGTGGCAGTCACCCTCCTCAGTGGTGGGTTCCGGCTCCCATTGCAACTGATATGCTGCAACGGGGCTGGGTGTCCACCATGTGCACGCGCCCAGTGTGCGCATGCGTATACAGCTGCTCGGAGCATTGCGCAGGCGCCATACACCCCATGAGTTTGCACAAATGCCTCAGTCAGGTCAAATAGAGGTAAGGAGAGCAGGCGGGCAGGTGGGGTGGGCCCTCCGGAGCACCATACCAGAACAGTACCTGGTGCTTCCAGCAGGCGCCGGTACACCGGTACTGGGGCATACCAGTCGTATCCCAGCACTTATTTATTAGGCATGTCATATTGGCACATCTAGTGAAAACCCGATTCTGAAGGTCTTGCAATTTTCTCCATCCAAATTAAAAGGCAAAGTTCTTTCCCCACAATCCAGATGTACATCACATGGTCTAATCCGGTCACAGGCGCAACCCCATTTGGTTTCAAACCATGCCTCCCCAGCACATGATGAGAACACCCTTGGTTCCCAGGAGAAAAAAAATATTTTGGCTACAAGCAGTGGTGAGATTCAAATAATTTAACAACAGGTTCACTGCCCTAATTTCTTCCAACAACCAGTTCACCAAACTGCTCAGAAAGTTAACAACCGGTTCTCCTGAAGTGTTGCAAACTGGCTACCACTGACTACAAGTCCCCAACTATATATTCTCCACTCCTGTTCCCACAGCTCCAACCAGCATAGCTGTGGCAGCCCTGAAGATGCTCCAAAATGGCTTCAGGGTTGACACAGATCCCTTGGGCACAGGGATTTTTGCATACATTTATTTGGAGTGAAGAAAGGATTCTGTATAGGTTAAAAAAAAAGACAATTATTGGTTGGTTGAAAAGCATGCAGTCTAGCATTTCCTGCCCACTGAAGGTTGAGGTACATAATATTATCAATTCTAGAATGTTAGCTGTCAAGTTTGGGACTGATGTCCTTTTAAATATGGAACATACAATACATTTGGGAAGACTCTGGGTATGAACTATTCTGAGACACAGATTTTTCACAATCCATCTTCACTTACCAACATGAAAAGTATGTTCATGCTTCTTATTTTCAACTACTATTCAATGTAGTATTGCAATTAAATAATGAGGTATCATTATAGTCAGTTCTGTAACAAACTTAGCATAGAAACTACTGTTTTCTACTTAGAAGATTCTCTAATATAATCCAAAAGGGAGTAATTGTAACATTTGGAGAAGGGGGATTAATCCATGGGAAGCACTGATTTATACACTGATTTTGGGGGGAAATTCCCCCCTCACTCTTTTCAAACGTTTTTACCTGACAGTGTAATGATAAAGCCTTGCAATTATCTTTTGAAGTTATTATTTGCCAAGTTGATTACATAGTAACAATAAGCATTCAGCATTCATTTCGTACCTATACGAATAATATTACAGTAGATATTGGCACATATTCAAGCAAGTCATTTAGTGGTTTAGCTTGACTAGTGATCTGTCTAGAAATCCTGTTCTACTATGGATACTTACAAGACATCTGCCACTTAAAACATTGCTCATTGCTGACAAGTTGAAATACATGTTTGTGTCTCATTATTATTTTATCTTAGTTTCCATTAAAGTCCCCTTGAATCCCCTTGATAGATTTAGCTGCAGTTCCCCATCATTGTTGTCATATAAGCCACAGAAACTGGTCACAATACAGGATGCTAAACTAGAAGTCACCCAACCACAATATGGCTTAATGTGATGTTTGGTTACATGCAGGTGGTCCAATACAATTTACTCCAAATTTCTGTTGTTAAGTGAAATATTTGCTCTGATTTATAACCCTTCTTTCTACAGTTGTGAAGTGAATCACTGCAATTAATAAGTTAGTAAACCAGCTGTTAAAGTGAATCTGTGTTCCCCATTGAATTGGCGTGTCAAAAGGTTGCAAAAGGTGATCATGTAACCTTGGGATTCAGCAACAGTCCTAAGTATGAACCAGTTGCCAAGCCTCTGAATTTTGATCACATGCTACAAAGGTTGTAACTATGAAAAATGGTCATAAGTCACTTTTTTCAATGCTGTTGTAACTTGGAATGGGCACTAAATGAACTGTTGTAAGTAAAGGACTTCCTGTACAGTTTTAAGTAAGCATTTCTAATTTGTGTAGCTATCATTTTAAGAAACAAAAACAATTATGGTCAGTCTGTTCAAGTGGTTCAGTCTGGAAGCAAAACCTGTCTGCCCACCACTTCCTGCCCTTTGCTTATAAGGGGAATCAGTTTGAATTTTGACAGCCTTTCTTTTAGGCAACCTGGAAACATAGCTATATTTCATGCAGTGCATGTGAAGCCACAGTCTTCTGGTTTGCTAAACTAAGAGACCATATGACGAAGCAGTTTAGTCCACCTTGTTTTGCTAGATTCTCACCAATGGTTGACTTGCACAAGTATTTTCCACATCAAGGAAATGGTTACTGTAATTCAACTTTTGATCTTATCTAGAAAAAGAAATGTTTTTCCTGGCTTGGTATTTTTCCATCCACTGATACAGCAAAGGAAAACTAGGCTAATCTTTAGGCCAAATAATTTTTTGCTTTGTTTCTGTCCTTGCTTTTGTTTATTAAACTCATTTTATCCCCCTGTAGCATTCATACCAGTATTGGTCATTGCATAATCCCAGCGTATGCCATTCCATTTCTAAGTTTACTTTTGGAATATAGCTGTTATGTCTCAACATCTCATTCAAACCAGCACTGATCTTGTGTACAAGCACTGTGAATAGCTAATCCTTTCTGGATAGCATGTGTATCGTGAATTTAGCAATCTTCCAATGGTTGTAAAATGCAACCAATTTATGTTAGAGTGCCCATTTCAGTGAATTCTTTCTCCTGGCTTTTAAAAATTGGTTTCATTAATGGATGGAAATATTGGAGCAAAGACAGAAATTGTAACTGGAAGAAAGAAAAAGCTTTGTAATGAAAACAGGCTCTATTTCTGGCACTATGAAAATAAGTTATTTTCCTTGCCTGGCTACACAGTTCTTATGTGAAGATAGAAAGCTGCAAATTTCTTTATAGATAATTACCAAAATATTTTTTCTACAAAATACATTTAGAACTATGTTTATAGACTTTTTTTAGCACAAATGCATGCAGCTCATGTTAATTTCTATAGTTTTTGTGATGAGCAAGAATAACACAATCAAATTTCACTAAAATTCTCTTTATTTCCCAGCCCCTTGCATGTTTTCTATTGAATGTTATTTCAGTGCAGCTGCAACCCAAAATTCTTACATAGAAATGAAATTAATTGCCTCCTCCAATTATGTGTGAGTTTTTCAAACTTTTAAGAATGAAAGCAAGCGACGGGGACAATTTCTTACAGTTACATTTCTTGTAAGAAAGTGTTCTTTTAAACATTGGCTTTTTTGGGTCCTTGAAATATTTTAATATCCAACATCCATCTACGTTTCCCATCAAGAGGGAGTTTCTGTTAGGACTGTATTGTTTATTCTTCCATTCAGAATCAGATCACACTTTAGATGGAAAGGCCAAATTAGATTAAATATTTCTTAGTGGTGTTGATTCAATTAAAGATTGACTGCTGCTATTTGGGTTCTCCCCCAAGAGGCTGTTTCCTCAATTTCTTAAGTCATCCCACTTCGTCAGGATCTTGTAATAAATGGGATAACATCATAACCTCCAAAACCAACTGTAAAATGATTACTGCAATTGATTGATATCACACACTGAATTACGCTTCCCAACAGGTGATCTTCTATATCTTTAGAAGTAAATTCTAATGTTCTTGAACATTGGCCATGTTGGCAAGCATTATTTGTGATATACAAGCATTCCTTGAGTTACAACGGTGATTGGACTGGAATTTCTACTTCTAAGTTAGATAAAACATCACTTGACCACATCTCTTAGCTAAAGTAATCCTAGCACTCTCCATTGCTGTCATTAATGCCACTGGTCCTTACATAAGGACCCATCACGATCCAAAACATTCATGGCTTACATTCTCTCAAACCTACCCAGATCTTAATAAGGCAAGGGATTATCTTCTCTTGACCTTCTCCTACCTGCCATTCTCCCACCCTGCCTTTTTTTGCTGCTGTGCACAGTAACACTCCTCAGGAATAAATGTATTGTGTAGTGGGCTTCAGTAGGCAAGAAACAGACCTGCATAGCTGCAACAACTTTTATTGACTGAAAAATGGAACTGAGGAACTGCAGGCAAATGTCTGTAATTTATACTCTAGGCCCACAGGGCCTTAACCAATCATAGAACTAGAAAAAGCCCAGTCAAATATAAATGTTCTATATTTCCCTCCAAAACAGTTAGGGTCATCTAAGTTAGTTTCACTTTAGCACAGTTAACAGTTAGGATCATCTAAAGGTTAGTTTCACTTTAGAACAGTTAACACAACTATATACATTCAATACAGAACAGCGTTGATACTGGGGCAGGAGTGGAGGCGTGGGGCCAACAGCAGTCTCAGATAGCTGCAATCCCACCACCATCCCCCAGGCTTCAACCTCATCCCTGACTACTGCTTCTGCCACAGAGTGTCACTTTAAGTCCCACACCACGGGGTGTAAATAGTCCTTTGAAAATAACTGACGAAATAGGAAACAGTTGCATTCATGGATGCTAAGCATTAGGCCTGGTGCAAAGTGACTATTTTATTTTTATAAATTGACTTGCAGTAATCCAATGTTTCCCAGGAGCCTTGTTTAGGAAATTTTGAGTCAAAAATTCAAGAATCGCCCTTCAACTAAATCACTGAAGTGAACTGGTTAAATTCAGCCGTGGCCACTTCAATCCAGTGTCCAGAGGCCTCATTGCATGTATTGAAACATTGTTGATGTTCAATTGAAGTGGGAGAAGTTGATCCAGTCCAGTTGAAGAGAAACACTGCTTTGATTTTGTCACTTCACTTTGAAAGTACACCTCAATCAAAACTTGGTTTAAAGTGATGAGAATGGGGTTATTGTGAAAAACAGCAGAAGTTCCATGTTCTATTGCTGATGTGAGACTTCTCACTATGCATGTGTCTGTGAAAAACCTTTTCAGTACTAATAGTCAATAATCACCTCAAGGTGTTTTTTCGGGAGGCAACTGTGGACTTTTTTTTTTTCCTTGAAGACATTTTGCTTCTCATCCAAGAAGCTTCTTCAGCTCTGTCAGGATAGTGGACCTTGCAGACAGCTGGCTATTTGCGTCCTTTTAGAAGGTTGTTGAAGCACTTGGAGAGTTATTTGTGTCCTCGGGGTGACCTAAATGGTGCTCTTGGTTCCTGTAGCATTTTTCCCCTCAGGAAATCCATGCCTCCTTCCACACCACTCAAAGGTTGTTCATCCCAAATTGTACAGCTAAAAGTCTGTAGAGATTCTCAGTCATACAGGCCATGGAAGATGGGGGGAGACAAAGAGGAAATGAGAAGGATGTGTGAAGAGGGATTCAGAGGTCAAGCAGCTTGGAAGAAAGTTGTCTCAGTAAGAGTTGACTGATCCAGAAGACCTAATAAGGGTAATATTTTAAAAGTCTAAAAACGTTTTAAGAGGTCTGTAAAAGTATAATTATATATAAGGATGCTTGAGAATGAGACAATTAAGTGAAGAACCATTTTATCATTATGTTTCTCAAAAGAAACCTATGGGGCATCAGTCTTAAGATTTCACATGGAATTTAAATAATTTCTCTATTTTGCATGCCTTGGTTGAAACAGCCTGTTTCCTTTGTCAAACCGTACTGCCTTTCAAAAGTTTCCCCCCTCCTTTTGCAGGTAAGTGTGCATATGCATTTGTATGTAAGAGAAGGAGATTGATATTTTTTATTGCCAGTCCTGACAACTGACAACTACAGCATTGAGGTGAGATGGAGGGAAACTGTCAGGTGGTTGAAATCCCTCTGGAGAACTGACACTGTAGCTGAATTGGAGGGCGAAAAGAATACAAATAACAAGGAAGTTTTGAGTTACCTTGCTTTCTGTATTGATACTATCGCGAACAGCCTAAAGCAATATAAGGGCAACCCAAGCCAGGTTCATTTGGGAACGTTAAGGAGTTAATGTTTTAGTATTACTGTATGGTGGCTAAACAGATGGTGTAATTAGCTTGCAGCAGCGAAGTACTATTTTTCTGCCAGGGTAAGAGGATATAACTGTGGGTGGTGAACAAGACCTTCCAAATTGATCCTGAACCTGCTTACAAAAGTATGCTAAGTACAGACAGTATAAAGAGTCTCTTTCCAACTCCATCACTAGTTGTATTTTTGACACAGAGATCCAAAAATATCCAAGACTCATTTGGACTATAATTGAATAAGAGAATAAATGGAGGATGAAAGAGGTTTAAAAGCACAATTTCCCCTTTTCCTGTGTAATAGCCATCTGGAAAGTACCTAGCTGAATAGAAGTCCCATTACAGTTGCCTTCTTTTTTTCCTTTTTGTTTGTCCACTGTAGGCATAATTCTCACTTCTTACCCAAAGTTAGATGATCTGGAACAGACTTAAGTATTGCAGTTCTCTCCAGTATATCCCTTTTCCTGTTCTGATACAAAGATTTCTTTTTTCCATTATTGGAATTAGTATTTGCTCTTCATTACAAACAAATGATAGTTGTTATGATAGCAACAACTATAATACATTTAATATATTTCTTACCAAATGGCTGTAACATAAAAACCTAGTTGTAGGTTTTAGCTATACCTAGTGTGGGGAAAATCAGTTCTTAGATGAGTAGAATCAATTAAATCAAGTTGATATATAGAGATAAAACGTCAACACTTGCTATCTTATTAGGCAATCCTATAGATTTGCAATTTGAAATGTTTCTCTTTTGGACCTGGCATTCCCAAGTGCCCCTTCTCTTGATTTACGAGAGATGGTTTCTTCTCTGTATTCTTACTTTAGTACATCATTCCTATTTTAAAACAACTGATGAAAAATTTTGCATTTGCAATTTTGATTTGAAAAGCCCTGTGCCTTTTTCGGGAGGGTCTATGAATAGCTTTATTTTAGCTCATGTATTTTGCAAAAATTAAATATAGAATCAAAAGTATGAAATAAATAAATTCATAACATGCTAAATTGAAATAGGTTTATCTGGGTATATTGAATAGGATTCCATAGTCTTTTCCCCATGTTCATCCCTCCCCAGTAAAAATGAAATCCTGAAGCTTAGCCAATAGAATAAAATATATTCTGGAGTACATTACATAGAAATAGCTTAGATCAGGGATTCCTAAATGTTTTGCTATCACAGATCCCTTTAGTATAGCACCTCACTCCTAAAATCTGAATACCAAAATAATCAGGAGGATGAAGGTTTTTTTTGGGGGAGGGGGTGGACTTTTAAATCATGTACCTAAAAGGTTCTTCCTACTTCCCCTGGATTTTGTCTGGATGTTCCCAAGCAGGCACAAATTACAATTTGGGAAACTCTGAGTTAAGTGATTGCATAATTAGACCACTTATTTGTGTTATACCTTCAACTTATTCTCATAGCCTTGTAGCTTCAGGTCCACCTAAAAGAAATGGAAATGTTTTGTTAAAATGTTTGTAGCTGCATGAGTCCGCAGGGCTGAGCGATTTATGCTAGTTGCATAAATACTTTAGCTTTGCTAAACTTTGTTCAGACGCTACAAGAAGAGTGGGGAACAGGCCCTTTCCTAAATTACGCTGGGGAGGTCAAAGAAGAGATGGTCTCCATGAGCAGCATGGATACGTCTGACTGAAGCAGAAGGGTTTGCATATTTATGAGGCTCCCCACTGCAGATATTCATGCTGTAACCATGGTTCTTCAGTGATGTCATAGTAGGACTTGGAAAAGAGACAGACCACTTTCATACGTTGAAGTCAGTGGTGGGTTTCGAAATTTTTTAGAACCTCTTCTGTAGGTGTGGCCTGCTTCGTGGGAATGGCTTGCCAGCCATGTGACTGGGTGGGTGTGGCCAACTTGTAAAAATGTGGTGAAACTCACTTAACAACGCTCTTGCTTAGCAACCAAAATGTTGGCTCAGAAACTCTGGCATTTGAAGCATGCAAGTCTTAAAGCTGTCAAGTTATAAGACCCTTGCACCCCTAACTCTTTAGAAAAAAAACCCAGGGATGTTCAAACTTGACAGCTTTAAGACTTGTGGATTTCAACTCCCAGAATTCCTCCTCTCGCTCTTCATTTTGATGATGTGCGAACGGGTGGGCGGCAATGTTCCCTCGAATTTTTTTCAGTGTGTGCGGAAAAGTATAGTGTTCGAGCAGCACATTTCATGCCTGAGCACCTGAATATTTTTAGCCATAATTGCCATCAGAGCAGATGTTGGGAGGGGGGCAAGGAGGAAAAGGGGTCCCCTCCCTCTCCCTCAGACCCCCAGGAAGGGAGGGAGGGGGGAAGGAAAGGAAAGAAAATGGGAAACAAGAAAAGGAAAGGAAAAAGGAAATAGAAAAGAGAAAGGAAAAAGGAAAGAAAATGGGAAAGAAGGAAAGGAAAAAGGAAGGAAATAGAGAAGAAGGAAAGGAAAAAAGGAAAGGAAAGGAGAAAGGAAAGGAAAAGAGAAAGGAAATAGAAAAGAAGGAAAGGAAAAAGGAAAGGAAATGGAAAGAGAAAAGGAAAGGAAAAGAGAAAAGGAAAGGGAAAAAAAGGAAATGGAAAAGAAGGAAAGGAAAAAGGAAAGGAAATGGGAAAAGAGAAAGGAAAGGAAAAGAGAAAGGAAAGGAAAGAGAAAGGAAAGGAAAAGAGAAAGGAAAGGAAAAAGGAAAGGAAATGGAAAAGAAGGAAAGGAAAAAGAAAAGAAGGAAAGGAAAAGAGAAAGGAAAGGAAAAAGGAAAGGAAAGGAGAAAGAAAGGAAAAGAAGGAGAGGCAAGAGAAAGGAAAGGAAAAAGAACAGAAGTTAGAAGAAGGACAGAAAGGAAAAGGAAAGAGTGGAAAGGATTGGTACTGCTCAAAAATCAAGTCTCAAGATCCCGTGGACCCCTTTGGCTCAGGAAGTCAATCCCACGCTGCTTCCCTCTCTCCCCAAAGCGAAGGGATCGCAGAAAAAATGCTGAGCCCAGAACGGGGCTTCAGATGAGGCAATGCCTGAGAAACCCCGGATGTGCAGAGAAACGCAGGCTACAACCAGCGAATCCCGTTTTCCCCAGGAACTGACGAAGCCCCAGAGGACCAATGGGAATTCTCCCTTCTGCAGCGTCATCGATCTCCGGGCAGAGTCTTCCTTGATTTCACCAATCAGAAATCAGAGTTCAGAAGGGAGGGAAGGGGGATATTTTCAGTCACATTTGAAGGCATTAAAAACACTGCGCTGCACTTTGAAACTTGTGCGCGGTGTTTTTTTGTTACCTGTGCGGCAGCTCACGCGCGCACCTTAAAGGGAACGCTGGTGGACGGAGGGAGCTGGAACCGGTTCTAAATGGCACTGTAGATTTGTGGAACCTCTTCTATAGAAGAGGTTAGAATTGGCAGGAACCCACCCCTGGTTGAAGTCCATGTAGAAATGCATGGTTCGAGCAAAGCCTTTGAAGTACTATTTTATTGGAAAAGTTGCATTTGTATGCATTACATTCTGCTGAACTATTCAGAACCTGTTCGGTTACCATGTGAAAATAGTTTGGAAATGTAGATCATTTTTCTTTATTAAGTTATTCTACTAATACTTTACAACATCATAGATAAATGCTATTTCTTGTACTTTCAAAGCCGTATAAGTGAGGCCACTAAATTGGAAATATTTATTTTTCAGAACAGACTGCTTTTTTGTTTTTACATTATTTATGAACATGAACATAAATTGCAATTGCTAGAAAATAGAGTTGGAATAAATAATTCCATAAGGCAAACCACACTATGCCCTTAAGGGATAAGATAATTTTCTGGAAACTGGGTGTTTTGTGACATATTTTTGAGGGAGGAGCAAATGTGTTTGAAGTGAATTCGGATGTGAATAAAGTATTAAAATATTTTTGAGTGACATATTCAGTGTAAGATGTATTTATGTAAAGATGTCCATAATTTTCCTTACCTAATTAGGATTCCTAATTGTTTTTCTTAAGGTTTTGGAAAGAAAAAAGAATTGACTAGAGTTCCAGTGATTAGGACCTAGCTAAGAGTATATGTAGTTACAAAATTCTAAAGTAAATTTACCACATTTCTTTTACAAAAAAAATCTATATATTTTAATAAAATTATTTGGTGAAATAATTAGAATCAAAACCTTATTAGATTTTTGTATATTTTGTAAACTATGCTGATAAAAAAATCTTGTAAACTCATTTTTTTGTTTGTTTTATGTCTCACAGAACTTCACACGATGGGGATAGAGATTCAAGTATATGTTTTAAAACCAAGAAATGTAAATTAAATGCAAATATTACATATTTTTGAAAACATTATAATCCTGTGTATGTCTATACACATACAAATACAGGTGCTTAGGAGAAACCATCCTGTTTAAATAAAAGCTTATCTACTTTATTCTTTTTTTTTTTTTGGTTATTCAAAGAGAGCACAATAAAGTTAAATTAATGGTAATTACATACAGGGATTTAGGGGAATAGCAAAATAAAAGGCATATAATGAAACCTGTCTCAATTGTATTATTTGTCCTATCTCTTTAGATATTATTGCATTTGATATTTTGTATAATAATTTTCCTAATTTCCCAAAACTGCCTGAGACTGCTGTGAAACATACACTGATATATATAATCTCTCTATATATATATAATCTCCTACACACACACACACACACACACACACACACACACACACACACACACACACACACACACACACACACACACACACACCTAGATTTACAGACAGTGTATCTCCATTTCACATTTTGCAGCTTTTATGATGTAACCCTGAACACTGGGATGTAGAAGTTGGTTCAGTTATTGGTATGCTGCTTTATCTATTTCCCAGTTGAGATTTTTTGGTGTGTCAGTATCTATTTAGGCAAGGTGGTCAATTAAATTGGAAGATGTTGTTTATAATATCTCCAGAGGATATGAAATGCTGCTTTATTATATATGCATTATACTCTTCATCTGTCTACCTCAGCAGTTTTTAATCCAAGGAGTTAGCATAATAGCTTTTCTCACACAAAATTTCTTATCATTGGTATGAGGTGGGGCTGAGATATGCTGAAGCATGCAAGGTTATAGTAAAGTAATATTATTCTGAGGAGTGTAGAGAATTGAGTGGAATTTGGACCAGAATCCTATCATCTTAAATTCAACGCACTACCCACTGCAAAACATTTACTCCCTAAAATTTAGTGGAATAGTGACATTATTACTATTTTTTTAAAATTAATAGGCTATTCATCTGATCATATGGCAATTAAGTTTGGGCCGGGAGGGAGAGTATTATGGAATCGTAAAGCTTTAGGCTGCACTAGGAATAAGAATGTTTTGTCTTGTTGCACCAAATGACATGGTAGTCATGTAGTTATCAGAAGTCAAGTTCAATTTGAGGGACTTCCAAGCTTTAGTTAAATGAGGGAAATTTACAAAAGTAAGCTGGGCTAAGGTGTAAGGAAATAGAAATATTGAGATAGATGGAATGACATGTGTGGATGGCAAGATAATAACATCCATTAGTAATGCGATAGGAAAAAAAGGGGAATTGGACTACCTGGAAAGGGGGAGATTAGGGAGACATGCTGTGGCAATAGTCACAAAGCTTTTGATGTTAATTTGCAACCATATCTGCATTACAAGTCAAGAATATTCAGGAAGGTTTTGTTCTTTCATTTTCTTTCTTTTATTCTCAGGCCTGCTACCATCCATAGTATCAGATTTAAAAAATGCCAGGTTTCCTTTGTTCATCTGGCATTCTTTTGGAAAAGAAAAGAGTGAGATCAAAGAAAGATCGTTGCCATGCCAATTGTGTTGCCTTGTTGGAAGATCCCTGGAATTGCTATGTTGATAGGGAGCTGAAAATTCTGTCTCTTGTCCTTTCAGATTTGGTCTCTAGCCTCAAAAGCATTTAAGCACATGATGTACACATATTGGTTTTAGGTAGCCATTTTCTCTCTCCTCTCATTCCAAACATGATCTCTTGCCTACATCATAATTAAGACATAAAGTAAAAACTATGTATGTTTCTCATGTTTATAGATGTCCTTAGATTGTTCTTGGATAAGTAAATAGAATAAGCAATATGTTGGAGTTATATGATGGACAATTTACATTTTGATTTCCTATTACTGGGCAAAGAAACAGTTGAATAAAACTTCAGCTTTCCACTTGAATTACATTTGGGAGAAGTTGCAGGACTGAAAAAAGGCTTTTCTCTAGGAAACTCAGGTGGTTAAATTTGCATAAGACTCCGGGTATGTTATGCACAAGGGCATTGCATCATTCTTATTTGAATTATAAAGTCTTTGTTTATTTCCCTACCTCTTCTTTACTTCAATATAATTTGCTTATAGTTTTCCAAAAACCAAACATTATTTTCTCCAATTCACAATCTCTATCCTGTAGCACTTGAAGGATGGAGTTGTTTCTATTTCCTGTTCAACCTGTTAATCTGTTTGTGTTGAAAGAAATAAAAGCAGCAAGGAAGGTGGAAAAACTGATTAACCCCAGCTGGAGTCCAATTAAACTTCACAAATCATACACTGTGTATCCATAGAAAAGTGAACATGTCCCATGGCACAGCTGCTTCATTCCTAATTTTGAGGTCTGAATAATAGAAAGACACTTCTTTTTATATGATTTTCTTCTCTCTTCAAAGAACTACTAAATGTTATGTGGTAGCTAAGTCATGGTCAATCTAGTGCACTTTAGAGGTGTTGTACTTATAGTTCTCTAGCCAACAACTGCAATTTCTTGGAATGATATTTCCTACACATCTGTATGACACCTATTAGTTAAGTATGTTCTTTAGATCAGTCAGAATTAAATACCTGTCTCTGAGCAATAGATCTGTGCTGAGTTATAATGTCTTCTATATTCTATTCAGGTCAGGTCAGTTATTCTTTTTCATTTCCATTGGGAAGCATCTGAGGTCCCTGTTTTAACCAAATTATAAACCAAATTAAATTCTACACTACATTAACAGGTCAGTCCTAGAGATAATAAGGAACTTGCTCTGGAAATGCTTTGAAATGAGCACGGGTCATTTTATATCAGCTCCCATAGAGTTAAAGTTCACATTTTTAGATGGCAGATGAGGAAAGAAACCCAACATGCAGGGTAAAAGCAACAGCTTCATTTGGAACAGTGATATAATTGGCTTCGTCTTACTGATATTTCCACCAGACTAGTGGAAATTTGCTAGCAGCCTCAACAGAATTAGATGGTATCATTTCTCTGAACTTTTACACTTTGCCTTGGGGACCTTTGCGGAAAGGCAATTTACAAATGTAATAATGAAGCAAATCCAGAAGGTGGATTATAAATAAATAGGTGGGATTATTTATATCTCCCTTTGAAAGCCTGCACAGAGGGAAGCTAATGTATATTCAGAAAGTTTTTAACTTATCATTCTCCTTAAGAAGTACTTGCATTCTAGAAGCAAGAGGAGCTTTTGATTGTGTGATGGAATGCCCAGAACATAAGCAATAGCCTGTCCTATAATAGGAATAGTAGCCTTGGGCTTCTGAAGTGTTGCTGATTGAAATCTTGCCATTTTAATTTAATGTAATTAATTAAATGGACGGGATGTCACTTACCCAGTCCTTAGCCCTTCTTAAAACACCATAGTAGATACATTTTCAGCTCACTTATAATCAAAGAATAATTAAATCTACTGAAAATATGCAGAATCTGCAGGATTTTTAAAAGGGTAAAATCTATTGATGAGCTTTTATCTGTCATGTGCTGTAGTTTTTCAGGGGAGATGCTAGTTATCTCTCTGTTTTGAATAATCCTGCAGAATAGATTGATTTAACTGGTTTCCAATATTGCATCAAGTGGTTTACTATGTTATGAAATTTTGTTAGCCAAGTACAATACAGGGTGTACCAAACATCAGGCTCCCTAGACATTTATTATGTAAATTACATTACATATTTCATCTGACTACCATTTCTTCTAAATACTTTCTTAATGACCTTTGAAACATTTCTAAGCACAATAGTATTTTCTTTAGAGAAATATATTGCAATATGTATTAGTTTATTGTTACCTACATCTTGGTGCACATTGCACATAGACCAGTCGGTAGTAGCCTATTAACCAAAGTGTACCTATTTTATACTTATATTACCTATATTAATAAATAGTGGCTTATTTATAAACTATGGCTCAACACAATGAGTCATGCCTCCAAGGTTTCATTTAGAGTTTACATCTAAATAGGTTTTATAAAATAAACACTTGAACAACAGTGTTACCAAGAAAGGTGATGTATTCTATGCCCATTATTATTATTTAATTTATTTATTAAATTTATTTGCGCTGATCTCACTGTCAAGTGACTCTAAGCAACTTCCAATGTCTTAAAAACACCATATAAAACAATTACAGCATTAAGGATATTAAAAAAACACCAAGCATTAAAAATTAAAGCATTAAAATGAACAAAAATGACAGAAAGGACTGATGTGTAAACCAGGTAAAGATGGATCTTCTCCTAATCTTCTAACCACCTCTAGAATGAGATGCCCTTATTGGAACCTCCAGTGGCCACAATGAGGTTTAGCCATTATTAGGTACCCTGCCTTCTCCTAGAGCCCAATGATTTAAATGAGTTCTTTTTGTTACTCCCACAACACCAACCTGTGAGGGTGGTTGGGCTGAGAGGAGAATATAAGAGCTGGTTTGGTCTAGTGGTTAAGACATTAGGCTAGAAAGTGGGAGACCATGAGTTTTAGCCCCCACCTTAGCCATGAAAGCCAGATTGGTGTCCTTGGGCCAATCATTCTTTCTCAGCCCAACTCAACTTATAGTGTTGCTGTTGAGGGGAAAATAGGAGAAGGAAAATATGTTGTGCACATTTGTCACCTTGGAGCTTATTGTAATAATAATAATATGGGATAAAATAAAAAATAAATGTCCAAAGTTACACAGTAAGCTTCCTTGGCCAAGGGTACTCTGGACATTGATATCTCCAGTCCTAGTTCAACTCCTTAACTACTCAACTATATTAGCTCTTTCATGCCAGGAATAACTTATTAAATGTGATTCAGTATTTGGATTTAACAGAACAGAATAATAGAGTTGGAAGAGACCTTGGAGGTCTTCTAGTCCAACTCCCTGCTTAGGCAGGAAACCCTACACCACTGCAGACAAATGGTTTTCCAACATCTTCTTAAAAACTTCCAGTGTTGGAGCATTCACAACTTCTGGAAGCAAGTTGTTCCACTTATTGTTTTTAACTGACATGAATTTTCTCCTTAGTTCTAGGTTGCTTCTCTCCTTGATTAATTTCCACCCATTGCTTCTTGTACTGCCCTCAGGTGCTTTGAAGAATAGCTTGACTCCCTTTTCTTTCTGGCAACCCCTGAGATATTGGAACACTGCTATCATGTCTCCTCTAGTCCTTCTTTTCATTAAACTAGACATACGCATTTCCTGAAACCGTTCCTCATATGTTTTAGCCTCCAGACCACTAATCATCTTTGTTGCTCTTCTCTGCACTCTTTCTAGAGTCTCCATATAATTTTATATCATGGCAACCAAAACTGGATGCTTTATTCCAAGTGTGGCCTCACCAAGGCATTATAAAGGGGCATTAACACTTCACATGATCTTGATTCTATCCCTTTGTTTATGCAGCCTAGAACTGTGTTGGCTGTTTTGGCAGCTGCTTCACACTGCTGGCTCATATTTAAATCATTGTCCACTAGGACGCCAAGATCCCTCTCACAGTTACTACCGTTGAGCCAGGTACCTCCTATACTGTACCCATGCATTTGGTTTTTCTTGCCTAAATGTAGAACCTTACTTATTTCACCATTGAATTCCATTTTGTTAGATAGCACCCAATGTTCAAGTCTGTCAATATTCTTCTTAAGCCTATCTTCCGGAGTGTTGGCTATTTCTGCTAGCTTGGTGTCATCTGCACATTTGTTTCAGTGAAATGAGGGAAAAGGTATATAATATTCATCTTGGACGGTACTGCTTATGATTTATTTCATCTGACTGCTTAGAAGATGGCTGCACAATCTGAATCCAAGAGATTTCACATTGTCCCCAGAAGGATTTTGTGTACTCCTCTATAACCACTTTTCAGTTGAACTGATTTACAGTAAGTATATTACAATTCAGTTTAAAGTTAGTTTAAAGGTGTTGCAGGTATAAGCTTACCAAGCTTACTTAAGAAAAAGAGTTTTTTTCTTTTACATAGTCATGTTCTTTTTAATGACACTTAATCTTTTTTTGAGGGGGGGATTCCATCCTATTTCATAAGAAATATACAGGTATTTGTATATACTTTTTATTAAACTTTTAAACAAGAAGATCAAAGATAACACAAACTAGTAGAAAGTAAGAAAAAGAAGGAGAAATAAATAAAAAAAGCAAACCATGTAAAGCGTTAAAGAAAAAAATGATATTTTTTTTTTACAAAATGACTTTGGATAGTCTTCACAGCAGTTGTAAGTACATATATTTTAACCCCACTCTCTAAAGTTACATCATATTACTCTTTGTATAATCTATCCTATCTAACCATCAAAACCATGTTACAAATTCATTTTCATTTTTGCTTAAATAGTCTATAACAGGTGTCCAGTCATCAATAAACGTAGATAATGTCTTTCCTCTAATTTTATAAGACACTGGTGTAATCCTCATGTTCCATTTATTTTTGACTCTATTTGACTCATGATTAGTGACAAGAAAAATATATTAAATTTAGTAGCATGTTAAATTATGAAAGATAATATCTTATACCTTAAATTATGATGGGAAGAGCATTGGTAAATTAGAAGAATATGGGTGAATGGTGGAGGTTTCAACCGTTAAGACTCCCATCCCACCTATTAATTAACAATATATGGAAAGATTCCATTCTTTTCTCCTTCAGATAATGCGATTGATTTATGTTTTAATTCATTATAGGATTTTTAATCAGCTGATATAACCAGTTGAAAGCAAGAAAGAAAGATAGAAAGATAGACACACACACACACACACACACACACACACACACACACACACAATAGGAACAAAAACATAATGTATATCTTAATATTTATCTGATTTAAAATCAGATAAAAATTGTTTTTTAAATTTAAAATATTTAAAATTGTTGTAAAAGTATTGATGGCAGGAACTGTTTAGTGGAGATATCTTTCTGTCTGTCTGTCTGTCTGTCTATCATCCATCCATCCATCCATCCATCCATCCATCCATCCATCCATCCATCCATCCATCCAATGTATATAACTTGTCATCACATTGAAGCAACACTGGGCAGCACACAACAAATGGGTAAAACCACATATAAAAACAACAAATATACATAAATCATATAAAAATCACATAATCAATAAATAGCTTAAGAACAGAAATACTAGCCCTAGCTGAATAGGGCTAAAAATAGTCAGCCTTCTAAGCTTGTATCTGGTTTCCTGGAACCCAGGCCTGATAACCTAACCAAGTTTTGAAGGCCTTCTGGAATATCAAAAGGGATGGAGTTGATCTAATTTTGAGGGAGAGAAATGTTCCATAAGGTGAACACCACAGCAGAGAAGGCTTGTCTTCTGATACCCACCAAATCTAGGTCCCTAGCTTGAAGAATCCCTAGAGCAGTGATGGCTAAATGTTTTGTAAAGGCATGCCAAATTGTCTGTGCGAGTGCTATTGTGCATGTGTGCCCAGACTCACAATGGAATGTGCCCCACCCACATGTGCATGCACGTGCGACTTCCCCACACAATGGCCCCCCACCTGCATGATCCCATTTTTTGACATTAAATTGTTATTCTTGGTTTTTAAACATGAAATTAAAAAATTGCATTTGAGCCTCTGTGCAATATGTGATTGACGTCAATATGAGATAAACTAAGGAAGAGACAAAGCTATGTATGTTGCAGGTCATATACTTTTATGTTTGCTAATTAAACTGATTTAATGACATTGTTTTACTGTTTGTAGGGCAAGGACTTAATAAATAATATAACTGCCATATTAAAAGAAGTCAGAGGTTTAATCATCAGAGGACAACAGATGTTTTGTGAGATACTGGTTTTTCTGCCTTAAGGAATGGAAACTTACAGGACAAATTTCATTCTGTTGCACAATATATGCTATTCCAGTAATTACAAGTCTCCTACTAATTGAAGAAATGTATATGAGTCTTAAATCTTGATAAAATATGAACATTAACAGTAGATTGTTTTGGTTTTAAGTATATTCTTACTGGGATTATGCTTTTCTATGCAGTTGTTCTCAAGATTCTTCCATGTGCCATTATTGCATGTAGGTTTCTTTAAAAAATAAACAATAATTATGTTTTTTTTTAAAAAAATCCCAATTAATTTGTACTTTTCATTATTTTTTATTTTGCACTTTCTACATTTTTTCCATCAATTTTATCATTACGGTTACTGATTGTTATCTAATGGTTGTTGCAATAATGGACCTCTTTTCCTAATTACTAAATTTGGTGACTTATAAATGAATTTGTCAATGATTGAATTAAGGGGTTGCATCCTGCACTTCTCCAGTGCCAATTTATTTTCTCCAAATGAGTTAGCTTCAGCAGTTTCAGAATAAACAACTAACTTCCATGTTTTCTGTAGTAGTTGATTTATAACTCTGATCAGTAAGACTTGCATTAATTATGCATCCTTACAGTGTACAAATACAGTCACACTTAATTTTAAGACACAACCTCACTGCTTAAGTAGATTATGTTTGATGGAATGATGAAATATGTTCCTGAGTAGACTCCATGAATCTTTTCTAACTTAAACATATTCAAAATGTACAGCTCACAGGATCCTTCAGAACCATATAGGAGAAGCTCTTTGAGGTTCAATATAATTTGGTATATGGCAACATCTACAGGGCGGGGCATAACCTTTTCCTAGGGGGTCACAGCAACACTTGTAATAACAACACAAATAATTCATACACCATTCGAAAGCCCATCAAAAACTGAGTTTATTGACACGATTTAATAGTCAGTATGACCACCATTAGCCCTTCGAACAGCATTCAAACGAGGTGGATAAGAACACAACAAATCTTCAAACAGTTCCGTTCGATTTTCCAGATTTTTCAACACAGTTTCCAAATTCATTCTCAAAGTTTCAACCGAATATCGATTTTTGACCTTGCTCCTGAATCATCAGAGCTTCCACTTCATCCTTAATTATGGCCCCAATGTTCTCTGCCGGATTGAGATCTGGCGAATTTCCCGGCCAGACGTCATTGCCCCAAAATTCGACATTGTTTTCCTTTAACAATTGCTGAGTCGCATTTGCACGCATGCAAGGAGCTTTGTCATGAAGAAAGACAGCCTCACCAACCACCAAGACATTGTCTGGATCACTGAGAAATGGAATGACATTCTCCAATAAAATTTTCTCACGGAAATAACTGCCATCCCAGGATTCCCCTTTATCTTTCAAAACCCAATGCAGTTTCTTGGCTGTGAAAATGACGAAAATCCCGATGCAAGTCGGATTGCGAACGATTTGTCGATATCGTTCATGTTTGGCGATGTCGTCGACGTCTTTAGCCCAAATTCGATCGTTCTGGAAATTCGGTTTTCGAATGGCATAAACGAAGAATTCGTCAGATGGCGCCAAATGAAGAAAATCTTCCTCGGTCCATTCAGACAACCAATCGCACAACCAAAGCCGATCTTGAACGTGTGTTTGAGTTTTCAATGGTTTGCAAATGACGTGGAATGGCTTCAAACCTTCTCGTTCTCGATATCGGCCAATTGTCCTTTGATCAACTCGTTTTCCACGAATTTGAAGGATTTCTTGGGCCACTTTTCGGTTTCCTTTTCGTTGTTTGCGACTGCCAGTTGCAATGATGGCTTTGCTTTCTTGGGACAGTTGCAGAGGACGCCCTTCTCCAAATTTTGTGAAACATTCTTGGGCTGTTTTGTTCCAATTATCAGTAACCCAATCCGGATGACGTTTCAATTTGTTTGCAATCCATTTTCGATTGATAAACGTCGCTCCAGCATCGCGAGCCTCTCGAAAGGCAATGCATTTTATTCTGTCAATGATCCTCTGTTCTTCCGAATCGAATTTTCCAGCCATTCTTAAAGCAAATTTAACATTTAATAGCTCATTCAATTCAGTTTTTTTATGGGCTTTAAAATGAGGTGTCGCGGAAGTTGTAAACTGCTGTCGATCTTGCTGTGACCCCCTAGGAAAAGGTTATGCCCCGCCCTGTACTAGACCTTCCATAAGCATCGATAAGCATACAGCAATGCCCAAATTGATCCCAAGCTTTAATCTACCATTTTTTCTTGCTGTTCTTAACTTTGTTTCAAGTTCAACATAAGTAATTTATAAAAAAGATTGATGGCTCTTAACATTAAAAAAAAAATACGAAAACATTGTAAAACAGATTATTCCTTTTGTGTATGCATTTGTGGTTATTCTTTCAGTTAGCCCTAAGTTGGGATACCAATTGTTTGCTTATGTACTATATTGCTGCTGTAGAAAAACAAAAGTAAAAGATTATAGAATGGAGTAATATATTCACTTATTGTGAGAGGTTGAAACATGTGCTATATACATACAGTAGGTAAACTAGACAGTTATAAGAATAGGGAGCTGTCCTATCTTATTCTATATCTGTGTCTTAGAATAAAAGAAGTAGTATGACCCCTAAGTGATCCAGACTGTGTCTGTTTGTTATTTGATAACATATGAAGTCAGCGCCATACACAGAAGGTTGACTTCAATATCATTTACTTATTTCCCCCTTTTTACTATCTGTGTTTTGACTACTGAAAATTCCTGCTGGGGTGCATTCCGAAAGATTGGTGATTAGATTGGTGATATAGATGGCTAAATCTCCGTGTAACTGGAATCTTTTTTGAAATTAAGGCAATAATACTTCTCAGAATATCTCAATAAAACTTAGTATTGTCATCCTCATCACAATGATTACTATATTTTTCAGAGTATAAGACACACCCTTTTCCCTCAAAAAAGAGGCTGAAAAATCTGAGTGCATCTTATACACTGAATGCAGCATTTTTTGCCTCCCGAAGCCCCGCCTCCTTCACCAAAATGGCCATGCATACCCTTATGGAGGCTTTCGGAGAGCTCCTGGGGACTGGGGAGGGCAGAAATGAGCAAAAAACAGGTCATTTTTTGCCCCCACCCCACCCCTAGCAGCACTCTATAAGCCTCCATAAGGCTATGCATGCAATTTTTTTGACAAAAATGGGCCCGTTTTTGCGAAAAATGGGCCGTTTTGGAGAGGTTTGCAGAGTGCAAAACTTTTTTTTCCTTTTGGAAGCTGTTTAACTGATTGATAAGAATTAGATTGATCAAGTGCTGCGCCAGCAGAAACAAAGTCAGCAATTTCCTTCTCACGCACATGGATAAATACACCTGGAAACATCTACCTACCTACCTACTCTCTCTCTATCCCTTCCTACCTACTGTATTTCTCTATCTCTTTTTATTTCTATTTCTCTCTCTCTCTCTCTCTGTCTCTCTCTCTCTCCCTTTATCTACCTACCTACCTAACTAACTAACTACACTCTCTCTCCCTACCTACTGTATTTCTCTTTCTTTCTCTCCCTCTCTATCCCTTTATCTACCTACCTACTTTTTTTTTAATTTGCCTCTTTAAAACCTTGGTGCGTCTTATACTCCGGTGTGTCTTATACTCTGAAAAATATGGCATTTAGCCTTTTTTGAAATATTTTTCTACATTTCTATAAATATTAGCAATATTGTCCAAAAACGTTTAGCTTTGTGAAATTGGACAGACTTGTAAATATATCCATGATATTAGTATTTGCAGATTATGAGGCACTTTTTTTGGGGGGGGGGTTGTGTGTGCCCCTCCCTCCCTCCACCCCCCCACCCCCCCTCCTCCTTCCCCCCCCGACTTCCCAGAACCCGTACACGGTATGGATTTTTAACTAACACAGTCTAAAATCTATTGAGAAAAAAGAAATAAAGAAATTAATGACATTCTAGATTGACCTTAGCTTCTTCTTACTGAACTGACTTTTAACAGTTTAAATCATTTCTGATCTTAAGCATAGGCTAACTGGAATTTCTTAGTCCCGTATTTATTTTGTATATAGTCAATCCATTTTTTCCAGTCTCGTTTATATATCTCATTTGAATGATCTTTGAGATATGCCGATATTTTAGCCATCTCGGCTAAGTTTGTTACTTTCAATATCCATTCTTGGATTGTAGGCAAGTCTTCCTTCTTCCAATATTGCGCCACCAACAGTCTTGCTGCAGTTATCAGGTGCAGAATCAAATTGGTCTCTACCACTGTAAAGTCAGTACATATACCTAGTAAAAATAACTGAGGAATAAACTTTATCCTTCTTTTAAAAACATTTTGCATGACCCACCATATTTTTATCCAAAATGCCTTAACCTTTTGGCAGGTCCACCATATATGATAATATGTAGCATCGAGAGAACCACACCTCCAACATTTAGGCTGTACATTCGGGTACATAGAAGCCAACTTTTTAGGATCTAAATGCCATCTATAGAACATCTTGTAAAAATTTTCTCTCAGATTTTGAGCTTGTGTAAATTTCACATTTCTTACCCAGATTCTTTCCCATGTATCCAACATTATTGGTTCCTCAATATTTTGAGCCCATTTTATCATACAATCTTTAACTAATTCTGTTTCCGAATCCATCTGTATTAATACATTATATATCCTCTTTATATGCATTAAGCTTTGATCTCTTATTTGTTTAAACAGATTATCCTCAACTTGGATAAAACCAATTTTTTGATCTATTTTCCACCTAGCCTGTAATTGCCCATACTCATTTTCACTGCCGCTATCCTACCCAGCAAAGATAAGTGCAATTTCTCCCATTTTTTCATCTCTGTCTGCCAAAGTGGTTCATAATTATGCTTATATAATTTCCCATTTGAAGTTAAAATGTTAACTCCAAGATATTTGACTTTTTTAACTACCTCACATCCTAGCATCACTCCTAATTCTTCCTTTTGTTTAATATTCATATTTATAGCTAATATTTTGGTTTTTCCTAAGTTTATTTTAAAACCCGACACTTGACCATATTGATTAATCGTATTCATTAAAACCATACTGGATTCCTGCGGTTGTTCCAATATTATGACCAAATCATCCGCAAAAGCGCGGACTCTATATTCTTGCTGCCTAATCTTGATCCCTTTTAAACCATCCAAGCCCCGTATTTTATTCAACAATACTTCCAAAGTTATAATAAACAATAATGGGGACAAAGGACAGCCCTGTCTTGTACCTTTTCCAATTTGAAAAGAGTCTGTTAAATTTCCATTGACTATAATTTGTGCTGTTTGCTGTTGGTATATTGCTTTAATTGACTGTAAAAAATTATCTCCTATCTGCATTTTTTGCAGTATCTTCAGCAGAAATTGCCAGTTAACTCGATCAAAGGCCTTCTCAGCATCCAAAAATATAAACGCAGCAGGGATCTGGTTGTTCTTTCCCAAATATTCTAATGCATTAATAATTAATCTAACATTACTTTTCATCTGTCTCCCTTGTATAAAACCTGTTTGGTCCATATGTATCAATTGTTGAATGACCAACATTAACCTATTTGCTAATATTTTAGTAAAAATTTTATAATCTACATTCAGTAATGAAATAGGTCTATAATTTTTGGGTTGAGTAGTATCTTGATCTTCTTTGGGTATCAAAGATATAAACGCTGTCTTCCAAGATGGAGGGACTTTACCTTCCGTTTGAATCATATTAAATAATTCTCTAAGAGGTTCTACCATTTCTAACTGTAAGTTTTTATAGTAAACCGCTGTCAAGCCATCTGTACCTGGTGCTTTCCCTGACTTTAATTGCTTAATTACCTGCAGGATTTCCCCCGAGGTTATTGGTTGATTCAATTTTTGCCTGTGTTCTTCTCTAACTGAAGGTATTTTCTCTTTGTCTAAATATTTGTCTATGTCTAAACCATTAATTTTATCCCCTTTATACAGTTCTGTAAAAAATTCCCAGAAAGCCTTTTGAATCTCTTCCTGTTGAAACACCTCCTTCCCTCTGTAAATCAGTTTAGATATATTTCGAGTTTTCCTTTTTTTCCTAATCTGATAAGCTAACCATCTGCCAGGTTTGTTTGCATTACAAAAAGTATTGTGTTTTGCATATAATAAATTAGTAGCTACCTGGTCAGAGATCAACATGTCAGATTGAGATTTTAATATGTTAATAGCTTCCTTAACCTTTATATCGTCTGGGTTCATTGTTAACTCCAGCTCTTTTCTCTTAATTTCCTCTTCCAGTTCTGTTCGTTTTAACCCTTGCTTATTTCTATGTGTTTTATTTATATTCATCAAAACTCCTCTCATATACGCTTTGCTTGCTTCCCATACAAATTCCATAGATGTACCCTTATTCATATTCAAAACAAAATATTCAGATAGTAATTTTTTACAATCATTAATATACTTTTCATATCTAAATAAGTTTTCATTCAATCTCCAAGACCTTCTTGCCTGCACTACCCTTCCCAACTCCATCCAAACTGGGTTGTGGTCCGAAAGGACCCTAGCTGCAATCTTTGTTTTCTTGACCCTAGAAAGCAAATCATTAGTGGTTAGGATAAAATCAATCCTTGAAAGGGATTGATGCCTGTCCGAGAAGAAAGTGAAGTCATATTCCTCTGCATTTCTTTCTCGCCAAATATCTCTCAATTCAAAATCATCCATAATGTCAAAGAAAGATTTGGGTAACTTTGCTCGCATCTTGGTATTTAGGTGGGAAATCTTCTTATCTCTCTTAGTATCTATCACTCCATTCCAGTCACCCAATAGTATACAGGAACTATAGTCCCACTGTACTAATTTAGCATGAAGATTTCTATAGAATCTATCTTGCTGTTGATTGGGAGCATAAATTCCCAAAAGTAATGTCTTTTTCCCTTCTAAGATTAAGTCTAAAGCAATATATCTTCCGAAGGGGTCTGCTTCTATTAATTCAGCTTTCATATCTTTTCTTAAGTATACAACTATACCATTCTTCTTTTCCATAGCAGAAGCTGCAAAATGTTGACCAAGTTTTGAGTTGATCAAATATTTTTGATCAGTTGACTTGATATGAGTTTCTTGCAAACAAATTACATCGTTCTTAAACTGTTTGAGATAATGAAATATTTTCTTCCTCTTCTTTGGAGAATTCAGTCCGTTGACATTCCATGTTAAAATCTTAGTTGTCATCTTTGGTTGGTTGAAGCATTTTTAGAGCTTCCTGCACGGCCTGTTTAACCTTAGGTCTAGCTCCTCCCACTGCTTCCAGATTTGTTATTGTAGTTCCTTGATCGATGGCCGATGATTGTTGATGCTGTTGCTTTTTAGCTTGTTTCTCCATACGTCTAGTAGTCATGCGGCTAGGTCTTAGTTCCATAGCACCTTGCACTTCTAGAGAAGAGAGATGCTCCATCTTGTCTGGTGGTTGTGTAGTTTGCTGTCTATCCTGTCCTTCTTGTGGTCTTTCTCTGGGTCCAGATGGTGCAGGGTGTCCGGCCTTCAATATTATAATAAAAATCTCGGGCTTTCCATACAGAGTTGAGGCGGTACCTTTGCTTATCAAATGTAAATATGATGCCAAATGGCGCATCCCATCTATACTGTATCTGACGATTTCTGAGTTCTTCGACCAAAAAGCGTAGTCTCTCAGGGCTCTTAACATTTGAGGTGGTATCTCTTTCAAAACAGCCAGGTCTTGACCGCCAATTTGAAGCTTAGTGTTATAAGACGCTTGCAGTACCATATTTCTAAGCTCTCTTGTAGTAAAATATATAACGATGTCTCGAGGAAGCTGCTTCTGCTTTGCCAGCCAGGAGTTAACGCAGTAAGCTTTGTCAATTTGCCAGTCTTGGTTGGTCCCTGGTCTTCCCATCAGGCGATCAAAAGCTTCCGATAGGATCTGTTTCAGGTTCTCCTGTTTCTCCTCACGCAGCCCCCTTACTCTTAATGCGAACTCCATTTGTCGGTACTGTATCATAATAATTTCTTTTTCAGCATTTTCCACTTTTTGTTCCACCACCTCTGTTTTCAATGTCAAGTTAGCATTGGCATCATTAAGAACCTCTAGAGTATCTTCCATTCCAGAAATATGTTCTGTTAATACAGTTACAAGACTCAGCATGTCGTCTCTAATTTTATCAACCTTAGCGTCAAATTTCTCATACAGCTCCTGTTTAAGTCCTTTTATTTCACTTTTAATTTCTTCTTTCATTTCTTTTATTTCCTCTTTTCTCTCCTCTCTATTATCTCTAAACTTATCTTCCATTTTAATTGTCTGTGCATTAAGAGCCTCGCTTAGATTACTCAGGAAAAATTCTTTCGTTAACACATCCCCAGCAGGGGGCGTAGGAAGCGGAGGCTGCAGCTTTGTGCCAGGCACTGAAGATGTGCCCCTGGAAGTAGAGGGTGACGACTTCAAGTTAATATTTGGTTTTGAGGCCATTTCAAAATTTATCTGCCTGCAGTTAGTAGAACTCTATTGCCTGAATATGCAGCTTTAAGTAAAGAGGCTTTTATTTTGAAGTTTAAGGCTTGGCAAAACTTTCAGTGAGTAAACATTGTATCAAAACGTTCAGCAGATTCATCACCATTTAACTTCCAAATAAGCAAAGTTAATGAAGGAGTAAAATTCTTCTATTGTGAAACCAAAACATATGATAAGCAATCTCTTTTGTTTTGAATTCTTGTGAGGATTAGCAAAAAGTGTTCGTTATTACCGGAGAAACCAGCCTGCTCGGCGCCATTTTAAAAGCCTCTAAGTAAATAATTTTTCGGAGGAGAAAAAGAAAAGAAGCTAAAATGTTGATAAACAATTATTGTCCACGCAGTAAACGGATTCAGCTCGTGATAAGATTAAATCAAACAAAACTTTGAGCAGAGTGGGGGAGACTTACTTTGTCCCTGCACAAGGCAGTTTGAAGTTCCCAGCACGGACAGCCGTTCTGCCTTGGGCTAGCCCCCCTTTCCTTGCAAGCACAAAAGCTGCAAAAATCGAAGAGCATTTGCCAGCAAAACAGTTTCTTCTTTCCTTCTTGCCTGAAGGATAAGAAAACCTGATAAGACGTCAGATGGAAGATCCTCTAAACAGGTATGTAGCCAGGAATTCGGAGGCAGCTGATTTTTTGCTGCCTCCACCAGCAAGCTCCTCCCAGGAAGTCTACGATTATGAGGCACTTTTAATCACCATCACATATACAGTTGAGTTAGACCATGGCTTGTTGAACTAAACTAATTAGTTTTGAAGAAAGGAATAGATGACAATTTTATAGCTAGTTGTAAACCATAATCTTTTTGCAGAAGGCTAGGAATCCCAGTAGTTGGAGCAGGGGGGTCAAACTCAAGGCCCACAGTCTGGATCCAGTCCTTGGGGTGCTTAAATCTGGCCTGGAAATAGCAAAGGACTGGCCCACAGTGCCTCTGGCAGCTGCACCCCCCCGTGCCCCATTTTGGCCAGCAAAGTGCTGCAGGGGACATCTGTCCCATCTCTCTCTCCCCCACCCTTTGGCCTGTGGAGAACTACAATGCTGATGCAGCCCTGAAAGGAATCCAGTTTGACATCCCTGAGTTGTAGTTATGATAAGAAACAAGTATGGTTTTCCTTGACTGTGCTAAGTTTTTTTTGGATCTGCATTAGAGTTCTCTATTTCTGCATCAAAATAGAAATTGTGCACTCAAGTGTTCCAAGAAACACAACAAAATCTTATTGTATTCTAGATTCCTATGATGGCATAAGATGCTCTGCATATTGTGGCAAAGTTCTAATCTGATCCTTCCTTCCATGTATATGTACTGAAGAAGAAAATATAGATCTGTTTTTAGTGGTGATGATTTACACAGAAGCACTCTTGTAAATATTTAGATTGCAAGATTAAACTGTATTAAATATTATTGGAACTCTTCTAGCTACTGTGTGTGGCAGGAAAAACAAGATGGATGTGGTTCTTTGTAAATATATGCATGGATAAAGAATTCTTGGCTTTTTTACTGTAGCATATTTCAGAATTTTCTTAAAGGATTTATCACAGATATAGAAGTATGAATAATCTCTAAAGCCGCTCAGAGTCACTTGGTTGAATTGGGTGGCTATGAATAAATATAAAATAAAAAGATGAAGAATATAATATTTGGAAGTTTCAGTATTTTTTATAGTTACTTTGCTCTCTTGTTTTCTTTGGATATTGTGTAGATCATTATTTTTGCGTTGATTATCCATCTATAAATTAAACCAATATATCAAAATAACATTGTTAAGGCGTTTGTTATATACGTCACACTGTATAATCTCCCATGTTTGGCTTATTTAGCTGATGTTCTTTGAATGTTTGGTGTTATAATTACTGTGATGATAATGATGAATATCTGTAAGAGAGAAGCATTTTGCATCTATAGCATGAGGGCACTGGGAGCCACTTTGCTTTGCCACCATAAACATTTGTATTGTACAGGTAATCCTTGTTTAATGTCTTCTCGTTCAATGACTGTTCAAAGTTACTTACAATGAGTCCTCATAGTTGCGGCCATCATACTTACCCTACTATGTCATGTGATTGCAATCTAGGCGCATGCAGCAAATTATTGTTAATCTTCTGTTTGGATTCATCTTTTGAATATTGGCTATGTAATAGTATACATGTGATTATATGTTATGAAAATGGAAAATAAAAAGTTTTTATGAAAAAAAATAAAGAACTATCAATTTGCTTTTTAAAAAATCTTAATGATCATGAAGGTTTTTTATAAGTAAGGTGTGTTTTTAAATACTTTTTTCTAGACATTCTTGTGGTATTCATGTAGGTTAAAATAAAGTAAATAAATAGATAGCTGTTGGCATTCTTACAGGTTGTAAATCCCTGTATTATCATTATGTACAAAATGTCTCTGGACTTTAGTAAAAGACTTGTAGGAAACTGTAGCCCAATGTTTGTTTTGAAGTTTGATTAACTGGCTAAAACTGGCATCTGTACATTGGTGTCTTGATGGTTGGAGTTGGCATGCTAGAGGCAATTCACCATCCTGTAAATATTGTATTGGCCATTCCCATTTTGTCCGATATTTGTGTAAAAAAGTATGTCTTGCCGTTTTGTTTGGACCATTATTTGATTATCATTCCTACAATTCTTTTGAGATGGGCAGCTATAAAAAGTCAAACAAACTTGGCAATCAAATAAATGAATCCTTTACCTTCAACACTACAAATGTATCCAATAGCCTCCAAATGTTTCCAATCTTTATATTAAACCATTAATTAGAAATTCATTCAGGTTCGGCTTTGTTACTTTCTTCAAATGCAGGACACAAATTCCTCTATATTTGCAGAATGGTATAGATAACTAGAAAAAACATTTTCTTCCAGAAACTCTGAAGAAGGCCCAAATGTATTCCTGCCTTCCTAGCCCATGATCAATTTCCATTCCATACACATGCTTCCATTCGGTGGTGACTATTCTAATATTCACAACAGAGAACTCCCAAAGGTTCTTTTTCAAGGGACAACTGGAAGCGAAACGTCTTCAAAAATAAAGCAGAAAGTCCAGTTGCCTCTTGAAAAAGCACCTTTGGGATAACTGATCTGGATAAGTGCGAATTTCCATAGACACAACAGAGAACTATTTCTGAGTTTTCTCCAAGTTAAACTTGCCTCATGAATTTTCATGAGACACATTAATTCTTGTGATTCTATGCACTTCTACCACTACAATTGTCACATTTTAAAACAGTGCACCAGTGAAGAACTTATGGGCCAGATCTGTGCACAGTAGTATGAGCTCGCTATTCATGTGGCAGGGATGTACATGGCTGCCTTCAGAATAAGAATCTCATAATAACCAAGATATTGTTTGATTACAGCCATTTTAAACTTCCAGGAAAACAGTTTCTCTTGGCCAGTAGGAATCATTTGTGCATTTAAAAAGATTAAATGCTTTGTTCCACATCAGAAATAGGCTTCGCTGAATAGTTTCTTGGGTTCTTTATACAGACTGAAAGTGACAGCCCTGTAAGATTAAAATCTTCATTTACTTCTAATGTCTCTAGTAAATGTTCTACTTTCAAACTTGAAAGTGCAAATTTGGCTATAAAACAGCCCCATTCGTTTTTCACTCCAAGCTCAGTGATTTAAGGTAGAAGGCTCTTAAGCATTGCTAAGCAACATACATGTCTATTGTTTGCACAGAGCTATCAATATGAATTATGAACTATTAACCTATATGGGCAGGATATTTTTACAAGCCTGTCAGAGGAGTAATTGCATCCAGGATGCTTAATATTCTGTAGAGAAAAATGGTATGTTGTATAAACGCAGGCCTGGGTTAGTTTAATTTCTTTGTCACGTTTCAAGTATTGACCCATATGAATATGTGTCTTTCTGCTAAAGTTGTATTTTTGTGTGTTCTGTTACTCAGATTTCTCCTCCCTCCCCCATCACAGCTAAGCTGATCAAATTCATGGCTAAAAAAAACCTGGGAAGACAAGTATAAAAGATTGTATACTGAGGATATATTGACATTTCAAACCAGCATAACTGGATATGTACAAGATGCTAAACTCAAACCAAACTGCAGGGAATTCTCAACATATAACCATTTTCTTAAGGACTGTTCTAAACTGCAAACAGGTCCAATAGGTGCTTTACGGCCAATAAAGCACTTATGGCCATCATAAAATGTCATATCCACACCACCACACGCACTGTGGTCTAATGACTACATTTTGAGTTCTTGTCAGCTGATTCGCCTTTACAACATGTCACAGTTCCCTAAAATCGCATGACTATGTTTGGTGATAATTTTTCTGGCAGAAAACCCTCATTCAGAAGAATAAATTCTTGGGGCTGCAGTGTTTGCTTAATGACCCTAGACTTAGGAACATACAGTCCTTAGGAAATCCAGTCCTAGTTGCGGTTGTAAGTTGAGGACTACCTGTACTTATAGACCTAGTGGCTTGTGAACCAGGGCCAAGTGAGAAGGATTATTGAAATATGCTGACTCTGTAAAACCGCTTAGAGAGTGCTGTAAAACACTATAAAGTGGTATGTAAGCCTAAGCGCTTTTGCTATTACTGAAATACTGAATCTTGAATGTTTGCTGAGATACATTACTATTTCATTTTACTATACTATTTATTGTATTAAAATTATTTTGATGCCTCCCAATTGATTTTTTTTAAATATAATGGATGATACAGAGATGGGTTCCTACCGGTTTAGCCCGATTCGGCTGAGTAGGTAGTAACTCGGCCTGCCACGTCTCTGAACTGGTTCTCTCGGCGGCGCCATAGGTGCCACCATCATATTTTTTGCTTCTGCGCATGCACAGCATTTTTTTAGTACTGCACATGTACACATAGCACATCCCTGAAGAAACCAACCCCTGGGATGATATATCATTTATTAAAATTGAATTATACCCCAAGGTGTGATTATTATGAGAGATAATTTGGTGTCGTGATTAGGGCATCAGGTTAAAAATTGGGAAACCAGGCGTTCTAGCACAAATCCAGCTGGATGACACCTTTGGGTATTTACTTTCTCTCAGCCCTAGGAAAGAGGAAGTGGCAAACCAGATTTAAAAAACCTTGCCAAGAAAACAACAACAAAACAATTATTGTAGTTGATCATTATCATAGGTACCAGAAATCCTTTTAGTAACATAGTTGTTTTGCTTCAGAACTAGGAAATATCCTGTACTGAATTCAGCTACATAGTTCAAAACAAAACTAGATTTTACTTGAATGTTTTCTGGTTTTCTCACTTCACAAAGGACAAAAAAATATGCTATTTGTGGTCAAAAAGATTCACAGTACTACATTTTGTGTTATGTTTATAGTTGTCTGAATTCCACATGTTGTGAAGGCAGAATTAGTAGCCATGGGCCATCATTATGCAATCTACATCAGGGGTGGGTTTCAACCGGTTCGCGGCGGTCCCCGCGAACCGGTTGGTCAGCGAACCTGGAAGTAAGTAACTTCCGGGAATGGCGAAGGGCCCACCCACCTGCCCGCGCTCCTTACCGGTCTTTGAAGGCTTCTGCGCTTCCATGCAGGCGCATGGCACATACAGCGCCTGCGTGATT
This sequence comes from Thamnophis elegans, assembly GCF_009769535.1. Classification (NCBI taxonomy): domain Eukaryota; kingdom Metazoa; phylum Chordata; class Lepidosauria; order Squamata; family Natricidae; genus Thamnophis; species Thamnophis elegans. The sequence continues at coordinate 40,956,136 of NC_045544.1, read as the reverse complement.
CTCCATGAGCAGCTGGATGGCACATACAGCGCCTGCGCGAGTCTCCGTGAGCAGCTGGAGCATCGCGCAGGCGCTAAGACGCATGCGTGAACTGCGTCCGTGCACGAGGACGCCACCGGCCCCGTTCCAACCGAACCGGTTGGAACGGAATTAGCAACCCACCCCTGATCTACATCATGATCACAGGTGTTTCTTGTGCATAATAGAAGACTGGATCCATCTAGTTTCTGAAGCATATTTGCAATATTATCATCTTATCATGTTTAGACTGTAAAAAGTGATCCTAAGAAAGTGAACTGTGAGAGAAGGGTCTGTTTAATTCATATGCCACTTTTTCTACAATTGCCTTAGATAAATCCTTATCACATAAATACAGTCCTTTTCTCAATTGATTACCAATGCCAAATTATTTTAAAATACAAATAACCATTGTTAATTGGTTACATTATGCCTAACCTGCCTGTGTGAACCAAATTGTGTATGTTGGTGTTCATGCATAATTTTATAAACTCAGAGAACTTGGTTTGCATTGGATTGATAAAAAGGTCTAAATTGGCTTAATAACAGTTAACTAAATGAGACAGTGTGGCTTTTTAGCTTGTTTTTGCATATGTTAGAAAGAAAGAAATGTACAGAGGAAAGCAGTGCATTGCATTGAAATACTCTATGGCTATGACTGGATAAATTTCAGAGTGGAGCAAATACCATCTTACATAGATGCTAATTAGCAAATGGAAAACTAGCATTAATATTGTAAAATTTATTTATTTATTTAATTAGTTTGTATGCCGCCCACTCTCAAGAGACTCAGGGTGGCTTACAGGTAAAAAAAGGAGTGGGAGGACATACAAAGAACAAACAACATTAAAAAATCCACAACATTCACAACTTAAGATGGGGCTGGACAAAATCAACAGCCCCAGGCCTGCCGGAAAGCCAGGTCTTAATCGCTTTGCGGAAGGCCGGAAGGGTAGTAAGGGATCGGATCTCAACGGGGAGATCGTTCCATAGGGCCGGAGCAGCTACAGAGAAGGCCCTCCCCCGGGGAGTCATCAGCCGACATTGACCGGCAGATGGAATCTGGAGGAAGCCTAGTCTGTGCGATCTTATAGGCCTCTATAATTTGACAACTGATTATAGAGCTAAATTCTATTTTTGTCACTGTTTCTTTTCTTTTCATGTTCTGCTGTGAAACATTCCTCTGATTGGGAAAAGTGTTATCTAGTATTAAATTATCTAAACATCTCTAATTTTATCAGGATAGTATACTGTATAATAAAGAACAAATGGAAAGCCTGCCTTTTTGGAAATATTACAGTTTTCATTACTTTATGGAAGACAGATTGATTGATTATTTGTTTGTTTGTTTGATTGATTGATTGATTGGATGCCCATCTCGTCTCAAGGTGATTGGGTGAGTTAAAAAGTTAAAAGCTATATAACTAAGGTGACCAGATTTTAAGATTGGTAAAGAGGGACACCATTGACCGGGGAGGGGGGGAAAGCTAGGCCGCGGCGGTTAGTGCCAGCCCGCGGCCTCGCTAGGGACGTCTGGTCACCTTAATTATACATATCCTCTCTCTCTCTATCCATCCATCCGTCTGTCTGTCTATCTGCCTGCCTGCCTATCTGTCTATCTAGTTATGGTATCTCTCTCTCTCTCTCTCTCTCCTTCTGTCTGTCTATCTGCCTGCCTATCTGTCTATCTAGTTACGGTATCCCTCTCCCTCTCTCCCTCTCTCCCTCTCTCCCTCTATCTCTCTCCATCCGTATATCTGCCTGCCTACCTCTCTCTCTTTCTCTTTATCCATCCGTCTATCTGCCTGCCTATCTGTCTATCTAGTTGTGGTCTCTCTCTCTCTCTCTCTCTCTCTCTCCCTCTCTCCCTCTCCCTCCCTCATCTCATTATCATCTATCTCAGTGTTTCTCCACCTTGAAGACTTGAAAGTATGTGGTCTTCAACTCCCAGAACTCTGGGAGTTGAAGTCCACACACTTTCAAGTCTCCAAGGTGGAGAAACACTGATCTATCTAATTAATATAATTATTTCTCCCTCTCTTTTTCACACTCTCTCTCTCCCACGCACAAACGCAAATGCATAGGGCAGCCCACTTCACATACAGGTAATGCCGGGTGGCTTACAACATTATGATGCACACCCAAAGCAAATAGAGTCAGGTGCCTGTGATCCCAACCTTCCTTTCCCGAGGGGGGAGGGCCGTGGAACACTGCAAAACTCTTCTTGGTGGCATCACTCTATGGGGCTTTCACTTTCGCTTGTCGTCCCCCCGCAACCTTTCCAAAGCCAAGCTTCATCCGATTCTAACCAATCCCAGCACCTCTTGCATCTCTCCTTTGCAAGCATCACCCTTTGCAGAGGGCTGGGATGGGAGCTGGAGTCCGATGCCACTGGCGATCTGGGGCTGCTGTAAGCTTCGGGGGAGGGAGGATGCGCAAAGCCCACTCCCCTAATGCTTCCGGCTCTTCTAAAGAAGGGGTTGGGGGGCTTGTGCAGCCCCACCTCCCCCTATTCCCACATCTCCTTGCAGGAACCCCCAATCGCCAGGGGCATCAGACTCCAATCCCATCGCACCAGCCCCCAATGGCCAGTGTCTTAGGACTCCAAATCCCATCGCAGGAATCCCCACCCAGCGGCCAAAAGCCTCTTTCTTGACAGCACTTGACAGTGTTGTTGGGGCCTGCGGGCGAAAGCAAGCACTTTAATCAGTGGGCTGCGTGCAGGGAGGAATATCTCCTATGCTCCCTGCACGCATCCCACTGATTAAAGTGCCTTCTTTTGTCCGCATCAGAGCTCGGGCGGGATGTGGGCAAAGGAAAGGACTTTTCTTTCGCCCGCATTACAGCTCGCCCGCCCGAAAAATCGGGACTTTTTAAAAACGCCCCAGGACACGGGACAAATTGTTATAAAGTGTGACTGTCCTTCTGAAATCAGGATGTCTGGTCACCTTATATATAACTGCAAAACATAAATATTCTAAAAACAATAATGTTTCAATCAAAAATTAAAAGATGGGGTGGGAGCGAGCAGGATTCATGGGGAGGGAGGTGGGACTTTCCCTTAACCCATCAACCACCTCCAGCATCATACTCTTCCATGGAGCCCCAAGCCAGTTGGCAAAGCCAGGCCTTTAACGCCCTTATGGAAAGTCAGGTGGGTCAGTGCGGATCTCACTTCCAGTGGTTTGAGGACAGGAGCCATGACAGAAAAGGTTCTTCTCCTAGACCCTACCAGCTAAAATTCCTTGAGCATGGAGCCTGCAGAAAGCCTCTTCTTCTGGCACTGGTGGGAGGGTCCAGTTCCAGTGGGGTGAGATGGTTCCTCGAGTAATCTGAGGTCTTTATATTGACTACCTGAGCCACGGTGGCGCAGTGGTTAGAGTGCAGTACTGCAGGCTACTTCTGCTGACTGCTGCCTACCTGCAATTTAGCAGTTTGAATCTCACCAGGCTAAAGTTTGACTCAGCCTTCCATCCTTCTGAGGTTGCTAAAATGAGGACCCCAATTGTTGGAGGCAATATGCTGACTCTTTCAACTGCTTAGAGGGCCGTGAAGCACTGTAAAGTGGTATATAAGTTTAAGTGCTATTGATATAAAGAGGTTAACTTCAAGACTTCATCTTTAATAGTTTTCATTATGCACTTGACTTTTCATGACATCATATGCAACAGTGGATTTAATGTGCTTTTGAAATAGGCATGCTTTTTAACATGTTCATATAGGCATGCCTGTTTGTGAGGGAGAGAAGCAGAAGGCAGCCACTTAGAAAAACTAAATAAGTAGGCATCATTGTTTAAAAAAATGCAGACTTCATTCACCCATATACACATTTCCCTAGTTCTGCTAGCTTTCCACATACGTTTATATATTTAACAGACTACATTTGCCTAGTTTTCTCCTGGCACTTGGCAATAAAACAGTTCTCATAATAGCTGTTTATTTCAGAAGGCAAAAGGGGCTTATTTCCATGGTATTCTATGAGCTATCCCAACTCACTTCTATCTAACGTTTAAGTAACTCTCATCTCATAGCTGTACAAATATATTTTTTTTTATCCGATTTCCCTTTCAACTAAAAACAAATGAGAAAAAAGCTCTAACTGTCCCAAGGCAGAGGTAAGTATATGAGGTTGTCTGAGCAGATCCCTTAGCTTTTTCTCATTGCATTTTTAGCTGACATTTTACATTTTAGTATTCTGTATCTCAGCAGCTTCTTGATAGCTCTAACCCTGAGGCCAAGAGACGTTATTTCCAAAATTGGAATGACACTTTTCTACCCTTCTCAGCTAATCATTAGAGGCTGCTGGGGAGGGATGCTTGTCTGTGTTGTTTTAAAATGTAAGCTACAGAGGGACATTTCCAAACTTTATGGAAAGTAGCATCCTACAAAGAGGTCTATGGAGACTTTGGGGACTTAACAGAGGCAGTAGCCTGTTTTATATCATGTAATGGCAGTAGATAGAACAACATTTTCCCAGATAGCTCAAAATATCAGCTTCAGATACTCATTGTTTGTCAAAGTTCCTGTGTTAGAGTTGACTCACTGTGGTCTAATCTCTTCGTTGTTTGAATTCTAGACATTTGGAGAGATGCGCACCAAGCAGCCTTTCAAAATTACCTTGTGATTAGAGAACTATCTAATTGAACCCTTAAGAATCATTTTTATTATTTTTCTACAGTAGCATTATCTATAGTTTATTTTATATCATATTGAATGCCCAGGAAAAAGACTGCAACATACCTTCAGGTATCTTGTACTTCTTAACCACTGGTGTATCCCTGTATTTCAAGGAATTGCAACAAAGACTAATCTTATCTAAGTCCGGGGTCTCCAACCTGGGCAACTTTAAGACTTGTGGATTTCAACTCCCAGAGTTCCTCATCCAGTTTTGCTGGCTTTGCTGGCTGAGGAATTCTGGGAGTTGAAGTCTACAAGTCTTAAAGTTGCCAAGGTTGGAGACCCCTGATCCAAGTCACCACAAATATGAATCTACTGTAAAGAACCTTGAGGAATTTCTAGTGGCAGCTACATTTTGAATTAGGAAGCAGTAGGGTTCCTTAGTAAATTCAAGACAGAGCTACGTGATGGAGATATTGTTATTAAGAATAATCTTTGGATTATATCACATCATCTCTGCCTTCGAAAACAGCAACAAAACAAGTGCACAGTACTATTTCTCTGGTAATATCTTTGCAAAGCTTTGTAGTCTAGGGGGAAGCTGCTAGTTGTTCTACCCAACATGAAGGTCACAAGACTTCAAATTTTCTCATTAGAGGGAGGCTAGGTGAGAGTGCACATGTAAGAGAAAGTGCTAGCCACGAGGCATCAAGAGGTATGGTGGGGTTAAGTAGTTTTAGAGGAGTTAAGTCTTAAAATACAGTCTTTTACTTTCAAAAATCACTGAAGTGCTCCAATCAAGGGACTTGCCAATCCAGAACAGTGTCCACTACTCTATGCCTAAACAAAAACTGAAGCTAAGCCATTGTGGAATTTCATTGTTTCTTGTAGAGGATTTATATTGCTAGCCAGATGAAAAAACACGAGTGTCTGTTGTTAAATGGTTTATAACTTCTCAATATTCATAATATAATAGGTACTACAAGTGATTCTGGCTTAACAACTGTAATTAGGTAGGGCCAACAACTCCATCAGTAAGCAACACTATCATTAAGCAAAACATCACATAAACATGATGGACTCACAACAATCTCACTTTTGCTGTGGCTGTTAAGCAAATCAGTTGTGGTTCTTAAGCAAGAGTCTCTAGAGATTCTCAGCCATTCAGGTCATGGTTGTCCCAACCATGTCTCAACTCTTTTTCAGGAGGCAAACTGGACTTACTTTCTAGTTTTTTCTTTGGAAGATGTTTCACTTCTCATCAAAGAAGCTTCTTCAGTTCTGACAGGATAGTGGGGAATGGAAGGATTTATATTCCTTGCAGACAGCTGGTCATCTGCATCCTTTTAGAGAGCTGTTGAGGCCAGCTGAAGGTTTATCTGTGTCCTCAAGGTCACCTGAGTAGTGCTCCTGCTTCCTGTAGTCTGCAATTTTCTCTGGAAATTCATTCCTACTCCCACACCATTCAAAGGGTGTTCACTCCAAATTGTATAGTTAAAAGTCTGTAGAAGATTTTGAGACCTTAAGACTTTGAGACCTTGCTTAAGACATTATGCAAGGCTTTGTGTGACCACAACAGGTGATTTTACTGCCAGCTTCTCCATTAGTTCTGCTTGCCAGAGGCCATTGTAAAGCAAGCAAATGGTGACTACATGGCCACAGGGTGCTGTTATGGTTGTAATTAACCCCCAGTTGAAAGACACCCAAATTGCTAACATGTCATCTAGTGGGCACAGACAATTGTAAATATGAAAACTGATCATCAGGTTATTTTTTCCATTACCATTATACATTCAGACAGTCATTAAACAGGGAAGTTGTCAGGCAAGGTTTACCTGTATGCACTTAATATGAAGTTTAGGACAAATCCAATAAGGCAAAATATTTTAAAATCCCATTAAATCTTGATGACATCTTTGTCAACTATGCATAGCCTGACAAATGATTGGACACGGGAAAACCCAACTATTTTTGTTTGGTTTTTTTTTCCAAATATTTTTATTGCAGCACAGTGAACCATATTTCAGTAAACAGGTAGGAAGAATATTTCCGGACAATAAAACTTCTGGGAAATACAAATGAAAATGCATAAAAGCCAGTCACCCTATCCATTGCATCAGAAAAGAAAGCATAAATGCAGTCTAGAAATGAATATAATAGAAGTACTAATGTTTTAAAAATATATTTCATTGAATGTAGAGAGTTGCTGACAAGGCAACATTATTTCATTTCATTTTTTTACTTTTTGTCATAAAGTTTCTCAGGATTCAGTTAGGAAGTAGTTGCGCCACACTAAACAGTGCAGTTGCTGAAAATAGATTGAAAACCATTGAAGAAATATTCCTGATTCAGGAATCGGCCTAAAGAGTTCTATGGCTTTTGACTCAGGCAGTACCTTATTGGCAAGAATAATGGAATTCTGACACTTCTGCATAAAAAAAATATATCAAAAAATGAAAATTATGACGCTGGCTGTTCATGCCATTTAGCATGCATAGTAGCAAAATATGGGGCCAAGATGCTTTCCTTTGATAAATGTTTTTATTTTATCATTTTAGTTTTTTTTTTAAAAAAACATCAGGAAACTTGCTTCAACTTGATGATTGAGATTACCAAACTCAGTTGAAAGGGCCCTATGTACTTAAGGTGATTTTGAATGCAATTTCATCTCTTAACTAGATTGGTATGCTGATGGACTTGTTTTACAAAAATGCCACAAAACAGATAAATCACCTGAAACAAGCCAAGCTGGATTAGCAAATATTGCATAAACTGTAGGTGCTGCTATTGCATGCAATTGTGCCTTATTTTAAAAGCTTCAACATTTCACAGGTTGTATTCTACTCTGGCCCGATGAAGTGGTCTATAGGTGTTATAGGATATTTTATTAAACCACAGGACAAACTTGAGAACAAGATGATGGGAGGAAGATTTCAAAAGTCAGACTAAGATCTTGATAGATGGATAGAAATTAATGCACCATAGTTGAGCAAAAAAGTGCCACATCAGAAAGTGTTAAGATCCATGCTTAATCTCATAAGAAGTGAAAAGCTTGGAGGTGGCCTTAATGGAAACTATCTTTGGAACAATTTCCCAGTGTTTTAACACACAACATACAAAATGTAAGGTTTTAATGAAGCTGCATGTTTCCTTTACATGAAGAAGGTAAATTTAATCAGTTTTGGCAACAACTATTCAGAATGTAAGATCCAGCTACTGGACCAGCATTATTTTCAATATTAACATATTTTGTAAAATAAGTGCTCCTTGGTGTATGTTATCAAGAGAAATTACAGAAGAAGGGTTGAGTCCTTCTTACGGTTGTTTGGGATTTATTCATTTTTATGTATACTTCTTCATTTGGATGAAATTGAAATTTATAATAGATGGCCTTAAACTTTAACTCCCATCTTTCCAACAACTTTGTGGTATTTGTTGTTATTAGCTGCGAAGTCATGTCTGACCCATCACAACCCCATGGACAAAGTTCCTCCAGGCCTTCCTGTTATCTACCATCCTCTGGAGTCCATTTAAGCTTACGCCTACTGCTTCAGTGACTCCATCCAGCCACCTCATTCTCTGTTATCCCTTTTTTCTTTTACCCTCAATCTCTTCCAGCATTAGGCTCTTCTCCAGTGAGTCCTTCCTTCTCATTAGGTGGCCATAGTATTTGAGTTTCACTTTCAGGATCTGGCCTTCTAAAGAGCAGTCAGGGTTGATCTCCTCTAGGACTGACCGGTTTGATCGTCATGCAATACAAGGGACTTGCAAGAGTCTTCTCCAGCACCATAGTTCAAAGGCCTCAATTCTTTGCCGCTCAGCCTTTCTTATGGTCCAACTTTCACAGCCATACATTGTAACTGGGAAAACCATAGCCTTGACTATATGGACTTTTGTTGGCAGGGTGATGTCTCTGCTTTTTAGTATGTTGCCTAGATTTACCATAGCTTTCCTTCTCAGGAGCAAGTGTCTTTTAATTTCTTGGCTGCAGTCCCCATCTGCGGTGATCTTGGAGCCCAGAGAATGAAATCTGTCACTACCTCCATTTCTTCCCCATCTATTTGCCAGGAATTGAGAGGGCCAGATGCCATGATCTTAGTTTTCTTAATGTTGAGTTTCAAGCCAACTTGTGGTATGGGCAATACAATTTATGAATTTAATGAATGAATAAATCAGAGTTAAGATTTCTCATAACTTGTATATTTATTGTCTTTTGTTTATTGGAGCTTGTATATTTTTCTTTGTTGTGAATTTTTTTCATAGAAGCAATTCAATAGCTCTATTGGTGTAGCCCAGTATTCAGCTCCATAATCTAACACAGCATGTAGGAATTGTGCATATTTAGTGGTAAGCTGTATACATTCTTGGTACTTAAGGGTACTCTTCTTTTCTTTAATGAATAAAATGGAAAAATCTCATTTTCCTTTCTGCAAGACCTGTTTTTTCACTAATTTAGGTGCATCAAATTAACTTTCCAAGAGTGATCCTTGATATTTCCTGTACAACTCTTTTTGATTTGCCTATGAAGGTCTGTGAGATTTGGATATAAGTGCTGTCAATGAAATTTCTCAAACAGCCTCTAGAATATAGAGTAGGAAAATGAGAACAAGTTAACTGTCAAATTGTCAGATAAAGAGATATTTTATGGTTGTAAATAGAACTCTAATTTTAGTTAGGTACCTTCTGTGGACAAAATAGTGTATTTTCTGAAGGACTCATAAATTGCACCCAGGTTTAATGATTTGCATACAATGGTCATTGCAAGAAATGACCCTTTCTATTGTTGCACCAGCTTTGCTCTGGTTCCTTCTGTTAATATGATTAGATGAAGAAGACATAATATATTCTGAATGTGGAATAACTACAAATACAGTTTTGAAATGATTGGTGTTAACAACACATAATGACCAAATTTCTAAAAATGTGGCCGATCAATAGTTTAATTCCAAGGTATCCTTCATTCAGCATTTAGATACAATTCAGAGTGTTGCTTCCACTTTTTGGAACTCTATAGTAGACAGTTGACTGAAGAAATGCTTCCACCATATTTTCCATGTTGCATCAGGTGAATTTTAAATTGTAGGTAGGTTAAAAAAAATCTAGTTTCTTAAAAGGGGTAGCAGTTGAGCATGAAAGCTGCCAGGCATTCACCTCTGAAGGTCCAATTAAAGTGATTTAGTAGTAATCATACCTATGCACAGGAATCTTCTCAACTAATGGTTAGCACCTGCTTTGGGTTAGATAAGAGTCAACAGGTTTCAAGGAGAGTTGGACGTAGTTTGCTTGTGGCTATGTAAGGATTCTAGACTGATCCCTCTTTTAACTGCACCTGCAAGTTCTGCTACTTCTTCTCTTACAGTAGCACTATTAACATTTTTCTGTGCAGTGTTCTTGCTACTTTTTTCGAAGTGGTGCATTTTTTTAGAGGGTCCAGTTTTCCTTTATTTATTTTTTCCTTATTTTGTTAAACTTTCTACGGGCCTTACCTGTTGTAGAAATAAAATCTATCTGTCATACAAATACTTAAAATAAGTCAATAATTTGGACAATCTCTTGAGAAATTCATTTAACCAAGCAGAAACATAAACCAACATGAATTACCATACAACACATTAGGAATTTTTAAATTTTTTCAAGTTGTTAGTTGAAAAATAAAAATATTTAACTCCTTATCAAGATGCAACATTCTACTGATGGAAAGTTGGCTACATTTTAATGATTCCCCACCACCACCTTTTGTCAAGTTCTAAGGAAACCTTAGGGTTCTATACAGCACCATTTAAAAAGTCCTGGAATAGATAATCTGACATTTTCATGCTGAGGTGTAATCTAATGTAATAACACAAGCATTGAAATCTGAGATTTCCTTCCACCTTTTTCAGTACTTTCTAGAAAGTCAGTGTATAGAGTGCATCAGTGGAATTAGCTATGCAGGTAGCCAGTTTTGGGCCCATTAATTTCAGGGAAAAGACATTCACCTCCTCCACAGAAAAGCTTTCAAGTATTTTTCCATGATTTTGCCCTAACACTGGAAGTTGAGGTAAATTAGCAAAGATTGCTGAAAATTGCTCATAGCAATCACCCACCTGTTTACGGATTACCAAGAATCAATCATACAATATAAAAAACCTCCCTGAAAATCCCCAAAACAATTGAAATAATTATTAGAACACTCAATACATAAATATTTTTGAAGCCACTAATAATTCAAAATGTTAAACAACTGTTTAATTTAGGAGAGATTGTGCATTTCAAAAGTAGCAGTAGACAGAAAGCCCAAGATTGAGTCTTCCTTAAATGAATTGCTTGAAATAAAAGTGGGTTTCTTGGGATAATTTCTTTGGTACGATGCAAAAATTAAATATAGTAAATAAAAAAAATCTATTGCAATAACTGTATAGTCCCACAAATAATCAATACCAAATTGATTATTATTCATGGTGCAACAGTCTAGTAGATTATGGAATTAATTAGAATAGAGTTTGTTCTCCAACTATGATCTAGGATCTAGTGCCCTTTAGATTTTCTGGACTACAACCCTGGCAATCTATTACCATTGTTTCAAATAACTAATTAACCTACTGCTGAAAAAATGGCCAGTCCAGGCCACCATAGGTATATAAACATAGCTTTAGTGCAGAACAATCTTCTGTAATTGCCCTCATGTTAATAAATAAATTGACAGGCCTGCCTTTCCATTTAAGCATAAAGAAACAAACAAAAGCATTTTCAAAAAGAAATCCTTTAATGAACTAACCGCACAATTAGAATAAGGGAAATTGAGCGTAGAATGAAGATTGCTTTTTCCCCGCCTTGTGTAACTATATTATGCCACATGTCTTTAAAAGATCATAATTCCCTTCAGTAATATATACAGAGTAATATTGTAGTAAATAAAACCATTTGATTAATAAATTAAGGAAAATAAATACGATGTATTTATTACTTTAAAAATATCTTAATTTCTGGTTTTATTAAGAATTTCTAAGGCTAAACAAAAGAAAATATTTTAAAACATTTCAATAAGTGTGTATTTTGTATAATAATAATCTAGGACAGGGGTGTCAAATTTGCAGGCCAGATAAGTTATGTATTGGCCACGCCCACCCTATTTTAGCGAAGGGGAAAAAGTTGCGATACACCATGTGACAACGTGATGATGAATGTTTGACACCCCTGTTCTAGGATATCCATATTCCTTTTTCCTGTCCTTTGAAACTTATATTCCTTTGAAAGTTCTGTAAATATAAAAGTCTGATTAGTAGTGATATAATTTGGGCTTTGATCCTGCTTTCCTGGCTGTAAGCAGGAAAATTGTAATGCAACAATTTTAGCATTTTGAAGATCCTCTCTATGAGGGGTTCTTGATACTCTCTGAGCTTGCAGATGTTTTGCTACCCACACTAGGTAACTTCATCAATAAATAGTAAGGAATAGGGTTTGCTCTCAGTTTATATTTATGTGCCTGGTCAGTGATGGTGGGAGTGGTCCTGTTCTTTTCTTAATTGTTAGATTAATCCTTACAAGTTCTGATGATGTTACCTAGTTTGAATAATGAAAATTCTACAAGAAAACAACCAAGATCAAAGAACACCAAGGACCCCTCATTTTAACCTCAAACTACAAAGATTTTCCTTTACCAATCCTATTTGTACTTGTGTTATACTGTTCCTATCCTCCAGTTTCCAAAGTAACAGCTACTGTAGTCAAAAACATTGTGAAATGTATGATTGACTTTTCTCTGTTTTGCTTTGGGGGGGGGGAACGGGGACTCGATGTGTTTGTTTGAAATGAAAACTTAAATCTGAAGTGTCAAAAAGAAACATTGAATTGTTACGGTATAATAATTGCCCTATTAAAAATAATTAACTAGTAGTCCTGGAAAAAAGAACAAGGCTACTGTGCCCTCTGCCTATGTTGATTGGTTTATTTAGCTTTCCCCCCCCCCCCACATCCTTGCATATTCTTCACTTTTTCAAGAGAAATTCACAAGGGTATTGTAATTGCAGGGATAATCTCATGATGTAAATACCCTACTTTATCTTGTATCGCAGCCTCTATATACATACTATATGAATGTATATGTGATTTAGTAAACAGTAAAGGTCACCAAAAATAGGTTTTATATCATACATTTGAGCCACTCTGCATAGTCATCCTCAATCATTTTCAAAAATATTTAAATAGGATTAGTAAATAATTAGCATTTGTAATCATACCGAATTATCATACACCAAGGCATTTCTAACATTTTGTTTGATATCACAAATTAAGAACCCAATTTTGCTAATGAAATTATTATACATCATTCTGCTTTGGCCCTTTGATCTGTAATCTGTTTAAAAAACTAGTTTTGAGCCTACAGTTTATAAACGCCACTGGATATAGAAGATCAGAGTACATGTTCACAGGAAGCTGTTTTCTTTGATATTATCACATATTATCTTTTCTTACAATTCTTTTCATTTTCATAAGAATTTCCAGCAGCTGATAAAGGATGCTGGGTGAGACCACAATAGTTGCTACAAAATTTATATGATTGAAATTATTGTCCTTGAAGCTACATTCTTTTACAATATTGTTTCAGAGCTGGAATTCAGCAGGTTCTGACCAGTTCTGGAGAACCGCTAGTGGAAATTTAGAGTAGTTCGGACAACTTGTAAATATCACCTCTGACTGGCCCTGCCCCCACCTATTCTCTGCCTCCCGAATCCCAGATGATTGTGAGGAAATGGGGATTTTTCAGTAACCTTCCCCTGGAGTGGGGTGGGAATGGAGATTTTACAGTATTCTTCCCCTGCCACGCCTACCAAGCCACACCACACCCACCAAGCCATGCCCACAGAACTGGTAATAAAAAAAATTGAATCCCACCACTGGATTGCTTGTACCTGATCCACATTATCTCCAGTATGTCAGAAAGCAGTTTTTTAAGAAGACCAATAGAATTTCTTATCTTCAACTTCAACTGCTTCAGTCCTCTCCAAGTGCTTTGGGTAGAAATATCCAACTTTCTGTTGGTCCAGAAAGTTAGGGATTTAAAAGTTGTACTTAATACATCTAAAAGACACCGGGTTGGGGAAGACTGAAACATACTAGAGTTAATCCCAAATTCAGATTATCATTTCATTCATTCATTTCAGTTTATTCAAGTTTTTTCTTCATTCATTCTTTATTGATTCTTGAATAATTGAAAATGACCACTAAGAATGAAGCTACTGGTTTCTTTGTCTCCAAACCAAGTCTCATCTGGTTTTACATTTCTCTGTAAGTTATACCGCCTTGGCAATATGGACTAATTAAAGATACTTCTATTAATGTGCACAATGTCTTCCTTTATGATTGATTGAGACTTATCAAAAACATAAAATGGAGTCTATAGTAATGACAATATTAGTGTATTCCATTCTGGATTTCTTTGTAGTTTTGCTGAATGCCGTGTTTAATTCTGTATTAAGAATTGGATAGTTGGAGGTATTTTTGATGGCATGTTGTCCTTAATTTGTTCTCTGTTTACTTTGTGCATCTCCATTTCATACTCTTCTTTAAATAACTATTAAGATACATTTCACCTTCTGTTGACTCATCTTATGGTTTCTCGTAGCTTATTCGATAATTTTTGCAGCACTGTTAAAAGGTTATAAAGATCTTAGACTTTTTTAAAAAAAAATGGGCATGGAAATTAGAATTTCTATTATTGTTGATGGACTGTACAAGCTACAGTAATGTTTTATAACTCTTCTACTTCTATAAGATACTGGTAGTATTTGTGGTGCAGATTTAGGTTTTTATTGATATTAACATTTTCTTGGCAAACTCTGTGTATGGGTTTGTTTGTTTACATATATAATCTTTATGATAATTGTAAATTCTGGCAATCGTAAACCATTGACAATTATATCACTTTGCCACTAGTTCTTCCTGAGATTTTATAATATACTCATAACCCGGCATTGCCCAGGTATTTATTTATAGGGGGAAAATGTCCAGACCAAATGTAATTTGCAATGTTGGATTTTCCTCCTTATCAGAGAGAGCCACCTTGTAGAGTAATGTGAAGTCGTTACCATGGCAACTCCACTGTGCTGTACAGTAGAAGCCATTATTAAGGCACAACATGTTGTATCTTAACAGAACACACACACCGAGGGGGTGTTAGGGGTGTCTTACCCCAACAATGTTTTTTTTTCCAGAGTGTAAGTCATCTGTGTACAAAGTTTGATTGAAATTGCTCAAGGCATTCCAGAGTTATGCCACACACATGTTTTTGAGCACTAACTAGGTTTGTAACTATTCCATACAAGTAGTCCTCAACTTACAAAAGTTCATTTACTGACCATTTGAAGTTTCAGTATCACTGAAAAAAAGTGACTTATGATTGTTTTTCAAATTTATGGTCATTGCTGCATCCCATAATCACCTGATCAAAATTTACCCATTTGACAACTGACTCATTTATGCTGGTTGCAGTATCCTGGAGTCATGTGATCCCTTTTTGCGACCTTCTGACAAGCAAAGTTAATGGGGAAGCCAGATTTACTTAACAACCGTGACAGCTGCAGTGATTTAATTAACAACTGTGACAAGAAAGGTTGTAAAATGGGGCAAAACTCACTTAACACAATGTCTCACTTAGCAACAAAGAGATTGTGCTCACTTGTGGTCGTAAGTTGCGGACTACCTGTATTCTCAATATGGCATGTCCAACATAATTATTTTTAAAATCAACACTAACCTTGACTTTATCATAACACAGTCTGAGGGCTGGAGAGTGACACCAGACTGCTTAGCAAATTCAGAAAAGAATTTGCTTGTACTATTTGCAGTTTTACTACTTCAATTTTTCATCAGAGTTCTTCGTTATGGCATTGTTATACCAGAACTACTTCATACAGCTTTTCTGAATAATAGTAGCCACTTACTAGAGCTTTAAGCAGGGGTGGGCTGCTACAGGTTTGCCCGTGTTCGGGAGAACCTGTAGCTGGTTTGGAAAGCTTCCAAATCCCACCCCACCCCTCCCAGGAGTCTCTACACAGCCCATTTTGGATGTGAGGTAAGCGCAGGGCCCGTTCTGAGGCTCGGGGAGGGGGGAAAACAGGCCTCCTGGAAGTTCCAGAAGGCCAGAAATGGGCCCGTTTCTGGCTTCCAGATGGAGGCAGTTTTTGCCCTCCCAGGAAAGCTTCCGGGGCCTGGGGAAGACAAAAATGCTCCCCCACCATAGTGCAGGAGGCCAACTAGGCCTCACCCACCATGGTCACGCCCATCTAGCAACCGGGCAAAGAACTCATTGATGAAATTTTTGAAGCCCACCCCTGGCTGGAAGAGACAATTTGTGAATGAGAGAGAAGCCGCATCAAAAGATGCTGACTGCCCCAGTTTGCTGACAAGAAGTGACGAATAATGATTTTTGTTTCAGAGGCTCACTGAAGGAAACTATAGTTTGACCAAAAAGCTGTGTTTAAAAAAAATATGTACATCAAATTATATAATTTGCTTTTTCTTATGCATTGATTTCAATTCTTTCTTTCAGGAGGTTGCACCTTTGAAGATGGCCCGGGACCCTGTGATTATCATCAGGACCCCTATGATGATTTTGACTGGGTACATGTTAGTGCTCAAGAGCCTCATTATCTACCCCCTGAGATGCCTCTTGGTAAGTGTCCAGAGTGTTGGTAAAAACAAATATTTTGTGAGATGTGACTGGATGCATGATTTGTGCCCACAAATTTGAAAACTGTTCCCCAGGGAACAATATAATAGAACGAGTGAGGTGGGGTTAAGAATTACCTGCATTCTCAAATGAAAGAAGGAATAACGTATTTAACTGGATAGGTTTCTAGATCTAGCTTTATTATAGGTAAAGGTAAACGCTTCCCTAGCACATGTGCTAGTCATTCCTGATTCTAGGGGGCAGTGCTCATCTCCATTTCAAAGATGAAGAGTCAGCGCTGTCCGAAGACATCTCTGTGGTCATGTAGCTGGCATGACTAAATGCCGAAGGCCCGTGGAACGCTGTTACCTTGCCACCAAAGGTGGTTCCTATTTTTCTACTTGAATTTTTTTATGCGCTTCCAAACTGCTAGGTTGGCAGAAGCTGGGACACTCCGTTATGTGGCACTAGGGATTCAAACTGCTGAAGCGCTAACCTTCTGATCGACAATCTCAGTGTCTTAGCGACTGAGCTACCATGTCCCCTTTACTATTTATAGCTTTACTATAAATATATGCTTATTGTACTCCTGTTTAACAGAATTACAGTGAAAAAAAATCCTAGATCTTTATACACCAGCCCAGACCTTTTGACCTAGCAGCACACTGACTAAAACAATTACACTGCAAGTTGAGTTCAGATTTGTTCTTTATCTTATAAAAGTCACAGCCATACTCGGCAGCATCAGGATTCTACTTTTGCACTAATTTCCTTAGTTTCTAAGATTTATACTGAGGTCATTGCTTACATAACCAAAATGGGCACTACTAATGAGCAAGACCCAGATATGGATGGGAAAAGGGGAAAAGGAGTATTGGGTGTCCAGTGAAGTACTCTATAACCCAGAAATTTCCAGATAGCACTAGAGAGCCAGCATGGTGGATCGAGACCAAAATGGCTCAATCATAGAAATGAGGACCAAAAAGATTCACCCTCTGCCATAGAAATTTGCTTGGAGACATGATAGGCCCTGTCTCTCAAGCTCACCTACATCACCAAGGTGGCGCAGTGGTTAAATGCAGCACTGCAGGCTACTGCTAGATCAGCAGGTCAGCGGTTCAAATCTCACCGGCTCAGGGTTGACTCAGCCTTCCATCCTTCCGAGGTGGGTAAAATGAGGACCCAGATTGTTGGGGGCAATATGCTGACTCTCTGTAAACCGCTTAGAGAGGCCTGAAAGGCCTATGAAGCGGTATATAAGTCTACTGCTATTGCTATTGCTATTGCTATCATAGAGTTTTGGGGAAAAAAATACTATATATTTTTTCCTTTAGTTTCTGAAAGAAAATTAACATAGAAATCAAACAAAATGCTTGGTAGACAATTGACTTAATTCATTCACATTTGAATTTTGAAATAGAATACAGTAAAAATTAGCTGTTCACCTTCAAAGCAGTTAAAAATGAAATAATTAAAGCTGTTGCACTTTGAAGCTAACAACAAAAAATGTGACTGTGATTTATACTGCACAAACTCCACAACAATGAAAGAATATGAATGCTTATATCTGAGAGATCGATTAACTGCAATTCCTCCTAAACTAGGGATGTGCAAAAGATTTCTGCTGCAAAACAGCTATTTTAAGTATTGTATTTGTGAAACAAAAATTGTTTTGACAGTTTGGTTTTGAAATTGAAACAAAACACAGCTTTTTTCCCCAAGCATGAAACAAAGCTTAGTTGTTTCAAACGGCATTCTCTGGATTGTTCTAAGTTTTAACCGCTCAGGGCACTGATTGGACTGCTGTATGTATTATTATTTTTCAAATATTTTCCAGCCAAATCTAGTCCTGTTGCAGTTGATTTTGAGTTGGATGGGGAATATAGGAGCGGAGTGTTGGAGGAAAGAAGCAGTTATCTATATGCTTGGCAGCTTGCCTGGGAATTTCTTTCTCTCTCTCTTTTAAAGTGCTCAACTTCATACAAATGGATGGATGAGCTGTATCTCTGTTTTGCTAGGCTTTATTTTACAGGCAGAGCTAATATGAAGTTCTGCATGCATGATTGTACTTCTTGCTCAGCTGTTGTATTTTAGAAGTACCAAGTACAATGTTGATTTGGTTGATTTCCTAAATTTGTGAGGTTTCTGCACTGTTTGCTTGCTTTTGTGTCCCGTTGGGGGCTGAGCTTCAGTGTGAAGATTCTGTGAATTGGGGCAGCACTGCCAAACCTTGGCATATGTCTACATTCTGAATGTGTCATTCAGTCTGGTTCAAATGTACTACATTCACTTGCATTTAAGAATAATAGCTTGTTGCTCCATAAAGGGTAACTACAAAGAACAAATCCTGTCACTTTTCCTGACTTGCGTTCGGCATATAGGCTGCCAAGCACCCAAAACATCCTGATCTTGCTAAATGGTGTGGCACATCCGGGGGGGGGAGGGAATCACCCCTGGGTTGAGTTTCAGGATGTTGCCCCTGGGGATGTGGACAAGGCCATGAGGGCTGTGAGTGCCTCCACCTGTGTACTGGACCCGTGTCCCTCCTGGCTGGTTGCCAACAGCAGTGAGGTGACACGAGGCTGGATCCAGGCGGTTGTTACCGCCTCTCTTCGGGAGGGGCACTTCCCCGCCGCACTTAAAGCGGCGGTGGTGAGACCCCTCCTGAAGAAGCCATCTTTGGATCCAGCTGTTCTCAACAACTATCATCCAGTCTCCAACCTCCCCTTTGTGGGGAAGGTTGTCGAGAAGGTGGTGGCCTTCCAGCTTCAACGGTCCTTGGAGGAAGCCAGTTATCTTGACCCCTTCCAGTCGGGCTTCAGACCTGGTTACAGCACAGAAACCGCTTTGGTCGCATTGACCGATGATCTCTGGAGAACCAGAGATGGAGGCCATGCCTCCATCCTGGTTCTCCTTGACCTCTCGGCGGCTTTCAATACCATCGACCATGGTATCCTTCTGCGACGACTGCGAGAGGTGGGGGTGGGAGGCACTGTTTTGCAGTGGTTCTCCTCCTACCTCTCGTACAGGTCGCAGTCGGTGTTAGTTGGGGGGCAGAGATCGACCCCTAGGCCCCTAACATACGGGGTGCCGCAGGGTTCGGTCTTATCCCCCCTACTATTTAACATCTACATGAAACCGCTGGGCGAGATCATTCGGAGGCATGGGTTAAGATACCACCAATACGCGGACGATACTCAGTTGTATCTGTCCGCCCCGTGCCAACTCAATGAAGCGGTGGACGTGGTGAACCGGGGTCTTGAAGCCGTTAGGGACTGGATGAGGGCTAACAAGCTTGTACTCAACCCGGAGAAGACCGAGTGGCTGTTGTGTTTCCCTCCCAAAGATTCGACCAGTGTTCCATCGCTCAGGCTGGGGGGTCAAATTTTATACCCCTCAGAGAGGGTTCGCAACTTGGGAGTCCTCCTGGATCCACAGCTGACTTTCGACCACCATCTGACGGCTGTGACCAGGGGGGCATTTGCCCAGGTTCGCCTGGTACGCCAGTTGCGACCGTACCTGAACCGGGAGGCTCTCACAACAGTCACTCGGGCCCTTGTGACCTCTAGGCTGGAATACTGCAATGTGCTCTACATGGTGCTGCCCTTGAAGAGCATCCGGCGACTTCAGCTAGTCCAGAACGCGGCCGCACGAGTGATTGTGGGCGCACCTCGGTTCGCCCACATAACACCTATCCTCCGCGAGCTGCGCTGGCTACCTGTTGATCTCCGGGTGCACTTCAAGGTGCTACTCACCACCTTTAAAGCCCTCCATGGTAGTGGATCTGCGTACTTGAGAGACCGCCTCCTGCCAATTACCTCCCTGCGACCTATAAGATCACATAGATTGGGCCTCCTCCGAATACCATCCGCCAGTCAGTGCCGACTGGCAACTACACGGAGGAGGGCCTTTTCAATAGCAGCTCCGACCCTCTGGAACGATCTCCCCGTGGAGATTCGTACCCTCACCACCGTCCAGACCTTCCGCACAGCCCTCAAGACCTGGCTATCCCGTCAGGCCTGGGGATAAGATCACAATCTGTCCCCACCCGAATGAAGAATGAATGTTGAGTACTATTTTAACTCTTATGTATTGTTTTATGTTTATTGTTTATACCCCCCTCCCTATTTTATGTAAGCCGCCCTGAGTCCCCGCGGGGAAAAGGGCGGCCTATAAATATTAATAAATACTAAAAATAAAATACTAAATCAGCAAGGAATTTTAAAAAAAATGTAATGCAGAACGTTAAGATAACCTTATAGGGAATATGAGCTAATTGAAAGAGAGTTTTAAAGAGATTAGGTGCTCTCTTTGTTTTCTAATCTTTTGCCTGAGCAATTCAGAGAGTTTGCATAAATTGGAAAGCTTGTATCTATGCTTCCTGATAACAGATTTGAAACAGACTTTTTCAAAGAGTGAAAGCAAAGTTGTGTTCCCATTGATTCCTAAGGACAGCCACCCCCAACCTTTCTTGCACCAGGGACTGATTTCAGAAGAAAAATTGTCTTCCACGGACCAGGCAGTGGGGATGGTTTTGTGCACAACCTAGCCTAGGTCCCACTCATGCACAAATGAAGCTTTGCTCGCTTATCTGCCGCTTGTGCAACAGGTTTCTAATAGGGTGTACTGGTCCATAACCCATTGTTGGGAGGTCCCTTCCTAAATTGATATATTGATATACCTGGATAGATACAGCAATCTCCTAGGAAAGGGCATGCTTAATTTGGCAGTTGCAGACAGATGTTACTGTATATGTATGCATAGGCATCCTAGTCCAAATCTTCTGTTTATCTTTCGGTTGAGATTTTACAATGCCATTATAGTACTTTAATAGCTACCTTCAAAGTATTACGCTAGCATAGTAGGGAATATTCCCACAAAGTTTATTGATATAACAATGAAAATAAAGAAATAAACAGCCATATATTTGGATTATCGTACATATACAATATATGTGACTTCAAAAATGTTTTTATTTCTAAGGCAGTGGAGAAGGGTAAGAAAAAAAAAGATGGACCTTCTGATTGTTCTTTAGTTTGTGAATTCTACTAGGATTTTGATTTATGGAAATGTTTTCATTGTTAATTACTACTGTGGACAAGATAATGAATAACTGGAAAGGTGCAGCCTAGATGACCTTGTCTGTTCACCTTTGATAAACAGCACAATTGGTGCTTTCTCGATAGACTGTTATGCTGAACAAAATGAATGCTTCTGAAATTCAAGTTCATTTTTCAATTAATGGGATATTAAATAATTAATCATGCAAAAGGAGGAAATAAAGGTCAGGACTATTTTATTTATTCCTTCAAACAACTTGCAGCTGTGTAAGGGTGGAATAAGGGACCTTTGCACTATAAAATTAATCCTACCTGCTTGCAACACTGCCATCCATTTTCTTGTCTACAGTTCTCTAATTAATTATACTTAAAAGCAAGCACCCTTTCACTTTTATAACTAGCAATTAGGCTTTCACTTTTATGTGGTTCCAATTGATAAATGGTTGAATGCTACACTGCATCTTCCTCATTAAGTTCGACAACGTAGTAGGGATGTATTTAAACCAATCCTTGTCTCCTGGGTGATTGCATGATGCCCAGTGTTGTTCCAGAATGTGAGGTGGAAGTAAGTGTTTATGCTGAATCAGCTTCCTCTGGGCTAGTGAATCACTGTCAAGTTATTGGAAATATCAAGTTGGATCCATAGTGGTAGTCTGTTCCTGTTCAAATCCCCTGGGTAGATGTTATTTTTTGGAATGTTTCCACAATTGCATATTTGTCCCTTTTAACTGGTCAGTGTTCCACCTCTCCTTTTCTTTTTCTTAAAGACAATTGATTCCATGTTGCTGAAATCATACACAAACACAAGGGTAAATAATAAAAAAAAATCATGTTATCATTTCACCAGCAGTAAGGAGAGAAATGATAAATAATGATATATGAGCACATTTCTCATGCCACTTTTAAATATTCTGCTTGATGGGCAGGCGGTTCCTATCTCAACCATCAATGGCAGGTCCAGAGTCTTGACAGTCATAGGCAGTCATGCATACCAAACACCACAATTTCTCTTTCTTCTGTCTCCTTTTTTCTTCTGTTTTCCTGCTTTAAAATTTTGATCCTCCGTGGGGAGAAGCCATCCTTGTAGAAGTAGTAGTGCTTCACTGTAAAGGAAAGTGGGAAGGGAAAAGAAGGAGGGAACTATTGGTGAATCCAGTATTCTCAGGAACATTAGCTTCATGTCATGTTTACGGGCACACTGATGCCAGATTTTGTTATCCATTCTGTCAGATGTTGTTAAATTAATTATTGTTTTGTCAGTTTGGGTTGCCAGTATTTGTTTCCTGGCTTCTGTGCCAATATTATTGGATTGATTTGTGATCTGCTGTTGGAGCTTTGTTTTGTTTTATGATGTACCGTGCCTAGGTGATGGTGCATAATAAACACATTATTGTTGTTATTTCCTCACCTTACCTCTGATTCAATGTCTCAAGCTAGCCATTTCCCTCTCCCGTTCCTCTATCATGTTGATACAGAGTTTTGGCTTGCTTTCTTGAAAGTGGCCATACCTCTAGGCATTGGCTGGAAATTATCTCCTTGCCCTTTGTTCCAGACACTGTTAAGAAATTCAACCAAAAAGCCAGCTGCTGAATAAAGAATCCAGTTGCAGAATTGTTGACATGTATTATTTCCCCCTCACAATTTCAAGGAGATTGCAAATGCAATAAAAAAATAGTTCCACATTTGAAATCGATCTGGAACCATTACCTCTTATAGATCTGGGCTATGCAGTTTAAATCATAATGAAAAGATGTGATCATTTATGCTTACAGTAATATATTGCAATGTAAAATATTACTATTTGAAAATATAATATTCCCTATAATTGTAAACAAAATCATCTCTTGTAGTTGTGCCTTACTCCCAAGAAAACAGGTAGTCCATGACTTACAACAGTTTGTTTAGGGACCAATCAAAGTTACAATGGCATTGAAAGAAGTGACTTATGGCCATTTTTCATATTTATGATGTGAAGCGCATGGTCAGTCAACCAGTCATTAAACCGGTAGGATCCCACCCCTGCCTCCAGGGTGTTCAAATTAATTATTTCCACAGATAGATGTGGACATTCTTTTTCTTTAGATAACTGATATGCTCTAGGTTCAGATACAGATGTATCCTTAACTTACAACCATACATTTATCAGCCATTCAAAGTTAGGATGGCATTAGAGTCTAGGAGGTGCAGTGATTAGAGTGCAATACTGCAGGCTATTTCAGCTGACTGCTAGCTGCAGTTCGGCAGTTCAAAGCTCACCAGCTCAAGGTTGACTCAGCCTTCTATCCTTCCAGGGTCGGTAAAATGAGGACCCAGATTGTTGGGGGCAATATGCTGACTCTGTAAACCACTTAGAGAGAGCTGTAAAAGCACTGTGAAGCAGTATATAAGTCTAAATGCTATTGCTATTGCTGTAAATTGAGTACTACCTGCACACTAATACATCACCAGCCACAATGTGGCCTACCCTCTCTCTGAATTCTGTTTCTCAGTCAAAAACTAAACCAGTTGTGAACTCATTTTTTAAACTAGAAGTTTTGGTTTCTCTTCTGAGCATGTGGCAGGGAGAAAAATATGAATTCTGATTACAACTATACTTCTCTCTGAACCTATTTCCGAAGGAAACATTTGCACTTTCCAAACAATTCTGTGTGACTTTCCTTTCACATTTCCTACTCTTCACAGCTGCCTGTAGTGCAAACATAGTTGTCATAGCAGGAGAGCAGAGATCCTTGTGTAATTTAGTTACTGGCTAAACAAAGCTGAAGGGGAGAGATAAAAGGTCATTTCTTGCTGTGGAGATTTGGGAGCCAAGGAATCTGTATCAAGTGCTTAAAATTTGTTCTATATCTGTAAAGACGCAACATATGCCTAAAATGTTAAAACCATTAAAGACTTTCTCAATATTGGGACAATTTGTTTCATATTTGTTTGAAAAGTGGTTCAGCTTAAGCAGATATAAAATGATGAGTCCTTTCCCTCTAAAATCCTAATTTCATATTTGTTTTCTTTAGGTAAAATATTTGTTAAGAGCTTTATTCCTTAGATCTGTAAGCTAAAAAATAATAATTGTAATAACATAGTACAATAAAATGAACAATGAAACCAGATATTCTAATGCCACTGGCTATATATGCATAATCAATTTCTAAAGGACTTAGGAAATATTTAGTAAGATCTTCACTAGCCTTTGGAATATAGGTAGTTCTTGACTTGTAAAAGCACAATTGAGACCAAAATTTCTTTTGCTAAATGAGACAGTTGGTAAGTGAGTTTTGCCCAATTTTACCACCTTTCTTGCCATATTTGTTAAGTGATTCATTGCTGTTCTTAAGTTAGTATGTTAAGGTAATGATGATTTAATAGCTGACTAGCTGCTGTAAGGCTGTAAACCGAGATGATGCAATGAGAATGAGTCAGCAGGGTTATCACTTTAAGAGGCTGTCTATATAAGAGAGGCCTGTGATGGAGGTTCCGTGTAATAGTTATATATATGCATGCCTTGTAGATAACCACTATTTGAAAGCCAAAACCTCTCTGTACTTTATTTTGCTTCTGAGTTATCTCAAAATAGTAGGCACACTGTGCACACACTAACATAGTAACATGGTTGTGAAGTAAATCCGGCTTCCCTATTGACTTTACTAGTCAGAAGGTCATGAAAGGTGATCACATGAACCTTAGACAACCATCATAAATATGAACCAGTTGCCAAGCATTAGAATTTTGTGGCCATGGAATGCTGCAATGGTTATAAAACCATTGTAAAAAAATATGAGTTGTTGGAAGCAATATACTACTTTTATCCTGGTTGGAGACTTTCTCTAGCATCTTTTGTTGATTGCTCAATATAGAAGATTGAATGAAATGGATTAGGTTTTTGACTTAATTCAGGGAGCCTTCTCTTACCTTTTTAGATTGTAAATAGTGAATGTGGAAATGATTGGGAAACAAGATAATGAGATTAAATCCATTAGCAAATACAGTTTTTACTCTTCATCCTCCTGACGCAGCCGGCAGTCAAGCCATGCCACGCTGCAACCTGATTGGTCCAGCCGCGGTTGGCTGCCGGCGGGAGAATTGCGCTTCTCCCATTGGTTGGCTGCCTGACAGCTATCCGTATAAATAGCTGTCAGGCGGCGCTGTCCCGGCGATCCCCCATAAGGCTTCTGTGGCGGAGCCCCTGCACCGCCTCCTAGATTCCTCCGCCCCCTGGACCTGGACTAGTCGCGAGGCGCATGCGCTCATGGCTGTCAAACAACTACTGACAGCTGCTCCCGTACTAGCCCAGTACGATGAGCGTTTGCCCCTCCTCCTCACCTGCGATGCATCCCCCTATGGCGTGGGTGCTGTTTTGAGCCACTCCTTTCCAGACGGCTCGGAGGCAGCCATCGCCTTTTACTCGCGCACCTTGTCCAGGGCTGAACGTAGCTGGTGGCCGTAGCTGGAGGCAAAAGATTCCACCATTACCTTTATGGCCGCCCCTTCACACTCCTTACTGATCACAAGCCCCTCCTGGGCATCCTAGCAGGGGACCGTGCCACACCCCCATCCTCTCCCCGTGCTGGTCCAAGTTCCTTTCGGCTTATGCTTACCGGCTGCACTACTAGCCTGGCAAATACATTGACCACGCAGATGCCCTCAGCCAGTGCCCGTTGCCCCTCCCACTCTCCAACCCAGCCCCCTCTGTGGCCTACGGGGTCTTCCTCAAAGACGACCTGTAGCTGCCACTCTCCGCCTCGGACATCGCCACCTCCACTGCCACCGACCCCCTCCTCTCCCGCGTGTTAGACGCCGTTCGCCGGGGCTGGACGGCGGACTCTCAGACTTCAGAATTCCAGCCGTTCCTCCGCCGCCGCACCGAACTTTCCGTCCTCCAGGGATGCCTCCTCTGGGGATCTCGGGTAGTCGTACCGCCTGCCCTCTGCCAGCTGGTGCTCCGCCAGCTCCACGAGGGTCACCCAGGCATAGTCCGCATGAAGGCCCTCGGCCGCGGCTATGTCTGGTGGCCCTCTATGGACGCCGACATCACTGGCTGGGTGCAGCAGTGCCCTCCCTGCCAGGATGTACGCCCCGCCCTGCCCTCCGCCCCGCCCCAGGAATGGGACACCCTCTCCTCTCCCTGGAGTCGCCTCCACGCCGATTTCTTCAGCCCCATTGATGGCCGCTCCTTCCTGTTGGTTGTCGATGCCCTTTCCAAATGGGTGGAAGTTGTCCACCTCCGCTCCCTCACCTCTGCCGCAACTATCCATGCCATGGAGTGCCTGTTCGCCACCCACGGCCTCCCTGACACATTGGTGACTGACAACGATCCCCAATTCACATCAGCTGAATTCTGCCTCTACCTCGCCAGCTTAGAAATCTGCCATGCCCCAGTGGCTCCATACCACCCCACCAGCAATGGCATGGTGGAGCGCGTGGTTCACTCTGCCAAGGAGGGCCTGGCGCGCTTGAGCCACCAGCCATGGACAACCCGCCTGACCACCTACCTCCGGGCCCAGCACTCCACCCCCTGCGCTGCCACTGGAAAATCGCCGGCCAAGGTTCTCATGGGCCGCTGCCTCCGGACCACCCTGGACTGGCTGCACCCCCACTTATCTCTCTCAGCTTCCCTGACTTCCACCCCTAGGGCTTTCCGTGTGGGGGAGGAGGTCTACGCCCAAAATTATTCGGGTGAGCCAAAGTGGGTTCCGGCCGTGGTTCAGGAACTAACAGGACCCGGTTCCTACAGGGTCCAACTTGGTGACGGAAGAATTTGGCGGCACCATGTAGACCAATTGTGCCGCCGCGCATTGGTCCCACCTCCCAGACAGCAGGCCCGCACCGCTCTGACTCCTGCACCTGACCCTAGCCTCCAACCGCAACCGCAAGGACCTCGGCGTGCACCTCCAGACGACCACCCACCTCCACCCGTCGCAACCACTGCCTTGCCTACCAGTTTCAGTGCAAGGCTAGGGGCTAGGCCTCGGTCTCCGCTCCTCCTCCCAGACAGAGCTCCTCCTCCACTACTGTCTTCCTCAGCGACCACACCCAAACAGAGGCGGTCCCAGCGCTTGCGCAGTAGACCAGGATACTTGGACAACTACGCATGCGCCATCCGGGGGGAAGGGGTGTTGCGTCCTCCTGACGCAGCCAGCAGTCAAGCCCCGCCCCACCACAACCTGATTGGTCCAAGCGCGGTTGGCTGCCGGCGGGAGAATTGCGCCTCTCCCATTTGCTGGCCACCTGACAGCTATCCGTATGAATAGCTGTCAGGCGGCGCTGTCCCGGCGCACGAGTTCTGAACCCTTGTCTGTTGAAGCCTGTTGAATAAAACGTTTGTTAGTTACCTCACGCCTCGCCTCCTCGCTTCATATCTAAAAATGAACATATTTTTTATTTATAGACTTAACATTTTCTAGGTTCTAGGGCAAATATTTCATAAGTTCCTTAACACGACAATACCCATGTTGAACAAGACAGAGAAAGAATGAGGCAAAATGCACAATTTGCACAATAATATTTCTCCTGATGAGCTTCTCAGTTTATGTAGCAATGATAAACTTTTGCAAATGAGTTCAGGAAGAACAGCAGACTGCCTCTTCCAAATGACATCCTTTGCTGCCAAAT
Source organism: Thamnophis elegans (assembly GCF_009769535.1). Lineage (NCBI taxonomy): Eukaryota > Metazoa > Chordata > Lepidosauria > Squamata > Natricidae > Thamnophis > Thamnophis elegans. The sequence continues at coordinate 40,928,185 of NC_045544.1, read as the reverse complement.
AAGTCCTTTCAACAAGGAATGGATGGAATCCTTCAATGATTATTGAAGAGCTAACTCCATCATTCATTAGATATTTAATAATAGTCCTCAACTGGCAAGCCAAATTTATTCAAGTTTTCTTCATGGCCGATCCACACAGCATAGAATTGAGAATGGGTACACTCCATCATGATTCAACATGAGATTATTGAATTATTGGATAAGCTACTATGATGACAAAATGCATTCATTGCCTCCCTTCATTTTGCATAAGAACAATTTTGAGACATGCCAGAAGCTTCCATTATCATTGGTCCCAACTGACCAGCATTTGAAAAATGGATGAATATTTAATTTCCAACAAAATCACCAACATTATACCAAACAACAATGAAACTGAACCCACATCACACTTTATGTTAGAAGAACGATGAGTTGGTTTGCAAATAATTTCAGTTCCCTTCGTTCCTATGGCACCTTTGAATCTTCCTCTTGGAGATGATGGACCAACTACAAATGATGAACAAGAAACTAATAGTAATGTGCTACTGTACCTATTGAATGAGAATAATAACTTCTAAGAAGAAGATGTTTACTCCGCAATATGTGGGTGACATGCGGCTAGGTTTGAAGGTGAAAAGCTGAGTTACTCAATAGCAATCCACCCATGGTCATTCTGTTTCTCTGTTTAGATAAGCAAGTACCTCTGAAAGGATGACCCGATAGGGCATGGGTTGTCAACTTAATGGATGAAATTTTATCACCTCCAGAACATTATTAGTTTCAGATTTTTTCTCTTAGTTTTAAGTTAATGCTTATTTATATAAGATTCTTAAAATAAACCCCACTGTTATGCTTACTAGGTTTCAAGTCCTCTTGAATTTCCTGGCTCTGTTTCTTCATTTTGTCTTTCCAATGGCCATCTTGCTTAGAAGAAAGGAGATGGAATTCTTGCTCCCGGGTTTGTAAGATAAGGTTGAGAATGATGGTGCAACAATCAAATTTTTCTATCTTCTTGTCCTTTGCAAAACACTTTAAGTTGCTGGAGGGTATCTTTGTCCTGTCCTACAGTGGTAGTTCTGTTCCTTTTGTACTCAGTGCTGCCTTATCTCTTCAGTTTGGTGTTCTGTCTGAACATGACTGATTGAAAGTGTACATAATAGAAGCTTTAAAGCTCTGGTTTATATTTCAGTATTGGAAAATTCTGACCTTTGTGTTTCACACAGGTAGCAACTGTACATTTAAATTCAGCCCCTAAAGACAGCCAAGCTTTCAGAAGTTAGAGGCTCTGCTTTTAATCAAGGCATGTTGCTCTTTGAACACCTTCTGGTGGAAAATGCAACGGAGATCGAAGAAATAAGTCATGACCCCCTGTAATCAAGCAGGTTTCTTTCTCTCTTTAGATAGATTTGATTATATAATCAGCTGCTAAGTCACCTTTCCCACCCATCAGAGGCAGTAAATACATTAATGTAATGAAACATTAAAATGCTGATAGCTTTATCCTTGTTTTCTGCTTACAAAATAAAGATTTCATAATCTTGCTATTTTTTTTAATATCTGACTAGAAAGGTATTAGGGCAGTGTAGCTATTAAATGTGGCATAATGAAGACCGTTAAATATTAAATATCTCATCAACAATGGAACAAGTGGAAGAATTACCAATTATCACCACCTTGCTCATTTAACCATATCTCTCCTGACCTCAAAAATCTTGCTAAATGGCTGAAATTTGCAATTGCCATTCCTTTATTCCGATCACTGTGTTTTCTGCTGTTTGGGAAGATTTTAGAAATAATTTTCCCTTCTTACTAGGACTTAGAGAGAGTTACCAGCCTGAGGTCATCAGCTGGCTTTGTGCCTAAGGTGAGACTAGAACTCACTGTCCCCCGTTTTTTATCTTGGTACCTTAAACACTACACCAAACTGTTACTTGTACCCCCTCCCCCAATTCTCTCTCTCTCTCTCTCTCTCTCTCTCTCTCTCTCTCTCTCTCTCTCCACACACACACACACACACACACACACACACACACACACACACAGACAGAGGGAGAGGGAGAGAATTGGTAGGTGCTTATTTTGCTATGCTCAGAAAAGGCAATGGAGGATTAACTTTATTTTCCGGAGTGAGTGACAGGAGTCTCCAGTGGACGGTATTGACATGCCCATTTGGCTATGAGACTGTGATAAAGCTGAAGACACACCTCTGTGCTCCACCCTTCCTTCCCCACTTCATCTCAGTCCGGCTAAAGACGAGACATATTTTTAACTTCTTCTGCGATTTCTATCTCTACTAGAACCTCCTTGCCTCTGCAGCCACCATAGCTAGCTCTCTGCTGGCAGTAACGACAGATGTTTTTATAACATTGAGCCAGATTTTTCCCAAGCATTACAGTTACCAGCCGTGGACCCACCTGTGGTGGCTGTGGCATCACCTGCATCCCTGGTGGCCAAGGATGTCGCAGACAACCTTAAGGCAGATGACAGGAAGGTAGAGATGACCCTGAAGAAAACATTCCAGTCAGTGGCCTGGGCCATTAAGGCAGCAGCATCGGCTTCATTCTTCAATTGCACGGCGATCCTGTGGATGGAGAAGATCCAGGAACGCATTCCTCTGGAGGATGTGCGACTGCATCAGGATTTGAACAAGTTAGTGGCAGTGTGCAGTTTTCGGCTGATGCCACACTAAACGTGATGAAGTTTGCTTCCAGGGCTATGGTGTCATCTGTGATCTCCCGTCGCCTTCTCTGGCTCAGGGGGTGGCAGGCGTACAGCAAGTCCAAATGGCAGCTGGCATCGGCCGACTACACAGGGGGCTCCCTCTTCTGGGCAGCCCTGGAACCGCTCCTCGTGTAGGATAAAAACAAGAAAAAAGTCTTACCAACCTTGGTGAAGAAGGCGGAACAAAGGTCAACCCCGTTTTACTGCAAGCTCTCATACCGGCCCCCGGAACAGGAGGCTCAGCAGAGCAGGTACTCTTTTTCCAGGTCAGAGAAGACATCTGACAGCAACTTCAGTAGGGATAGATCCAGCTTCCAGCCTCAGAGTAAGCAGCCCTTTCGAGGGGGAGATGGGCACTCTACCGCCGGGGCAAATAGGTCGAACCCGACCCCACCCTTTGGTGGTCGCCTGGCTCTCTTCCCCAAGGCCTGGGCAAGAATTTCCTCTGACACCTGGGTAATCAGCACTGTCTCACATGGGTTTCAGCTAGAGTTCCTCTCCATCCCCCCCCAACCACTTTCACACATTTTCCCCGGCTTAAAATCTAGACAAAAGCAGGCGGATGCATCAGGCCATTAAGCATCTGCTTGACATTGCCGTGATAGAACCGGTCCCCTCAGACCAGGTGGGTCGGGGGTTCTACTCAAATCTGTTCCTTGTGCCAAAACCTTCGGGAGGTTGGAGAGCTATTCTCAATTTGAAGCTCTTGAACCAACATCTTGTGTATTGCAGGTTCAAGATGACCTCACTTAAATCCAATTTAGCAGGCATACGGGAGGGGGATTACATGGCTTCTATAGATCTCACGGAGGCTTATCTCCATATTCCCATCCTCCCACGCCACAGGCAGTACCTACGGTTCTCCTACCTGGGCCGCCACTTCCAATACAGGGCCCTTCCCTTTGGGTTATCCTCTGCACGTAGGTCATTCACCGAGGTACTGCCAGTGGTGGCAGTCTACCTAAGGGGCTTTCCCATTAGGCTACATTGCTACCTGGATGATGTCCTCGTCCAGGGGGCATCCCTGAGTCAGGCGGACCTCTGGCACGTCATGGACACCATTCAGGGGCTGGGGTTCTCTGTCAACTTCGAAAAGAGTTCCCTCACCCTGTCAACTAGAATTCTCCATTTAGGGGCGGTCATAGGCTCCCATGCAGAAAAAGTTTTTCTCTCCCCAGACCGCAGGGCCAGTTTGGTTAAGATGATTAAGCAGGTCCGTAGGGACTGTTATGTTCCCATAGCGTTTCTATCCAGCTTGTTGGGGAAACTCATATCCTGCATTGAGGTAGTATTGTGGGCACGGTTGCACACCAGGACTCTGCAGTGGCAACTCCTACCGTTCCAGAGAGCCAACACTAGCAGCTCACTGGCCAAGGTTGAGGCCACCCCTCAGGTACGGATTTCTCTCAAGTGGTGGCTGTCCCCAGCCTTGCTCAAGGGATGCGAGTTCAGGGACCAGGAGCGCCTTGTTCTCATCACGGATGCCAGCGTGTTCAGTTGGGGGCAATCCTGGGGTCCCAGTTGGCACACGGCTGGTGGTCCTGGCAGGAGCTCCGACACAACATCAACTGGCTGGAGCTCCAGGCGATCCATCTGGTGCTTCGATATTTACGGACTGCTGTCGAGGGTCATCACATCCTGGTACTCACTGACAATGTGGCGGCCAAGGCCCACATCAATCGGCAGGGCGGCACACATTCCAGGGCACTGCACACCAAAGCGATGTCGCTGGGCAGCTGGGCAGAGAGACATCTGCGGTCTATCTGGGTGGAGCACATCACGGGGATCGACAACCATCAGGCCGACTGGGTCAGTCGAGAGACGGTGGACAACGGAGAGTGGAGCCTGTCCCAGGAGCTGTTCCAAAGCATCTGCCAGAGGTTCAGATGGCCAGTAGTGGACCTCTTTGCCACTCCGGCCAACACCCAGCTTCCGCGGTTCTTCTTTCTGTTCCCAGCTCGGGGAATGGAAGGAGTTGATGCCCTTCACGCAAATGGCCAAGGGGACTTCTGTACCCTTTTCCTCCCCACCCTCTCCTTTCCGGGGTAGTTCAGAAGCTAGTCAGGGAGCAGGCAGAGCTGATCCTGGTGGCTCCTCACTGGCCGAGGAGACCCTGGTTCATGGACCTCAATATCCTATCAGTCCAGCCTCCATGGCAGATACCGGAGAGGGAAATAGAGCTGCACCAAGAGACGCTGATCCACCCGGAACCACACTGGCTGCAACTAGCTGTGTGGAGATTGAGCAGTAGTGCCTAAAGGGAGCTCAATTTTTTCTGCAAGTATTAGAACCATAGAGGCCTCTCACAAAAATGCCACTTCGTGGATATATGACTCTACATGCGTGGCTTTCGTTTCCTGGTGCCAGGCAAAACAGATTTTGCCCACCAGGGTCTTGGTACCGCAGGTCCTGGAATTCATCCAGGATGGCCTAGACAAGAGTCTTGCCCATGTGGAATCTTCCCACCATGCTACAGCTCTCATGGAGGAGCCCTTTGAGCCATTGAGAATGGTTAGCCTAAAACACCTAACCCTTAAGGTGGTATTCCTAGTTGCCATCATGTTGGCTAGAAGGGTGTCAGAGCTAGGAACACTTTCCTCTAGGGAGGACATGTCCATGTTCCACAACAACAGGGTCGTATTGAGGTTGGATCCAGCCTTTCTTCCTAAGGTGAATTCCATATTCTACCGTTCCTAGGAGCTTGTTCTCCCCGATTTCTGCCCTAATCCGGCTAGGGAACGGAAACAGCAGTGGCACCAGTTGGATGTCAGACGGGCCCTGCATATTTACCTGAAGCAGATGGCCTCCTTCTGGAGGTCAGAGGCACTCTTCCTATCTTTCCAACCATTGTTTCTGGGTAGGAGGGTAATGCCTTCCCACCATTAGCTGGTGGATCCGCTTAACCATATCCCTAGCATAAGAATACCAGCGGTTGCCGGTGCCGGCTGGCATCATGGCACACTCGATGAGGAGTACTGCCACCTCGGTGGCTTGGGCCTCCCAGGCCCCCATAGAGGAAATTTGCAGAGTGGCTACATGGGCATCCCCATTGCCGTTTATCCAACATTACAGGTTGGACACATTCGCATTGGCTAATGCAGCGTTTGGGCGCAGGGTGCTACAGCAGGTTATTGCAGAGCATGAGTTCCCCACCCATGGGATTTAGCTTTGGTAGGTCCCATCCACTGGAGCCTCCTGTCCCTCGCTCCGGAAAATGGCAGTTGGTCTTACCTGAACTGCTATTTTCGGGGCTTGGACAGGAGGCTCCAGTTCCCGCCCTAGGTAGTATGATAGCTGCGGTGGTGGGAGTTCTCCTTTGTGCCTTGTTTTCAGGTCTGAAGGGAGCTCAATTCGATGAAGTGGAGAAGGAAGGGTGGAGCACAGAGGCGGGTCTTCAGCTTCATCTCAGTCTCGTGGCCAAAGGGGCATGTCAATACCATTCACTGGAGCCTATCCACTGGAGCCTCCTGTCCGAGCCCAAAAATAGCAGTTCAGGTAAGACCAACTGCCATTCTCTACCTTGCCTTATCCATTTGCAGGTTGCTCTTTCTCTTCTACATATTCTTCTAGGCCTGGTTTTAGAATGGTTGTGCTTCTGCTCGACATATCTGGTGGGGGGGGGGGTCTGTTCTTCATGAGACTTTTTAATCTTTTTTTTAATCCCTTGTTTTTAAAATAATTTTATTATGATGTATTTTTCTATTAACTGTAGTTTTATTGTATATTGCCTGGTTTGGAATTGAACTGTGCCTACATTATATGATAATAATATTAATAATGCCAGAATTGACTCAACACCTCAGACATAATGACTGTTAATCATATAGATCAACATCCAGGATGGCCTAGACATCCATAGTGGACAGTTGCAATATCTGCAGAGAGCAGGGAAAAAAAGAGAGAACTGGAGGAAATCACAGAATATAAAGACTTGCAAATAGAAATAGAATGATTATTGCAGAAGAATGCAAAGGCAGTACTAATAGTGATAGACACCTTGTGTAGAGTCCAAAATATCTGGGGGGGACCACTTGAACACCATCAGCATTGACAAAATCAGCTTAACCTAATCATGCTTTTCCTAGATCTAAAATGTCTGGTATTTGGTTTTTTTCACCATTAAGAGTCTGAAATAACCTTTGATAGTGCATCAGAAGTGACACTAAGGTACCCTAGAAAAAAAGTGGACAGGAAAAATTTCTGCAATCTGCTGATCAGCAAGTACTGGAGAGAAATTAGGACTTGACCAGTGAATGTACACACATTCCGTATATACTATATGGATATACAGAGAGAGGTGCTATTGGTCACAAGGTGCTAATGATTTTTAGGTTAAGGTAGAAATAATGTACAAAATTTCTTCACGGATTCCAACTCAGTTGCAAACTATTTTATATGAAATCCTGTTCAGCCCCAGTTAGCTCTTCTTATTTAGATGTACCTTTTTTATTTGGATGTGAGGGAAATAAATAAAAAGAAATATAATTGTTTGCCCCAGTTTTCTCCCATTCATAATTTATTTGTATTTCACAGGTTGGGACATGAGTGCTCATACAAGCACCAGTGTGTTATTCTATTAATTTTAACTATTTAGCACTTGTGTGACAAATACACAATGGGAAGGGGATGGGGAAAAGGGAGAATAATAATAAAAATATTTAAGGTAGTCATCCACTTAAAACCACAATTGAGCCCAGAATTTATGTTGCTACGTGAGGAATTCATAAAATGAGTTTCGCCTCATTTTATGACTTTCCTTGCTACGTTTGTTAAGTGAATCATTGCAGTTGTTAAATTTGTCACACAGTTGTTAGGTGAATCTGGATTCCCCATTGACTTTGCTTTGAAATTCGGAAAAGGAGATCACATGCCCCCCCCCCCGACACTGCAACCGTTATAAATATGAACCAGTTGTCCAGCCATCCAAATGTAAACTATGTGACTGTGGGGATGCTGCAATAATCATAAATCTGAAAAATGGTCATAAGCCACTTTTTCGGTGATGTTGCAACTTTGAACGGTCACTAAGCAAACTGTTGTATGTCAAGGACTATCTGTAGTCTGTAAAGCACTTAATTAAAACAACCCACTTTCCAAAATGTGTGTTTCTGTGTTTAAGATGGTTCAGCTATGTAATTCTAAAATGGTAGGACTGAGTTAGGTGGACTAGTGAATTTAGCTCTGTGTAAGACAAGGGTGAAGGAGTCAAGAGCACGCTGGGAGCAAATGCACAGTGTAAGCATGTTCATTAGGTCTTTTTCATTATGATTATGCTATTTTAACATTAATAAAGCTGCTTATTTTTTTAAAGTCTGTCTTCTTTGAAATAATAATCGTAGGAAGAAGGGGGAGATAGAAGATGTAATTTATGGCCAGTCTTTATTAGATTTTTTGGGATCTAGTATGGTCTTGACACTATGATTGTAAAGTGCAGTGTGGTAATAGGTGGAACATTAGAAGTTTTTAAATGTTGTGGTGATCTCAGTAAAATACATGCAGATTGTGCTTTTTCCCCAAGCACTTTCTTACAGTTCTGTATTTAAGGGTTACATTTATTCTGAAATTCAGAAGAGGTGTAATTATCACATTTGGCATTCCCCCTTTCAGCTTGCAATGCTTTGAACAACAAAGGGTCAGAGGATGAGCTCCCCTAATGAACACTTAGAAAGAACAGGATCCTTGTTAATGTAAAGGCTATCTCTTGGATAAAAGTGCACAATGAAGGATGTATAAAATTACAAGAGTCAGAAATGATAGGCTGGGAAAAGGCCTTACAGTCACTCTCGGGAGAATGTAACATTACATTTTAGGGCACTAATGGGACTGAAGGTAAAGGTATAAAAGAAAACACAAAGTATAAGAACTTTAGTTCTAAGAGTTAAGAAAAGATATAAGAAGGGGGAAAAACAGGAACCAAGAATTCTGATGAAGTATGTATATCTTAAAATGATGTCTGGTATAACAAAATTAGCAGTGATTTTATGTTTCTAGCCCTAAATATTGAACTGATTTCATTGTCTGCAGTTTGCAAACCCATCATTTGCATATTATGTCAGAATACATAAAACACGGGCATTTCTAATGTTTGTTTAAATTTATTATGGATTTTTTATATCAATTTCTTGACGTAAAATACATTGAATCTGGTAGAGTCAGTCAAATCAAATCTGCTAAGAATCTAAGTAGAAGCAGGGAGTTGGGCTCCCTGGGCTGGCAAACCTCCATTATTGAAAAATCCATTACTTTCCAAGATGGTGTCTACTTCGCTTTTCCAAGATCATTTTTGACCTTCCAGACAGGGCTGGAACAATTCCTATCTACGTAACTGAAGAGTTGTTGCTGATGATCGCTGTTGACAACATCATGCTAGATTAGGGCAGAGCCACAGTTTTCTAGCATGTGTAACTTGTTTATTGGTATTAGTTATTTTTACAAATAATTCGAGGAGGTAAATGTATCCAACACACTTTCCTTATTTTCTACATGACAACAACCCTGTGCAGTGAGTTGGGCTGAGAGAAAGTGGCTGGCTCAAAGTCAGCTGGCTTTAATGTGTAGGGCAGGACTGAACTATTAGGACTTTTTGGGTGGGTGTTGGATTAAACTAAAAAAAATTGAATATATTAAACCACTTTTAACAAAAAACTTGAGAAAGTGCATTTGTCATAGTGTCTTGATTATAAATTTGAGGTTGGTATAAACATGGATGGCTTATTCATTAGTATGTATAGTAATTTTTAAGAGTCACAATTGGTGCCAAGTGACGAGAGGTGGGTTGCTCCCAGTTTGGACCGGTTTGGTCGCACTGGTAGTGGAATTCAGGCCTGGGTCACAGAACCGGCAATGGCCCAGCCCTGCCACGCCCCCAAACTGATTCCCTCACTGCTGTTGGGCCACCACCACTTAGGTTTTTAGTGACTCTGCATATGTAGTTCACTGTAAATTGTTCTGCACATGTGCAAAGAACAATTTACATTGAACAGCGCACATGCATGCAGCACCGTCTGGTGCACGCGTGAGGGAAGCACGTGTGTGTTGCATGTGGGTTGCAAACTGGTAGTAAAACCAGCAGGGACCCGCCCCTGCTGTGACCTAAAAGAATGAACTATATCTAGTTCATATCTATATCTACTCATTGTATTCATTCTGTCTCTGTGTGGGACATGCTGGTTGGGGATGACTAAAATTGTAGTCATAAGACATCTGAGAGGAGTGGAGCAGATTGAAGAAGAGTCCTTTGGAGTCTTTCTTGTTCTGTTTTTCTTTCCATTGTATTGCACTGTAGTATAAAAACAGCCCTGGTTAAGTTTGAACCTTATTAGCATTAATGTGTAAAATCACTTTTGCCCATTACCTTCAGCACTGGGGACCATGGTTGTGATCCTAAAAAAAAGAGCAGTCCGCTTTCTGTTTTTGAAGCTCCACTGTCAGATTTGGAATGAAATTCTCAAATCATGCCTGAAGGCAGTTTTAAGGCTTGATATCTATGCTGATGATATGAATTCATATAACAGTTCCAATTTTATGTGCAAAAATAAAAATGAAGCCCACAAAATCTTTCAACTTTCATATACTAATCAAAGCTATTACAAAATTACGTTTTTACCACATTAGTTAATAATAAGGAAAATGGGTCATTAAACATTTAAACTAGCAAATGCAGTCCAGCTGTTCAAACAATCTTTCAGCTGAAAGCCTCAATAATTTGAATAATTTTAATACAGGGAAGGAGAAAAAAAAGTTCAGATTATTGGATATTTTTATTTATTATTTTATTTTATTTATTATTTATGTGGCCAACCATTCACTCTCAGTGATTCTTGGTGGCTTATAAAAAATAAAAACTCAATATACAAAAAGTATAAACAATAACTCCCCCATTTCTATAATTGATAAAGAATATGTCCTGCTAATCCTGTTTCTTTTTTCTTCTAATAAAAAGTGTCATATACATTTCTACAATCCTTCTGTTCACTACTGAAGTGTTGGCATTTAATTCAAAAGAATCTGCCTGATCATCTACAAAAAATAGTTTTTTCCAGATCAGAATAATTTTTTGAAATAACATTTGTTAAAAGAGAAATCATCAACATACAAGATTTGAATGACCTTTTTTGTTTTTTGTTTTTTTATTGTTGTGTGTATGTGTTGTTTATGTAATAAAAATAAAAAATTAAAAAATTAAAAAAATTAAAAAAAAAACATTTGAATGAACTATATTGAATTTTGAGCATGACATCTCCAATGATAAAGTGAAGTCATCAATTTATAGTATAAAAGATTCCTTGGTGTCTTCTTTTATTTACAAATATTTTTGTAAGTAGGCAATTTTCAATGGGAACATACTCTAGCCAAAATTTGACTTCACGTACTGGTATTCCAATTATTTTCCATGTCTTTCTAAGCCATTGAATATTAAATTTAGTAGTAAATTTTAATTTGTAAGTATTATTTTGGAATTAGGCTTAGAAGAATTCTTCTAGACCTGATATACACTCCAGTAACAATTGAAGAATAACAGTTCTATAAAATGAGGGACTATGTTATGCTTGCGAACAGGTCTGGAAGAAAAGTAAGATAATAAGAAATCTTCTGGGAAGGCAACTAACAGGAGGTAGCCGAAAGCAAATATATATCCTTACCTTTTGGTATAAGAATGTTCTTTCACTTGCTATTTGGTAGTCATTTTGAAAATGAACAAGCTCTTTTCTCTGTCAGCGATGTATGTGAATTACTACAACATGATCTTCAAATTCCAAACATAATTTCTGTTTCTCCAATATTAAGGAATCTTCCCTCAAAGAAATCCAGTAGTCCACCCTGCCTTTAACCACTAGTTGCTTCTGCATTTAAGAAGTTAAATCATTTCATTTTGTTTACGGTAGCATGCCTGATACCAAGTGCCTAGTTGGGAGAGGAAAAATCATTCTGAGACCACCTATCAAAATAAATTCCTTGAGCTGATTAAGCATCTACCCTCTTTCCATTTTAGAACATCCTTAATATAACTTATTATCAAGTTTTTGTTTAGTCATTAGCAAAGTTAAAAAACACAAGTGTCACATATTGCAGATAATTAGATTGCTACTGTTTTACTAAACTTAAATGTAGTTGAAAATAATAAAGTTAAAAAAAGAGTTCAGAGGAACCTAAGTCAGTTTCTTGAATCTGGGAATCAGCAATGCTTGAGAGATTTTAGAAGAACAAATGGAGGGTCATGTTCCAAGTAAGGAGAAAAATCTAATCTTCCATTAATCTACCATTAAATATTTTAATTATCATTGGGTTTCTGTATGTTGCGTTTTCCCTAAAGACTGGCTCCTGGCTTATTTTTGTGGGACCATTTGTTTTGACTGAAATTTTGAGAATACTGATTTGAATTTGGAACCTCTGCTCAGCACCAAACTTTAGGGAAGGGAAATCTTAAACACACACACACACACACACACACACACACACAGACAGAGAGACAGAGAGAGAGAGACAGAGAGAGACCCAAGCTCTTTGAGTGACCTGTGCCCTGACCTCCTCTCTTTGTGATAATAAAAAGAGAAACTGCCTATCACATCAGATAAAACTGCAGCTAGAATACAGCTGCTAGATAACCAATTTGGTTCAAATGAAGCCATAGGTTTGGAAGAGAAGAATTTGTACTCTTTCTGTTAATAGATCCCAAGTGGGACTTGAAGCAAATTTCTGTTCTATGCCTGTCATTGCACTTGCCATCACTCAGTCAATATTCTGAAGCCCTCTTTTTCATTCTTTAAGGTCCTGGAGTTCTTATCTCCCTTAACTTTCTTGTACTGCATTTCTGCAAACCATAAGTTTTCCGGAACCATTTTTCTTCAATAGATGGTCCAATTTTCTCTTCCAAAATGAGTCAAAACAATTTTGCTCTGGGTACCTATGGAAGATGTTTCTAGTAAGATGGAATGGTATTTTAATCTAATTTAGAATTCAAGAAATGCTAATATGTCCAGTTAGCTAACAAAGTCAAACTTCTAATAAGACCATCTCAGTGCCAATTGCTTAGTTGTTTTTATGGCAGAGGCAAATAAGCTTCTAATGAAGAATATTCATGTAATTTTTCTTGTTCAAATAACCTTTGAGTTCTTGACCTTCATGTAATTATAACTTGTTTATAGACATATTTGAAGATGATAATAGAACTGTGAAACAGCAATACTTAAAAGCTTCTGAAGATAACCATCTTCTAGTTTTTTACTAAGTAAACAGTCTAATAGGCATGACAGTCTGGCCTAAAGGCCTTGAAATCTAATTTGAGACAACGTGCTGAGTAAATAAGCCAATGATAGAAGTGTTGAGACAGAGAACATAATGACATCAAATTGAACTTCAAAAACTAAACACCATCAAAGAGAGAAAAAATGGAGAAATCATAAAATCATTATGTATTTTTAAATGCAATATTCTACAGAATCTGATGCTTTTCTGACACAAATATTGATTTTCAGAGCTCTATCCAGTTTGATTTTTCACTGTGTAATTTATATTTCCTTATGATGTCTTTCTGCTAGGGCAGCGTTTACTGATGTTCTATAATAGTAATTGTATTACAACAGTATAATTTCAGCTACATCACTTCATGGGACTTTTTTTTTTATTAAATTGGTAGTATTTAAGGCACAAATTTTCTAAGTACAAAATAACTTATTGTGTCTGTTAGGGACTTCACCCATTGCTGGATAGATTCTTCTTCATGAAGACCAGTCTGTTGGATTACCTAGAACTTGGCATTATGTAGGTATTATGGAAGCATTGTAGTTGCATAATCAAGAATATAATATATCTTACTATGGTTGTAGATGTGTGCAACAATGTTTAGCTAGAAACCATACTGAAGAAAATAGATTAGTTTCCACCCATTGGTTCTTGTCCTACCCTCAGGTGCTTTGGAGAATAGCTTGACTCCCTCTTCTTTGTGATAGCCATTGAGATATTGTAACACTGCTATCACCCCTAGTGCTTCTTTTCATTAAACTAGACATATCCAATTCCAGAAACTGTTCTTTATATGTTTTAGTCTCCAGTCCCCTAATCATCATTGTTGCTCTTCTCTGTACACTTTCTAGAGTCTCAACATCTTTTTTATATTGTTTGTTTGAATTTAGCCTTGAAGAAATTACCCAACAAATGAAGTAGCCCCCATAATACAGCTTTACAGTTTCACCTCATCCAGTAAACCAAATGTTCAGAAGCTACTTTCCTCAAAGTGAAGCCACTGGTGAAGGAGAATAATCCATGAATCAATGGCACATGAGTACACCAGCTTCCTACACTTTTAGAAACTGAAATATGCAGCTTCATTGCTCATTACAACGTGTCCATTTTCACTTGCATAGCTATGTGCTGGCCCGTTTTTGGTGCTTTTATTTTCAATTTTATTTAAACTTGTAAATGGAAAGAATACTTGCAAGGAAGAAAATGCTCTGAGCTTCGTAAAACGGTAAAGTGAAATTGTCTTATTCATATATTTTGGTAATAGGATAAAGTCTCAATGCTTAATAACTGATCAGGGAAGACACTCTATTTAATATAAAGAAAATTTCTTTTGATGAAATCAAAGACTTGGGAAATATTTTAGCATGGTCAAATGATATATAGTTAACATACTGTTCTAACTTAAGAAGTTTTTCTGCAGCATTTGGGTTCCCCCTGTGCCTTCAGAATAACAGAGTTGGAAGGGACCTTGGAGGTCTTCTAGTCCAACTCCCTGCCTAGGCTGGAAATCCTACACCACTTCAGACAAATGGTTATCCAATCTCTTCTTAAAAATTTCCAATGTTGGAGCATTCACAACTTCTGGAGACAAATTCCACTTATTAATTGTTCTAACTGTCAGGAAATTTCTCCTTAGTTCTAAGTTGCTTCTCTCCTTGGTTAGTTTCAACCCATTGCTTCTTGTCCTACCCTCAGGTGCTTGAAGAATAGCTTTACTCCCTCTTCTTTGTGGCAACCCCTAAAATAATAGAAGACTGGCAACATGTTATCCTAGTCCTTCTTTTCATTAAACTAGACATACTCAATTTCTGCAACCATTCTTCATATGTTTTAGCCTCCAGTTCCCTACTCAATTTTTATTGTTCTTTTCTGCACTCTTTCTAGAGTCTCAACATCTTTTTTATGCTGCTTAAAATGTAGTATTTTAAGTGTGTCTTTACTAAGGCATTATAAAGTGGTATTAACACTTCACGTGATCTTGATTCTATCCCTTTGTTTATGCAGCCTAGAACTGTGTTGGCTTTTTTGGCAGCTCCTGCATATTGCTGGCTTATATTTAAATGATTGTCCACTAGGACTCCAAGATTCATTTCACAGTTACTACTATTCCAAGATAGACAGACAGACATGCAGTAATTGATAAAGTAACTTGTGAATTAATGGCAAGATGTACTAAGTATAACCATCTAACAAAACTCAATGTATAAAAAGGAAAGTAAGAACTGTATATGATAATTCATTTGTTCCAAAAAATATGAAAGAATGAGGGTTTTTTTTTTTTTTTGCTTCAAATCATTTCTAATTGAAGATTTCTGGCTACCTTGCACACCGCGTCATTAATTTTTGGTAAATCTTAAGAGCCATGGATATGGAAAAGCAAACTTTGACCAAAGATCTGAAACTGATAACCAAACGCTAATGCCTTCAGTATTGGGTGGTGGAAGAGAGTTTTATGTTCCTGAAATAAAGCAAGTATATCTTAATGATTTGCAAAACCTAATTGAATTTGCATGCTTTTTTACTCTTCAGAATGAACTAGACTGCTATAATGGAAAGAAAAATTGTATCCAATGATATTTGGTCTTTGACCTTCATGTTAATTAAAGAGCAGCTATTTCCAGCTTTATTTCAATATTGTAGATCTGTTGTTGTAACAAATTAAAGAATCTTTTTAAAACAATATATTTTGGATCCATTCTATCTTGGATGGATATTTAGTATTAGATAATTAATTAATTCTCTCTCTCTCTCTCTCTCTCTCTCTCACACACACACACACACACACACACACACACATTTTCTGCTTCCTTAATTATTGTGTATTAGTAAAAGCTACTTACTGATCTGGAGACATCCTTAGCTCATTCTTTGTTAGAATAGTGAAAACAGTATTGTGGCACAAAATTTCTCCCCTTTAAGCAGACTTGAAATGTCACATGTGTAGGGAGGTGGGAATCAGGACTTGCATCATATTTATATCTTTTTGATTGAACTTTGGGCCACTCCTTTTCTCTCAGTTCAACCCATCTCACAAGGTTGTTATTACATAGAAAATACAAGTAGTCCTTGATTTACATCAGCTCATTTAGTAACTGTTCAAAGTTACAACACACTCAAAAATGACTTACTACTGTTTTTCACACACACGACTGTTGTAACATCTCCATGATCATAGGATCAAAATATGGGTGGTTGGCAAGTGATTCATATTTATGACAGTTGTAG
Organism: Thamnophis elegans; assembly: GCF_009769535.1. Lineage (NCBI taxonomy): Eukaryota > Metazoa > Chordata > Lepidosauria > Squamata > Natricidae > Thamnophis > Thamnophis elegans. The sequence continues at coordinate 40,912,015 of NC_045544.1, read as the reverse complement.
TGTCCCGAGGTCATGTGTTCTCCTTTTGTGACCTTCTGAGAAGTAACGTCAATGGGGAAGCCAGATTCTCTTAACAACTGAGATTGAGATGTGTTTTATTTATATGCCGCCCTATTCCCAGCGGGACTCAGGGCAGCGAACAACTCAAGGGGGAAAGGGAACACAAAAGTACAATACAAGCATTTAAAATAGCCAACAGCCACACAGGTCGAGAGGGGAAGGGAACTCATCAACCCCAGGCCTGCCGACACAGCCAGGTTTTAACGGCTTTTCGGAAGGCCTGGAGAGAGGTGAGGGTCCGAATCTCTGCGGGGAGTTCGTTCCAAAGAGACGAACTGCAGTGATTCACTTAACAATTCTGGCAAGAAAGGTATTAAAATGGGGCAAAATTGACTTAACAACTATCTTGCTTAGCAACAGAAATTTTGGGCTTAATTGTGGTTGTAAGTTGAGGACTACTTGTAGGAGGAGAAAGGGGTTATATAGGATATGTTTGCTGCTTTGAGTTATTTATAAAAAATTATGATAGGATAAAAATAAATAACTAAATGAATAGAATAAGAATAGAGTGGAGTGGTGTGGAGTGGAGGAGAGGAGAGGATAGGACAGGATTCTTTATTGGCCAAGTATGATTAGATACACAAAGTTTCTGATGCATAAGCTCTCAGTGTACATACAACAATAGTGATAGGTCATTATCATAGTCATAAAAGAAGCTGCCATTAAAGATTTTTCTTCTCCCCCATATTTTTAAAATGGAATTTCCAACCTAGTCTGTGTTTTCTTGACCCAGTTTGCTATATAATGCCATCATGCCTTATTCATTTCAGTAGAACAAGCTGAGAGATGAGATTGAGAAGAACTAGATAAGAACTTCTTCATGTAATTCTCCCTTATTCATATAATGCTATATTGCTTTTTTTTTTTTAAAAAAAAAGTATAAGCATTTCTAGATTTTGGACTACTTATTTATCCCGGGAAGATCTAAAGGCTCTCTACTGCATAAATGTACACTCAAGACAGGGAGGGTATGAGGATGGGCATCCTCAGTGATCAAGCATTATTATTCTGTCCCCCTTTTCTACTATTGAATTTTTATTTGAATGCCCGAAGAGATTTTCCATGTGATTTTTATTTAATTCCATTAATTTCCTGATTCCTTGGTGCTTAGTTTGTAGTCTTTAAGTGCAACAACATTTGCTTCCCTTTTCATGGGAATATTCCTTTCTGAAAGAGGTCGTGTTTATAAGAATTATGATGTTAAAAGAATACAAGGTCATTCTTGTTAAGGGTGCTGGGATAACAAGGTCATCCTGTAGTTTTAATATAACCAAATACTAATGTATTTTTCTCAAGGCATCACATTTAATCAGTAATATATTGTAAAACTTGTTTAACTGAACCTTATTAATTAATCTTAAGGGGCAAACATAGCATTCCCATGAGGAAGAAGTATGCTGATATTAATTTAAGGAAAAGTTCAGAAAAATAGTTCAGAATGAAAAATTGCTAAACATTTCTCATGTATATTTGCTCCACTTATAAAAAAAATAATGGCTGAAATTTTAATCTTCTTCAAATTAGATTTCATGCCAGACATTTGTAGCATGCTTAATTGATCTCTGAAATATAAATCAAGACATTAGTTGCCCAATTTAATTATTGTGGAAAACTACACTGAAGGTTAAATGGGGCAGAGTGAGAAAATATATGTAACATGAAATACACATTTTTAACTTAGCTCTTGCATGATGGTGCTGTAATAGCACTTTATCATGTTCAAGCCTGTAGGTTTTGATTCCAACCATTATAATACAACAGAATAGGGTCAGTTACTTTAAAAAATTACCAAATAAGGATTATCTCAGAGTTCCCAGGGCAAAGAACCAGAAGAGATCAATGTACAGTATATTCCAATATCAAAAAGAACAGCCCTAAAGAATTCTCAAACTACCAGACAATTAATCTCACATATTCAAGATTTTGCAGTCCAGATTATCACAGTATATGGAATGTGTACTGGGTATAGACAAGCTAGTTTCTGAAGAAGTTCAGGACTGTTAGATCACACTGTTAACATGCAGCGGTTAGTGGGGGTTTTAAAAAGTATGTCTCTTTTATCAATTATACAATGGATTTGTGTAAGCTAGAACAGATTTGAAAAAAAACATGTGTTTTTTTTTAAATTTAAATTTTTATGTTTGTTTGTCCTTGTTCAAAAACAAATATTTTTTTTTAAAAAAAACATGGCTCAACTAACCCACACAAACTGTTGAATAGTTTATACAATGACTTGATTGTTAGTTAGAATGGAATATACAACAGCTAAATGGTTTAAAATTGGAAACAAGTGTACCATCTCCTATATGTAGCATATATGCTGAACATCATGGCAAATACTGGACTAGAAGAAAGAAATAGAAACTGGATTGAACATTATTAGGAGATACACCAGCAATCTCATATTGGAAGATGATAATGTGGCAGTGGCTGAAAGTAAGGAAGTCTTAAAGAATCTCTTCCTGAAGGTGAAAGAACAGACTGCAAATGAAAGAAGAGACTGCAAACTGAATATTAAACGCAAACACACAAGCAAACAAAGAATATGTCAATAGGCAATGCCAGCCCAATGCGGATAGATAAAGAAGACTTGAAATAATATCTTCAGTAAGAGTTGAAAATAACCATAGCCTTAAATATTCATAAAGGTGGTGATTGCAACTGTGAGGTAGAGATATCTGCTTCCTGACAAAAAGAAGGCACATATAGACAAAATATTAAAGATCAGAAACAACAAAGCTACATAGCTATTGTTTCCCTATTTGTAATGGGTTTGTGAAAGCTGGACTGTTAGAAAGACTGAATGAAGAAAGAATGTCTTTGAATGGTCAGATTGGGGAACGTTGTCAAAATTATCTTAGAACAAATAATTCAGTAGACAGTAACATGAAACCAGACTGCTCCCTTGAAATGACTCACAATGAAACCACAGTTTAAATATTTTGGGTGTATAATGTGAAAGCAAGAATGATTGGAAGAAACCTTTATACTTGGAAAGATCAAAGACCATAAAAAAGAAATGAAAGGAAGACAATTTGGTTGGAGACTATTACTGACAGCACAAAAATGAACTTATGAAGCCTCTAAGAAAAGGTTGCTGACAGACAACCCTAGTGAAATAATATCCATCAAATCATAAAGACTTAAAAACTGAAAGACTGAACAACAACAGTTTTCTTCACTGGATTTTTTTTTAAGAATCTTTGGATCAAAATGTGAAGAAATTGGTATGCTGCAAAGCAAAATACCACTTTTTACCATCATCCTTATTTATAAGATTGCTTCAGAGCCCTCAAAAGCATTCTGAAAAGCCTGGGTGACTGCAGCATAATATTTTATTTGGAAATATGCCCACCAGCCTGGGAGGTGAAAAAAGACAAACCATGAATGTAGGTTGTATGATACAGAGCATCCTGAGGGACTTAGGCAGAGTTGTGGGAACAATTTCACTAATACGCTTTACTTGAAAAGTAAATGTTTTGTGATTGCTGTGTTTACCATGTCTTGTGCAACTAAGCATGTCTCCCATATCATGCTCACAACATTTCAAGTGTCAGTGTAGGATAGAAAGGTACCACCTGTCTCAGGTGTATTATAAGTCCATATCAGGCTGGGAATTAGTATTGTGACATGCAGTTCATTAGATAAGGCTAAAAACAGCTTTTCTCTCAAAATATTTTCTCTCCTTTATGGTGTTTTTTAAAATATGTGCCCACAGTGAATACATCTTTTCTTACCCATGCATTAAATCCTCTTTTTTAATAGATTAGTTCTGTTTGCACATGAAATGGACTTTTGTTAGTATCTTGTGCAGTAACTCCCTGACAGCATTGCAGATTTTCATTATACATATCTCTGGGTATTTGAAGTTAAAAACAGAATAGAAACATAGTAAATTAAAAAATGCCTCAAATTTTAAACAAACAGCAGAAATAACATAAAGTAACAGTATCTGAGTTGCTAAATGAAGTGCTCTTGTAGAATGAAGGAGAGAAAATGTATACGCTCTTGCTTACATACAAAAGCAAGGTTTTCTTGCATTTCTTGCATTGGTTAAGTGACATCTAATGGCTTCCAAGGTATGATTAGAGTTCAGTGACTGGTGCACTTGATGTTGCTTAGATGTCTCACAAAAGCAACCATCAAATATAGATACTCAGCTGGAAGCAAATAAGTTTGTCCTCACCCTTGTTCCTTGAAAGACATACCCTTTTCTTCTGACTGCTTATCACTGTGGAATAGCAAACATCCACTAGAAACAACGGTTTAAAAAAATTCAAGGTCCTGTTTTATTTAACTCTCAATTTGCTGACCTCTTTTGGCAAAGATAAGCTTGAATATTGGCACAGAAATTAATTATGGTGATATTATGGTGTTTATGGAAAGAATGGTGTTCTTTCCATGAAAGTTCTATGTTTTATATGATTTATAGTATTACCTGAGAAGTTACTTGTTTCTATCCCTGTGAATGGCTGCACCTGTCAACATGATGGAACATAAATTCAACTAATTAATTTGTGCAATAACACTACATCAGAGGAAAAATCAATATACTTATGAGAAGAGGAGCTTGTAAATGGTTTTTCCAACTACACATTTTAGCATAATATTCTAGTGTCAAGATGGCAAACCTATGGCACGCGTGCCATAGGTGGCACATGGAGCCATTTGTCAGGGCACGCGAGGCACTGCCTTGTCAGCTGGCCAGCATGTATGCGCACACTGGCCAGCTGAGTTCACTCTTTTTTAAAGCCATTTTTCGCCCTCCCCAGGCTCCAGAGGCTTTATAGGAGCGTGGGAGGGCAAAAACAGCTTCCCCGTTCCCCGGAGACCCTCTGGAGACTTCATGAGCTTCCCTGAAGCCGCCGGAGTGCAAAAAACTGGCCCTATGGGCAACCTGGAAGTTCGGGAGTGGACTTCCGGTTTGCTCGGAGGGTCATTTTGAGTGCTCCAAAGGTTTCGGGGAAGACTCCTGAAGGTCCCTGAAGCCTCCAGAGAGCCTTCAGGGGGGCGGGGCAACTGTTTTCGCCCTCCCCAGGCTCCTATATAGCCTATGGAGCCTGGGGAGGGAGAAAAAAGCATGCAAAAAATGGGGGGAGCATCTGTAGTGTGTGCATGCATACTGGGTAGTCGCGCATTGCATTATGGGTGCAGCATGCCTGTACATGACCCCCCCTGCACTCCCCTCACTTATGACATGTGAGCCAAAAAAGGTTCGCCATCACTGTTCTAGTGCTTTGAGCTGTTAAGGAAGAATTAAAAAATTAATTTGCATTACAATCTCTTCGATGGAAACCGTTTATTTTTGAATTTTGTTAAATGCAATTGACAGGAATAAGATTTAGGTTGTTAGGCTAATGCTAATTTGAAGGAATAAACTCTTCTTTCTTGCTTTATTTGTGAGTGATTTGGAATATCTGTCTGAATACTGTCCAGGCTCTTTTATGCAGATGGTTGTAACTTGCTTCACATATACAAGCCCTGTTTTCTGGCTTTCATACACCAATTTAATAGTTATTGCTTTCTATTAAGAGTAGAACATCTGAGTCATATACCAGATCAACTTCTCTCAATGTGCATCATTGGTGCTTTGGCACAAAATTTATCTTAACTCTATTTTGACACTCGCTACACAATCTCCTTCTAATGGTGACTAATGGGACTATAAAGATCTCATGCTACCTCTACCTCACGAGATTTGGTTTCCTGCTGTTAAGTACAGAGTTTCTCATTATGATGGCAGCCTCTGCTGGGAGGAAGAGTACTGTTCATTTAATCAGGGTACTAAAATCAATTCTTCCCATCTGAATGTGAGCAAGAAAGATCTTGTAATATTCTTTGTGTTTTCAAATCTTCAATTGGCATCGATTTCTTATTGTAAAGCTGTATTTTAAGTAGGGTCAGAATCTCCTGGATTGACCTGAATTTTATTTATCCAAATTTAATTGCTGTGATATTAAATAAAAAAGTAAATAACTATCTAAAAGAAATTTGCATTCTTATATAATTTTTTCACTGATGCAGAATCAGCATTAAAGATTTTTTTAATGATTTTTGTCGTAAATGACAAAATTAAAATTTTGCAGGAAAGGAGGATATAATGCTTATAAAGGATTTGTAGTTTGGCGCCTGCAAGAAAAACTCAGTTAATGTAATCAGGATTTTTTTTTCATGAGCCAAATATTTTACAAAAGAGTATCTTTTGTTTCAGTAAAATAGGGATAGATTTGGAAGAGATAAATATAAAGAGATACTCTTTATATATATAAAAATATGAGTATGTGCATTAGGGGTGGGTTTCAGCCAGTGTTACTGCTGGTTCGCTCGTGCATGCACTGGATGTGCGCTACCCATGCATGTGCGATTCAATGGAAATTGTTCTGCGCATGTGCAGAACTAAAAAAAAGATGGCAGCAGTGATCGAAAAACTGGTTTGGGGGTGTGGCTAGCCTGGGTCACTGCCTGTTGTGCGACCCAGCATGCCACTACTGGTTCAGCCAAACCAGTAGGAACCCACCTCTGATGCACATGAAATACAAGTTTGTTCTTCTATGTGTTATATTATTTTGGAAAAAGAGCTATTTTTATTATAGTGGTTGGTGGCATGCTTTTTTTCATTAAAATTTCAATTTTTAGTCTGAAAATCCATATTTCCCTTATGTGATACAAGTTGTGCACCCAGATGCAGATGTTTAGTGAATCAAGAAATGTTGCAATGTTCTCTCTCTCTCATTCTCACTCACACACACACACACACACACACACACTGATTTGATAAAGAATCAATTGATTTCTACTTACTTTTTAAAAAAGATAAATTTAGATGTTTCCACCCATCGTTTTAAACTGTTTGTCATTGTAGATGAGTAACACTTACTCAATAGGAACAGCACTTAGATTTATATACCTTACACCACTTCATAGTGCTTTACAGCCAGTGGTGGGATTCACTTATCTTCCCTGCACATGTACACCACCTTCTGCGCATGCACAGTGCTTGTGCATTATGCTCGGCGAGATGGGCGGAGTCTCTCGCAGTCGCCGCTACTGGTTTGCCCGAACCAGAGAGAACCGGCTGAATACCACCTCTGTTTCCATCCCTCTCTAAGCAGTTTAAATGGTGGCTCTCTGGTGTTTCTGGAAGGAGGAAACCTATTCCCCTTGTCCCTTATTTTTCCTCTCCCTTTTTAAAGTAGACATGAGAGACACTGATTCTGTGACCTTTTCTATTGTATATTTGATCCCATCCTGATCAACAGTAATATTAAATGAACCTAAATTAAGGAACTCCCTATCCAGTTGGATATTACTGTATCTGTCCAAATCAGATGCAAAAATAATATATAAGGAATCTAAGTCTGAAATGAGATTTCTTTCAGGATATCTCTCCTCTTTAAACTTGGAGATAAAGGTATTCTGGCTGTCAGCATTCTTTTCATCCTCATTTAGTGCAAATCCTCAGAGCGAAGCAAGATAGTTTAACCATTAAAAAATCGATGTTTGTGTCAAGCAGCTACACACCTTTATATCACTGACAGACAACATGTAGCTTGGGACATTTTTGAGGAACTCCAAAGCTCTGTTTGATTACCGATTTAGAAGATTGGCACTATTTAGAGACAGAGAGCACATGCTAGAAGCCCTGAAACATAATTCTAAAAACAAAGGAATAAAATACAGCCATCTTTTCCAGAAAGGGGCAGTAGCAGACCCTGCAGACTTTACATAATTGCCAGACCACTGGGGCCCTTTAGACGTTCAGCATTTAAGAGACTTAAAATATATGCTTTTTATATACTGGTAGTCCTCGATTTACAACCACTATTGATCCCAAAATTTCTGTTGTTAAGTGAAACATTTTATGACCTTTTTTGTCACAGTTGTTAAGTGAATCATGGCAGTCAATAAGTTAGGAACCCGTTTGTTAAGTGAATCTGGCTTCCCCTTGACTTTGCTTGTCAGAAAGTCGCAAAAAGGGATCTCATGACCCCGGGACACTGCAACCATCATAAATATGAATCACTTGCCAAGCATCTTAATTTTGATTACATGACATGGGGATGCTGCAGTTGTAGGTGTGAAAAATGGTCATAAGTCACATTTTTCAGTGTTGTTGTAACTTTGAATGGTCACTAAATGAACTGTTGTAAGTCAAGGACTACAAATAGTGTACATTAAAAACAGAGGCATTTATAAAGAACAGTTGGGGATCTACTACGCTGTATACTCACATATTTCCCCTTTCCCTCATATATGGTTATGTACGTCAGTAATGGTATCCTCTAATCCGAGCGCATAGAACCATCTGTGCATGCACAGAGCGTCCGTGATGATGTCTGGGCAGTTGGACGGATCCTCCTGCCACTGCTGCTACTGGTGTGGTCAAAACTTTCAATATTGCTATCTCTTTTTAAGTCACCCCTTTCTTTTTGCTATCTTTTCATCTAAAGTTCTTCCAAAGGAGAAAAAATTTAAGCTGTTTACAACTTTATTTTCCTGTTACAAGTAAGCTCTTCTAGAAACAATGGGTGTGTCAATGTTCTAGTTGGAACTGTGCCTGAGCATCCATCCTATAATTTTGATGTTCTTTCTGGCATATTTACCAAACAATTGGGCCGCTGATTCTTGAAAATGATATTAGGAATGTGTACAGAAATGTTTTTTCTTGCCACAGTACAGATATTTGTAGCAGGATATAATATTAAAAAGTTATGTAGAATAAATGCAAGGATTTCATCAGTATCGTGTTGAATAATCAAACAGTATAAGTGAGAGAGAGAAGAGGCATCATTTTCTTTGCTATAATGTATAATTCATAATTACCTGCATCCCATCTCAGTGAAAGTCATTTCTCTCAACAGTTCAAAGTAGTTTTGTAAACCCAGGCACTCTGTCCTAGTGACCTGATCTAGTAAAACAAATTTAAACTGCAGATCCTTTAATGTCAGTACTTCTCATGCCCTCCAAATATACCTTAAATCCTTTTGTAGCAGAACTGGAATTTATTTAAGAGGAGGGACATAGACGATATGCAATAGTGTGCATCACTGAAGAATTCAGCAATCTCTGTAACAGCACATTCTGTATTCTGTTTAAACCACTGTTTTAATATGCGGTGCTTGCAGTTTTCTACCTCTGTGTTCTTATTTAAAACACAGGAGCCTGTCAACAAATAAAAGCTTAATGCCAAAGTTTTTGTGACATGAAAAAGAGGGCGGGGGGAGAATTGAGGTTTGCCTTGGAAGTCAGTGCTTCTTCAAGTGTTTCCCACAGAATCTTCAAATCAGTCTTTAAGCAATTCTTTCTGTTTGAAATGTGGAGAGCAGAACTATCAGAGTGCATCATCATACATGTTGGAACTCATTGGATGTCCAACATTGAGGTCTTTCCCAGAGAGCAGAATACACACTGGATTTCAACAAATGAAGATAGCAATAGCAATAGCAGTTAGACTTATATACCGCTTCATAGGGCTTTCAGCCCTCTCTAAGCGGTTTTACAGAGTCAGCATATTGCCCCCAATTTTACCCACCTCGGAAGGATGGAAGGCTGAGCCTAGTAACAAAAGATTTGACCATGTGATGGACTGTGGGTGTGGGGACAAGATCATGAACTTTTAACTGGGTGGGATTCTGATGTGACTTCCAGAGTTGGAATCCCACAGCACAATGCCAACATGCCTGTCTTATTAAATTGGAACTTTAAGCATAGTTTTGCCTTCGACTCTGATTTAATTCTGCATGGTATTTGGAATGCTGACATAATTCCAACTCTCCCTTCAAAATAAATCACCAGCACCCCACCCTCACAGGGGAGCTGGTGAGGGTGGCTGTTTTCCCAGCGCTGAACCACCCAGTCAGTGTAAAATATCAGCAAATAATTAGGAGAAAGCCTTTGGAGATAAGAAGCTGAGATGAGACGCAACTCTTCAAATCTTCAAAGATGAAGCAGTTTCGCTTTTAAAATTAATTGCTGCTGGCAAGAAGACCAGCCTGTGGGGGATGGGAAGTAAAGGAATGAAGGAGCTTAATCTCAACGCGTCTAGGAGATGGCCAGAAGATCTGATGAATGGAGATCCCGGACTATTTTGGACAACTAAATGTGAGTGCATGCTCTCCCTCCTTCACCCCAGCCAAGGCTTGGGAAAAACCATGGAGTGGAGATTTTGACTCCTTCCAAACAGGGATATTTGAAATGAGCCAATGCCCTGCAACTGAGTTGAAAACAGAATCCCTAGTAAGATGGGATTTTCAACTCAGCCAGCAAGAAGGAATTTGGCAAGCATCCTTCACTTGCCAGCCACCAGAAATTGGGCTGCAGCTAGTGGATGAAGCACAACTAGATTGGGCTTTCTTCCCAGAGTATGGATGGTTAAGATTCCAGTGGGTTCCCCCTCTACCATCAACATGGGAAAGTCCCCCAAGCCAGCAGAGGGGCCCTTGGGCTAGAAATCCCCCAAGCCAGCAGAGGGGCCCTTGGGCCAAAAATCCTCCAAGCCAGCAAAGGGGCCCTTGGGCCAGAACTCCTCCAAGCCAGCAGAGGGGCTCTTGGCACATAAATCCCCCTAACCAGCCATCATTGGGTGAACCGCAGCCTGTGAATTAGGCACCCTCGGGATGGGTCTTAATCCCAGGTCATGGATGGAAGGGATTCCAATTGGTACCTGCCCTCCCTCAGCAGATGGCACCATAGCAGACAACTGTGCAGTGGCCAACCGAGGGATTGACCTCCCCACCGGTTCCAGTGTCCCCTGCAATGCCCCAAAAGGTTCTTGCCCAACCTTCCTACAGAGAAAGGTTCTCAACAATGGAAGACGGGATTACCAAGGGGCAAGCTACAGAATGGATGGTGGAAAAATATGATGAGGAGGTTCCTAGGTTTAGAGATGTAACTAGGTCCTTTTCCTCGTGGGGGCAAATAAAATGCCACCTTTGCTGTCAACTTGGCCACAAAGCATCAGAGTGCTTGGCTCCAGCCCCATTGCCACAAATGCGCGCACCAACCGCCACAGCGGAAAACAGAAGGCCCCAGATGCTACCACAAAAGAGCCAAATGGGCCAACAACCTCTAGAAGAGGATCCCCAACTTAAGGTGATGAAGAGTCCTACCAAGCGGGAGGCCTCAGAGGAGGAAAAAAGCAAACACGCTCTGGAAGAGGATCCCCAACTTAAGGTGACAAAGAGTCCTCCCAAAGGGGAGGCCTCAGAAGAGGAAAATGCTGAAGATGACCCACTGGTGAATGCACTCATCCGCCCCTTCGCTTTCCAAGTCAACCTCCAAGTGCCTAAGATGGGGTTGGAGGGGGAAGTTGAAGCAGTTGTGAGTACCAGTTGCGCTCGATGCTTAATCAGCACGTCGATTGTCAAGCAACTAGGCATAAGCACAAGACCTCTAGCCTGTCCCATTCGGGGTGAGCAGGTAGATGGAACGCTAATTGGAGGGGCCCAAACCACGCTAGTAACTGACCTGGTAAGTTACAAGTGGGCTGCTACTGCGAGCTTCTCAGATTCATTGTTGCTCCAGAGATGCCGGAGAAAATAATCTTGGGGCTTGCATGGCTTGAGAAGTGGAAGCCTATGAATGCTATACAAAGCCTTTATTTTAAATGTGTTTGCTAATTTTATTTTTATTTATTACTACAGCTGCAATAATTTCATTGCTAATATTTTTATAATACCATGGCAAATATATTTCTAATTACTTCTTATAAGCTACCCTAATGATGCTGCTATAAGTTTTTCTATAAATATATGTTAGAAGATGAATAAATAAATAATTTTAAAAGCAATAACAGTAAGGAATGGCAGATGGCTTAAGATAACTGAATATGAATAAGACTTGCAATCCTGTACATGCCTACATAGTGTGCTGAAGGATAAGCCAATCCCACCATGGCAACAGTCTAGTCTAGAGCCCAGGGGAAGTAGGTACCAGCTCCAAAACAAGTCAAATCAATCAAGATGGCTTTGTCAAATCTGGGCATGCTCAAGAGTAAGAGGCGTGGGCAGGGATCGGATTGACTCAGTCTCCAAATCAGAAGAGGAGTCTACACCCACAAAATTGGCTTATCCTTCAGCACAGTGAGAAGAAGTGTATTCGGTAAGACCAACACTCTTTCTGTGCTGTGCTTATGTAGTGCTGAAGTATGTTGTATTTCACTGTATACATCAAAGGTAACAACAAAGGAAGGACTGGAACTCTGCTAATTTCTCTTTTTTAAGTCTATATAGGGCACCTCTCCAAATGGATAATCTACACAATCATCTACGCATCTAGTTTTTCTGAAACTTATTTGACAATTTGAGTGGGGTTTTTTTGTTGTTGTTTTGTTGTTGTTGTTTTCTTGTTCTGAGGGGGCCCTCAGTGCTCTCTGAGCTTGGTTGTTTTCTTGCAGAATTTTTATTACCCAAACTAGGACTAGCACTAATGATGTTACCTAGTTTGGGTAATGAAACATCTGCAAGAAAACAATACAGCTCAAGAGGGCACTAAGGACTCCCCATTTCAACCCTGAGTTTCCTGTATTTCTGTGTTCTACTTTAGTTTCATCTGGTTTTTGAGCATCCAATGGCACATATATTCTTCTTGGGTGGGAAAGGTCTTAGAGATGACATTTGAATCACCTGTGGATAGAGATTCTTGGAACAGCAAAACTACAAGCTTAGTATCTCTGAAGTGTAGACAACTTCAACTTCTAAGTTAGCCTGAAGACTCATTTGGAAGTTATTCCTTTTAGTTACACTTGAATCATCCTGTTAAATAACTTCAGCCATGACTTAAAACCAATATTCTTTTGACGAGAATCGTTAGTACGGAAAATAAATTATGTACAATGTTCTTTTTTTTAAAGTTGCAGCCAGAATGTTTCCCTGGAGACAGAAAATCCTGATGCCATTAAATGAATGCCAATCCTTTTTGTAAAGGAGTAAATAAAATGTGATACTTTTAAGTTATAAATAGGGAAATAAAATAAAAAACTTTGAAAATACCCAGAACAATTTAGTGGTTTCCTAGAATGCCTTTCTTTTTTACTTATGAAGGTAAATACTTGCCAATTAACTAATATACCAAATAAAATAACATTTCAATATTCTACTTTCTAGTTTAAAACCATAGTTGTAAATATACCTCTCTCTTCTTCTCTTTTACTCTATTTGAAGAAAAAGATTATAGCATTTTTGTTATTTTGAATAAATATGTAGATGTTATTTACAGGTTTACAGATATAGAGGTTATATCCCATACTCGTTTCTACAGAAGGAATGTTGAGTTATTTGTAGGATTTACAAGAAGACTCTTATCATAAGAGAAATTGTAAAGAAACATGTGGATGGATTCTGTTGGTATAATGGGCTGATTTCAGGCCCTTGTCAATCATGACTGAAAGCAATAACCATACAATAATATGATGATTATATTTAAAAACTCCTTCATTTACCCGATTGGAGGTTTTTGAGTTAAGTCATTTGCTGCTTTAAGAGATATCTTGGACTCTCTTTTTAACTGGTAGAGCTTTAAAGAACATAAATCAAGTAATTACTCAGTAACTGCTCAGTCTCTGAGAGTGTAATAAATAAGTGGGTCTAAATTAAGAGTCAATGGTGCAGCCAGTAATTAAAGGGTTCTTTTCCTGTTGGCCACATGTGCATAATCACAGTCATGAACCTTGTATTATTGTCTAGACTATGAGTTCTGCATTGCAAAGTACCTGTTCCTCAGATAGTAATTTAATTATTGCATTAGTGCCCTATAGTTTATGGCACCGGTTATATCAAAGGGAGGTTATAACTTGGACTGATCGTTGGTCTGACCTGCAATAGATTCATGCAGAAATTGAAGCTTCATCTGTCTGTTTAATTATTTCATTCATGCCCTGTAGTGTTATGGCAGAGATAGGTTGCAAGGACAGACTTACATTGATCAACACAAATAGAGTAAAATAAAAATTTTAAAAAATCTCTTGCTCCCATAGCATCAACCATGTTCCAGGTTTCAGAATATCTTGACAGTTTGATAAAAAAAGGAGAGTATCTACTAAATATAGTTCTGTTAATTCATTTTTGGATATATTATCTGGCAGTATTCATTCTCTTTAAGGTAAATTTGCTCCCCACCCAGGCTATTGCACAATCACATTTAATTTTAGAGATGGATAGTCTTTTTCCCCTGCACTCTTCAATCTTTACCTCAGTCTTCAGATTTTTATGAGACAAGAATATTGTGAGATGTGTGAACATCTATTACGTGTTGTCACATGTAATTGCACTTGACAGGGGACAAACATGGCAAAATGTGCCCTAGAAAAGAACAAAACAATATTCCTCTGCCATATTTTAAATAGAAATAGTGGGATAGTTCACTAGGCAGGAATAATTATTACCTTAAAGTTCTGCCAAGTAGCCAGGTTTACTTTTAACATGAATCTTGTTTGATGATTTTTTTCTTCACTTTGGTAATCCCCAATCTTGAAATTAATGAAACCATCAAGTCCTCTGGTTGAAATTAAACATCATCTAGTGGGTAATGAGCAATGTGATTTCAAATCGAGCTTGGCTTCCTACAATTCTCTTAAATTTAACATTATAGGACAAGGGAGTGAAATAAAATAGATGTTGATGTATCCAGCAATAATATACAAGTCTTTCCAGTTTAAACAAAGAAAAAAGAAACATTAAACATGCCACTACAAAGTATACTTGGAATTTGTCTGAAAAACAAAGATGCTCAGAAAACCTAAGGTAATATAGGAATTAGATGAATAAGGCTTTAGCTGCCATTGAGCTGTCACCATGTATCTTTTTGGCATTTTCCATGTTTTGTGTGTGCGCCTGCGTGCATACACACACACACACACACACACACACACACACACACTTTCTAAGTGCTGGGCTGAAATTTTTTTGCCGGCAAAAGAAAGTGTGAAATCAGCGTCCTGGCTCTACTTGGAAGCTGAGTCACAACTTGTTTACCAGGAACTCAATATTCCCCTTGTCTCCTTCACCAGCTTCATTTGGAAAGGATAGTTTAGTTTCATTTTAAACTGAGCCTTGGAGTAGTTTCTTCCTGCTTGTCCACTTGTAGTTCTGAAGTTGGAGGTTTGGAGCTTCTTAAATTGGCTAAAAAACACACTCAGCTGTATTTATTTATTTAAATGTATTGGCCACCCAACACCAGTGAACATAATAAGTGGCATAAAAGAATTCTTGTTTAGGGACATTATAAATGGGGTGTGTGTGTATTTGTCTGTGGCAGTATGGATGTGTGGTGTTTTCCTCTCCATGTATCATACAGCGAAGCAAGACAAAATAGATCTAAACCAAAAATCCATGCTGAGGCCTCCAGAATATATCATCTTCCGTGTCAAGACATTTATAGCAGAGGTGGGTTACTACCAGTTTGTACCAGTTCGGGTGAACTGGTAGTGGAAATTGCGACTGGGTCACCAAACTGATAGGGATGGCAGCATCACCACACCCCCGAACGGTTTCCCCGGTTGCCACAGCGTGTATTTTTTGACATGTTTAATGTTCTGCGCATGTGCAGACCTATTTACTGGCAACTGCGCACACATGCAAATCATGCGTGCACCAAACGGCAGTAATGCCAGCAGAAGCCCAGTCCTGATTTATAGGGATTTAGGAAAACACAACTGATACACGTAGTAGAGACCAAATGTATTGAGGAAAAAAAATGTGTTTCATTAACTGTGAGAAGCTTCCATTATTTTTAGCATTTCAAAGCACTGTTTTTTCTTCTGTCAGACAAAGCTGTATAATAGCCCAAATTCTGGGCTATTTGCATTGGGCCTCAACACTTCTTTTTCAGTTTATCATTTATACTTTCCACAACAAAGGGAAAATTTGACATTGCTGACTGCAGCATTTTTCTTAGAGTTCCCTTAATTTATAGACTGCCTTTTTGAGGAACCTGCTTGAGCAAACTAAATTATTTTGGATAGTGGAAGTCTTATTTATTCAAACAGAATTTGTAGAAATGTGGCTCTAAAATGATGAAATTGTGTCCTTTGATCATGATGCTTAAGATTTTTAATAATTGGCTACATAATTGCATTATTACTGAACATATAGAGGACCAGCTATTATAGCTTATTGTTTCCAGAAAGAAATGTGATTGAGAATGATATCCTAAATTATGGTGGACTAAACTGTGTGAAAGAGAATCTTAATGTACTGAGCATGTGGATAATCCTTTTTTTAAAAAAAAAAAAATAGTATAGTCTATAGCATAGGTCAGTGATGGCTAACCTTTTTGTCCCCACACCCCATAATGCAATGCCCTCCCCCCGTGTATGTGTGCACAACCTTTCCGGACTTCCAGGGGGCCTTTTATTGCCCTCCACAGTTTCAGGAAAGCCTCCTGAAGCTTCCGGAGGGAGAAAAACGGCCCAACAAGTCATTTCCCAAACTTCCGTTGGGCCCCTTTGGGCTGTTTTTCGCTCTGCCCAGGCTTCAGGGAAGCCTCCTAAAGCCTCCGGAGGGTGAAAAATGCCCCCAAAATAAAGGATGAAAATCAGCTTGCCAGTGTACCCATGCGTGATGGATCTGACAGGGCAACACCTTGCGTGCCCTCAGTAATGGCTCCGCGTGCCACCTGTGACATGTGTGCCATAGATTCACCATCACGGGCATAGGTTTTTCCTGAAGTGAGCTCAACATTCACTGTGATGTACAATAGTTAAATGCTGGTCTAGAAACTGGGAAACTATAAGTTCTAGCCCTCCCGTACATTTGAAAATCAGTGGATTGAATTTGGTTTAGTTGCTCTGTCTTAGACGAACCTACCTTATTGTGGGGAAAATAAGAGGTGAGAACATTGATCTTATATACTACCTTGAATTCTTAAAAAATAAAAGGGGATAAAATTAAATGAAATAGAAAAAATAGTATATAAGTGCTGTATTTGAAATGAGGTAGAGTATGATTAACACAACTACCAGTAGTCTTAATTTACTACTATTTTAATAGTTCAAAGTTATGACAGTCTTGGAAAAAATGATGTCCTCAAACTTACATGCATCATACAACTGGAAATTCAGTCCCAGTTGCCATCATAAATGAAAGACTACCTATATTTTCCAAAGCTATTCAAGCCTATACAATTTTAAGGGTAAACGATCAACATGATTCTTCCTGAGTTGCTGGGAATCTTTTAAAGTATCTGTCACTTTATATCCATTGCATTGCATTCGGGCGGGTGTGTGGGGGGGACAGATTACACTTCAAGTAATCTTATTTCATCCAGGTAAAATTTAAAGGTTTGGAGGATTGATATTGCTGTGTATTTCATTGGAAAGATAAAAAAGCTTTGATTCCAGCATTCAGGATTTTTCCCCAGTGCAGTGTAAGGAAGTGGCAAGCTATTAAACAGCAGGAGCATCAGGTTTCTGAGCTGCCAATGTCAGCTTTCTAGAAATAGTATTTGTCTCTCTTGAAGTTTTTTCTGCACTAGCACAGGGTTTTTGCATTTCAGAAGAAGCAAACTTGTAACATTGTTTAATCAGATGAGATATCTGGAGCACACTATTGGAAGTAATCAACAGTGACCAAGTGAATCCAACCAAGCATGCATACAAACCCATATTACAAATCGTGGAGTAAGAGCAGTGAAACAAATTTACTTTTCTGCTCTTACCACATCTCCTGGTAACCAATCAATGGATCTTTTTCAGTTGCCCTTCCCTTGCCAGGGATGGATAGATATCACAACCTGTTGGACTTTTGTATTGTTCAGCATTGGAGAATAAACTTATTTATTTACACCCATTGATCACTGAGGGCCAATATTTATTGCACTACTTTTATATATACGTGTGTGTTAAAATGTATGTTCAATACATTTTGTTTGTTTTTTCCTTATAATTTTGTGGATTTTTTTTTCTAGTAAAGGAACTCATCAATTAAGCTTTATCAGTATGTGGCTGATAGTCAGTTGCATCTTTTCATCCTTAGCCAGATAATTCTTGAATTGGCACCTCCTGCTTAAGGGGCAGGTGGCAGTTGTTATGCTTCTTCCTGGACTAAGAGAACTAAGAAGCCTTCCTTATAGTCATTCATGCCTCAATCACCTTGCAAGTGGTCTTTTGAATGAGATTTTCCTGATTTGAAATTATTAAAATCTTATGAGGTAGTAAATGCAGGTTAGAACAAAATCGAGGAATGAAAGTAACCTTAACCCTAACCCTATCTATTAAGCCTTTAATAGAATGTAAAGATCTTAGCTTTTATTAGAAACTAAAAGATGATTTCATGCATCTTGGAAAAGGGAACTGCCATGATTTTAGAGATACTTTAAGAGGGGGGAAAAAGGTGTTTTGCATCCAAGAGCTGCTCTCTGGAAAATAGTGGGATGCTTGCAGAACTGTCTTTATAGTCTACAGAGGAAGGAGCTCATTTTGGAAGGATGCAGACTTCTGCTATCCTGGCATCAGTTCATTTCGTGCTTTGAAGATAAAAGCCAGCCCTTTGAACTATATCGAGAAATGAACTGGAAGTGAATCAAATCCAAAACCAAATAAAATAAAGTGGGCCACATGGATTTCTGATGTGTTTTTTTAATTCCCCCCTCCTTTGGCGTCCAATTAATAATAACCCATATGTTAGTGGTTATTTCTGTATTATCTAGGAAGGGCCGCAGCATTTACTGGAATGTCCTGATGTCTTTATAAACATCTCCCCCCAAATAATTTTTGGCAGTAGTGTTGTGAAAAAGTGATTTACTATTGTTTACTTCTGAACTGTTTCCCCCCTCTTTCTCAGTCTAGCCTACAATCCTCAACTAATCGGCCAAAAGCCACAGGTTCTCTCCAAAATTCACATATTGTTCTCTATTGAGTTTGATATGCCAGTTTTGGAACTGCCATCTAAGCACAAATGGAGATGTGTAAAAATGTGCTCAAGGACATATCTCATCAATCTATGCTTAGGGGTACATGTCTGCCTGTTCTTTGAATATGAGAACATAACAATTTGAATTCTATGCATCACACAGCATTTACTTTAGAAACTCCTAATGTGCTATATTAAGTCATTTCTGATCCATCAGTGTAGAAATTGCCAGTAATGATGGCTGTAAATATCCTAGTGCCCAATTATCTCCAGATTTTTTAAAAAAGTAAAAATTAGGTTGGGCAGCAGCCAGTGCAGTCATGCAAACTTTTTTCAAAGTTGCAACTCCAGTGCATTCAGTGTGGCTAATCAAAATATTAAAAGTCAGTGAACTTTAATAGCTTCATATTCATTTGTTTTTCATTAGATAATTGCATGTCAGTAATATAATTTAAGATGTTTTTCTGTCTGCAAAGTATTACAAATAGTGATTAAGATCTACCCACAGATATAATAAATGTTGAATTTTCTGTCAAACACTGACCTATTTTTTATTTTCATTGAGCAGTAATCTCTCAAACTTGCATTACCTCAAGTTCATTTTCAAAGCTAGTTAATGAAAACACTCCTGAAAGCAAATAAGCACGTAGACTAACTCCTTTGTATATAAACGTAGATAAATAATTTTGGAATCTTCTGTGTTGGCAACTTACTATTTTCTTTAATATATTTTCCTTAAAAGATTCCAAATATCGAGCCCTCTGGTGGTTTGTAAGTATGCATCTGCCTGTCAGGGTTTTTTATTCCCAGTATTGGGCTTATTAAGAGAGTAGCTATGATGGCAGAATGACTGTCTCTGCTGGGAAATTAGCGGATCCCTTCTGCAGTTGGTTAGACTAGAAGGACCAAATGTTTGTCTCAGCAGGAACACTTATGAATATGTTAGGCTCTCATAATAATTGAACCATAACAATGCCCAGCAAAAAAAAAGTATAAATTGAGCAACTGAAACTTTATCCAAAAAGGATAATTCAAAAAAGTTCCGTATTAAAAATGAATTCCCACAAAGGAGGAAGATGAGGCAGAACAATGTCTATAAGCATATCTCCAGCTTCCTTATATTGTCAACCAAGATTGCTGACTCCCACTAAAACCAGTTCTTGCTATTTTCCCACTTCCAAAAATACACAAATGCAAAATTGGAAGCCAGAGACCACATTCTGAAAAAGGACCAGACAAAAAGTTTAATAATGACTCTTGATTAAAATGTGTTTTAAAAAATTGCCTGTAAAATATTTTTGCTTTTCTAAACTAGTTGACTTCCTGCACAGAGAGACACAAAATGTGGACGAAAATTGTTCTTTTGCATAAACAAAAGTGCACAGAGACACATTTACAGGAATGCTTGTCTGCAATCACCTGCATGGCTCTGTAAACAGCTGTAACTGAAAAAAAAGAAGCTATATCTAAAGATGGGAATAAGTATGCACACCTTATTGTGAAAGCAGGGATTGATCCTCATTGTCTTCTGAATGCATTGACTTGTATCTCCATATTTACCTGTTGTTGGTCTTCCTTTTTTCCTCTTGTTAGGTTCCTACATGATAGTGGATTCTTCACACCACAGCCACGGAGAAAAGGCTCGGCTTCAGCTTCCTACCATGAAAGAGAACGATACCCACTGTATCGATTTCAGCTACCTTTTGTACAGTAAGAAAGGGACAAGCCCTGGGACTCTGAACATCTTGGTTAGGGTGAACAAAGGCCCTCTGGCAAACCCCATTTGGAATGTGACCGGCTCCACTGGCAAAGACTGGTTACGGGCGGAGCTGGCTGTCAGCACCTTTTGGCCAAATGAATACCAGGTAATGAAAAGTGATGAAAAGTGTTTGTATCCATGACCAGCATGCAAATTTGTCCACCTCTTGGCCATGCATCCTTAAGACATCATTAGAAAAGGAAGATCATACTGCAGCACAAAAATAGTGAGAGGCTGTCAATGAATATTCCAGGTGTGTTATACCTGTCAATTCCTCTGAATCTCTGGAAATGGGACCAGAAGGTATTTCCAAAGGTTTGGGATGTGGCATTGATAGAAATATTCACTCATTCCCAGCAGCTGCTAAGAATAGCTATCAGTGTCTTTTATAGGTGGAGATAGATTTGCTATTTGTTTATGCACAACAACAAAACAAATACTAAGGGAAAATAAAATCTTTCCCATTTCTCTCCATCAAAAGAAATGTAGGTCAGATGCATTTGTTTACACCAGCTTTTCATTACTGTAAGATGAACCGGCTCTAAGTGCTGCCTAATGGAGTGCCATTGGAAAGCCATATAATCTTGTACAGTTTCACAGAGAGAGAAAAGCTCCATCACCCTAAACTGTTTTCTTGCTTTGTGAACAGTGTTTGTCTGTGTTTGTGTGTGTGTGTGTGTTTTTTTTTTTTGGCTGTTCTTTTGTAAGCACTTCCTTTCAAGACATGAGGTCAACACAGCTGCTTAAAAACACCACTTCCCTTCCCCCTGTGCAAAGCTGGTTTTAATGCTGTGTTTCACTACAGAATGTAGCGTGAATGTCTCCTTTGTTCAGCTGCAATTCTCTCTGACAATTCTTCAGTTGACTAACTCTGCTGGTTGCATGTTAGCCTATTGGGAGTTTAGCAAACACTCACATAATGTCACATGTGTTTAAGAAGAGGATTGACAGCTATGAATTTGCTTTTAAGGGCTTCACTTGAGAAGTAAAACAAAGGCATATTTACGCCCAGCATAAATTTGATATTACAGGGAAGTAGAGTCTACCATAAATAAAGCAGACAAGCAGGCTTTCTAAGTATACATTTTTATGTTTATATATATATACACCATGTTTTCCCAAAAATAAGACACAGTTTTATTTTCTTTTGGCCCCCGAAATAAGCACTTGGCCTTATTTTCAGGGAGGTCTAATTATTTTTGAGGTGCAGGAAGTGGCGAGCGTGGTCACCTCATGGCTGCTGCTGTGTTGCAATATTTTTGGGGAGGCCTTATTAGGAGGGCTTATTTTAGTGCATGCACTCAAAAGCCTGATTGGGCTTATTATCCGGGGATGTCTTATTTTCAGGGAAACAGGGTATTTTTCATTTTAAACAATTTGCAAAAATAAGTAGTAAGTCAGAACAACATCTTTGCTGATCAGCTACTTTAGTGCAACTTCATTTATGTAGGAAGTGAGAAAGCGAATATCACCCAGGGTTCACTGTCATTTCTTTTTCCCGTTCTTACCATCAAATTATTAATTTGAATAGTGAAATGTTAACTTAACCATGGATGGTTGTCTGCCAGAAATAAAAAAACGCTCCCCCCTCCCTGAAAAACAAAAGCCATCAACTTGACACATGTGTGAATTTCTTGTTATCATCTGTCAGAGCTTGCTTTTATCAGCTTCACTGAATAGAGATGGATCCTGGTGGGAAATAATGAAATATGTTCAAGGAATTTAGGGTCCTACATGAATGTAATGGAGTTTGGAATTGCAAAATGTCTTGGCAAATTCTTCAGTTGTGAAATGGCAGCTGGTGTTTTATAGAGGAAAGAAAAAAATAATCTTTGTTGTTAACACAATGGATTCTGGGTGGTCTGATAAAATTAAGTATTTTGTTCAATGGAGAAGATGTTTTATGTCATGAGAGTCATAGAGGCTTCTTTCTGATGCAGAGCCAATCTGTTTATTAATACTTGGTACCATGCTATGATGGTTTCTAGTAGTGGTGTCATGGACTACAGGTTGAATGATTCTTGCATGGCAATTCAATGTATAGGGACTCAGTTGGCATAATTTTCTTTCCCTGTTCATTTGGTTGAGATGAAAAAATGGACTCATGCTGTCCTTCCCTTACATTGTTTTATTGCTGACAATGACTTAACTGTGCCAATGTCTTTTATTCTCTCTTGAAGTCAGAATGAGTTCAGGGCTCTCTTGAACTCAGATGTCTTTGCATCACTTAAATTTGACACTGTAAACTCTGAAGAACTAAGTATGAGATTTTTTTAATTGTGTGTGTGAAGCACACTTCTGACTTCTCTAATGATGGGATACATGTTATCAAAGGGATTCAGAATATGTTGTAATCAGGATGGAGTGAGTGGTTAGTGTTTAAAATAATCAAAAATGCTTTATTAGTGTTGTTCTTAGTGTTTGTCCTGCTTAGTTGCTGGGTCTACTTTTTTGCATTGCACGTCTGATTCTTACAGCAAAACTTAACAATACATGTTGCAACATGGAGTTTTATTTCTTAGCCATCTTGTTATAGAACTAGACAATAATCAACGGTGAGAAAGAATTAATGGCTGAAGATCACCCAACTGGTTTACTCTGCCAAGGAAACCCTGAGTTTTCCACTCCTTGACCAGTATCTTAACCATGGCACTATGCTGGCTCTCTAGAGCAATGCTTTAATATAATAGATGAATGCTATATGGGTATTTAGTGTTGTAACCTGTGCCATGAGGTTAGCAGAGGAGATTTGGAGATCAGTATAGTTTTATAGCAATAGCAGTACACTTATATACTGCTCCATATTGCTTTACAGCACTTTCTGAATGGTTTACAACATTAGCATATTGCTCCCAACAATCTGGGTCCTCATTTTATCAAACTCAGAAGGATGGAAGGCTCAGTCAACCTTGAGCGGGTCAGGATCAAACTCTTGGCAGTGGACAGAGTTAGCCTGCAATACTGCATTCTAACCATTACATCAACACAACTCTTTATTTCTGCAATCTTCTTTTTTATTGATATACAATTTGGCATTATTGGTTATTTTGTAATATAATTTTATGTATTTAGTTATTGTAATATGTCTTAATTTTAATTATATATCACTCTAATATGTTAGGAAACAGGGCAATATATGATAAATAAGTAAATAAATATACATTGGAAAGTTATCTTATTTTTTGTAACAAAACAGCCACAAATAGAACTCCTCTTATGATAGCAAGATGTAACTACTGTTGCCTTTGATTAGAAGCATTCTTTTGAAACAGCTTTTATCATATGACATGGCAGCCACTTCACTGGAAAAATAGGCATCTGGTGTATTTCCATTTGAGAGGAGTTCCAGAAGATTTGCTCTGTATTGTGCCAAGTGCCTTGTTGAAACAAAGCTCCTATGCATTAAAAAGTGCAGTACATTGTCTCTGCAGCCTATAGCATCTTGTCAAAGCAAATGATGCCCTTCTTGCTCTTCTAATAACTCTACCCTGGTAATAAATGATACTGAAGAATTCCTGTCCATTTTAGTGACCAGTTTAGGAAATTTTGAGCTGAGCTTG
This sequence comes from Thamnophis elegans, assembly GCF_009769535.1. Taxonomy (NCBI): domain Eukaryota; kingdom Metazoa; phylum Chordata; class Lepidosauria; order Squamata; family Natricidae; genus Thamnophis; species Thamnophis elegans. The sequence goes on along the minus strand of NC_045544.1, from coordinate 40,887,791 downwards.
TTGATCAGAAAGGTCGACAGATTGGCAGTTTCAATCCCTAGCAGCATGTAATGGTTACTTGTCCCGTTACAAGTGAGCTCCCGTTCCTTGTCCCAGCTTCTGCCAACCTAGCAGTTAGAAAGCATGTAAAAATGCAAGTAGAAAAATATGGACCAATTTTAGTGGGAAGGTAACACGCTCCATGCGCCTTCGGCGTTTAGTCATGCCAGCCACATGACCATGGAGACATCTCCAGACAGTGCTGGCTTTTTGCCTTAGAAACTGACATGAGCACTGCCCCCTAGAGTCGGGAATGGCTAACACATATGTGCAAGGGAAACCTTTACCTTAGGAAATTTTACACATGGTATCCCTAGATAGACAATATTGCAACAAATTGGATTGATAAGTAGGAAATAAAAGATGAAGAAGGACAATCTAGTTAGCCACTTTTCAGATGTAGATAATGGACAGGAATCTGAATTAGTAATATCAAGTATACACATTAAAATGAGAAAATTGAAGAGGATATATGTACCAGCAAGATTTGAACTGGAGAACATATGATCACAATATAATGCAAGGAATTAATTCAACTCACTTAAGTGATGCAAAAAAGACAATCTGGGGAGCTGAAATTGAAAACATCATGAAGGCTAAACAGAAAAGATATCTCTCCTAAATTTCAAAACAGGAAAGCGTAAAATGTTTTCAGAGCAAGCTATTTTGAAAGCCAGGGAAAGATGAAATCTTTGGGCAATAAGGACATATGACAATTGATCATGTGTGTGCAAAGCAAAGGAAAAACTTTTACTCACTTCCAAGTTATCAGTACAAATGAAAAATGAAAAAAAAACCTGACAGGTTTAGCATTCTGATCTACTAAGTAGCCAAATGAATAGAGATAAGAGTATTGAAATGGGAGAATGTGGCTGACTGAGGATAAAATTATAGTTGTTGGTGATAAATACTTTGAGTGAGAAAAGCCCACACTCCTTCTAAATATTTATATATACATACATGCATATATGCCTCATGCTGTTCCTTGCACGCTGAAACAAAAGCTGCCAAACAATTCACAGTTATTTAGCTATAACTTTTCTGTAAATAAGGACTTTCTTCCTATGAGACACCCAAACTACTTGAGATCAGTTCATACTTGTGGTGGCAGAGAAAAGCTTTTTTTAAGCTTCTTCAAATATAACTGCAAGTACCATCAGGCAATACATAACTGCAGCCTGCTGTCTGGCTTGACATAGTCTTCCTGGAAATAAGCATTACTTGGGAACACAGAAATAGACTCAAAGTATGTGTTTATGTAATTATCTGGGCTCCTAAGAATTCCAAAATCTCCATTATCCCTACTTGGATTTATAGTTTTTCTTCTTTGGAAAAGCTGATAATGCCAGGTGATAAATAGTATTCTCAAAAGCAGTTTGTGATAATGACTTTTTGTTTGGAGAGTGGTTGTGGGAGGCTTATCTTTCCATGAATCATAGCAGTTCTTTTAGCTCTGAGTTAGCTTTCTGACCCTTTAGAAAATACAGACAGACTGTATTAAACAACACATAGAATGTCTGGAGTGTTGCTCCACTTTTGAATTTTGTTTAAACTAAAGGTGCACAGTGCTGCACAAGGAGACTGCAGGAAGGGATTATGTTTTCCTTACTGCACATGAAGAACTTCCAGACCAGTTCAGGGAATATCAGTATGTTAAATAAAATCAGGATCAGCATGGTAATATAGGAGACAACCCATGCCCGATTAGGTCATCATTTCAGAGATATTTTCTTATCTAAATCGAGAAACAGAATAATCCCAAAGGCAGTGGGAGCAGGAGCAACTTCCCCATTGAGTTTCCTTGCAGGACTCTGACAGGGAGCATTGGAAATCTCCGTTCCTTTCCCTAATCCAGTGTTTTTCAACCTTTTTTGTGCAAAGGCACACTTTTTTCATGAAAGAAATCACGAGGCACACCACCATTAGAAAATGTTAAAAAAAATTAACTCTGTGCCTATATTGACTATATATAAAGTAATTTTCCCACGGCACACCTTACACTATGTCATGGCACACTAGTGTCACACTGCCCTAATCCTTCCAGCAGGTAGGCGGCTGCTGCTGAGTAAGAGAAGGAGCAAGGGATTGTGAGATTGGCTGGAAAACACTCATGGAATGTGAAAATGAAGAGCACATGATCACATCAGTAGCCCAGCTGCACGCAGTAACCAGTAGTACTGAAGCAGTCACGGTTTCCTTGGGAGTCCTAGGACTCGGATTTTGGATCCTTTCTGTAGGCTAGCCTATTTGAAGTACTCTGGTTGAAAAATATGTTGCCTTATGATTAATCATTTTGCCCAGTTAAAGGTCATGACAATGAGAGGTTTAATATATGTAAATAATTGCCAATATTAACATACACAATTTCAGTAAAAAGCATATGACACATGGGTGAACATCATAGTTTTCTTAGTGTAAAGTGGCTAGAACTGGTCCTACATAGAAGCAAGTAGAAATCACACTTAGACTTATGTACCATTTCACAGTGCTTTAAAACTCTCTCTAAGAGGCTTTACAGAGTCAGCATATTGCCCCCAATATGCTGGGTCCTCATTTTACCCACCACGGAAGGATGGAAGGCTGAGTCAACCTTGAGCCTGGTGATTACAAATTACTCACAGGTATTATTGCAGATAACATTATGGATTATTTGGAAACAAAACATCTTGCCAGTAGAGCAAAAAGGCAACAAAAGAAGGAGCAGGAGCACAAAAGGTCAGCTCCTAATTGATAAAATGATATTAGAAAATTGTAAGAACAGAAAAACGAACTTGAATATGGTCTGGATTGATTACAAAAAGGCATTCGACTCATTGCCACATAGTTGGATCATAAAATGCTTAGAAACAACTGGCATTAGCAAAAATATTACATCCTTTACTGAAAAGGCGATGAAACAGTGGAGAACTGAGTTGGCAGTAGGGAATGAGAACTACGGAATGGTTAATATCAAGCAAGGAATTTTCCAGGGTGATTCACTTTCACCTCTTCTCTTTATCATCGCCATGATCCCACTATCAGTAATCTTTTAAAAAAATGAAATTAGGCTACCAAACAGCCAAAGAAGCTGAAAAAAAATGCGCATTTATTATATATGGATGATTTGAAACTTTATGGAAAGTCAGAAATAGAAATCCAATCACTGACAAACACAGTTCGAGTATTCAGTACCAATATTTCAATGCAGTTTGGCATGGAAAAATGTGCCACTGTATCCATAAAAAGGGGCAAAATCACTACATGTGAGGGAATTGAAATGCCCAATGGCCAACTAATTAAATGCAACGAATACTACAAATACTTAGGCATCCTGCAGTTGGATAACATCAAGCATGGAGAAGTAAAAACTATTGTCAGGCGAGAGTACACCAACAAAGTTAGGAAAATTTTGAAATCTAAATTGAATGGTGGAAATACAATCAAGGCCATAAATACCTGGGCAATACCAGTTATAAGATACACAGCTGGTATAGTTAATTGGACACAAGCTGATTTGGACATTTTGGACCGAAAAAACAGGAAACTAATGACAATGCATTACAGTTTACATTAAGGTGACCAGATTTTCAGATTGGAAAAGAGGGACGCCCTTGACCGGGGGGGGGGGGGGGGGGGGGGGGGCTTGATTAAAAAATTTTTTTTTTTGTCAAAAGGTCACCCCAGGACACTGAAACCAGCATAAATATGAATCTGTTGCCAAACAAAATTTTGATCACGTGACCATGAGGATGCTGCAACGGTCGCTAAGTGTGAAAAATGGTCGCAACGGTCGCTAAGTGTGAAAAATGATCATCAGTCACTTTTTTCAATGCCATTGTATCTTCCTGATTATTAAAAGTGCAAATTCACTCAGTGTCAATCATGACTCCTGAGTCCATTTCAAAGTATTGTGCATAGAAATTTTAAAAATGGCTTGTTTCAATTTATTTTGGATAGAATCTTTTTTTAAATAGTTTAAGACAATTTAAAAAAAGAATCAACACAGAATAACACTATTTTTAAAAATCATATGCACAATAAATAAAATATTATTTTAAAATACATTAAAAAAATAAAAGAAAAAACCCAGCTCACTTACCAGCAGGCAGGCAGAGTCAGCAGATCTTCGTAGGGATGGATGGAAGCACACAGGGAGCCTATATATACGCAACTGCAGTAACAATGACAATGATGAAGGATTGGATTGAGTTAAAGAATAAAAGAATTCTGATCTTAGAAGGCCATGACCTGCAGGCAGGCTGGCATAATTTCTTATGGAATGAATGACAAACATAAAACGCACAAATACTTTCAAAATCATTTAATTAGAACTTTACTGCAACAATGGCTCAAAATCAAAAAAATCCACTATGTGAAAACCCCAAATTGGCTATCACCAACAGAAAGAACGACACACCCAAATTTTACAGATTGGAACAAAATTCTAAGATACAGAGATCTAATTGACAGACAGGGAAATTTAAAAACAATTGAAGAATTGGCAGATCAGAATATGAAAGGTGACTGGCTAACCTACCTCCAAATTAAAACTAAATACAATAAAGACACTAAAATATATGGTATTGAAACAGAACCACACAAATTGAATAAAATTATTCAAAGTCTGGACAGAAAGATGATAGGGAAAATATACAAATTCCTCTTGAAGTATCAAATGGAAGAGGAAATTGGAAACTGTAAAAGAACCAATGATAAAATGGGCACAGAACTTTGGCTATAACATTGAACTAGACAAATGGGAAAAATTTTGGGGAATAAATTTAAGAATGACACTATCAATCCCATACAAGGAAAACCTTGTTCTTTCAATCCTTCCAATATTTTTTTCCTTCATTCCCTTGTCTGTTTCAATATTAAGTACATTTCTTCCTTTCTTCCTATAATTTTTTCCATTTTCTTCCTTATATTCTTTTCCATTTCAACATTGTCTTCCTTTTTTCCTTCCTATACGTCTTTCCATTTTCTTCCTTATATTATCTTTTCTGTTTCAACAGTCTTTGTTTCTTCCTTCCTTCCTTCCTTCCCTTCCTTCCTATACTTCTTCTTTCATTCATTATATTTTCTTTTCCATTTCAATATTAAGTGTAATTCTTTGTTCCTCCTTCCTTCTTTCAATCCTTCCAATACTTTTTCCTTCATTCTCTTTTCCTTCAATATTAAGTGCAATTCCTTCCTTCCTTCCTTCCTTCCTTCCTTCCTTCCTTCCTTCCTTCCTTCCTTCCTTCCTTCCTTCCTAAGTTATTTCCATTTTCTTCCTTATATAATATTTTCTGTTTCAACATAAACTGCCTTCCTTCCTTCCCTCCCTCCCATCCCTTTCTTTATGTTTTCTTCATGCTTTCTTTTCTTTTTCCTCTGCTCTTTTTAAATCCCCCCCCTTCTTCTCCTCCTCTACATTTAGGTTGGATTAGTTTGTACAGCGTCTGCCGCTGCCACGACCTCTCTTCCTTCCGCGGCGAATCCCATTGATTCACGAACGGACTCCACGGAAGGAAGAGAGGTTGGGACAGCAGCGGGGAGCCCCAGAAGCCAGAGGATGTTCTCTGCTGGCGTCTGCCACTCCCCCGACCTCTCTTCCTTCCGCGGCGAATCCCATTGATTCACGAACGGACTCCACGGAAGGAAGAGAGGTCGGGACAGCAGTGGGGAGCCCCAGAAGCCAGACGACGTTCTCTGCTGGCGTCTGCCGCTCCCCCGACCTCTTTTCCTTCCGCGGCGAATCCCATTGATTCACGAACGGACTCCATGGAAGGAAGAGAGGTCGGGACAGCAGCGGGGAGCCCCAGAAGCCAGAGGACGTTCTCTGCTGGCGTCTGCCGCTCCCCCGACCTCTCTTCCTTCCGCGGCGAATCCCATTGATTCACGAACGGACTCCACGGAAGGAAGAGAGGTCGGGACAGCAGCGGGGAGCCCCAGAAGCCATAGGATGTTCTCTGCTGGCGTCTGCCGCTCCCCCGACCTCTCTTCCTTCTGCGGCGAATCCCATTGATTCACGAATGGACTCCACGGAAGGAAGAGAGGTCGGGACAGCAGCGGGAGGCCCAGAAGCGAGGGGACATTCTCTGCTGGCATCTGCCGCTGCCACGACCTCTCTTCCTTCCGTGGCGAATCCCATTGATTCACGAACGGACTCCACGGAAGGAAGAGAGGTCTGGGCAGCACGCACAGAGCGGGAAAGGCAGCACCAAAGCCTGGCCGCGGACGAGGGAGCGCGCGGCGAGCAGCGACGCCGGGCTGCTTCCTCCTCCTCCTCCGCCGCCGCCTTCACTACCCAGCAGACAAAAGCGAGGGCGGCCGGCGGGGGCTACTTTCGCCGCGGCTGTCAGTCCCGGCGAAGGCCGCGCGTTGCTTAGCCGCCGGACCCGTCCTAGCCCTTCTGGAGAGCGCGGCGCATTTGCGGGAAAGTCGGAAGGAAGCACAGGCTGTGCTGCGCTGGAACGGGCGGCAAAGGACAGCGAGGGAGCAGCCTCCCGAGAACTTCCACGTGGTTCCAGAGCTTTTGCCGCTGGAACGGGCGGCAAAGCTCTGGATGGAACCACAGGGGCTGGCTGTGAACTCCGCAAAGCCAAAGGGGGAGAAGGGGGCTGTCTCCTCCCCCCAGCGCCTCCCGATTCCCACGGTACCAAATTAGACAATACAAAACATGATTTACTCACCACCAGTGAGTAAGCGCAGCTGCCCAAAACAAAGACGAAATAAAATGGAGACTCGCGCATGCGTCCTCAGCTAAGGAGTCCAGCCAATCAGTGAGCTGGTTGGCCAGCTCACTGATTGGCTGAAGTCCAGCCAATCAAATCAGTGAGCGGCAGGCTGGGCTGGCTTTAATTTGTAGGTGGTAGCATAGAACAGAACGATGAGCCAGCCCAGCAGCTGATGGGCGGGAGCTGCGAGCGCCAAAAAAAGCATGCCTTTTAAAAAAGCGGGCGGGACGCGGGAAAATGCATCAAAAAGCGGGGGTGTCCCGCCAAAAGCGGGACGTCTGGTCACCTTAGTTTACATCCACGTGATCATACTGATAGACTATACCTGCCCCGAAAATCAAGTGGCAGAGGATTATTACAAGTGAAGCAAATAGTTGAAGAAGAAAAACATGCACTGGCTGATTATTTAAAAGAAAGTCAAGAACATCTATTAATCAAAGTAAAGAACAAAAATCTATTAAAGGCCCAACATACGAAACAAGAATACAGAAAAGATGTGATAAAATCAAGAATGGAGAGTTGGCAGAACAAAGCATTGCATGGCCAATTTCTGGAAAAAATAAAAGATAAAGTGGACAGTGAAAAAACTTGGTTATGGTTAACAGCAAGTACATTAAAGAAAGAAACAGAGTCACTAATCCTGGCTGCGCAAGAACAAGCTATCTGCACAAATGCCATTAAGGCCAAAATCGAAAAATCCTCTGGCGATGCCAAATGCAGACTTTGCAAAGAAGCTGATGAAACTGTTGATCATATACTCAGCTGCTGTAAAAAAATCGCCCAGACTGATGATAAATTGCGGCCCAATTCAGTAGCACAAATGATCCATTGGAATTTGTGCAAAAATTATAATATTAAAACAGCAACAAACTGGTGGGAACATAAGCCTGAAAAAGTCACCAAAAATCAGATGGTCAAGATCTTGTGGGATTTTCGCATACAAATGGACAAAATACTGGCGCATAATACACCAGACATTACACTGGTTAAGAAAAATAAGGTTACAATCATAGACATCACAATACCAGGTGATAGGAGGGTCGACTAGAAGGAATATGAAAAAATCGCGAAATACCAGGACTTAAAAATCAAAATTCAACGATTATGGCACAAACCAGCAGTGGTAATTCCAGTGGAAATCGGCACACTAGGTGCTATTCCAAAAGCACTGGAATTACATTTAAAACAGTTAAAAATTGACAAAATCACCATCAGTCAAATGCAAAATGCCGCACTGCTTGGATCTGCACGCATATTACGAAAATACGTTACGACATCCTAGGCCCCTGGGTGGGGCCCGACTAGTAATCAATGCCAAATCCGGTGAAACAACTGGCTGCTGTGATACAATTGTATACTACTACTACTACTACTACTACTACTACTACTGCTACTGCTAATAATAATAATAATAATAATAATAATAATAATAATAATAATAATACAACTGCATGAAGAGAGAAATTTTCTTCTTCCTGTGTTTATGTTTTGTTAAAGAGCTAAGAGATAGAAATTGGGGGAAATCTATTGCAGATAGCTAATAAATACAAATCAGTTTTTATATGCCATATTTGCTCAAAAGAAAGCTGAATCCACATTTAAGATGGCACCCCAAGTATGCCAAAAGAAGGCAAAAAGAAACCATAAACAGTCAAAAGTCGCATGTGTTGTTAAGAGACAGATATATTATTCCCTCCCCACTGCTCCCTTTCCTATGCCTTAAATAAATGAAGAATATACATTTTTAAAAGTAGCATAGTCTGGGAACAAATGAAATTAATATAGATTAGATAAAAAACTGGTGATTAAACCAACTGCCAATAAATAAGATGTATGATATACAGGTAAATGATTAATTATCCTCATTTGCATATTCTCACAAAGACAAAATGTGTAGAAGTATAGTATAAGTACATGCTCCTATGCAGATTCCATTTCCTCTTTCCAATTGGAAAAAATGAAGAAAAGCAAATCAAGATAAATATGGGGAAAAGTAGGAGAGGAGGAAGAGGAAGAGGAGGAGGAGGAGGAGGAGATACTTTATTGGTGAAATGCGTTTGGACACACAAGAAATTTGTCTCCGGTACATAAGCTCTCAATGTATATACAAATAACAAAGTAATATACTCATAAGATATCAATACGAGAAAGTAATAGGAAAGATGAGAAGGATACTAGTAATGCAGCTCTACTATATGTAAATATCCTTAGACATAAGACAGTAATTTGGTAATTAGGTGTTTAGTAGAGTGATGACACAAGGGGAAAAATGTCCCTGTGTGTAGTTATTTGGACATGCAATACCATCCTGAGGGGAGGAATTGAAGCAGTTTTATATCCAAGATGGGAAGGGACAAGGGAAAGGAAGAGAGTGAAGGATGAAATGGGATGAGGCCAGGGAAGAATGTGAAGGAAGGAAGAGTGCTTTTAGTTCTTAAGAACGCGGATGTCTATTATTATGGGGGGGGGGGAGGAATCCTCTCCAATGGTGGCTAATTTTCAAATGTATCCACATTTTTCCGCAGGGATGCTTGCTATTATTTAGCACTCACCACTCATGGCTTTATTTTCAGCAATTTATATTTTCATCAACAGATAAGGATCCATTCAGTGAAGAGGCAGGGGAATCAGTCTGACAGATAAATATAGCAATTTAATATGTAAGTGAAGGCCTGAATTATTGTCTATCCCAAGCAATTCAAGATATGGCAGATTCCCAGCATTTCTCAGCAATACTCTGAAAAAAGGCAACCTAAGACAAATAACACACTTGAAAACCTATTTCAAAGGAAAAAGTATTTACTTCTGCTTTTGCTCATGTCCCTCTTTTTTTAAAGCAGTTGCAACATCCAGTATTTTTTCTGGGTGATGGAAAATGCAGTTTATTTATACAGATTTCCTTCTGGAAACAAAAATGTTGGCCTTGTAATTGGATAAAAAAACCAAGGAAATGAAAAGAAAGAAAAAATGATGGGACACACAGCTGGAGACTTGCTCTTTGTAGTTTACAAAAATATCGTTTCTAGTAAAACAGCAGGACGCATGAAAGGGAGTAATTATCTCAATTGATAAGCAGAACTATTTGTTTTGTAGTTGAGGGTGACTGAAGAAAGAACAATCATCAGCTTAGATGCTAGGATACTTCTGGCTGTTCTCTTCTCTTTTTGGGGGGGGGGGTAATACAGAGTTATTTTGTGTCAGAACAGGTTCAAGAGCAAAGCTTAGATGCTAAAACTGACTTCCATTAACTGGGCCAATTATAAGTTTATCTTCTTTTAAAGTATCTCTGCACAATACAGTAGTTGTTTACGTTAAAGTTGAAATGATTAAATGAACCTTGAATTCTTTGGATGAGATATGCCTTTAAGAAACAGAAGAATATTTTATTCACTCTATTGCGAGTGAGAGAAGCTTTGTTCTGGCAACTTTTAGGAACGGTTGGCAGAATGACTCCTGGATAAAAGTTAATCTGCCCAAATGACATGTGGTAAAGCAATGTTGACTTCCTCGGATGATGGAGGGGTTGCACTCTGCTTAAAAAGAATTGTTCATGATCCATAGAACTGCCTGTGTTTCTACCAGGTCACACAAAGAGCTTCAGTTCAGACTTTCCAAAGAGATTGAAATGGTTGCTTTTATAAAAGCTGTGGTTGCTTTTATAAAAGCTGTGGTGGTGTATTGGTTAGAATGCAGTACTGCAGTCTACTTCTGCTGACTGTCGGCTGCAGTTTAACAATTCGATTCTCACTGGCTCAAGGTTGACTCAGCTTTCCATCCCTCTGAGATCGATAAAATGAAGGCCCAGGTTATTGGGGTCAATATACTGACTCTGTAAACTGCTTAGAGAAGGCTGTAAAGCACTGTGATGGGGTATATAAGTCTAAGTACTATTGCTATATATCCACAATACGATAAAAGCAATCTGCCTGGAGATAGCTAGTGCTTGGATTAGACTACTAGTATCTGCCACCTGGCAGGGCTAGTCTATTGAAAGATGCTTGGAAACTACAGCTCATACAGAATATGGCAACAGGCGGAATTCTAAACTGTGTGGTTTGTCTCATGTGAACTTGTTGATATGACATGGTTATTAGCTAGGACATTGCTCTGGATACATAATTGGTAGAGAGTAGAGACTTCTCAGTGCTGGCACATAGAGGATTAAATTTTCTAAAAGGATATGTTGCTTGGAAATGAGAAAGTTGCTATTCCACTTTTTTGCATGCTCCATCTGTGGCATAATTCTGCTAAGCTGTGTAAATCAGTAGCTCAGAGTGTAACAACAGCATAAGGGCCAGGGACGTGCAGTCAGGGGAGGCAGGGGAGGCAGAGCCTCACCACTGTCATCATGAAAAGAAAAAAAAATGTAAAAGGAAAAAGGCAAGAGCTGAGGTCAGGCTGAGCTAGTTGCTGCCAGAGTCATCGTGGATGACTCTGCTTAGTGCTTAACTGTTTAAAAAAGCCTCTAAAAAAGTGCCCTCTACAGGAGGAGGCGGGAGAACGACGTGCCTCATCTAGTCTGACGTTTTATGATCACTCGAGCTGAGTTAAGCAAGGGTTAAAAGCCGAAAAATTCCTGACGTAGATGAGGCACGTCGTTCTCCCGCCTTCTCCTGTAGAGGGCACTTTTTAGAGGCTTTTTAAAACCGTTAAGCACTAAGCAGAGTCATCCACGATAACTCTGGCAGTAACTAGCTCAGCCTGACCTCAACTCTCACCTTTTTCCTTTTACATTTTTTTTCTTTTCATGATGGCAGGCAAAAGCAGAGTTGAAATCCTCTCTGAAACAGCTGGAAAAGGTACGTGTGGGTCCGAAGGAGGGGGAGGAATTCAAACTTCATCCTCCTGGCGCGGGGCTTTGGGCAAAGGCTGGAGGGAAGTGCTCTTCCTCTGTGTGTGTGTATTTGAGAGGGGGGGGGAGGGAGGGAGAGAGGGAGGAAGGAGGGGAAGGGAGAAGAAAAAGAAAAAGAATGAAGGAAACTTATTTAGCAAAGGAGAAGAACAAATGCTGTCACTTTAAATTGGAACTGAGCATGCCTGGCTGTGGAATTCTGGGAGTTGAAGTCCACAAGTCTAAAGAAATTGCTGCCTCACCAGTCATAAACCTCATCGCACGTCACTGATAAGGGCAGTTAAAAACCAACACAATAAACACTTCCCTCCCAAAGAGTAACCTATATTCTCCCACAGCCCCACTGGAAATTGTTCAAAATACTGTCTCATTCATTTGAGACTCTTGTCAACATATGGATGCAAAACTTTGGTGGTGGTACTAAAAATTGGCAGCAGAGGACAACAGTTGTTCTCCTGTAAATGCAAAAAAAGAAAAAAGCCCAAAACCCTAAGGCAGCTACCAGGAGCCTGTGGACTGTGTGTTGACTGCCCATCTCTAATTTGCAGCCATCAAGAGGGATTTGCCAGTTTATCTTGGCTAGTAGTGGCAAAGATCAAAGGGTAAGTGGTAGGCTTAATAATAACAACCCCTTTCTTGCCATCTTCCAGCTGTAACATCATGCTGCCTTACTAAACTGAACTAAGTTCTTGGTGGGTTTGTTGTCAGTTTACTCTGTATGTCCTTAAGGAAGATTACTAAGGGTTGCACAAAGTGACTGCAGTCTGACAGGCTTCATGTGGCCCATTAAACATCTTTGGGCACATCTCTAACAGTGTAACTAATTACCCTGCTGCTAAGATGCACAAAGCCCGCAGGAAATTTCTCTTTGGGCACACTCATTCATTCAATCAGAACTTGCAGGCTACTTAATTACCTGCAGCTGTGCCATGAGATCAAACTCTTTTTCTTTTTTCTTTTAAACAGGTCAGGCCAAGCTGTTGGTTTACTATTCCCTTAGAAAAGGCACTTGGTGACTATAAGCTCTGAAACAAATGACCCTTGCTAGTTTTTTTAAAAACTTTTGGAACAATTTTGTTTTCATTCTAGAAACATGGACTTTTATTCTGGATCAGTGAAAAAATGATTTTAAAATGTGATGGCATCTTAGAACGGGGCTCACTGTTTTGATTTTACTTTTCTTGGGCTTTGTTGTGTCTGTTCCATACCGAGAACGATAGAATCTGGATATCTTTTTTAAAAAAATGGTTTTGAGAAGTGATGCATTAGTAATTTGTGTGCTTTCGTTAAGAGTGTCAACTTTAATTGTTACTGTTTACCATGCTAAACTGATTGAATTTCTTTTCTATACTTTGTTCTAGTACAAAGGTGTGCTCTCTTCTCCCCCTTTCTCTATGACATTGACGTTAAGAATACTCCAAAGATTTTTACAGTGTTCAGACTAATTTGTTGTTTGTTTTTATAGCTCTTTGGGGTTTAAATCATATTTTGAAAACAGAATCAAGCTTTTGATACAATTTAATATGATAGTCAATCACTGCATAATAGCCTTTCCTAAAACTGAAAGCATCAAAACAAAGATTGGTAATTAAAATTGATTTTTTTTAAATGTAATGCAATTTGGTTGATCTGTTCTTTGGAAACATCAGATAAAATAGTTCAACTGGTTATAAAATAGCTGCAATTAGTAAGTGACAGAATGACACGTGATTCTTCCAAGCCGAGTTCTTTATTTCACCCCTATAGACAAAATATTGCCAGGCAGAGTATTTTACTATATGACTCTACAATATACTCTGTGAACTATGAGAGAGGAACTATCTTCACCCTATTTCTCTCACTAGTAACATTCAGACTGAATTACCACTTACTCCTCTGGAATGCACCTCCTTCTTCTTGGGAATCCACTTCCTTACTTCATTCCATCACAATAAGTTAAAAGGAATAAAAATAAACCATGTTTGAGAGGAGTGTTAAGGAAACCAGAACTTATCACTGTTGCAGCTCTCTGTGCTGAATGTTTAGATTGAATTCCCTACTGAAAAATCTTTTCTGCTTTTAAAAAATATGTTATTTCTTGTTTCACTTCTGAGTCTTTTAATATCTACCTGCTTATTTATTTATTGTCAATTTGGCTGAGATGAGGACCAAACTACAAATCTTGTTGAGTAGAGTAATAGGCTTTCAAGCTGTGGAAATATGGATTTTATTAGTGTTTTTTTAAAGGAGTAAACCGTAAAGAAGTTTGAAGTGGAGAGTGTCATCCTCTTATTTGACATCTCACTAGAAATTTGTAATTAATGAGCCTATCCTTCTTATCTCTTTAAAAAATAATACTTGGATGAAGAACTGGAGAAAATCACAAAATACAAAGGCCTGCAAATAGAAATAGAGTGTCTTATGGCAAAAGAAAGCAAAGATAGTACCAATAATAACAGGCACCTTGGGTACAATCCCAAAACAGCTGGAGCATGACTTAAACATCATGAACATTGACAAAAATCAATCAATTGGCAATAATTGACAAAAGTTAGACAATTGCAGAAGGCAGCTTTACTTATCTGCAACAATACCTTTAAATATAAATAAAAACAACATCTGCCTTGGCTAGGTCTTTAGGAAGGTCTTAATAAGTGGATAAAAACACCAAATCCAGTCTAAACATCTGATTGTCATATCGTAATAATATATTAAATTTATATACTGTCTGACTCCCAGCAACTCAGCCATGTACAATGTAATGGATGGTTGCTGAACTTTGGCATGATAACATACATTTCTTCAAAATAGCGCTAACCATTCACAAAAGTTTTTTTAAACAATTGAATTTCATATCTGTATCTATTGCTACCAAATTAAGAATGAATATATAGTGATTATAGGTAAGTGAAGTGGAAATTTTAGGAAACAAGGTATTATTTTGAGCTAATGATTAGAACTTTGTTGATTTTATTTCTTTTTTTATTATTACATTTATTTGTGGCAGATACACTCTGGATGGCTTACCAGAGTAGAATGTAAAATGATATATAAAAATATAAATATAGCAGTAGTAAAGCAATGAAACAATAAACATAAATAATGAAAATACAGCTATATGTGAATTAAAAGATGGGAGGGAGCAGGATGTATGGGGAAGGGATGCATGGGGAAGGGAAGTTGGGGTCTGCTATTAATCTAATAGCCACCTCTAGTGTGGTACTCTTTCATTAGGTCTTCAGCCAACTGGCAGAGCCAGTCTGGAAAGGGCAGGAGTGTTGGGGCAGGCCTCACTTGGGGGGGGGGGGGGGTGAATGTTCCAGAGGGTTGGTGCTATGGCAGAGAATGCTCCTCTCCTAGATCCTGCCAGGGGGCTGGTTCTGGTTCTGATTGTCTTTATGGATTCAATTTTTCTTTATCCATGGGAAGACACATAGATGAATTGTGAAGAACCACCAGTAAGCATAGAGATAATCTGGTTCTCAAAATAATGTTTCCTTTCAACATTGTGCAGTATTTTGAGCTTATTTCCACACCTACATTAGAACATTCCACTAACTTCACTATTAGAAGTCAATTTGTAAAAGAATTGAAATCTATACACAGCTTAGCTACCTTTTCAAAAAATGTTATTCTTCTACAGAGACCTCCATATTAATCATCTTATGCCATATAGAGAAGGAACGGGGAAAGATCATTAGACTTATGGAAGATCCAACTCTTGAACTGTCCTGTAATCATGAATCATAAAAACAGATTGTCAGTAGGAAATACTTTATATATTTACAGCAGAATGATGAACTGTCTCCACCTCTCTCCCTTATAAGATAGAGGCCTAGTAGGGAACTGTTAATACTGTATTTCCATATCAAACAAGATTTTTAAATTGATTAACATATTCCTTCTGTATCTGATAGGGTAGCAGTTTAGGTTAATAATTCAATTTACATAGGGCAACAGTCCTCTTTGAAATCCAAAGGTGATTACAGTATGTGAAGCCAAAGGAGTTTTCTTTCTATAGTACTTTCTACCACTTTTTTGTTCAAAAATACTGGGTTCCTAGAAATTTTATGCCAACAAATTTTGCTAAGGAGATTTTAATGTAGAGGCTTTTCAACCAGGCCTTCATTTTTATTATTTAAAAAAAAATACGTTTCCTTGTTTTATCCTGAAAACAATCATACAAAACAAGTCTACTTAACTGTTGCCATTTCCAGGTGTATTCAGCAGAGAGCACGATTTGTTTCTTGACATTGAAATCATGATGGCCTTTCAGGGTTTGTTTGTTTGTTTGTTTGTTTGTTTGTTTGTTTGTTTTCATAGTGGGGCATATGCAAGTATTAACTCTATGGAAATATTGGTAGAGGCAACTTTTGTAGATTAGTTTCACTCCAGTTCTCATTTTAGTGACCTTGGGTTTATTTTGACTTCATCAAAAATATGTGCATGAAAACTTTCAGGCATACTGTATAAATTTTTCTTGACATGCACACTTTATAGAAACATTTCTTATATTCATTTTGGGTGCACTTTTTGGTATTTCTATTTTTGGGTGCATTTTTGAGTTGCAAATCACTTTACAGTATAATCATTTATTTAATATATGTCTGTTCTCAAAATATTATATGCAATAATATTATAAGATACAGTATAAAAACGCTCCATTAAAACAGCATAAAATTCATTAAAATTTGGGAGAGGAAACCGAAAGCAGAAGAGAACTACTAACTAACATTGTTACAAGGAAGAATAGCATGACAGTCCTATGAAAGGTCTAATAGCAGGTGTCTAACGTATTATATGGGGGATGAATTTGAGCAATTTGTGCTCCCACTGAAATAACTTCATAAATAATGACTCCCTATCAAACTTGGCACATGTAGTGTGATACTCTTTGATGATCTTTTCAATCAGCCAAGTTCATGGTGTAATGACAGTTTGCCAAGTCTCCTGATACCAAATTATTTAGGGTCTTATTTATATTTTAAGAACAAAACTCCCAAACTTGGCTAAATAATTGCTTAGTTGTCAGTGCAGTTGGCTTCAATCAACAAGGATGAATATATACATTGCAAGATGTCTCATTAAGCTATCTGGCTGCCCCATTTCGCCTAAGATGCAGCTTCTGAAACTTCATCTCCTCTACGTACTTATTATTGGTAATCTGAGGTTTCCAGAACATGAATAACTTTTGTTGTCCAGCAAAGCTCAATAGGAAATACATTTGCTGTCCCCCATTCTGAACTTTCCAAAGGTCATCCAGAAGCATGACCAGTGCCATCTCAGTACTGTAATCTAGTCTGCATCCTGACTAAAAAAGATCTAGATAATCCGCTTCCTCCCTAATCCCTTCAAGATGAATGGCCACCACCTCAACAACTTTCTCTAAAAAAGGAAAGATGTAAACTGAATGGAAGCTGTTCAACTCAGTTGGATCCAAGAATGGCCTTTTGAGAAACATCCAGGCATCACCTCTCTCAAAGCAGAGGAGTCCCCATTTCCTGCAGAGGTACATTACTGTCACTTGCCCTAACCACACCCCATTTCCAGAGAGACTAAACAGCCAGGGAGTGTATGAGTCAAGAACACAGGTGGCAGAACTTACAGCAACAAGTATCATGTTCACTTCCTTAGGACCAACTGGTTGGAGTGCTTTCCAGGTAACTGAGCAAGAATCTACCTCGTCCATTTCCAGAGGACCTCCCATCCAGAATCAGTTCTGAATAAATTCTCATATGAGCTCTTCAGGCAGTCTTCCAGTTCCACCTGATCACCCAAAACAGGCTGGCTGGCTGACTGACTATCTGCAGATGAGATAGTAGTAGACAAGTGATCTTCCTTCACCACTTTTATCTTAAGATAGGTTCTAATACAGACTCTAATCTGTGCCCAGACAGTGGAAATGAAGTCCCCTTTAAAGGAGGAAAAAGTAGTCTGTGAAATGTTTTCTTATACTGCTTGGTTTGGTTTGGTTTATTAGATTTATATGCCGCCCCTCTCCCAAGGACTCAGGGAGGTGTACAACATTAAAAGAAACACATAATACAAAAGTTAAAAAAAATAAATAGAATATCCCAAACAAACCCAATTAGAATTGACAATAACATTTTTTTTAAAAAAAAATCGAATTAAAATTAACAATGATCAATAATTTGTTTTGTTTTGTTCAGGCCAGGCTGGCTTGCTGGAAAAGCCAACTTTTTAGGGTGCGTCGGAAGGACTGGAGGTCGGGGATTATACGAAGCTCCGGGGGCAGCTCATTCCAGAGGGAAGGCGCTCCCAAAGAGAAGGCTCTCCCTCCTGGGGGTCGCTAGCCGACACTGTCTGGCTGATGGCACCCTGAGGAGGCCAACTCTGTGGGATCGCACTGGACGGTGGGAGGCTACCAGTGGCAGTAGGTGGTCTCACAGGTACCCTGGGCCTAAGCCATGGAGCGCTTTAAAGCTTATAATTAGTGCCTTGAATCGTACCCGGAAGACAACCGGCAACCAGTGAAGGCCGTCTAAAAGAGATTTAACATGGGAGCACATAGGTGTCCCCATGATAACCCGCGCAGCCGCATTCGGGACCAGTTGAAGCCTCTGGATGCTCTTCAAGGGCAGCCCCATGAAGAGAGCGTTACAGTAGTCCAGGCGAGAAAGGACAAGGGCATGAGTGACTGTGCACAGAGCATCCCGATCCAGGAAGGGGTGCAACTGACGTACCAGGCAAACCTGGTAAAAAGCCCCCCTGGTCACGGCCGTCAGGTGTTCTTCTAAACTAAGCCCCATATCCAGGAGGATGCTCAAATTGCGGGCCCTCTCTGAGGGGGCTAAAATTTCTCCCCCTATCATCAAAGATGGAACAAGATGCATAAATCGGGATGACGGAAACCACAGCCACTCAGTCTTGGATCCGCATAGCCTCCAGGCATCGGGATATCACGTCGAGGGCATCGTTTGGGTGGTTTGGGGTAGAGATGAAAAGTTGGGTATCATCAGCATATTGCTGATACCGTACCCCAAAACCACGGATGATCTCACCCAGTGGTTTCATATATATGTTGAACAGGAGGGCTGAGAGAACCGACCCCTGGGGCACCCCACAAGTGACGTGCCTCGGGGTCGATCCCTGCCCTTCAGTCAACACAAACTGCGACCGATCCGACAGGTAGGAGGAGAACCACCGTAAAACGGTGCCCCCCACTCCCAACCCCCTGAGTCGTCACAGTAGAATACCATGGTCAATGGTATTGAAAGCCGCTGAGAGGTCTAATAGGACCAGGACAAAGGAGCAGCGACCAATGCGACCAATGCCGTCTCCGTGCTGTATCCGGGCCTGAAACCCAACTGAAACGGATCCAGGTAGACAGCTTCATCCAGGGACTGGGGAAGCTGACATGCTACCGCACGCTCAACAACCTTCGCTACAAAGACCGGACGATAGTTGGCTAAAGAAGCTGGGTCCAGGGAAGGCTTCTTAAGGAGGGCCCTAACCACCGCCTCCTTCAAGGCGGTGGGAAAGAACACCTTTCTCAACGAAACATTGGTAATTGCCTGGAGCCAGCCTCGTGTCACCTCCCGGGAAGCCAAGACTAACCAAGAGGGACACGGGTCCAGCACACAAGTGGCAGCACTGAGTCTCCCCATAATCCTGTCCATGCCCTCGGGGGTCACAGGGTCAAACACATCCCAGATGGTCTCCACAAGATTCATCCCCGTCGACTCTCCTGAATCTACCCAGTCAGAGTCCAAGCCTGTCCGTATCTGAGCGATTTTATCCTGCAGATACTGAACAAATTCTTCAGCTCTACCCTGCAAGGGGTCTTTCCCAGTTCCTTGGTTAAATAAGGAGTGGGTCATCCTAAACAGGGTGGCTGGGCAATTATCTGCGGATGTGATAAGAGCGGAAAAATGTTGCCGTTTTGCCGCTTTTATCGCCACTAAGTAGGATTTAATATGAATTCTTACTAGTGTTCGATCAGATTCGGACCGGCTGGCCCTCCAACCACTCTCTAGGTGTCTTTTCCGGCATTTCATCTCCCATAGCTCCTCGGTAAACCAGGGAGCTACCCGGGATCGACACCGGGTCAGAGGCCGCAAAGGCACAACACGATCCAAAGCCCCAGTGGCCGCCTATCCCAGGCTTCCACTAGGGCTTCGGTCGAATTGTGAGCAAGGGATTCAGGAAAAGTCCCAAGCTCCATCAAGAACCTTTCAGGGTCCATCAGGTGCCTGGGGCAGAACCATCTAATCAGTTCCGCCTCCCTGCAGTGAGGGGTAGCAGTATGGAAGTCAAGCCTGATGAGGAAATGATCCGACCATGACAAGGGTTGGATAGAAATATCCCCTAAATCTAGATCATTCATCCACAGCCCAGAGACAAAAATCAGGTCGAGCGTGTGTTGCCCATTATGGGTGGGGTCTTGAATTAACTGAGTTAGATCCATAGCCGTCATGGAAGTCATGAACTCCTGAGCTGACTCAGATGTCTCACCAATGGAAGGCAGATTGAAATCCCCCAGGATCATAAGCCTGGGAAATCAACCACAATCCAGCTAACACATCCAGCAGCTCTGGCAGGGCCGATGAAACGTAGCAGGGAGACAGGTACGTAACAAAAAGGCCCACCTGAACTCCAAGGCCCCATTTCACAAAAAGGGACTCACACCCACCTATCTGAGGCACAGTGACCTCCTGAGGTCTGAGACTTTCCCTAATAACCACCGCCACCCCCACCCCCCCAACCCTGCCCTGGGCTCTCGGCTGGTGAAATGCCTGGAAGCCTGGTGGGCATAATTCACTAAGGGGAACACCCCCCTCATGGCCCAACAAGGTCTCCGTAATGCACACCAGGTCCGCTCTACCCTCTTGTATGAGGTCGTAAATGAGGGGAGTCTTATGTACCACAGACCTGGCATTAAGCTGGAGACCAGGGTCCTGTAATCCCGAGCACCCAGGGGTGTGAGAAGGGTGATGAGAGTCAGAATGCGCAATCGCTCTTGAACAGCGAACCTGCACCCCCAAACATAATTTGGCCCTCGGCCCCCACCTTATCTGCCTCTCCCACAAACAGTAGAGATCATGAATCCCCCAATGGAATGACTTAATGTCTCCCCCGGAATCCCAACCATTCCTAGCACTCCCGACCCATGCCCATTAGTTAGCTCTGGCCTGTGCCCTGGCAGACTCCCCCCCCCCAAGCCTGTCTGAGCAATTTGTCAAACCCCCCCGCCCCCTCCTCCTTAAAATTTGATTTAAAAACCCCTGTAAAAAACCCCGAAGAAGTCTCTTCTTCGCATTCCACCTCTCTGTTAGATTTTGGTCTTTGGAAAGCTCTGCCTATTCATGTTAGTTGAATTGACATAATGCCAACTTGACAGTGCATATATTGATATGGTGAAAATAACTCCTGACATGGGATAACCTTACAGCAAAATGCTGTTTTAAGTGTAGTCTCTTTCTGGTTGTGTGTGATTAGAATTACATTTTACTTAGAGAATATCTGTAAATTGGTTAGCTTTAATTTTAGTTGTGCTTATTTACCTTGAATTTCCATGTAGACCACGCCTGTCAAGTTAGTGGCCCATGGGTCAGATACATCACGTTCAGGCCACATTCACCATGACTCTGCAAAAGCAAAAACATTGTGATAACATTATGATCTGACAAGTGGTGTGATTGAGTTGGAAACCCAAGATATAGGTGGTGCAGTGGTTAAATGCAGCACTGCAGGCTTCTTCAGCTGACTGCAGTTCTGCAGTTTGGCTGTTCAAATCTCACCGGCTCAGGGTTGACTCAGCCTTCCATCCTTCTGAGGTGGGTAAAATGAGGACCCGGATTGTTGGGGGCAATATGCTGACTCTGTAAACCGCTTAGAGAGGGCTGAAAGCCCTATGAAGCGGTATATAAGTCTAACTGCTATTGCTATTGCTATAGACTCTCTCCCCCACAAACGTGTGATCTGAGATTGCTTGCCATATTTACTATCAATGGACAATAATGAACTTGTGTGTATATGTATGTATGTATCCTGTTTCCCTGAAAATAAGCCCTCCCCAAAAATATTGCAACACAACAGCAGCCATGAGGTGAACCACACTCGCCACCTCCTGCATATCAAAAATAATAAGACGTCCCCAAAAATAAGGCCAGGTGCTTAATTTGGGGTTCAAAAGAAAATAAGACCCTGTCATATTTTCGGGGAAACATGGTATGTATGTATGTATGTATGTATGTATGTATGTATGTATGTATGTATGTATGTTCGTTCGTTCATTCTGAGCAGGCAGCTGAGTGTGATTGGCTGAAGCACAGCTGCAGCAGGACAGCCTTGAGGCTTCAGGTGGGAAAGCACACAGTTGCAGCTGGTTGGTGATGATGATGAGAACTGCCTTCTGCCCCTGATCTAAGAACATGTAGGGCAGAAAAGAGGCAGGAACAGTGAACATCAGTTTGATCACTCATGAGGAGGCAGCCTCATCCCTCTTGATGGGCTGCACCAGAAGCTGGCTATTTAGCACAGCAGACATATGGAGGCAATTCTGGGAATAAGGTGTACATTTTCTGTTTCCTGGTTGTTGAGATTCCTGCCTGCCTTTGGATTGACATTGTGCCTTGTCTTTGAATTGTGCCTTGTGAACTCTAGGTTTTTTTGTGCCTTGTGAATCTTCTTGTGTGTGGATTTAATTTTGCCTGATAGAGTTGTCTTATTTCAAATGCTTTGTGGACTCATTGGCCATTACAGAAGCGTCCAAGCAGGTGTGCGGAGCCTCCCATTGCCGCTACTACTGATTCGGCCAATCCGGACTGAATTGGGAGCAACCCACCTCTGGTACATAGGTAGCTATATAGACTGGTAAGCAATCACTTTTAACTTTAGAGAATTATTGGGCTCAAAGACCAAAACTGAAAGTAAAGAATAATGCTAGATAATGTTTCACTCATTCTGCAACTCTCCAAATGTTTAAGCTAGTCTGGTGCCTATTACCAGAAAGACAGAAAAGAGAGGTCTTTTTTTAAAGTGCACTTTCTATAATCTAGAAAATATAACATGTGCATGAGGCGAATACAGCAGGTCTATAGTTGGATGATGGTGTCATGCAAATTCCATATTAAATATGAAGGAATAACTTATAGTGCTGGTGAACTGACCTAGGCATGGTTTGGCTTGAATAATACCAGTGTCTCATTGTAAAGAACAGCTGTTCTTCTAAAATCTGGGCATCTACCAAAGGCTTGAGAGTAAAAGAAAGCTGTAGCCCAAAAGAAAAGAGAGGGAGGGAGGGAGAGAGAAGGAGGGAGGGGGGAGAAGGGGAGAGAGAGAGAGGGAGGCAGGCTTATATTTTGATAAAGCCACAGCAAAATCTTAAGCAGAGACTGAAATATCAAATTCTTTATTTCACAAAGATGGGGTAACACATTCAGAATCATAATCATAATTTATACTATGCAGATTCACTGCTGGTATTCTTATAAAGGTTACTGTAGCATTTAGAATATTGCCTACCATTCCAACCTTTATAACAGCAGTTATTCCTCTTTATGGCAATCTGCAGCACATAAGCTTATGCTATTTTAGGTATGGAGATAGTGCTTATTGCAAATGTAGGAAGATTCGTCAATGCAAAAGACTTTTATAATGGGCTCTGTTTTTCAATTTTTGGGATATTTCTCTGAACAGAAATATGAATGTTGTCACCATGCACTCTCTCTGATCTACATATTTAAAGTTAGTTGCGGTGTTGTTGGTTGCACAAATGATAATTGCGTGAGGCACATCGTGTTTTGATGTCATAATGGCTTGTAACAGGTGACTCTGAAGTTAGAGAGACATACAGTCCAAAAGTTGATTGTATAACATACTAGACAATCAATGACTCCTTGGGTCATCTTTTAAGACCACACATCTCCAACCTTTTGGGCACCAAGGCCAAGGCCACACATCTCCAACCTTTTGGGCACCAAGGCTGGTTTTGTGGAGAGAGGTTTTTCTGTGGACTAGAGCAGTGTTTCTCAACCTTGGCGACCTTAAGTCCTGTGGACTTCAACTGGCTGGGGGATTCTGGGAGTTGAAGTCCACAGGACTTAAGATCGCCAAGGTTGAGAAACACTGGACTAGAGGGACATGGATTCACATGCTGCCTTCATCCCGCACATGGGGCTTTGCTTGTTTGTGTGGCCCAGTTAATGGCAGGCTGCGGTCAGGTGCTGGTTCATGGACCCCTGCTTTAAGAGGCATTTCCTTACCAGATTCCTCTATGCCTTCAACAATCACAAGCTTCTAATGTACGCTTTTACTGGAAATATTCAGTTAGCAATAGCAATAGCAGTTAGACTTATATACCGCTTCATAGGGCTTTCAGCCCTCTCTAAGCTGTTTACAGAGTCAGCATATTGCCCCCAACAACAATCCGGGTCCTCATTTTACCCACCTCGGAAGGATGGAAGGCTGAGTCAACCCTGAGCCGGTTGAAGTAGCCTGCAGTGCTGCATTTAACCACTGCGCCACCTCGGCTCTTAGGGTTAGGGTGGGTGCTGTGTTAACATAGCATTTCATTGATAACGTTGCTCAAATTTGCCAGAGTTTTGACTCTACCCAGGCAGAGTCCATTGTGGGCAGCTGGACAATCATGATCTGATTATCATTTGTCTGGAATACTGCAGTGCACTCTATATTACTGTAGCATCTGAAGACTACCTATATCCATGATGGCAAACCTATGGCACACGTGCCACAGTTGGCATACAGCACCCTCTCTGTGGGCGCATGAGCTGTCACCGCAGTTCAGCTCATGGGCATGCACATCCCTCTGGTCAGCTGGTCTTCAAGTCTCTGCCATGCATGCCTGAGGGAAATATGTGGGGTGCATGTGCATGCACGGGGGTGAGGCACATGCTGGAGGCTGCACACACTTTGCATTTCGGGGATTTGGGGGCATGCACACACTTTGGGCACTCGGTCCAGGAAAGATTAGCCATCAATGATCTAGATATTTCAGTTAATCCAGAAAGCAGTGCCTTCTCTGTCTTTTGTTATGTACTTACCGGAAGAGCTTCATAGTTTTCGTACCTCTTATTACTTTCCAAGTTCACATTAAAGTGTTAATTTTTACTTTTATAGTCCTATTTCAGTTGTTGCAGGAATTGGTTGATTGAGTGTTATATGGGCAACCATCATTATTTCACTTTTTGATCCTTTCTATGTTTACTGTATTTTTATAGATGGATAGAATCTCTCAAGGGTCTTTTGTTAGTGGCAGATATAAATCAAACTAATGCAGTGCTTATCAGTATCAGACAAGATTACAGTCTTTAAATACCTTTGAACTATTTCAATTTCTTGGAAAATAAACTATTTTCCATTTATCAAAGGAAAACCCGTAACATATTTGTAGAATTTTGGATTCCCTTAAACGTAGTTCTTGACTTGCAACCATTCATTTAATGTTGATTCAAAGGTACAATAACGTTGACTTATGACTATTCCTCACACGACCAGAAGGAACAATAGCACAGCTCATTCAACCATCACACCAGAAGCCCAGCCATTCTAAAAGAAATATTCAATAAAGTTGAAAGTGCCTAAGAATGCAACAGAAAAATTTTTTAATTTTTTTTTTTTTCGAGATTGGAAGTTAGTTTTCAGCACAACATAACTCTAGCCCCAAAATGGTCAGAGGTAGATTTAGCTCAAGTTCAATATAGATAGACAAGAAAGAAGTTACCTAACTATTGAATAGTTGCTCAGGGAATATTTGGAAATATTTGACATTTCAGTGACTAAGTTGATTAATTTTTAGACAGTTTTAGAGGAAGATCTGTTTTGATTAGGTCTGTCAATTTCAGAGTTACATTCACACTATTCTTTAAAAGATGTTCCTTTGGGTACATTTGTCAGGAACTGATAATCAGGGATGCAAACTTTTAATCAGTGCTTCTCTTGCGTGTGAGAATTTAAACATTCTCTTCCAATTCAGTCAAGCATAGAGTTTCCTTGAGAATACATTTAGAAAATACTTTAGTTCCTGGAGAAGATATTATCTTTTGAATCCTGTTTGGAATTATAGAACAAAAACAGAGCGTTTAACAAAAAATACAGCTATATCACAAAATTATATGAAATGGTAAAGTTATGCTTATGTGCAAGCTCCCTTTCTAAATGCAACCTACACATTTAAGTACTAATAAAAGATAATATTTGTAGCTCAGGGTTGAAATGAGGGCTCTTTGGTGCTCTCTGAGATTGCTTGTTTTCTTGACGATGTTTCATTATACTAATTAGGTAACATCATCAGAACCGGCATTAATGACGTTACCTAGTTAGGGTAATGAAATGTCTCCAAGAAAACAAGCAAGCTCAGAGATTTTTAAGCATTATTTTCTATTATTTTAGAACAATAGCCACGACAAATGGTTGTGCCTTTTGTGTCCATATAAAGTAATCTTTCGCTTAACAATGGTAATTTGGATGAGAGGTTCTACTGTTAAGCTATGTAATTGTAAAGTGTTAAGTTATATGGCCAGATAGACTTATGATATCAATTATTGTTGTTAGGCAAATCCCATGTCATGTGATCACTATTTGCTGGCTTCCCCATTGACTTTACTTGTCAGAAGCTGGCAGTGGAGGTTGCAAATGGCAATCATGTGACTGTGGGAAGCTGTAATGTCATCCCTGCAAGGAAATTGTCAAGTTCTTGTATTAGGAATACATAATTAGGGGGAAGTTGTCACAATGCAACTATAAGGATCCTATGTAAATCCCTCTTATTATGTAATGGTCACTGAATGAAGGGTGATTCATTGTGGACTGGCTGCACATATAATGTGAGGTAGCTGCAATTTAACAGGTATTCTAGCCGTTTAAGCCTTTTAAGTTCTCATTAACTTATCTATCAGTGTAAAATATCTAATGGAAATTAACATTGGGATCTCTCTTAAAATATACATTAATCTCTTTGTAATGTTCATTTTAATAACATCAATCTTACCCCAAAAACGTAGTGGAACTTTTAACCACTGAGTTATATTAAGTGAAATTGCATCTGTACATTCAGGCATATTTAATTCAACATATTGTAATATATTTCAGGAAACATGTAAATCCAGGTGTTTTATAGAGTTGGTAAAAACTGTAAATCCTAATCTTCTACAGCTACCTGTACAGCTACCAAAGGCAACAAATTAGACTTATTCCAATTAATAGTACAACCAGAATATAAAGTGTATTGCTGTATAATTTCAACAAGTTTTACTAATGACATTGCAAAATGATCAAGAATAGCCATAATATCATTGCATATAAGAAATATCTAAATTATTTTTTCAAAAATAATTTTTATTGAAAGTTTTAAAAGCAATAATAAGGACTGTTGCAAACTAAATTGGAACAGAGAAAAGGGAAAAAAGACAGAAATAACAGACAAAGTTAAACTTAGAAAGTAGAAAAAAGAGAACGTAGTATCAAGTATTTTTCACAGAAGCAATATGTAAAATTATATTTTATAAAAAATAATAATTTTATTTAAAATAAAATATTTGTGTTAAGAAAATATATTGGTGAAGAATTTACTTAAGCAGGAATGAAAAAATTAGAGTTGCTACATACAGTATATACTGTAAATTCTAAATGACTTCTAAAATGTATATTGACTGATGGTCATGGCAAAAGAGGGGAGGAAAGGATGACAAGAGAATAAGCAGGCACACAATAGTGAGTACCCCAGTTGTTTGCATACAGTGCTTATGGGAGTTAGTGCCACTGCATTTTTTTCACTGTGTATTCTCGTGTGTGTGTGTGTGTGTGTCTGTGTGTCTGTGTGTGTGTGTTTACTCTCTCATAATCCTCCCTTCTCCAATCTCTCTTTTCTATTTGCAAGTGGGGGGGGGGATCACAGGCAACATCTACTAACTAATAGTTCTGGTGGATACATTTTAATAAATATTCAAATTGTTTTACCCAGGGATGTGCAGTCAGGGGAGGCAGGGCCTCACCACTGTCATCATGAAAAAGAAAAACAAATTTAAAAGGAAAAAGGCTGAGATAGTTGCTGCCAGAGTCACAGTGGATGACTCTGCTTAGTGCTTAACTGCAGGAGGAGGCGAGAGGTTCGAGGTTCATTTTATTTATATGCCGCCCTATTCCCAGCGGAACTCAGGGTGGCGCACAAACCCAAGGAGGGGAAGGGAAACACAAAAACTACAACAAAAAAATATAGAGCATTTAAAACAACCAACAGCCACACGATTCGAGAGGGGAAGGGAACTCATCGACCCCAGGCCTGCCGACACAGCCAGGTTTTAATGGCTTTTCAGAAGGCCTGGAGAGAGGTGAGGGTCCGAATCTCTGCGTGGAGCTAGTTCCAAAGGGCCGGAGCCGCCACAGAGAAGGCCCTCCCCTGGGTAATGGCCAGATGACATTGGCTAGTAGACGGAACCCGGAGGAGGCCTAATCTGTGTGATCTAATGGGTCTTTGGGAGGTAATTGGCAGCAGGCGGTCTCTCAAGTACCCAGGTCCAATACCATGAAGGGCTTTATAAGTGACGACTAGCACCTTTAAGCGCATCCGGAGACCAATAGGTAACCAGTGCAGCTCGCGGAGGATAGGTGTAACATGGGTGTACCGAGGTGCACCCACAATCGCTCGCACGGCTTTATTCTGGACGAGCTGAAGTCTCCGAATGCTCTTCAAGGGCTGCCCCATGTAGAGCGCATTGCAGTAGTCCAGTCTTGAGGTCACGAGCGCATAAGTGACTGTTGCGAGTGCCTCCCGGTTCAGGTAGGGACGCAATTGGTGCACCAGGCGAACCTGGGCAAATGCCCCCCTGGTCACAGCCGACAAATGATGTTCTAAGGTCAGCTGTGGGTCCAAGAGGACTCCCAAATTGCAAACCCTGTCTGAGGGGCGAAAAATTTCACCCCCCAGCCTGAGTGATGGAATACTAACCAAATTTTTGGGAGGGAAACACAACAGCCACTCGGTCTTGTCTGGATTGAGTGCAAGCTTGTTAGCACCCATCCAGACCCTGACAGCCTCCAGGCACTGGCACATCACGTCAACCGCTTCATTGAGTTGGCATGGGGCGGACAGATACAACTGGGTACTTTATCCCGTGCCGCCGAATGATCTCACCCAACGGCTTCATGTAGATGTTAAACAGGAGGGGGGACAGGACCAAACCCTGTGGGACCCCATATTTCAGGGGCCTAGGGGTCGACCTTTGCCCCCCGACCAACACCGACTGCGACCTGTCTGAGAGGTAGGAGGAGAATCACCGAAGAACGGTGACTCCCACCCCCACCTCTCGTAACCGTCGCAGAAGGATACCATGGTCGATGGTATCGAAGGCCGCTGAGAGGTCAAGAAGCACTAGGACGGAGGCATGACCTCCATCCCTGGCTCTCCAGAGATCATCGGTCAGTGCGACCAAAGCGGTTTCCGTGCTGAATCCAGGCCTGAATCCAGACTGAAAGGGATCCAGATAATCGGCTTCATCCAAGGACCATCGGAGCTGAAAGGCCACCACTTTCTCAACAACCTTCCTAACAAAGGGGAGGTTGGAGACTGGACGGTAGTTATTCAAAATGGCTGGATCCAGAGATGGCTTCTTCAGGAGGGGTCTCACCACCGCTGTCTTCAATGGCGGAGGAAAGAAGCCCTCCCGAAGGGAGGCATTCACCATTGCCTGGATCCAGCCCCACGTCACCTCCCTGCTGTTCGCAACCAGCCAGGAGGGGCACAGGTCCAGTGCACATGTGGCAGCACTCACCGCTCCCATGGCCTTGTCCACTTCATCAGGAGTAAGAAGTTGAAAGTCAGTCCAGAGATGTTGCTCAAGACCCTCCCCCGATACCCCGGCTGGTTCTGCGCAATTGGAGTCCAGGTCCATCCAAAGCCGAGCAACTTTGTCCGCGAGGAACTGGACATACTCCTCCGCTCTACCTCGTAAGGGATTATCCGCAACCCTCCCATTCAGGAGGGAGCGGGTTACCCTAAACAAGAGAGAACCCCTTGCCTCCTTTACTCTATCTTTATGATCACTTGAGCAGAGTTAAGCAAGGGTTAAAAGGTGAAAAATTCCTTATGCAAAGGAGGCACGTGGTTCTCTTGCCTCCACCTGCGGAGGACACTTTTTTTTAGAGACTTTTTAAAACAGTTAATCAGAGTCATCCATTGTATTTGTATTTTTGTATTTGTATTTTATTGGTCTTGTATGCCGCCTACTTCCGAAGGACTCCAGGCGGCTTACAATAAACAAAGGGAGGGGATAAATAGACAAATAGACAAACAACAATTTAAAATACACAACATTCATAGTTACAGTGGGGCTAGCTATTTCAACAGCCCCCAGCCTGCCGGAGCAGCCAGATCTTAGTGGCTTTGCGGAAGGCCGGGAGAGTAGTAAGGGTCCGGATCTCCACGGGGAGCTCGTTCCAGAGGGCTGGAGCTGCAACAGAGAAGGCTCTCCCCCGGGGGGTCGCCAGCCGACATTGGCTGGCAGATGGGATCCGGAGGAGGCCTAGTCTGTGCGATCTGATCGGTCTATGGGAGATAATTGGCAGGAAGCGGTCTCTCAGGTACCCAGGTCCTATGCCATGTAGGGCTTTATAAGTAACGACTAGCACCTTGAAGTGAGTCCAGAGACTAATGGGTAGCCAGTGCAGCTCGCGGAGGATAGGTGTAACGTGGGTGTACCTGGGTACACCCACGATTGCTCACGCAGCTGCATTCTGGACTAGCTGAAGTCTTTGAACACTCTTCAAGGGCAGCCCCATGTAGAGCGCGTTACAGTAATCCAGTCTTGAGGTCACAAGGGCGTGAGTGACTGTCTGAAGGGCCTCCCGATCCAGGTAGGGTCGCAATTGATACACCAGGCGAACCTGGGCAAAGGTCCCCCTGGACACAGCCGACAGATGGTGTTCTAAAGTGAGCTGGGGATCCAGGAGGACTCCCAAATTGCGAACCCTCTCTGAGGGGCGTATAATTTCACCCCCCAGCCTGAGAGATGGAATACTTGGCCAATCTTTGGGAGGGAACATCAGTAGCCACTTGGTCTTGTCTGGATTGAGTGGCAACTTGTTTACTCCCATCCAGACCCTAACAGCCTCCAGGCACTGGAACATCACTTCTACTGCTTCGCTGAGTTGGCACGGGGCAGACAGATACAACTGCGTATCGTCCGCATATTGGTGGTACTTAATCCCGTGCCGGCGTATGATCTCACCCAGTGGCTTCATGTAGATGTTAAATAGGAGGGGGGACAGAACGGAACCCTGCAGCACCCCGTAATTGAGGGGCCTAGGGGTCAACCTCTGCCCTCCGACCAACACCAACTGCGACCTGTCCGAGAGGTAGGAGGAGAACCACCGAGGCTCTGGCAGTAGCAGCTTTTGCCTTTTTCTTTTTGCATTTTTTACATTTTCATCATGGCAGACAAGAGGAGAGTTGAAATCCTCTGTGACACAGCTGGAAAAGGTATGTGAGTCCTGAATCGGAGGGAGGGGGGAGGAATTCAAAATTATTGTAATTTGTAAGTAATTGTAATTTCTAATTTGTATTATTATAAGTAATTTGTGTGTGTGTGTGTGTGTGTGTGTGTGCGCGCGCGCGCGCGCGCTTTACCCACCTCGCCATAGAGCGGGACACGCCGGCTTCCGGCCATACAGCAGGTCTGCTTTATGACCGGGCGGCAGCATGCACTTTAAAGTGCTGGCGCGCCTTCCGGCCATAAAGCAGAATGTGTCGGGTTTCGGAGGTGGCTGGTGCTGGCAGGCATAGGGCGGCTTTTGCCCGCTTGCCTCACCGGCCGTGAACCTCACCGCACGTCACTGGTTTTACCTAACCCAAATTTAACTGCTACAAAAGCTTTGCCTATATGGTTTCCAGCACAAAAGAGATTTCTTAGGACAGCAATATTCAAATGTCATCTGAAATTAACCGATACGAACATACCAGCAACAGTGTATGCCAACCTTGTGAAGACTTACAGAAAACGTTTGACCTCTGTCATTGCCAACAAAGGATATATAACAAAGTATTGAGATGAACTTTTGATATTGACCAAATACTTATTTCCCACCATAATTTGCAAATAAATTCTTTCCAAATCAGACAATGTGATTGTCTGGATTTGTTTTCTCATTTTGTCTCTCATAGTTGAGGTCTACCTATGATGTCTATTACAGGCCTCTCTCATCTTTTTAAGTGGGATAACTTGCACAATTGGTGGCTGACTAAATACTTTTTTGCCCCAGTGTGTGTGTGTATGTCTGTGTCTGTGTCTGTGTGTCTCTCTGTGTGTATTCTTGTAACATACAATCTGAGGGGAAAAATAATCTTCTCTGTCTTAAAATATTGAATTTGATTAAAGTCTCAAGCACAGATTATATATTGATAGTTTATGGAATGTAAAAAAAACCCTAAAACTGTTTATGAAACATTTCAGGAGTGTTCTTAATAAGGTCACAAAAGTTAAATGAAACACTACAGAAGAAGGTATCTTAAGTGTAAACAAATAAAAGGTTGTTCACTCTTAATGTATTTGTATTCTATATCAGTTTTAAGATTGCTTTTCAACAAATTTTGTCAGTCAATTCCTATTACAACCAATGGCTTAACACTTAGTTAATCCAAAACAGCAACAATAAACAAAGCAAAGTGGACCCTGCATATTTCAGGAAATAGTTTTACTATTGTTAAACATGCTATGCCACATGCTTTATTTGAATATTTGCTAATAATATATGTTTCTCCATTATACTCGCTAGGCCTCAAGAAAAGCTGTTGATTTGGTAGTAATATGTGTTTCTTGGAGTGTAATAATGGCAGGTTGTAATTTTTTCAGCATTTTTTAAAATCTAAGACATAAGAAATGGTCTAGCTAATTCTATCTAATTAGTCTGTAATTCAAATCAGCAGTAGTACAGTAAATGCAAGTTAAATTTCTCAGCTGGCTCTACTCTGAAGATCTTTTGATGGGTCAGCATGCTGGGCTCAGGGCAGGCTGATAATACTAAACCATGTTATTGTGCTGCACTGCTTTATGTAGCTTTTCTTTTATTAAATTCATCATTGATACAGTTTCCTGGTCTAAACTGTGGTATGACCTTATAATGCTCCAGGAGGAAGAAACTAATAGTATAGTTGAATCCATTTTGTGAATAAATGTCTTTATTTAAAGGTTAAAACTAAATCATAATCCAAAATTCTCTCATTCTATCAGACAATTTTGAATTTTCTTGGTTAAAACTCCTCCTAAATAACTAAATTTTTCTGATTTATCCTACTATGCTATTTCTCCACTTATGGCCAGGTCAAAGTAAATTAATTTTGAAACAAAGGATTTTGAATACAGGAAGTCTATTATCATCTGCTGTTCCCCCATAGGACCTGTCAGAAATAGTCACATTTTCCATTTTAAATAGGTTTATTATTTATACCACTTTTCAATCCTCAAATTTAGAAGAGCTTTAACTCCTGCCCATTTCATTGTCTCCTTTTCACGGTTTTAAAATAGAAATAGAAAAAAAAATTAATGCCACAGAAAATGTAGCTAAAGTCCTTCCTTACTGGAAGTAGAACATGAACTCTTAGAGTTATGTTCTTTATCAACCATTATCCTCTCTTATCTCAATTTGGGAGGCACTCTGAAATTTAATTTACACTACTAGATTCTCAATCTAATTTTATTTCCCTATATATGGCAACATTTTGATACATCATGTGTAAACTTACCCTACGGATGGTCAATAACAATTAATGATATAGTTTAGAGCCTATTTTATTATGTAGATGCTGTGACCACACTAATAAAGTTCTCTTACCCATAGCTATTAGAATTATGAAGACTGCAATACATTTGGATTTTATGGTATTTTTAGCTTTTTAGCCTTTTAGTCTTGTTGGTATTATCTTCTATATCCAGGATGGTGAACCTATGGCACCCCTTTTTAAAGCCATTTTTCACACTTCCCAGGCTTCAGAAGCTTTATGGGAGCTTGGGGAAGGTAAAAGAGCCCCCCCACCTCCCCTGGAGGCCCTCCAGAGCCTTCACGAGCTTCCCTGAAACGTCCGGAGCACAAAATCCGGCCCTATGTGCAAACCAGAAGTTCAGAACGGCCTCCTAAAGGTCCCTGAAGCCTTCAGAGCGCTCAAAATGACCCTCCCAGAAAACCGGAAGTGGCTTTCAATTTGCTCAGAGGGTCGTTTTGAGTGCTCCGAAGGCTTCAGGGAAGCCTCCTGAAGGTCCCTGAAGCCTTCAGAGCGCTTAAAACGATCCTCTGAGCAAACCGGAAGTGACTTCTGGTTTGCTCGGAGAATTGTTTTGACTGCTCCGGAGGCTTCAAGGAAGCCTCCTGAAGATCCCTGAAGCCTCTGGAGGGCCTCCGGGGGGAGGGGGTGGGGGAGGCTGTTTTTGCCCACCCCAGGCTACTATAAAACCTCTGGAGTCTGGAGAGGGCGAAAAAAGCATGCAAAAAATGAGGGGAACACCTGTACTGCACGCATGTGCACTGGGGGGGGTCGCACATTGCATTATGGGTGTGGCATGCCAGCACACGACCTCCCTGTGCTCCCCCCCACATGGCACGCAAGCCAAAAAAGATTCGCCATCGCTGTTCTATATTATTTGATTTGACAGTGTAAAATATATACTGACAATATAAAATAAGTTGTTATTCTCTTGAACATTACATTATTAATGTTCAAATAATATAAATCTGTACTGCAGTCTTAACAGTATGAGAATCACACAGTTTGAACTTGCAGCTTAACTCTTTTGTCATTTCTCACAGTATATATAGCAAACTTCTGTCACAATGGGATGATGGTAATATTATCACTAGATGTTATTTTTTTATGTTTGTTGAAATGAAAGTTCTAAACTAGGGGCTTCAAACTTGTGGCCCACAAGTTTGGATGTATCATGCGCAAGACACGCCCACCCCAGTTTCATGAAGGGGGAAAACTTCACGATATGTCATGGCAATGTGATACCGCAACTTTGACACCTTTGTTCTAAGCCTAATACGGTACATGCATGCTTTATTACATACCTAAAATCAGGACAGATTTTGTCTGTACATTTTGATTGCTATAGTTTACATTGGATTTCTAGAAGTCCTGTCTCTGTATCTCACGTTTTCCTTCATAGTGATCTTTGTTCAGATTTCTATTTTTTCACTGCTAAGGTAATTCAAAAGTATAGATTTTAAGAAAGATAACAGTACTACAATTTTGCTCTCTTTCACTCAGTTATTTCTTTTAAGTCACTGGTTTTCATTTTCCAGGATTATAGGCTAACACTGAAAAAGTGGAAAATCACCCCCAAAGCAGTGGCAAATCATTTACATATTCCAAAAAAATCCTACATAAATTTGTGAGTAAAGTCTCCAGTAGTTAAGCTTTCAATGAAGATTGCCATTTAGTGGCGTTAAGCTCCATTAGCAGAAAGGAACCAACACATTTTTTTTCCTTTTCTAGTTCTGGACTAATTATTTAAACAGTTGTAAAATGGAGGAGGTATAAAAAGTGAACCACAGAAGGTACGGTCTACCTGTATCTCCAAAGAACAAAAATATATATTTTTTAATCAGTCACTGACAGCAAAATATTGTTTTATCTATTAGCCTAAAGAGAAATAAAAATATAACATGTTAATCTCCCTTCCCCCTCTCCCCCTCCCTCTCCCTCCCCCCTCTCTTTCTCTCCCTCCCTTTCTCTATTCTTCCCTGCCTACCTCTTAAGAAAAATGCCTAAATGACATGTGATTTGGGAAGGCATATCCAGATAACAAAAAACATACAATAACTGAAAACATATGTAGTATATTGCACCATTGTTTGTGAACCAAACACACACAAACACACACACACACACACACACACGGTGTGGGTTTATGTATGTATGCACATATGTATATATGTAAAGTATGTATAAAAGCCAAGATGTCCTGATTCATATCTTGGAAAAGCCAAGTCTTAAGAGTCTTCCAGAAAGCAAGTAGGGTCTGGGCTATATGGATCTCAGAGAAAAGGTTGTTGTATAGAGTGGAAACACAAAAGATGTTTCTCCTGGGATCTTCCAGATGATTCTGATTCAATGATAGCACCCAAAGCATGACCATTTTATCAGATTTTAGCAAACAGGCAGTTTGATAATCAGTGAAAGTTTGATAATCAAGTAATCAGTGAAAGACAATCTAGCAATCCAAATAATCAAGCTTTTTTTGCTAGATAGGTCACAAGCAGCTCCTTAAATTTCTCCAGAAACTTATTGATAACCAGTATAGCTTCTATGTTGGATTAATAATAAGTTTATTTTTTTACAAAAAGATTCGATCCCTTGATGTGATCATAATAAAACATGGGTTTAAATAGTTTCAAATACATAATAAAGCATTTGATATGAGTTTTATCAACTATAAAGTTAGTGCAGTAGTTCTTACTTACCAACTGCAGTTGGAACGGGTTGACAAGTGACCACACACAATTTATAATGTAAATTCTGGCTGCAGCCATGAAGCGAATTACTTATGGGCATTAAGTGTGATGTCAACTGTTTTGCAAAATTCACAACTGGAAGCTGATCACAGTAAATGCACACTAGTTGCCAATGCCTGCAATGCCACCACATAAACACAGGAAGATTGCAATGGCTGCAACTTGGAGGACCAGTTGTAAATCTCCTTTCCCAGCACTGTTGTAACCTTAGATTTGGCCAGAAAAAGTATTACCAAATGTTTTATTTTTGTTTTAATGCATATTTCTTATTTAAATAGGTCTAAATGAACAAGTCTAAATAGGTTCAGTGCAAAAAAAAATGTCCTGCTATGGAAAATAAATATTAAAATTGTTATTAGATAAATATTAGGGTTTCTTTAGCTATTAATATTAAATAGATTACAATTCACAAAAGCTTGTATGATAATAAAAAAAATACTTTAAATTTTCAACAAATTCTGTGTTGCATTTTCAGAGCACAAACTGATATTGCCCACTTGAAGGTTTCATAAAGTCTTTAACAAATTCTCTAGCAAAGTCTTAAAAAGCTTAGCTGATCATGATATGCACTGAAATGTCTCTTTATTAGAATAATTGTACCTGAAAAGGGGGGGAAAGCAGGGAAAGTTATAAGAAATAATCTCACAGAGGGAAAATGAATGACATGGAATTTATTAATTATCTATGCGATTTTTATATATTTGTTTATACTTCATTAGGAGATGTGATGGCTTAGTGACTAAGACGCTGAGCTTGTCCATCAGAAAGGTCAGCAGTTCAGTGGTTTGAATCCCTAGCGCTGTGTAACAGAGTGAGCTCCTGTTACTTCTCCCAGCTTCTGGCAACCTAGCAGTTTGAAAGCATGTAAAAATACAGGTAAAAAAATAGGAATCACCTTTGGTGGGAAGGTAACAGCATTCCATGCACCTTCGGCGTTTAGTCATACCGGCCACATGACTATCGAGATGTCTTCGGATAGCGCTGGCTCTTTGGTTTTGAAACGATGAGCACCGCTGCCTAGAGTCAGGAACAACTAGCACATATGTATAAGGAGAACCTTTACCTTTACTTTATACTTCATTAGAGAGCACTAAAAGTGTGTGAAGCTCACTTGTTTTAACTAACACTCTAATCCCCATAATATTTCAATACATGTGTGTCTGTGTATTCAACTCAGTGGAAAACTCCTTAATATGCAGAACATAAGTGATGTGATTGCATTATACAAGTATACAAAAATGATTACAAGTATTGCATTGCAAGGATTGCATTATAAAAGTATACAAAAAGTGGAAATATACTAATGGTTTTATAAAGAACTGTGCAAAAATTGGACCTGTATTTGTTGTTTATAGGGAAAAGGAAGTTATAGTAAGCATCCTGAATTTTGAATCTAAGAGGCAGCTTTCATCACTTGAATTCCTCTTTTATTTTATTAAGTTGCTATTAAATTCCTGAAGCTGCTGAGATCTCTTCCAAATCAATATTAATTTTCATGTTAGCCTCAGGCATTGTCCTTAATCTGCTATTGCTTTTTTCCTACAGCAGTTGATGAATTGGTCATGCAGGGCATATAATCCCTGCATCAAAAGTTTATTTTGTGTGTGTGTGTGTATGTATGTATGTATATATATACACACACACACACACACACAAACACACAACACACACACACACATACATATATATGGAGAGAGAGAGAGAGAGAGAGAGAGAGAGAGAGAGAGAGAGAGAGAGAGAGAGAGAGAGAGAGAGAGAGAGAGAGAGAGAGAGAGAGAGATAACCTGCCAAGTCTTCAAGGAAGAAAACACATACTGTATATCTTACAATGTAAATAATGTAGTTTACATTAAACAAGAATTGGTTCAAAAAATAATAATAAGCTCCAAGCTCTAACTTATTTCTCTATCTCTGCTCTCTTTCTGTACGCAACATGAAAAAAGGTAGATCCACAAGTAGCAAAAAGAACACTCCAATTATGGATGTTTCTCTAAATAATTTTCTACAGAGACCCGCAAGTTGTTTTTCAAGTCATTTATTTATTTTCAGTAAGGCTGAGTGTAATTGTATCCTGTTGTCCCTTTGAAACAAACAACATCATACAAAGGTACATTAGTAGCATTCAAAGTCAATGAAATAATAGGGGAAATATAACAGTAGGTTTCTTCAATGGAAGCATGAACAGAACGGCAAAAATAGTAAAAGAAAATCCATTCTGTATAAGATGTGCATAGATGCATTGTTCTCTGCATATGATTTGTTAACAAATGGGCAAACATATCAAAGAATGGCAACTGGTTACAGGGAAGATGGAATGTTAGTTTCATTTTCAGAAACTTTCTATCATGCAGATAAATCTGAAACTTGGACATTCTGTTCTAACATTCATACCTATCCATCTATGTGGTAGTGATGAAGCTGGAGGCAACTTCATCACATATGAAGTATCAAATATTGTACCATATCCATGTTGTTGAAGTAATACATATGTAGTAGCATGATTCTTAGCCACATATTCATGTTTTTTTTCCTCCCAGAAATTACAATTGAATGAAACTGTGGCCCTTTAAATTGTCAATAATTAGGAGGAAGCATATAAATTGTAGTCCAACAACATCTGGAGGGCCATGTGTCTCTACACCAGAGGTGGTTTCCTACCGGTTCGGCCCAGTTTGGCCGAACTGGTAGTGGTATGCTGGCCTGGATCACAGAACCAGCAGTGACTCAGACTGGCCATGCTCCCAAACCGGTTCCCTGGTTGCTGCCATCACCATCGCCATCTTTTTTTAAAAAAATGTGCATGCTCAGAACGATTTCCATTGAACTGTGCATTCACGCACAGTGTGCATCCAGCATGCGCAAGCGAACTGGCAGTAACACTGGCTGAAACTCACTCCTGCTCTACACTGATCTAGTTCTGAGATCTGATGGGACAAATGACAAGGACAAAATTACTTGATTAGATTGCTATAGATCAGAGAATTTTCTCTTTCATTGTCTTAAAAAATTGAGGGAAGGCCTATGTGTTCTAAATATGTTAGAAGCAACATTTACAGCTTTCTCAGGAATTGTTCAGAAACTTTTCCAGACACATTTAATTTTAATCAGTTTTCCCTCTTAGACAGTGAATTTGTTTACACATGTATATTCTTATGCCATGTCTAATGCATATTGCCATTCACAAATTGAAGACAAGTTACAGCCAGAAATTTTAGAGCTCATCTTTGCATCATTTCAAAACTCCCTCACACAATTCAGCTGCTAGTCATCAAGGGGCAGAAAAATTAAAAGATTTACTACACATTTATAAATAGGCTTGTTCTGGCATAGTAGGCAAAGGAAACCTATGAATAGGATACAACAGTATAAAAGCAATAGTTTGCATTTTGTTATTTTTGCATAATATAAGTCATATATTTACAGATTTATTCATAAAACATTTATAACTATAATTTAAATCTACTAATTGCAGTCAAAACACTGTGCATGCCATTTTCTCATTTTTTTTTCTATCTAAATGTTTACTCTTGGCTTGTAGCAGAGAATGGCTGTTATTTGTAGCCATTGGAATAGCTTTCTATGTGTAACAAGCCATCAATAAAACTGTATGTAAAGTTCTGCTTTATGTTCAGTAATTAATTGATTCGTTCACACTGACAAATGCTGGTGACTTTCTTAATTAAATCGTGCAAGTTATGGAAATTGCATTGTCAGTTTGTTTATTCGTGTATGAAATCCATCTGGCACT
Organism: Thamnophis elegans; assembly: GCF_009769535.1. Classification (NCBI taxonomy): domain Eukaryota; kingdom Metazoa; phylum Chordata; class Lepidosauria; order Squamata; family Natricidae; genus Thamnophis; species Thamnophis elegans. The sequence goes on along the minus strand of NC_045544.1, from coordinate 40,847,992 downwards.
GTTTAATATTTTCCTTTGTAATGTAGCCTTTTAGGGGGAAAATGTTTGGGTGGAATCAAAAACAGTTATGGAAAAGATGATTGTTTTTGATTCAACTTGGAAAACTACATTTCGCGAGGCTGATAAAGCTCCATATATCTCCAAAGTCAAAATCCTATGCATTAATTTTCTTTAATTGGACAAGCTGCAAAAGGTATGGAGTGCATTAGTAGTGTTCTTATTTTTCTGTAATAAAAACGAGAGATGGTTTGTTCTGAATCTGCACCAGTGTTCAAATTCTTGCCAACCCACTCACTTAGAAAAAATTATACACACACCACACCACACCCCTCACGAAAGATTTGGAGGAGATTTCAAAATAATCTAGATAGATGTAAATGGAGAAGAGCCTGAGTTAAATCCAATCAACTGCAGATTTTTTAACCATTTTAACCGATCCATTTGCCATAATGGTGAGAAAACTGAAGAAAGCCAGTAAAAGAGCTTGTTAAGGAGCTGTGTGATTAAATAATCATGTGATCATCTTAAGGAGTCGGTAACCAAAAAAAACCTTGAAAGACTAGCAACAATATCAGCTTTCAATAGAAGAGCATATCTGCAGTTCAGAGTTGAACTGTGATGTCTCGGTACACTCTGATTTGATGATTTGCTGGTAGGCCTTTCATTACCTGACTAGATAACATCATCAGTGCTAATCTACCAGTTTTCTGAAGCATCTGACATCCACGAGTGTTTCCAATAGAAGAGAACATACGTAGAGTTGAACTGGTGGTGTCCTTGGTGTTGTCCGAACTTGGTTGTTTGCTTGCAGATGTTTCATTAACTGATTAGGTGACATTATTTGCAAGCAATAGAACAAGCTCAAAAACCTCAAGGAATTCACAATACCAGATTGTCTTGAATTTTAATCTATTGTTTTGATTCAGAAACTGAGGCAGTCTTGATATAGAACCAACTAGATGTTGGTTCATCTAATTCCCTTAGTGCAATCTTGATACTATTTATCATGGCACCTTTCCTGAACTCTTTAGCTGAAATCGCTAATGCAGAGTTTTGTAACTCTAACAGAAATAAATAAACACAATTTTTGCATCTTTCTTCATATGCATTTTAACTAGATTTAATTTGAAATGAGTGTGGATGGGTGAAAAACTCACAGTGCCACCCTCTTTCTCTAATGTCGATTTTGTGATTTTTTTTTCCAAAAACCTTTGCCTGAATCATTTAATTTAATCAGTACCACAAAGGTCGCTATCTCTTCAGTTTGTCAAGGATGGTTATTGTTAAAAGAGTTCAACCCAATTGTGTTAAAAATCACACTTTACAAAGGCAGCAACACTTTTCATTTTGAGATTTTATTGGCTGAGAAAAAAGTTATTTGATAATTACTAAAAGGCAATGTCGACAATTTGCTGTAAAACATAGATTTAAATATATGTATTCTTTCTTTCTTTCTTTTTTTGCAGATAGCCTGAGGAGATTGTGAATATTTATAAATTGCTGGTTAAATACTTTAAAGCAACGATTATCTTAACATGAAAAAATTGTAAGATAATTGGATATGAAGGCAATAGAATGAAAGCTGGCGAGTTTAACCAGGCAGGATGATTTCAAAATTTACATTTTATATTCAGACCCAAGCATAGGTAACCTTTCTGTCACCTGGAAATGTCATTTAAATAATCTCTTTAAAGAAGAGGGGGGAAATTATTGAGACCCTCTCCCATAAATTTCTGCTGTAGAGATTGAATTCTTAGTGAATGTGAGCAAGTACATAATCAAGGCAAGAAAAGTTATCAGTGGCTTTTAAAAAAAAAGAAGTTGGTGCATTTTGCTAAGGACTAGTTTTAATTATATCTAAAGGGAAAAATCTGTATGTGCACTAACTGAATGTCATCTTACATATATGACCTATAGTTTTTAAAAATGTTGTTATTCTTTATCATTTGTATACTTGAAAGTATAGTATATGTTGCTGATTATTTATTAGGACAGAAAAGATTGTACATGAATGCATAATTATGGAAAGCTTCACTAGATTTTTCTTGTCATTTCTTTTTAAAGTAAACAGTTCTACCCTCTGCCCCATTTACCTGCTATATATTTATCTTTGTTATTAGATAGATTGAAGGCAATTTTATTTGAATTAATGACGTGACATTCCTACATCAGGAATGGCTGTATATTTTGTAGCCGAACATAACTTTTTGCAATGGCATGAACTGATTACTTCCCCCTAAGGCACATGGTTTTGATTTATTCGTTGAATTGTATTTTGATTGCAGCTAATTATATTGGGAATAAGTATCACTATAAGTCCTTATTAAATCAAGATGGCTCTACTTCCTGTATGCATCATATAATCATTTTCATTGTCTGCTTGAATGATGGAAATGATTTTAAGAGTGAATTGTCTTATTTTATTCTAGAATTATTGCCCAGGATTAACACTTGGTATATTTTTCACAATATTAAGCAATGTTTGAGGCATGTATGGACTTCCTTGAAATTCCTTGTAGATAAGGATCTGTAGATAAAAACACTGAGTTTAAAGATGTTTGTTTATTGTAAATGCTTATAGGGATATAAAACATTATATAGGCCCCTGGCATACAATATTGTATGATAGCACACCTATTAGTCCTATTAGGGTTAATCACAGGCCAATATCTTTGAGGGTTCTACTTCCATTATCATCTTACATTTAATAAAGACCTTAATATAAAGCCGTAAGGCATGGGTTGGAGAATGGGGAAATATCTGACTATATCTGGAAAGTGTTAAAAAAGCTGCAGTATATTGGATTACAAGTGAACAAGAAAGTGGGTCATAGGAGGTTTTCCAAATAGCTTTAAACATGAGCTATCAACCCTTCAAGTAGTCCGGATAAGAAGCACAAACCATGAGTAGTAACCCCATCTTTTTTTTTAACCCAGAAGATGGTGTTGATACAAATTACAGAAATAGAATCTTGCAAATCTGAAAGCATTTCTCCCCTTCTTTACTTTTACTTTTCAGCAAACCAGGGAACGTCCTCTCTGAAATGGATCCCACGCCCCTTTTGTTTTTGCATGATTGTTAACTAGTCTGTCTCTTCCTCCTGTCTCCCAAGGTCATTCCAATATTCCCTTACAGTAATGTCTTTATTTTTGTGTATAACATTTTCACATTAGCTGTTATAACTATAGTAGCTGTATTATAGTTCAACAAGATTTAAGTAGACAGTTTTAAGAGAAAAACAAAGAAAACTCACATCTCTTAATACAGATTTGGCATGCTATTGCTTTCATCCTTCATCAGTAACTTCTCCTCATCTATCTCTCTTTCTTTCCCAGTTGACCTTTCTCCTCCAAAAGTGGGGGGGGAATATTATTTTCTTTCCTTCTTAGCTGGTTCAGATTGACTAGATTCACTTAGGTGAACTTTTGCCTATATTGTGCAATTTGAGCTTCATGTCTGCTGATCTTCTTGGCTATAGCTGTTATTTGCTGCTTATTATTCCCAGTGCTTCTTTGATTTTCCTTGTTTCTAAGTCATATTTCTTAATCAGGTATTCTTGGCCTTCTTCAACTTCCTTTCTTTCATCTATTCTGGCTTACTTGCATCTGATCATAGCTTGCTGATCTTAATTTACAACCTTATCTTCCATTTTGAGGGCGCACTGTTTGACTTGTTTTGTTCTTTGTTGATTTTTTGGTTTTGTTTTGTTTGTTCTTTTGTTGAGCCATGGTTAAGGTGACCAGATTTTAACATTGGTAAAGAGGGACACCATTGACGGGGGGTGGGGGGGTTGATTAAAAAAAATTTTTTTTCACTTAACAAATGTGGCAAGAAAAATTGTAAAATGGGGCAAAACTCAATAAATTTCTCACTTAACAACATAAATTTTGGGCTCAGTTGTGGTTGTGCATCCTCACTTCTCTTGGCTGCCACCGTCCTCCCACAGCACATCCTTCCCGCCGCTGCCGCCGTCCTTGGACCAAGGCTCAAAAAGCAGCAAAGCCCGGGCGAAGCGACACTTCGGGCCCACCCCGCACAGCCGAGCAAAGGCGGCGGGTTCTTCAGGTTCACCCCTTTCTCCGGCCAAGGACTTCGGAGAACGGCAGGTCCCCGAACATGTCAAAGATGCCGACCACGCCACGTAAGTTCCCGCCCCTGCCCCTGCCCATTCTTTTTGGAGGCCTGGCATCTTGGGCAAGTCCGGCGACCTTACAAAGGCCTTGCGAGGTTCCCGAACATGTCAAAGACGCCGGCCGCACTGCATAAGTTCCCACCCTCACGCCTGCGCCCGTTCTTTTTCGAGGCCTCGCGTATACATGTAAAACCATGTGCAATTCAGTAAGGCTTACTCCTTAATATATTAGTTCAGGACTTACAGCTTAATGACGTCGGTTTTTCCATATTGTATCTTTTCAATTTACTACTGCATAGCGATATTGTGAGCTATAGTGCAGAATCCTGATGCTATCGCGAGTAGGATAAGTCTTCCCTTGAATATCTAGGCTTTCTGCTTTGTGAAAGCATCGAACTGAGAGATTAAATATTTGTCTCAACAGATTGGGATGAGTGACATTCTCGTTCCTACAGAGACGGCTGTTCTTTAGGCGAAGCTACAGCGCTTTTTGTCCTCCTTCAGAAGCCATCTCTTGTGATGTTTGCGAGCCAATCAAGAGTGTGGCTTTGAAAACCTGCGGCGTGATCGTGCTGCGCCAGAGCGAGTGTCTCTCCCCGAATATGGAGGACGTAGTGTATCCCAGAAAATCAGTAAGACCCGCTGGCAGCTTGTATCTGCCACAGCCTTGCAGCCTCTTTACATTGGTAAAGATAATTTTTTTAAAAAAATCGGGACTTTTTAAGAATGTTGCGGGACGCGGGACAAATTGTGCAAAATCGTGACTGTCCCGCCAAAATCGGGACGTCTGGTCACCTTAGCCATGGTGGGGCAGTGATTAGAATACAGTACTGCAGGCTACTTCTATGACTGCCAGCTGCCTGCATTTTGGCAGTTTGATTCTCATTGGCTCAGGGTTGACTCAGCCTTCCATTCTTCCAAGGTTGGTAAAATGAGGACGCTGATTGATGGAGGCAATATGCTGACTCTGTAAACTGCTTAGAGAGTGTCGTAAAGCACTGTGAAGCAGTATATGAGACTAAATGTTATCGCTATTGCTATTTTGCATCCCAGTGTTCAGTTATAATGGCAGCCATGCTGTACATTGGTTGGTTTGTTTCTTGTAGTGAGCTGGTTCTTGTAATTGATATTTAGGTATTGGCATCTTTTAATATTTGTACTAACTGTTTCTTTAGAATAAGGGAAGGAACCTTCTTCTGTTGCTTTTGTGTTGTTCTAGATGCTCAGTTATTCTTTGTTTCAATTATTTTTCTTCAGTTAGAAAGCTTTGTTCTTTCAGAGGTTCAGGCAAAGGAGATGGTGTGTGAATACTTTATTTTTGTATTATAAATTGATATTGATCTGATAGTCACAATTCTGTTATTTCTGACTCTGGATGTTGTTCTTTCTAGAACTGATGTATTCATCTCAAATATTCTCTTCTTCTTGGACTGTTGATTTTTAATATCAAATCCTTTTTGTTTTCATTCTTTGTATATTTGCAACATAAATACTTTTTTTCTAGTAGACCTCCAGCTGTTGACCCTAGTTGCTCAGTCAACAATACTATAAACCATTTGTCACTAGATGTCCACTCCAACATATAGTATGGTCCTTGTTGACCCTGGTCATGGCTGAGCTGGTATGGGTTTCACTGAAATATGTCTCCCCCTAATGTTTATTAGAAAGACACTCTTTGTCAGGTTTCTTTGATGAGATCTGACCACTATGGCTGAACCTCTGGCATAGCTTTCATCCTCTTTAGAGCACAAGTTCCACAACCACTTCTCAGTGACTCTGGGCAGCTCACAACAATCAAATAAATTATAATTAACATTGATTTCCTTGAGTACAATTAAGTATGTGTAGCTCATTCTTTAAAACTCAGTAACTAAATATATTAATATTTAATAATTAATACAAAAATATACTGTGATATAGTACAGTTCAATATATTATGTATAGAATGTACACACAAAGTTATACATAGACACAAAGAGGCTAAACTATAAACAGATCTCTTCCCTTCCCCTTTTAGTACTGTGCATTGGTTTTAAGAAATCAATATATTCAATAGTAATTTGTAAGGCAGTAAATAAAAGATAAACAGGGAAGGAAAAAGAAAAATAATGGTTGCTTGTAAAGAATTGTTCTACATAGCTTTCAACTTGAAGATGAATTGTGCTAGAGTTGCCTGGGTATTCTGACACTGAATAAATTTACAGCATAACAAAAGCTTTGCATTTTTATAGCATGGACAAGATGATGATATGGGTTTTTTTTTCTTCATTTTTGTTTGCCTTGCACTTTATCATTTATTTTTGTCAGTATAATGACTGTTTTTATATAAATTTTATTAAGTTTTAAAGAGAACATAAAAATGAACACAAACTAACACAGAATGAAGATCAAAGAAAAAAGCCAAAAGGGTTTGATTTTTTAAAATTATAAAATAGATTCAATAAGACTGAAGGGGTTCCCCCCTACAAATACAGTTGTTATAGATGCACTGGCTGGTTGGGATGTTTAGTCATTAAGTGAATGCTGCAGTCATTAAGTTAATCCATGCCTGTAATGGGTGTTTTTCTTCTGGAAACTGGAATTCCTGCAAAAAAATGTGGTAAATCTTGGTCATGTGAATGCAAAATGCTGCAAACAGTCATAAATGTGGGCTGATTGCTGATGGCTGAAAATGCAAACATGACCATGGAGACAGCTATGGTTGGAACTTCAAATCCAGGTCATAAATAACCCTGTGGAGGTCTATTGTAACTTTAACCAGTCGTTAAGTGACCAGTTGTCACTATAGATGGATTTGGCTTGTTTTTCCAAAGTTAAGCACCACTAACAATATCCGTGTTTCTTATTTATTGAGGATTGTCATCAAATGCCTCAATAGTTGTCCTGCCGGGATCTTTCATGTGTTCTTTCTCTTCCTTTATAAAAATAAACTTAGAAAACTGTAGTTAAATTTTAACTGCCACAATTGTTTCTGACTATTGTGGCTTCTAAGAATAACCTTTGTCATTGAATGCAAAATATTCCAAAGTTCTAGTGAGGAAATGTCTTCTATTTTCTTTTAAGAAGTCTTGATATTTTCAATTGCAGTTTGCTGATATACTGAATGAGCAAAATTAGACTTTTCAACATCGGGTATATCTTTCATATTTTTAATGGAATGGCACTAGAATCATTACACCCATTTTTATAAGATACTGCATATGTTGAAAAGTGAGAAAAATATCTGCTTGGATTCCCCGATGAGTCACTTAAAATGAATGGGAGATGTGCTGTTTTGCTTGTATCCAATCAAAAATGCAAGATTTTGGATGGTGGCATTTTGACAGACTGTCAAGAGAATTTTTACAAAATGACTACTAAAGTGTGCCAGCTTGGTTTAGTGATTAAGGCACCAGGCTAGAAACCAGTAGCCAGCTGGGTGACTTCACTTTTTCTCAGATCAACCCACTTCACAGGGTTGTTGCGGTGGAGAAAATATGAGGTTGCCCCTTGAGTTTTATAAAAATAATAAAGGCACAATAAAATAAAATAAAATAATTAAAAAAGGGTCTTTCCCATGCAAAAAATGACTATCACAAAACACTCATTTCCAAACTGATGGGATTATTCCCCAACACTGATCTTTTCTCCACAATGCTCTATCCCATCCTGTAAAAAAAAATAATAACTGTGAAGTTTTATTTTATTAATTATAATTTTTTTTCTGTTGTCACACTAAACCAGTGTGCTTGTAGACTGAAGACAGTTGGAAATCTTTACAACCTGCTTGTCTTAGTATATGGAAGGTATAGATCTGTGATGGCCAAACTATGGCATCCGTGCCAGAGGTGGCACACAGAGCCCTCTTTGTGCTGTCGCCAGTTGCTCTTCTGATTTTTGGCATGTGCATCCAGCTGATCTTCGTGCATGCTGCATCCCCGGAAACCCAAAGACCAACTGGCTGGCCAGCTGGTCTTTGTGTTTCCGGGGCTCTGGCCACTTGGTCTTCTGGTTTCTGGAGCATGCATGCACTCCAGCCAGCTGGTCTTCGCGCACGCTGGAGTGCCGGAAACCTGAAGACCAAGTGCATGTGCATAAACACCAGCCAGCTGGTTTTCGAGTTTCCAGGGTTCCAGTACGCTCGTGCATACGCATGCGCATGCACAGACACACACACACACATGCATTCTGGTTTGGGCACTGGGTGTCGAAAAGGTTTGCCATCTCTGGTATAGATGGATTCATATTGACATATTGGGTACTTGAGAGACCGCCTACTGCCAATCACCTCCACTAGACCGATAAGATCGCATAGATTAGGCCTCCTCCGAATTCCATCAGCCAGCCAGTGTAGACTGGCAACTAGTCGGAGGAGAGCCTCCTCGGTGGCTGCTCCGACCCTCTGGAACGAACTCCCCGTGGAGATCCGGACCCTCACCACCCTCCAGACCTTCCGCGCCGCACTTAAAATCTGGCTATCCCGGCTGGCCTGGGGTTAAAGATTTTAACCCCTACTCGAATTGTATGACTGTTGAGTTCTTAAATGATGTAATGCTTTTATGTTGTAAATTGTTTGTCCTTCTCCCACCCCTTTTGAACTGTGAGCCGCCCTGAGTCCCCCCAGGGAAAAGGGCGGCATACAAATAAAGTGAACTGAACTGAACTTACAAGTCTTATTCCTAAATCCTTACATAGCTTTGATATATGGAAAGGATTGTGCAATATTATAATTCTCTGTGTCTATCTGAACCTCCACCCCTTTTTCTGAATTCTAAGAGCAATTTTCTTCAGGCTACTGTAATGCATAACTCTAGATACATGGAGCACTCAGAAGACTGGAAACGAGGGTCAGGAGGACCACTTGGTCTTGCCCAAGCAAAATATAATTACCACCTTTGGGAATGTGGACTTTTTCCCCCCAAGTTCACATTTTAATATTGCTTTTCTCAAGCATTTAAAATTATGATCCCGCCTGACAAACCCAGGAACTCGCAAACCCCCTTGTGAATTTAATATTGCCCCATTATCTAAATTTAGATTTTGGGAAACTGTTGATTAGAATGAACCGGCTGCTAACATGGTTTCATTTCATCCACACATCTTGTAATTTGAAATCTGAAAATTCCCCAGGCAGATTGGTTTTTGCGTTAGGCTTTGGAGATGTACTTCTAGTTCAGGCTTTTTGAGGGGAATTTTATTGGCTTTGTTTGTCTTGGTGTTAAGAATGCCCTTGAGTCACATTTTCAAGCTTCCCCCTCATTCAATAAAAGTGAAAGCTTAGATTTTCAGGCAGTCAGCTTCTTTGTTGAAGCTGGAATGTAGAGCAACAAGAAACATGCACAACAAATCCAGAGTAAAATACATCTCCCCTCATGAAGATGAATGTGAAAGTATTGTAACTGAAACTCAAAAGGAGATGAAATAGCTGCCATTCTGCCAATATGTTTTCTATTAGCTACTTTTCTTGTAAACTTCATCACTCTGCTATTTTACTCTTTGCTTTATACATTTTTATATCTTCTGACTCTCACCCTAGGTGCATTTCAAAATAAATTAGAAAGAAATAATCTCTTTTCTAACTCAGGACTCAGCTGGCAAAATCCAAAGAATGTGAGGGGAACATTTACTTTGGTGCTATATAGTCCATAAATACATCCAAGCTCAGAGAAAACTTCATTGTCTTCTGTCTTAGGTTTGTGGATTCATTAACCTAGGAAAGAGTAAGATAATTTGGCTAAATGGATTTACTTCTTGCGTTCCCTCCCAGAAGATCAAAATGGCATGCATCAAACTTTATCTTCTGCTTTTCCCCCAGAACTATATTCCAGTTAGTTGAAATGAAAAGACTTATATTGTTCTGTAGGGAGAATTAGGCAGGCAGGAACTGAGGCAAGGCAGGGTGAAAGTTAACACACAACTTTTATTCTAACAATTAACAAGGCAAAATGCAAGGCCAACTTCAAACCAGCAAACAGCAACATTTGACAGCTGACAGCTCTTTATATAGGAGCTGTCAAATGGCTGAACCAATAGAATGGCTGCATTCTCCTGCTGGCCGGCTGCTCACGTCTTAGCCAGTCTTTCAATGGTGTCATAGCTCTGAGAATTTAACATACAGTATATTCTTCCATGGAAGAAGTTAACATTGAACCTAAGTACCACTAGTGGTAAATTTATTCTTCCAACCACTATGCCAAGATGACTGTTGCTCTTAGTTTTCTGAGGCACTAAAGTTATTCAAGAAAGCTAAGATCACAATTTTGTGGAATCACTACACTGTAATGAAAGGATAACTCTGTGTAGTTATCATTGTGTCCGCCAAGTCTCTTGGTGATCTTTGATTAGAATACTAGAGAATGTAATTTTATAAGTTCTGCATTAGTTAAGTCAAATTGTGAACTATTATTATGATGACAATTTTGAAAATCTGTCTTTTTTGACTTACAGTTGAGAATATGAAAATATCTACAGTACTCTACTTTCTCTATTTTGGTTTGTGCCCTTAAACAACCTGATTTATTCGAGAAATATTTTACTCCAATTCATTGTCTAAGATGGAAGAATTTTTTTAAGATGGCTTTCTTTTACTATCAATTAGCATGGAGAAACAATAATAGCTGTAATTTTCTTTCAGGAAACTAAAAAGTGATAAATATATAAAATATGTTGATGTTCATTGAAACAGTGAACAGTTACTGGTACAAAATAGATGAGGAAACCCATTGTAGAATTCAAACGACAGGAGCACCTAGTTTGAACCCTAATAAAAGCCATTTATTTGGGCACTAATGCTTGAAATGCAACTCTCTGAAATAGCATTGGGGTAAATCTGAACACTTCTTTTCCTTCTCCACTGTAGTTATATACATTATATGACATGGCTATGGTACCAGAGGTAGGTTCCTACCAGTTCGGACCAGTTCAGCCAAACCAGTAGTGGTTTCCCGGCCTGGGTTGCTGGAACCGGCAGCGACCCAGGCCTGCCAGACCTCTGAACCAGTTCCCCAGTAATGCTGGCAGCAATTTACCTCTGTATGGTAGGTGTTCTTTGTAGCTGTTTTTGGAAGATGATAGAACTTTATTAAAATCAAGATTTGGAACAAATTGGGTGCACACCATTCTGTTGCACTCCAGAGATGAATGCTGATCTGAGTTACCTTACATTATTTGGTCCACGATTTCTCAAACTTAGCAATTTCAGGTTTTGTACACTTCAATTCCCAGAATTCTCCAGTCAGCTTTCTGGGAGTTGAAGTATGCATATCTTAAATTTGCTAAGGTTGAGAAACACTGGCTTGACCAATACCTATTTTTAATGAAAATATATCACAATGAGGATGGATGTTCATTCTCCGAGCTTGTGGGTTGATTTCTAAACATTTCATTACTAGGCTAGGTAACATCTTCAGCAGAATTTAGGGAATGTCAATGTTGGTGTTCTTCTGCTTATAAGGGCTTTGTTTGTAGGTCTAGTGATGGGAGAGTCACATAATGTGAGGGTCTTGTGAAGGGTCTTTTGATCTAACCTAATCCATTATTAGATCCATCACAATCTTGCAATGCACAGCCTTGATTTTTATCATATTAGGTCACGGGTGTCAAACCCGTGGTGTCATGTTGCTGTTACATGATGTTTTGTGATGTTTTTCCCATTAGGGTAATTAGGGTATTTCAGAATGGTCCATTTCCTTCCTCATGGTTGTTAAGAAAGAGAGAGAGAGTAGTAGTTGTAATTTGAATTAGTTCTTTATTACCTGGTCTAAATTGTTTTGCTTGATTTTGCTGAAATTTATTATTTGCTGGAGAACATCAGTAACTATGGTTGGACAATTCAGTAGCTGGGTTGATGAAATAAAACAATGCATTTGTGTAATCATTTGGCAGGTTTAAATCCCTGTTGAAAAAAATAATGGCAAATGGAGAAAACTGCCTCTTCTGATTATCATTAGATACATTTACTAGATAACATTTGCCAACCAACCTTCTTAAGAATCAGACTGCTTTAAAGAACAAGAAGATGGGCATTTAACTCCATTTTCAAATCTCCTGAGAAGTGTGTTTCTTAACTAGCACATCTTTAAGAAGCCACATTACAAATTTTCTACCCAAGTATTTGATTTACTGGTGGTTTTTTAAAAAAAATCCCCAGGGTTCTGTCAGCAGAAAACACAGCCTCACAACATTACTTAGGCATTCAAAGGGAAATAATTATGTTTTCATGGTTTCTAAATTAGCTAAGCAAAAATTATCTGGAAGTTTCACATGGGAGAGTCATTTTATTATGTCAACAAAAATTTTGTGGATTAGGTAAAAATGCATGTTGAGACATCCCTTCCCAGTTTACTGTTTCAAGGAGGAACTCGCGCTGCCTGAAATGACCATGTACTGAAGTGTTTCCTCTCTATGCAGTTGTTAGTATGAATGCGTAAGGGATCGGTGGGAGGGAAGGGAGTCCATCTGATACTCCAAAGTTCAACCTTGGCTTATTTCCCTAGATCTGGTAGTATCTTCTGCTGTTATTCTTCTTTTTATATCCATGTGACAATCTTGTCCTTGATTTGCTTGCTGCTAGCAAGGAGACAAAAGGGAGTGTTGTCACTTATGCTATTGTTACAAATCAAGAGGAAAGGTAATTTTAAACCTCCCTGGCAGCCCTCTTCATCCAAGGTTTCTCTAGGAAAAGAATTTACAATAGGCTGTAAGTCTAAATCTCCCAACACGTCTTAGCCTGTCCAGGAGGAATTCTTAGTTTTTCTATCCATCTTTTTTTCCCTCTTTAGCCTTGCTGTAGGGAACCTGTTAATATGTTTTCGGAAACATATGAAATGACTTTGTAATCATACAGTCTTGGATGTCAGGAAAGTTGCAATGAGAAATTTCCACCTAAAACCAGTGAAGCTATAGAACAAGTGTTTATTGGAAAAAGGGGACAATAGAAGAAAAAGAAAGGGATACATACAAGTGATTTTAAATACAATCAACACAATTGGACTGAATAAGCCAGTTATTACTTCTTTGGCTAAACTTTTGGCTTTTAGTACATGCTGCCTACAGATTACACTCATGTCAGAAGCACTAAGGCACGTCCCGATTGAAAGATTAGCTAGTGACATCACTGTTGGCTGGGGGACATCCAGTTGGGGGCTTCTTTCATGTCCTCAGCAGGAGCTGGAGTGAAGGATGGGAGGTCATCCCATCCCAGGGCAGAACTCAGATCTTGAACAGAACTTGCTACTTTTCAACCCAGCATCCTAGCTACGCGAGCCAGTGCCACAGTGTTCCTCGTTACAGATTAGGTTAGATGTAGAAAAGTATCTGTGCCTCCTGCTTGGTTGTTGGTAGACAGGCCATTTTTGTTCTTGCTCATATTTTTCCTTGAGCATTTAAGGCTCAGTTTTAGTCAGTTTATTAGTGGTTATCTGATATTTTGCTTTGTGCTATTTGTCACAAGTGCATTCAGTGGGTGGGAGTGATCCTGACAGAGGGGAAAAAACCCCAATCCTTGATGCCTCCTTAGAATCAGTAAGCATGCTCATTTGGTCAAATATCCTCTTTTGACTAATTTAATGTCCCAGTTATAGGAATGGATTTGAATTCATTGGATATTTTATTTGGCCAAGTATGATTAGACACACAAGGAATTTGTCTCTGGTGCAGAAGCTCTCAGTATATATGGGAAACAACAGGATGATGATGATGATGATGATGAAGAAGAAGAAGAAGAACAAATGATTAAGAAAGTAAATAAAGGAGGCCTTTAAATAAAGTTTTTAATAAAGTTTAGATTTGAGTACAGCAAAAACCACTGGGAACATCAGGTTGAGAAGGTTCTAGAGAATGAAAAAGTCAAGATTTTGTGGGTTTTCAGAATTCAGACAGACAGGCACTTGGCCCACAACACACCTGTTGGACCTTCAATAGTTTTTTGATGATGATGATGATGATGATGATGATGATGATGATGATGATGATGATAATCTTTGGTGAGATTCACAGTCTTTGAGGCTGGTTGGTAGCTCAACAGCTCGAGTCCCAACCAAGGACCTAGGAACTGTTAAGGTAACATCGTAGAATATAAACTGTTCCAAGTAGGGTGGTTTTTTGTAGAATCAAAATGTTCAAGTCTGATAAATTTAAAATTTCCAAATAGTGAGGTAGCCCTTTGGGTATTGCTCCAAGGGCTCCAATTACAATCAGGACAACATATGATTTCTTTTTCCATAGTCGCTCAACTTCAATTTGCAAGTCCTGGTACTTTGTGATTTTTGCTTGCTGTTTATCTTCAATTCGTGCATCTCCAGGTATTGCAATGTCAATGAACCATACTTTTTTCTTTCCAACTATTGTTATGTCAGGTGTGTTGTGGGCCAAGTGCCTGTCAGTCTGAATTATGAAGTCCCACAAGATCTTGACTTTTTCATTTTCATTTTCTAAAACCTTCTGAACCTGATGTTCCCAGTGGTTTTTGCTGTACTCAAATCCAAACTTTTGGCACAATTTCCAGTGAATGATCTTAGCAACGCAATCATGGCGTTGTAGGTAGTCAGTTTGTGAAATTTTGTTGCACCCACTGATCAAGTGGTCAATTGTCTCATCTTTCTCATTACAGAGGCGACATTTGCCTTCATGTAGTTTGTGGCTAAGGCTTGTTCTTGAGCTGCCAAAATAAAGCCTTCTGTTTCTTTTTTCAGTGCTCCTGATCTTAACCAGTTCCAAGTTAGCTTTTGGTCAGCTTTGCCTTCAATATTTTTCAAGTATTGGCTATGCATAGCTTTGTTTTTCCAATTTTCAGCTCACTTCTCAATTACTTCTTTCCTATATTCAGCTTTTGACTTAGTTGTCTTTAAAAGGCCTCCTTTATTTACTTCCTTAATCATTGGTTCTTTACTTTTCTGCAGGTAATCATTCAAGCTGTATTTTTCTTCTTCCACAGTCTGTTTTACTTATAGGAGTCCTCGACCACCTTCTGAAAAATATTTAAAAAATATTCCCTCATTTTCTGCATGATGCCTGCATGGTTGTAATTTCCTGTCATATTTTTCAGTATATAATGAAAAATCCACAAAGCTTCTTTGCCTTTTGGTCCACAATCTTATTCTGCTAAGTGGTTATATTTGGTCTTTCTTCCTTGACTTTGCATCTTTAACACTGAACCAAAACCATCTCTCTGGTAACACAATAGCTGGTGGAAATTGTTGTCAACCATTCAATGTAAACCAATTCAGAGGAGAGACACTACATAAAAATATTTTATTGTTACAACTTATAATGACAGAAGCTTAAAATTTGGCAGAGATTTATCTCTCTTCTTGTACTAAAGAGAATCAAAGCAGGAAAATATTGAACTTTTCCTTCATGCTACCTATCTATTCTGGCTAAGATAATGTTTATATAATAGTCATTGAATTCCTTCTTCAAGGGTGATCTTCATAGACTTCTACAGTTATAGAACCAGACAACTATAAAATTGCAGCCTTTTGCATACAATAAAGTATGTGGTTTTATCATTATATTTATAAAAGAGGAAAAAATAATTAACTTTTTGTACGTGCTTACAGTATTTTTAGTTAGTTTCCATGTCTTCAAAACAGAATACCTTCTATTTCTGGTATTTAAGATATATAATTAACATACATAGAATTACTTACATGCTCCCATATTATACTTTTTAATGTAAAGAAAGAGAAACTTTTTTTAGTAAGTCATTCATTTAATTATAAAAACCATTTTACTAGAAATGAATCTGGAACTTAATAAATCAGAATGCATTAGGATTTCAGTTAAACAGAATGGGGGGTGGGGGAGTGGGAATAGCATGAAGTATTTTACTTCCAAGCTGATATGTAAGTTTTCTTCTATGTTGTTGGGATGTCTTTCCCTTCTGCATCCAATTCTTTAATGTTCTTGACTCCAGATATTAGAAGTGACCTACAACTCAGCTCAAGTTTCAGATAATTAAGCTAGCAAGAATCCATGTCTTCCTATAGTTGGACAGAACAAAATGATATGCCAGCTGAATGATCTGCTAAAATGATAAGGACGATTAGGTTTTGGACAGTTCTGAATTCTGCCTCTCTGCTCATCTTAATGATGTATACTAGAGCCCAGCAAGGGGAAAATAAATTGCAAGGAGAAAAAGAGAAAACATTTGTTTTGTCAGAACCATTTATTTGTCATATGAGGAAGTGGAATTTATTCCAGCTAGTTTTGTGAGAACAAACTAGCGGTATCAATTTCTGTGTCCACGCTACATATAGATTCTTCTACTTCTCCATATTTAATAGTTTTTATATTGACACATATTGTGTATGCAACTATACATTCCAAAGCCTTTCATACCTTAAAATATCCAGTTGTCATAATGGCCACAAAGCCCTATTTGCGTTGGCTATATCTCTTCTGATCTTTCAATCCTAATTAGAGCCCATTGCAACATTGGACCTAATATATTGTTGTATAATGTTCACAATATCAGATAAGAGATACAGAATGAGAGATGATTGCTTTTTATTCCCATGAAGAAACATGGACACAATCAGATTATTGTAGAATAACAGAAAACGGTTCAATTGAAGGTATCAAGAATTGAGCAAATAAGCTTAGAGAATATGCAAGGTGGAGAAGAATTTAGGATTTTGTTATTACACCTGACAAGAATATGCTCAGTGAGGCTTCTTTAATCAGATTTATTGAAAATAAATGAGAAATCAGGAACAGAAGTGTCAGGAACTAGGTACTGAATTTATATTTAGGTTTGTATCAGGCCCAAGTTCAAAGATGACACACTGAGATCCAAATGAATCCCATCCTTTATTTTCTCACATCTCAGGGACATATTCTTGCCGAATTGAAGTTATAACCTTCTAAACTACTAAATACAATATATCTTGAGGGATTCTGGGTGCAGCTACCCTGAAACTCTTCCCCACTTCCTCATCCAGTTTCGAACTGTGCACTACAGTCTCTTAATCTCTTAATCTTAAACTCTCTTTGGGAAAGTTCTGTGTAATATTATTCTTCAGAACGATATATTTAGTACATGTAATTTGACAACTGGATAATGTAAATAGATTCTCTGTACCCTTACGGTGGCCTAAACATTGATGCCATAGCACTACAACAATGTTTGCTTGCTTAGAAACTTGCTTCTCTGTATTGATTTTGTCAGTTAACCAAGTTACAAGTTTGCAATAAATATACTACATGTTTTCTTTGTGGTTAGAACTGTGAATTAAAATTGTATTTCTTTGGAACAAAGTGACTGCAACTGTTAGGATGCAAATTTTACACACATTTTGAAAAACCTGAGATAGGTGTGTTTTCCATTTTTCTCTTTATGTGAGTTAGACTGTCTCAAATATTCTCTCCATCCCCCCTCTTTCTCTCCTGTACAAGTTCAGTTAATTTCTATAGATCATGTAATGATTGCAGAAATTGCATTCTGCATACTATCAATTATCAGTTAGTTGCTTAAATAACATGGTCATAACAGCATGGTTATTTTTTAAAAAAATATATACACTTCTGTTGTGAAAAAGGATTACCGTATATACTCGAGTATAGGCCGACCCGAATATAAGCCGAGGACCCAATTTTACCACAAAAAACTGGAAAAGTTATTGACTCGAGTATAAGCCTAGGGTGGGAAATGCAGCAGCTACCGGTAAATTTCAAAAATAAAAATAGATACCAATAATGTTTTTGAATATTTATTTCAAAGAAAAACAGTAAACTAGCGGTGTATTCAATGAAATACTTCACTCACCTCATGATGCTGATGTCCCGCTGTGATGATGATGTCCTGTGCAGCCGCGGGAGCGATGTCCCGCCTCCTATGACACACGGCACAGTGATTCCTATCATTGGATCACTGTACCAGAGGAGGTGGGACATCGCTATGTGGCTGCTTGCCATAACAAGGAGGAGGTGGGACATTGTTGCAGAGCGGCAGGAGGGGGAGGAAGGGGAATCGTAAGACAGCCCTGCATTACATTAGAACGTGAGGAGGGGGGATGGTGCGGTGCGCGCTGCGCGGCAAACTGACACAGAGGGAGGGGAAACTCACAGGGGCACTGGGCCATTCACGAGTGTCACCCAGCGGCATGGCCCCGCCCCTTTTTCTCCTCCATTTCGGGCAAATTTTTCACTGACTCGAGTATAAGCCGAGGCGGCTTTTTTCAGCCCAAAAAGTGGGCTGAAAAACTAGGCTTATACTCGAGTATATACAGTATCTTCCTTCTTCTTATTATAAATGTAAGGCTTGTCAAAAGACCAATAATTTATTTGTCAATGTTTGCTTTTTCCTTGTTACAGCACTGAATATTTTTAAAACAAGAGGATAATTTTTCATGTGGCAGGTTTGGATGTACTTGCATATATAAAGAGTTTGTTGTTTTCTGTGGATTCTGATAAATGGTGGGAGGGGTCTTTTTATCTAAATTAGCACTATTTGAGAATAAGAGAGTACTGTTCATATCTGATACCTTCCTTGCTTCCTTCCCTCCCTCCCTCCCTACTTTTAGAGTCATTGTCTATATCATTTTGATAACAGAATAACGGAGTTGGAAGAGACCTTGGAGGTCTTCTAGTCCAATTCCATACACAAGCAGGAGATTCTATACATTCTGGACAAATGACTGTCTAGTCTCTTCTTAAAAACCTCTAGTTAATGCAGCGCCCACAACTTCTGAAGGCAAGCTGTTGGTTAATTCTTCTCACTGTCAGGAAATTTCTCCTTAGTTGTTTCTCTCCTTGATTAGCTTCCATCCATTGCTTCTTCTTCTGCCTTCTGCTGTTTCTGGTGGTGGAGATTGCCTGATTATCTCAATAAAAGTATTTATTGATGTGGCATATAATATATTTTGATAAGACTGTAATTAATTAAAATATTTATAATGAAGATTCTTTTCAAGAAAGGAAGCATTACTTAGTTTTCTTTTTAAAAAATCAAATAAGAAAAGTGTGCATAAATCCGCCCCCCTCCAAGTTTATTCACAATATAAATAAATAAACGACCTAAATATAATGAGTTATGTTTCTACCAATAGGCACCACTTTTTCAGTGCCATCATTATTGGGGATTATTAGGCAATAGCCAGGTGTTGTACTCTAGCTTCAGACCCTCTACCAGAAATTAAACATACAGATCCTTTGTACTTGAATGACAATGTACAGCACATTAATTTTTAAGAGATATCTGGGCCCTGGTGCTCAGCAGTTGAAGGAAGGGATATATAGAGGCTATCAGAATGGTATATACAGTCCATTAAGTTTTCAGAACAGGTGTTACATTAGGATAGATCTAAGTTGAATGTGATAAACTTTAATATGGTGTGATAAAGTTTAGATTTAGGAATTTCTTCGTAGGAGAAAAGAAGGAGAAAGAAAAGTTTTGCCCTTTCTTCTTTCTACTTTCTGCTTTCTGCTACCTAAAAAGCTCTAGAAGAGGGCCAGGGCATTGCCAAAATAGCACAGGAAATGGTATTACAGGTAAAAATTGTCCGTTCTTCCCACAAAATTCCTAAGGAACATTGCCTAAATGTGCTCCCTCACTTTTTCATGAAAATTCTTAGACCTTGCTAGTCAAAGGCATACAAGGACTATTCATAGCAGACAGTAATTCCAAGCTACTGCCCATAGTATAATACCAATGCCTTCATTATTTCATGTGTAACATTTTTATCACATGCTTAGCAAAGAATAAAAATAGTTGCAGGCAAATTCAGTTTTTACTTTCTCTGTCACTCTGGAAGGCTTGTCTCTTAGACAATATCGTGAGGAAAAAAAGCTGAAAAATCATTATCTCTTTCACCTGGAAACTCTAGCTCTTTTTAAAATGGTAAATTCTGCGTAACAGGCCACTGAACAGTGAGCATTGACAAGTATTAATTAAGAACTTAATCTTTGAATAAATAAAAAAGCAGTGAACACGATTAAATGTGTTCGTGAAATACAGCAGAACATTTGGCTTTAATGAGAAAATGCACTCCTCACTCCAGACCGGTGGGAATTCCATTGCCATGTGTGTTATAAACATTTCTTCTTTCTCCTTGACAGGTAATATTTGAGGCTGAAGTCTCAGATGGAAGAAATGGCTACATTGCCATTGATGACATCCAGGTTCTGAGCTACCCTTGTGGTAAGTAATGATTAAGAGGCACACTTTTCTCTGTCTTTTCTAAGAGAAGCTCAATATTGTCAGACTGGTGTTTTCATTATTCAGCCATTGGTGTCTGGCTGCTACCACTGTTTTTCTATCTTTTTCTTTTCTAACATGTTAGAAAAAGAAAAGGAGAGTGTCAAAGTCATAAATGTTATTTTGTTATCACATAATTATTTTAATTCAGTTATTCTCTCCCACTCGACTGTAATGAAAGTGAAATAAAGTGTATCTAATAGTTTTATTGTGAGCTGAATTTTTAAAATTCATGTTACTCCCAATAATAGAAGCAGATAATAACAATTGACAAATCCTATTTTTGTTGTTTGTTCTGTGTTGTGACAGTTCTGAAAAATGTCTGTTTTCGGATATGGACAGCTGTCTCTCTACTGACAGGTTTTGCAGTTGTTTTATTTGGGGTCATATCTTTGGAAATTCCTGTGACAGAGGATTGGAACCATGGGAAGACCCCCAGGTTGCACTAAGTGCAGTCAGAATAGTCTTGAAGGAGTGACGGAAGAGCTCCTATCAAGGCAGTGGTCAGATAAGTGGGGTTTGAGACCAGTCCAAGAAACTAACTTACCATATTTTTTGGACTTTAAGATGTAGCAGTGTATAAGACACACCAAGATTTTGAAGATGTAAGTAAGAAAAAAAGTTGTTGTCAGGAGCACTCTGCAGGCTTCAGCAAGGCTGGGGGAAGGCAAAAACGGGCTGTTTTTCATCAAAATGGGGCATTTTTCCCTTCCCCCAGACCTGCTGACGCCTGCAGAGTGCTTCTGGGGGGGGGGGGGGGAGAAGGCAAAAACATCCCCGTTTTGGTGAAAAATAAACCGGGGCAGAGCTTCGGGAGGCCAAAAATGGCTGTATTCGGTGTATAAGATGTACCAACATTTCCACGCTCTTTTAGGGGGGGAAATGTGTGTCTTATACTCAAAAAATATGGTAAATAAATATCTCAGACAAGTCCCCACTTAGTTCACACAAAGATAAAGTGTGTGTGGGAGGAGAGGAAGTATTCAGATTCTGCTACTATAGCTGTTATAGTGAAAATAGTCCTGACCTATATAGCATTGGGTTTTTTAAGTTTCATATGTCCTGTTGGGCTAACAGGTTGTATGCACCAACAGAGCCAAAGCAACTTCCATCAGCTCTTCCCCAATAAGACCAAGAATTTATTTGTTTGTTTGATTGTTTATAAAAATTTATTGGCAGCTCAACTTATATAAGTAACTCTGGGCAGCTCACAGTCATAGAAATCAGCAATACTACATTAGCAATAACAATAGCACTTAGATTTATATACCGCTTCAGAGTGTTTTATAGCCTTCTCTAAGTGGTTTATAAAGTCAGCATAGTGCCCCCAACAACCTGGGTCCTCATTTTACCATATCAACTTCAGACGGATGGAAGGCTGAGTCAATCTTAAATCAGTCAGGATCAAACCCTGGCAGGAAGTAAAATTAGCCTGCAATACTACTAACCACTGCTCCACCATGGCTCTTCACTTAGAAACATAAATACATTAAAACCCAAAATTAAACTCTAAGAATACATTGGGAGGGTGGGGGTGGAATGGGGTAGGTGGGACATGATGTTACTCAATCAACCACCTTCACTGTGCTGATGCCCATGAGTCAAATATCTGAGTAATGAGAAGGTGTTAATAATGATAAGTCTTTGATTTAGCAATCAAAATTAGCAAGGTATTAATGGAGCTAAAATTCTGGAGAAATGTGCTTCTAGGACCTAACATCCTTTGGATGTTTGTACATTTTAATTGTTTGAAGTTTCCAAGATGCCTCACAGACAGACTTGAAGAAATTCATTATAACCAATTTCGTTGCATTTAAGTATAATGACAATAAAGATTATACTTACTTATAATCAGTGCATGCTCTGGAAGAGTGCAATAACAAGTGAAATAGAGTTTGTGGAAACTAAACTAAACATAATGTCAATATTTCTTATCCCTAATCCTTAGTAATTTAGGAGTAGGATATGAAATCTCAAACCTACAGTCTAGATCGGAATATAAAAACAGACACCTCTCCCTCAGAAACTTGGAAGAAGGTCATGACAAATTGCACCTGCGTTTTGGAACAAAAACAAACAAAAAACAAAACCTCTATGTGGGTATCTCCATGTATTCACAAGAAGCTGGACTCCACCTGAGAGAGTCTTTACCTTAATGCAGTATTTTTCAACCTCAGTAACTATAGATATGTGGACTGACTGTGGAATTCTGGGAGTTGAAGTGTACCCACCTTAAGATTGAAGTTGAGAAACACTGAGGTTGAGAAACACTGTTTTAATAATAATACCTTATCTTCTGTCAGTGCCTTTTTCAACCCATTTTTTTCATAAACAGAAATTTTGTCCTAGAGCTTTCCCTGAGGCAATGCAGAAAGTATAAAAAGGTTTGTCACTGTTTCAAACAATGCTATGTCTGCAATGCAGATAATATTTACTGACAGGACTCCACATCCCCCCAACCTACCATAATATATACCTAATTAAATCTGATCCTTTGTGTTATTAATGCAGTAGTTTTCACATTGAATATTATTGAAATTCACATTCAGGTTTGCAATTTCTTCGCATCCTATTTGGCCATTCTTCTTACTGAGCTAAAACATTTTTTTCTTCCATGTATGAATTTCTTTTCCCCTAAAGACTCCATGTGTATCATTTGGGGGTGGGTGGGTTGTAAAAATGTGACTGAAAATACACTTTGGTAACTCTGGTAACTATTTCTGTGTATCTTTGGGGGATTTTTTTAAAAAATGTGACTGAGAGTAGCCTTTGGTAACTTTCTGCTTTCCCTATCTCTGCAGATAAATCTCCTCATTTCTTGAGGCTGGGGGATGTTGAGGTCAATGCAGGTCAGAATGCAACATTTCAGTGCATTGCTACAGGAAGGGATGCAGTGAAGAACAAGTTATGGCTGCAGGTAAGGCTCAACCTGACCCATTTAATGGTCAGACCCTTCTGATAAAAACAAAGTCTCCAGTTCCTCAAAGATTGTATATGACAGACTGTTTAAATGCCACCTTCCTCTATCTGGCTTGCACATATGGAATTTTGTTTCCATTCTGCAGGCGAGAAGAATGAGGGAGAAACTATGCCATATCCTCTTTTTCTGTGGGATTCATTCTTTTAAGTTGCAAGCTGATAAATTCTGTGTAGGTTGGTGTATCGTTGGTAGACAGACCTTCATAAAATCAAGCTGATAACATAATGTCACAAAGCTAGTCCCACATAATTTTCTGCCTGAGAAACAGATCATGGTGCACCTCCCATTCTGCAAAATGGGATGATTGGCGGTTCAGTGTGATTGACAACCAGAACTGGCAATGGGACAGCATTCTCTAGTACATCTGAAAGCAACAACCTACTTCTGGGAACAACGAGCAAGGCATTTTACAGGCACATCTGTGAACTGGGGCAAAGCAGCTGCCATTTCTGATTACAATTACTTATTATTACTATTAATAGGAATATACACCATCTTTATTTTATACAATTCAATGCAAAATAGTGAGGTGGGCTTTCGTGCCTAAGGGAAGGCTGGAACCCATGGGCTCACAGTTTCTGTTCCAGTACATTAACCACTGCATAGATGAGGCCAGTTCAGCTGTGCATATTTATAATGTGATAACTTAACCATATAGGATAGGCTCCTGTATTACAGTAAGACATAATCCAATTTGTTGAGGAATATGATTTAGTAGGACACATAAATTCACTTATTACAGCTTAGTATTATGCGCAAGCTAGGACATTATGACTTATTTAACAAACCTTGGTTTAGCTTGCCTTTGTTTAAAAATAATAAGGTAACTGAAAATAATTCCAGCCAAATCTTGCATATACAGAGTGGTGT
The DNA here is from genome assembly GCF_009769535.1 of Thamnophis elegans. Taxonomy (NCBI): domain Eukaryota; kingdom Metazoa; phylum Chordata; class Lepidosauria; order Squamata; family Natricidae; genus Thamnophis; species Thamnophis elegans. The sequence goes on along the minus strand of NC_045544.1, from coordinate 40,823,836 downwards.
AAGCAATTCATAGAAGGGAGCCCAAGTACTGAGTAGTCTGAACTTCACACACTTCTATGAAAACAAAGCATAGAAGTTATAGCGTTCTATTTTTCAGGAATGTTCATTGGTACTGCATTGCATGATATCTCAGTTTAATTAATCCAAAAGCTCAGCCTTGAGCTTTAATTTAAAAATATACATGCAGTTGAAATATTTAAATCCTACAATTAAACCAATAAGAAGAAAAAAAGCCTAAGAGAAAGAATTAATTGGCTATTTAAGCAAAGTACAGAACAGCAGACATTATTTTAATGGTCTTTATATGGTTTACTGGAAGACATATCAAGAAAGTGGAGTCCTAACTGAATCTTGAGCATCTTCAAACGTAATGAGAAATTGCCAAAACTACCACTTGTAGTCAGTGAAAAATCTCCTTTAAATCATTATTACTTGGCAATCATTGCTTTGAGTACTTACTTTTCCAAGGAAGCAGATAAGGTGACTTATTCTTGTACATCTGCATCCATATCTCCTAACTCTTTCATTATCTGGGAGCATTCTGCTTACAAATTTAGTGAGATTTAAATTATTATGTAAAAAAATCAATAGTTTTTAGGCATTTCAAAAGGTTTGAAATAGTTACAACTTGCATGCTCTATCTCTGTGATGGTGAACCTATGGCACGCATGTCCAAAGTGACACACAGAGCCATGTTGCCTGACACACGTGGCATCAACCATTCCTCTTCCAGGCTTCTGGTGTGCATGTGTGTGCGATATCAGCTGGCCATCATGCGTGCAGCAGTGCCAGAAACTGGAAGAGCAAGTCTTCCGTTTTTTGGCATAAGCATGTGCGACAGCCAACTGGTCATCATGCGCGCATGCGGGCCAGGAAACTGAAGACTAGCTGGCTGGTGCATGCGCATGCGCATGCCAGAAACAGGAAGTGCGCACATGCCCCCTGGGCAGCTCTTCTTCCGAGTTGTGGCCCTGACGAGCACGTATGCTCCCTTTTCAGCACTCGGTGCGGAAAAGGTTCTCCATCACTGCTCTATCTGATGTGGGCTATGTGGATTGGGTAACACATTTCTAGGGCCAGAGTTGGTGACTGATGTCTTAATTCTCTCTCCTTCCCTGTTCCCTCTAAGGTGCGCGGCTGCGTGGCCGCGCACGTGGCAAGAAAACCCCGTGCAGCAGTTTCTAACTGCCGCGCAGTGATTTCTGTCAAAGCAAACGTGGGGAAGTCCTTTGCAGGCAGATAGAACTGGCCACCCGCAAAGGACCTCCCCAGACTTGTTTTGATGAGCACAGAGCAACTGACAGTAGTTTGTGCCAGCCACGGCCGCTCAAACTAGCATCAGTCGCCCCTGTGTTCAGCAAAGCAAGCCCGGGGAGGTCCTTTGTGGGCGGCCAATCCTAGCCACTTGCGCCCAGCACTGCGGCTGAAATAACCCCCCCCCAAGCCCCTGCCGCCACCAGAATATCTGCTGCCTCCTCCTCCTCCTCTAACAGCACTGGATTTGCCATCCGACGCCGCGGCTGAGATGAAGCAGCCAAAGCTCCCGTCAGCACCCCCGCCTGTGGCAGTGGTGCCTCCCCCTGAAGCGGAGCACCTTAGCTGGTCCCCACATTATCCTTCCCCCTTCCTCCTCTGCCGTGCTTTTGAGAAGCCATGAGGCTACAGGAGCCAGTAGGAAGGCGGCGGAGGGGGCGGGAGCAGGAAAAAAAGGCCTCATGTCTTCTCAAAAGCATGGCAGAGGATCAGGCGGTGGCAGGGGTAAATGTGGTGCCCAGCTCAGGTGCTCCGAGCGGAGGTGGTGCCAGCAGGAGCTTTGGCGGCTTCACCTCAGCCGCAGCACCAGGCAGCAAATGTGGTGGTCCTCTTGGAGGAGGAGGGGGAGGCAGCAGCAGTTATTCTGGTGGTGGTGGGGCTCATTGGCATCTTCAGCGGCAGCCCTGCCCCCTGTGAAAAAAACCCGAAGATGGAGCAGATCCACGCAGATGACGTCACCGCAACATGACTGGAGAAGGAATTCTGGAGTTGAAGTCCACAAGTCTTAAGCTGTCAGGTTTGAAGACTCCTGAGATTTTTTTTCTAAAGGGTTAGGGGTGCAAGGATCTTGTAACTTGACAGCTTTAACACTTGCATGCTTCAATGCCAGAGTTTCTGAGCCAACATGACTGGAGGAGGAATTCTGGGAGTTGAAGTCCACAAGTCTTAAAACTGTCAGGTTTGAAGACCCCTGAGGTTTTTTTTCTAAAGGGCTAGGGGTGCAAGGGTGTTGTAACAACAGCTTTAAGATTTGCATGCTTCAAATGCCAGACTTTCTGAGCCAACATTTTGGTTGCTAAGCAGGACTGTTGTTAAGTGATACTGATATTATATAACACTTTTAATTAAGCGGGTACCTTGAATAAACATAACTTTGAGTTTCAAATAATACTGATTTCGTTGTTGTCTTAGGTGACATCTGTGAAAAAAGTTCAGGTGCTCAGGCATGAAAATATGCCGCTCAAACACTATACTTTTCTGCTCCCACTGAAAAAAAATTAGAGGGAACATTGCTCCTTCCCCCCTCCCCGAGAGAGGGAGGGTGGATTTTATCTGTATGTATATACATAATAGCAAAATGAAGTAAGATGACTGTTTTAGTTAGGACTGGTTTGAGGAATGAGGTAGCAATGGGTTTTCCTGATACCATTTGTGATTCATAATACAATACTCTAATATACAATACTACCAGCTCCTATTGCCAGAATAGAGCTTGTGTACCTGAATTCCAATTGTTGAATTCTGTCTAGGAAACTCTTTGAGAAGATGGTACTAAGAAACTCCTTTGCCCTTTTTGCTTTTTCCATCCTGTTTCCCAAAGCTTTTCAGCATGAAACTGCTGGAAGAAGTCAACCATACATTTCTTACTCCAAAGAATAATTGCCTAGGATTACAACATGGCTCTCTTGCTCGAGAATATTGCCTTATTTCAAATCATTCCACATCCTTCATTGAAAGTGTATATATTCTCAGACATAGCTGTGCAGTTCTAAGTATTTGGGGGCTTTTTGGCTTTATGTCTTATATAGCAAATATTGATTCATTTAACCATTTCTCACTTTGAATTTCAAATATGTGTGAATTCTACTGATGAATTGCTTTCTTCCATGATGTTCTTCTAGAGCAATGAATATGGGGTCATGGCTACAGTTTCTCCACATAGAATAACATTTTGACAGTGATCCAGCTGTCTGTGGGAGAATTTGAGTAGAAAGTGCAAGTCTCACTTTGCTTAGGCAGATCAGCTTCCCTTCCACAAATGCAGTTAGAATTTTAATGACTGGAGGAAAATAAACAGACCAACAGAGTATCTGGGGCTTAGAATATGGTCATCTGCAACATTTGTGTAGTTTTTTTGCTCTCATCTTCCATTCTTCTATAAAACCCTGATCACATCTTGTGTTGCTGCTGCTGATCCTGGACAGGGTTTGCTCATCATCTGTTCTTCATTGGCTGGAACCTACTTCTTGATAGTCTTCTTGGCTTGCTGCTCAGCATAGATTAGGTCTGCCTGGCTATCCCTTTGGTCTGTTTGAATGCCATCTTCTTTCATTGGCTAGTGCCTATCCTGAAGTGCCTTCCATGAGTGAGGCATGTAGGAGTTCTTCACCAATGGAGAGAATAGTTTGTACAGATCTTGTGGAACTACCAACTCATAAAAGGCCAGGACTGTCCTTTAACATAATGGGTATGTTGACACTGACAGATTATGATATCTCTTTTCCGCCTGCTTCTAAGATGTGGTTTCACAGACAGAAATGTTTTCCTGGGTTCTGTTTCAATACTGGCTTTTCTGGGTACAAGCACAACCTTTATATCAGACTGTAGGGGCTTGAAGTAAGAGGCATTTGGGAATTAGCCTGGAAAGGACTGCAAGGTTTTGGCACTGTACCAGAATCCCTATGCCAAGTTGTGCCTGGAGCTTCTGGGCTCTAGCCTAAAGGGAACTATGCAGATTTCAACCAGATTCCTTGTTTCCATTGGCTGCTTTCATACAACATGTCACACAATTCAAGATCTAGCAGCTGAAAAAAATATATGACTTCACCTGAGCGAAATAAGTGAATTCAGCCTGTTTATCTATCCATTCAGCTAGTTTATACTTCAGTACATTGTGCAACTCCAGGAAATGGATTTGTAGTAATAGATTAAGTGTCTTGTAAACATGTCCTTATACAGGGCCAGATCCGGCTTGCGGGTGCTTAGATCTGACCTGTGGGGCCACCCTGGAAACAGTAAAGGACCAGCCTGTCGTACCTCTGCCAGCAAAAACAGAGCTCAGGAGAGCCATATGCAGCCCTCCCGAGCTCTGTTTACACTGACAGAGGGTTGCAGGAAGCCGTTGCAGCCAAAAAAGGAGCACAGGAGTCCGTTTTCATTGGCAGAGCACATGAGCCACCACAGGCGTCCCCAGCACAAGTGATGTCAAGCTGGCCATGCCCACCAAGGCCATGCCAACCCTGCCCCCCTAATGTCAAACATAACCCTATGTGGCCCTCAATGAAATCAAGTTTGACACCCCTGCTTTATAGCCATTCAGAAGCTATCCTGCCTGAAACCAATTATTGCTCCAGGGATTCCATAATACCTTTGAGTGAAGGGTGTGACTCTCCTCCAACTTCAGTTCCTTTTAATAGAGATCTTGAGCATAAACCAAATAAGAATCTTTAAGGAGCCAGAGACAATTGGGTGTGAAGGAAATTGTTTCCATGGTCAATAGGTATAGTGGGAAAGGCATTTCTGTAACCACATAAGCTGTGTTTTACTGACAGAGAAACAAGAAGCAAACTCAGTACTCCATCTGGGTGCGCACAATCTTTATTGGGAAGGTAATGCATATCTGGACCAGTTTCTTGGTTAAAAAGATAAAGCAGACAGGATCACTGTCCTGAGCTGTTAGTCCTGGTCTGTTTGGATAGGCAGGTGACAGAATGGAGAATGACGTTCTGATGGTGGATAAGCCTAGCAAACACCAAAGGAGCACAGAGTCTCCATTAGAATAGAATAACAGAGTTGGAAGGGACCTTAGAGATCTTCTAGTCCAACTCCCTACTGCTTCACAAAACCATTGTTGCTATGATTTTGTGAATTCTTTTCATTTTCAGGAATTGTTGAAGTCATTGAATAATCCAAAAGTTTGCTTTGTCCTGTGATTTATTCAGTGGACATACGTTTGTTCATACAATGTATAGAGGGGATGAATATGAATGGATGGATGGAATTGGATGCTTTGGCAAATCTCAAATGGATTGGAACATTTCGAGAACAATACAAAATAATTTCAAATACAACATCCAATAGGAAGGACAAAGAATAAGGATTTAAAAAATATCCTGATTTATGTCATTCAGCTAAGTTTTTGTTAGTTCAGTGTCAATATCAAAGCCATTTTTACCCTTTGTCTTTCAACATTAAGCTATCTCTTGTTTACTTGTTTTGGAATAATAATGAGTAGCATAAACTGTCCCAAAAGGTTTTAGATCTCACTTATATGCCCAGAATAAGATAGCACCTGTAATGCCCCACCCATAAAGCCTTGTGCTTGGAGCATCTGCTAAACCATATGCCCTGGCTCCCAGTTTAGTTGTTCATAACTGAATCACTAATGAGTCTATCTATCACTGTTGTGTCTTGGCATCCACACACCATTTGGCTTGGGCAGAGAAGCTTGGCCTCCTTGTGCAATTCTGTTTGCATTCTGACATGCAGGCCAGGGTGCTACCATCGATTTTGATATGACCAAAATTAAAAGATGATCACATTCACTTACGAAAAAAGAAAAAGAAAATTAAAGCTTGACTGGTATAATCCTATGCAGATAGAGTTATAGGAAAGAAGCCAATCTGCCTGCTGAGGCTTTAGGTGCTGGCTAAATGCCTCCCCAGTTGGCAAGTCAAATCTGGAAGTTTTCATTGAAACTTTTAAAAAAGAATATTAAAAACTACTACAAACTAATATAAATCAAGGGAGGGGGGAAAAAGCAACATAAAAAGTTCAAAGAAGGGAGAAAAAGAATTGAAAAAAATAGAAAAGGAAAAATATATAAGCTGCAGTAACTTCCAGTATCTTCAATGCACTTATGAGTACAAATATATTCTAACCTTTGTCTAAAAAGTTATTTTACTTTTCTTTCCCTAATCTAACCTGACTAATCATCAAATCCATTAATCACAAGGTTTTTTACATTTTTATCCAAAAAGGTCCATAAGAGCTTTGCACCTTCAATAAATGTAGATAATGTCTTTTCTCTAATCAAAGAAGTCAATGTATCCATTTCAGCACAATCTTTAACTAAACCAACTATTGCTCCATAGTGGATACAGTTAAATCTTTCCGTCCCTTTGCATATAATAAGCTTACCAGAGTAATATATTTATTATTTTATATATTGAAATAATCTTTAATGGGATTTTTCCCTATTTGTCCATTAATCCTAAAAAGAAATGTTCTGGATTCAGCTGAATATTGATCTTTAAAATCCTCTATATTAAGGTATCTATTTGAATAAATTTTTAAGCTTTTTTTAACATGTTCTTATATGTTCACCTTTCCAACATACATTTGAAGTATGATTTTTAAAGTCTATCCTAATTTTAACCTTATACAGTGGTGGGTTCCAGATCCCGTTGCAACCGGTATGCTGCAAAGGGCCCCGGCGTCCACCACATGAATGTGCGCAGCATATACACATGTGTACTTACTGCCTGCAATGCTCCGCGATGCCTCTGCGACAGTTCAGCTGCTCACGGAGCATTGCGCAGGTACCATACGCTATGTGTGTGTGTGCAGAAGCCACGAAGAGCTCAAATACTGGTAAGGAGCACGGGCGGGTGGGCCGGCCCTCGGAGCACCATACCGGAATGGTACCTGGTGCTCCCGGCAGGCACCAGTACACCCGTACCGGGGCGTACCAGTTGTAACCCATCACTGACTTTATACTACCATAAATATCCATGTCATACAAACTTCTTGTCATGATCTTCTAACTCTAAAAGTCTCGTGTTTCTTAGCAAAATCAGTTATTTCATTCAGATCAACAACAAGCAGCAAAATACAATTTCAAATCTGGTAAACCCAATTCTCTCTCCTTTGCACCTTGTAATAGCTTATATTTAACATATTTTTACCCCTGGCCATATAAATTTATCCATTGTGCTAACAGGTATTTTATGATTTTTTTTAAAAAAATCTCCATTTTAACATGCCCTTGTTAAATTTTAGTCCATTTCATAACATAATTAATTTGAAGTAACTTACAATTCATATTTACTGTAGTAATACTCAAGTATTTTACTTTTTCTTACTTGTAAAACCATTTTTCTACATAAGTTCTATTTCATCTTCAAATATCAAAGTTTTGTTATCGTCTTTGTGTTCTGAATCTTGAAACCTGCTAATATACCAATGGCTTTACATTTCCTATTCTATTCCCACTAATAGATTTTCTAAAATTAAGATCAAATCATATACAAAATGCCCCTAATTTTTAATTTTAATTTTAATTTGATTTTCTGACCTTGACTTATATCTCTATTCAATACTTGAAGAAAAAACATGAACAAAATTGGAAACAGGGGCTTGTTTTTTCTGAATCTCACAAGATTTTATTAATTCTTCATTAACAATTATTTGTACTTTCTGAAAAGTGTAACTCGATCTTACCCATTTAATAAAATTATCTTCAAGGTTCATATGCACCAGGATGCTAAGGAAACAAGCAAAAATATTACAATGGGATCTTGGGTCACAAATGGTTCTGACCACGACCAAATCAGGTTTCAACCAAAAAATCTGCTAAATGTTTCATTCTGTTCACAAACACATCCATGGGTGGTGATCAAACACCACCTCAGCAATTTTTCCTGCTACAGTTATTTTCCCTTGTGCACCCTTTTTTTTGGGGGGGGGATATCCACACATGCAGTCAGTCTTTCTTCCGGTCACGACCAAATTGTGTGTTGACCAAAGTCCTGGAATGGATTACGACCGTGACCCGAGGTCCCACTGTATATTCAAAGTCATCTAAAATTGACCGTATTTTTCAGAATATAACCCTCCAAAAAAGAGGGTGAAAATCTGGGTGCCTCTTATACATTGAATACAACATATTTGGCTTCCTGAAACCCCACTCCCTTTGCACAAATGGACATACAAAAGGTTTGGGAGGCTTGCAGAGAGCTCCTGGGGGCTGGGGAGGGCAAAATTGACCCCAAAAACCAGGCCGTTTTTTGCCCCCTCCCCCGGGAGCACTGTACAAGCCTCCCAAAGCTCTGCATGCCTTCCTTTTTTTTTTTCAAAAAACAAGGTGTGCAGAGGGTTTCTGTGGCCTGAAGAGTGATTTTTTTTTTTTAATTTCCTCTTCAAAATCATGGTGCATCTTATACTCCTGTGCATCTTATAATCCAAAAAATATGGTAATGCAGTTTATCTTTCATTATGTTGCTCAAGATATTCCAAAATATTCTCAATATTTCTAATATTGTCTTATAGTTGACTTTTAAGTAAAAATCCACTGATATTCATGAATAATATCCTGTAAAATTATTATTTTTATTTTTTTTATTTTATTTTATACACATAAGCACATCAACAGAACACATAAACACATTAACAAAAATAACCACATAACTTAAAAACAACATAGGAACAATAAGTCCCATCGTATATCATACAGCAGTTCCGAATCGGTTTCTTTGCAGTTAGTGTTTTCCTTTCTATACATTTCTAACTTGCGTTTGTAATCTCGTTACTCATTATCCATTTTTATATACATTTATTTATTTATTTATACTTAGCTACTTATGATCAAGTATTATTTACCTATATTGTGCTTTATATTTTTACTGTCATCTATTCTCTTACATGCAGTTATAGGTATACATTCACATAGTTATTCTTTTTCTTTGCCATTCTTATATTATTATTATTCCATTTAAAAGGGGTATAAGGTATAATTTGGAATGTATTATTTACCATCCTTCACACCTGCTATGACACCACCTTATTTTCTCTTTCTTTTCTGTAAAATTATTTTGAACCTTTCAGCCAGAATCTCTGTAAATTATTTGTAATCATTGTTCAATAAAGATACCGGTCAATAGAAAACACACACACACACACACACACACACACACACATATCAAACTCAAGGTTTATTAATATATTTAGGTTTACTATAGTTAGAGGTCCATTGATATATATTTTTTTGCTCTTCATTAGAATGATGAGAGGTGTTGCCAACTACAACATTTGCATTTATGAAATAGATAATTCTAGCTAATGATAATATGTATACTTCTAATTTCTTTATGGAATTATAGCTCCATAAGGACATTTTTGTTTTGACATAGCATGAAGTGTTATCCCAGGCCTTATCTTAGCATTACATATGAATCAAGGTATTCATACATATGGTTAAAAATCTTGGTTTAGGATTATAGATGAACACAGCAATTTAAGTAATTATAGTATGCAAATTAAGACATAATATTTGGTTTTGCCTGCCCTAGAAAAAAAGCAAGAGACTCATTCATTCATTCATTATTTTAATGAATATTTTTGTTAAGTGGTTTGAGTTTAGGTAGTGTGGAATTGGCTATGTTTGTTAGATCTTAAAAGGGGATAGTTTGAAAATAACTGTTTGCTTGAAATAAAACATGAAGAGTATGAACAACTCTTTAAAATAGTCTATAAAGCAGTTTTAGCCCTAGAAGGGCAGTTCTCAGACTAAAAATATTCCTTTTCTTAGGCATGAGCAACACAGAATTTTAACAAGACCAGTTGAAGTAAAAATAATAGAATTATTAACATTTCATAACCCAAGTATTTCCCATTAGATATGATTTATCTCCTCAGCCATTAGGGCAGAACCATTCATAATATCTTTTTAATGGTTTGACTGTAAATTGGCACAAAGGTGGGTCTTTAGACCAATAATGGATGTGTCTTCAGGTATCTATTTACAAAACTGTCTCCTGAATCCTAATCATTCTGAAAAGTGACCCCTAATAATTTAGCTAGTTCAATGAAAAGGCACATCTGCGCTTCAGCAGGAAGTCTCTAACAGACCTACATATTTTCTAGCTTTAAACACTCCAGCAGAGTGCGTAAGGCTAGAAAATATGGTTTTCCTACCATGTGATGAGAGGGACTCCATCTTACAGATGTGCTCATTTTAAATATATATATAAAGGCAGTAGAAAACCTGAGCACAACCTGGTTGTAAGTCTGCAGTTTCAATACTGCCCTATCTTCTGTTTGAACTGTAATTACCTAATTTCATTTAGATGATTTCTAAATGCCATCTTAGGGTCATTCCCAATAAAAAATAACAGGGCTGGAATATAGCAGTAGATGGTGTTGATTCCACTTAAATTACACTTACATTCAATTCAGCATAGCTGACTGTATTGCTTCCTGTGTTTTTAATTACTGTTCCCCTAAAGTCCCATTCAACATTGGAATTCAGTGGCAATTTCTGGATAGGATCTAAGGATCACACATCTGGCTTTGAGAGGCCACTTGTGTCCCCAGTGCCTCAAGCCATGAAACTTAACTGTGCCTTGTTGCGGAAAGAGTAAAGGTGGTACTTTAAATTTTCTATCTTTAATCAGATTAAAGTCCACCAAGGCCCTGGCAAGTAAAATATGTGATTTAGACCTAAACTACCTGCTTTGATAAATCCCTACCAGATTCCTGCTGTGGTGCGAGGTAGTTTAACAATGTCTTGCTTTCCATTTCTTAATTTTCCTTCCCTGCTATAAAATTGTCTTGTAAAGCTCTCCTCGGATTTTCTTTTTCTTTTGCTTCCACAGCCTTGTAGGCAATTTATGTCTCCTCATGTTCTCTCTCATTGTAACGGGGCAACCATGGTGACATATGATTCAGGGGACTACTGCAGATGCGATTCCCTCCAGACTCAGTTCTGCAAATTAACTGGTGCTTAGAGCATGTCCAGCATTACATCATTCTTCAGCGGATGCCTCTTTCTATTACAGTTCGGAAGATGAGAGTATTATCTCACTGATTTTTTCCCCCCACCAAGCTCCTCTGATGGTGGTTCCTCAAATAGCTTTCCTGCCCTTATACACAATTCTCTGATTAGAGATTTGTTTTTGAAAATGTCTTTGTTTCAAATAGTTCCATCATAACTAGAGCCTCTTGCCATGCTTGTGGTCTGCTTCACCATTCCACTTTTACATGTCCATTGAGTCTTAACAGCCTTTACAACTCTGGTGATGGTTATCATTGTAACATAATACAATTATTTTTAATATATATATATAAGACTCAACAGAATAGATAACCTGGCCATTGTACACCAAGGTCTTTATGATTTATTGAGAAACTAAAGATAATTCAGCTTGACTTGGATCAAGCATACAAAAAAAAATCATTATTTCTGACTACATGAATTAACTTGTAATAGATCTTGGTGTTCCTACGTTCCTCCCCTTCCTCTTTGCATCCCCACGCCCCCAAAAAGATGACAGTGGTAAATGAGAGCTTTCATTTCAACTATAGTTTTCTTTGGCATTTGAATTAAGATAACCATAGAATAGCATTAGCAATAGCATTTAGACTTATATACTGCTTCACAGTACTTTACAGCCCTCTCTAAGATGTTTACAAAGTCAGCATATTGCCTCCCCACAATCTGGGACCTCATTTTACCAACCTTGGAAAGATGGAAGGCTGAGTCAACCTTGAGCCTGCTGAGATTTGAACTGCCAAATTGCAGACAGCCGGCAGGCAGCAGAAGTAGCCTGCAGTACTGCATTCTAACTACTGCTCCACCATGGTTCTTAATTTACTTAATTTGTAGTTACTGCTTAAATTGTTATACTTAAATTGTTGTTACTGGGGTATTGTTATTCTTATGCTTAAATTGTAGCTAGTGGGACAAAAATTTCATATTTTACAGGAACTTTAGTTGAAATTGAAAATATGTTTTCTTTCTTTAGTGAGGAATGTGAAGGAAAAGTTGCAAACATTGCTGTTTTATGCTGGAAAAAATTGAACTTTATAGAGCTTTGTTTTTAAATTTCTTTGCCCAATATTTCTATACCATCATTTGCTTACAATGTTGTAAACCTTACTGCCTTTGGATTATTTAAGTTAATACTATATTGAAATCTCTTTTCCCATTTCCCAAATAATTTTTTGTTTTTGTTTCAATCTTTTCCATCATGTTTCAGATTCCTTCTCTATCTGCACTTTCTGAACTGTCCTATATGTTCCCTTAGAATGTAACTGAGGCATGAGAAATGACTACTACATATTGTATCAGAGAAGAGAGGATTGGGTGGTAAAAGCAGGGATAGTAACACAAGCCAGAGTTGCTTCAAATTCAGGCAAGATGCTATATCTCATCAATAAGATTGAGGAGAATTTCATCAAAACTCTTGTTTTCTTTGAAAATCTCCCTTGAGTGCATGTTCTTTTCCCTCAAATTGAATGACAACTGTCACATAATTGGGGAAAATTAAAAGAAACTAAGCGAAAACATTCAGTGCAATTCTCTAGAACTTTTCTATTACTCCTCCTACCTTAATTTCCCTCCTCATGTTATTGGAGTATTTTCAAAGAAGAGTTATAATTTGTTTTATTAAATAACCAAAATAGATACTTGGGTGTCTTTTTTTCACATTAATACTCCAAGTAATTCATTGCCTAAAAATTATACACATAGTGATTTCAGCTCAATAAAAGTAGTTCTTGACTTACAACAGTTTGTTTAGTGACTGTTCAAAGATGTAACGGTACTGAAAAAGGGACTTATGACTATTTTTCACACTTGTGACTATTGCAACATCCCCATGGCCATATGATCAAAATTCAGATGCTCGGAAACTGGTTCATACTTATAATAGTTGGAACTTATAATAGTTGCAGTGTCCCAGGGTCATGTGATAATAGTTGCAGTGTCCCAGGATCATGTGATAATAGTTGCAGTGTCCCAGGGTCATGTGATAATAGTTGCAGTGTCCCAGGGTCATGTGATAATAGTTGCAGTGTCCCAGGATCATGTGATAATAGTTGCAGTGTCCTAGAGTCATGTGATAAACTTTGTGACCTTCTGACAAGCAAAGTCAATGGGAAAGCCAGATCTACTTAGAAATGGTTTACTAACTTAACAAATGCAATGATTCACTTAACAACAGTAGCAATAAAAGTTGTAAAATGAGGCAAAGCTCACTTAACAAATGTCCCACTTAGCAACATAAATTTTGGACTCAGTTATGGTCATACATTAAGAGCCGAGGTGGCGCAGTGGGTAAAGTGCAGTACTGCAGGCCACTTCAGCTGACTGCTAGATCAGCAGTTCAGCGGTTCAAATCTCACCGGCTCAGGGTTGACTCAGCCTTCCATCCTTCCGAGGTGGGTAAAATGAGGACCCGGATTGTTGTTGGGGGCAATATGCTGACTCTGTAAACCGCTTAGAGAGGGCTGAAAGCCCTATGAAGCGGTATATAAAAATCTGCTATGGCTATGGCTATGGCTACCAGTATAGCAGAGAAAAAATATACCGCTATATTGTTAGATATTGTTAGATAATAGTTTTTGTAAACTCACAATAGAATAATGTCTTTCAGATGCTATACTGTATTAGCATTGGATACCAATGCTGCAATTTTATTCTTTATTTTAGTTTACTTGAGATTTTCCTATAAATTCAGTTTTGAGCATGTGAGTGCCTAGATTGAATTCTTCTTGTCACTCTGTATTCTGTCTTGTGAAGCCATTTCCGTCATTTAGTTTAGAAGAGAGCTTCTCTTTCATGAAAAAAAATGCAATCATTTCCCCTGGCTGTTTCATTTGCAACTCCTCTGTAAGTCACATAAGCAATATATATATTCTCTGGGAATGCCTAAATGCTACTAACATTTGACTCTTTCAGTATGGCTTAGGGAAATTTACTTGCCATTTCTTCACTGATTACAAGGCCATAGGACAAATCATTGGTCAAGCATAATATGTTATTATTCCATTTTTGTTCCACTGATAAACTGATAGCTGTTAGTTTCCGTGAAACTGACTAGCCACATTCTGGTTATTGCATCTTAATAACGTTAAATTCTCCTTTCCCATTTTTAAGGTATAAGTTTGAAACACAGAGTCATCAATAAATCACACTTAAAATTATAAGTAATAGCTTACATTTGATTTGCACTTGAACCTTCTTTCTATCCTGGCATGAATGATCACCCTGTGTACCATTATTGGAACAAGCTAGTATTTTAAGCCTATAGTTTGAGTAGCTTTAATATTTTCCCTTGTTCATTAGTATCTTGAGATAAAGATGGTACAACTGAGAGTAATGTTTCACATATATAAAATTAATGTTTCTGAGTGCATTTGAATATACAACTATTTCTTATTCTTAGAATTGATTTTTTTTTTCAGATTCCTCTGCCTTAGAAGACGTTTCTGATATTTCCCCGTAAATAAAATTTTCTATAGATGATTCTCCCAATCTCAATAGCCCTATGATAGAAAAGTCTTTTCTTGATATTCCTTTTGGCCAGCGGAATAATCATGCTGATGGAGAACATATTTCTAATTTGCTACTAGTAGCAAAAAATAGGTAAATTTGTATAGGATTGCTGAAAGGATTGCTGATATGAAATGGGGGCCCTTATCTCATCCTTTTCTTTTTAACGATGGGCAATTTGGGGTGTTTGTGTGTGTGTGTGTCTGTCTGTCTGTCTGTCATCTATCGATCATCTATCTATCTATAAAATTTATGGCAATCCAAACTGTAATGTTCTCTAACTATAGATATGTCAATGTATAAAATATTGGATTATTGTTAGTTTTAATGTTTTTTGCTGACACATGTTCTTTATGATTGAACTTTCTTTCCTTGTATTTTAACAATTACTTTATTCTAGTTTGCTGTTATCATTAAACTACAATAATATCTCAAATGAAGGCAAATATACATGTCCCAGGATAATGTTGCATGATCCAATCTGGGTTGGTCACCAGGACCACAGTTTTTGTCTTCCAAGTTTTAAGTGATGTAACAAATCTAGGGGCCTTAACATTTGCAGTCCCTCATTTCCTTCTCTCTATTCATGATACAAATGTTTATGCCGTGGTAACATTGCTTTCCAAGTTGCCTTACAGTAGCTATTCATGAAGAATAAAGAAAATCCACAACTAGTGATAAGCCATTATGTGTGTTATCATGTAAGACAAGACTAGGAAACCTGCAGATTGTTGAAGGTTGACAGCAAAATGATCCCATTATGGTAGTGCAATTTCATCACATTTTGGGAGTTTGAGTGGGTTTGAAAATGGAAATAGAAGTAATTTGCCTTCCAGAAGCCATCCACACAAATACGTTCAAACCAGAGCACACACACCCCAAAATCATAAACTCATGAAGGGATGGACTAAAATATTATCTTGTCATCAGATGGACTGCTGTAGTCCCACTGGAAATCTTACAAGATTTTGATATTATTGCAATTCAATTTCTGGTAGCAATAACAAGCTAAACACATCTTCATGGACAGTGAAGCTGTGACAGTGAAGCTGTGACAACAACTATGACAAAGATTGAAGAATCAGTGAATAGGCTAATTCTTCAAAAACTTTCTGGATAAGGAGAGGATAGGGGATTGTCCACCTGTCCTCCGGGTGGCTATTCTCCATGAGGAGACAGTTGTCTTTTTAGTGCTAGGAGAAAAATTGATCATCGAGCTCATTACTGCAGCAGGGCTTTTTAAAGGACACTAATCTCCTTCTAGTCATTTTCAGGAATTGCCTATTTAACTATCTTAGGGCTATTAAAATCTTCAGTATAACAAGTTTGAAAAAGCCAACTGTTGAGTCTACCTTTATTTCTGAAGATAATGAAACTGTAAGTTTAAGAATTTGAAATAAATGGCAAAATGCTGAATGGATTTTTGAACCAAGAGAGCTGTAAATGAATCAAGGGACCAAACAAATTTAAGATTTAAGATTTAATTTATTTGTATGCCGCCCTTCTCCGGGAGGGACTCAGGGCGGCGAACAACTCAAAAGGGGAAAGGGGATACAAACACAATACATATAATTAAAATACACAAGAGTCATACAGCCATACAAGTCGAGAGGGGAGGGGAACTCATCAACCCCAGGCCTGCCGGCACAGCCTGGTTTTGACAGCTTTCCGGAAGGCCTGGAGAGGGGTGAGGGTCCGAATCTCCTTGGGGAGTTCATTCCAAAGGGCCAGAGCTGCAACAGAGAAGGCCCTCCCCCGGGTAGTAGCCAGATGGCATTGGCTGGTAGACGGAACCCGGAGGAGGCCGACCCTGTGCGATCTAATGGGTCTGTGGGAGGTAATTGGCAGAAGGCGGTCTCTCAAGTACCCAGGTCCAATACCATGAAGGGCTTTATAAGTTACGACTAGCACTTTGAAGCGTATCCGGAGACCGATCGGTAACCAGTGCAGCTCGCGGAGGATAGGTGTAACGTGGGTGTACCGAGGTGCACCCACAATCGCTCGTGCGGCTGCATTCTGGACGAGTTGTAGTCTCCGAATACTCTTCAAAGGCTGCCCCATGTAGAGCACATTGCAGTAGTCCAGTCTTGAGGTCACGAGGGCATGAGTGACTGTCGCGAGTGCCTCCCGGTTCAGGTAGGGGCACAACTGGTGCACCAGGCGAACCTGGGCAAATGCCCCCCTGGTCACAGCTGACAGGTGATGTTCTAAGGTCAGCTGTGGGTCCAGGAGGACTCCCAAGTTGCGCGCCCTGTCTGAGGGGCGTAAATTTTCACCCCCCCAGCCTGAGTGATGGAATACTAGCCAAATTCTTGGGAGGGAAACACAACAGCCACTCGGTCTTGTCTGGATTGAGTACAAGCTTGTTAACTCCCATCCAGACCCTGACAGCCTCCAGGCACTGGCACATCATGTCAACCGCTTCACTGAGTTGGCACGGGGCGGACAGATACAACTGAGTATCGTCCGCATATTGATGGTATTTTATCCCGTGCCGTCAAATGATCTCACCCAATGGCTTCATGTAGATATTGAACAGAAGGGGGGATAGGACCGAACCCTGAGGAACCCCATATTTCAAGGGCCTAGGGGTCAACCTCTCTCCCCCAACTAACACCGACTGCGACCTGTCCGAGAGGTAGGAGGAGAACCACCGAAAAACGGTGCCGCCCACTCCCACCTCTCGTAACCGTCGCAGAAGGATACCATGGTCGATGGTATCGAAGGCCGCTGAGAGGTCAAGGAACACTAGGATGGAGGAATAACCTCCATCCCTGGCTCTCCAGAGATCATCGGTCAGTGCGACCAAAGCGATTTCCGTGCTGTAGCCAGGCCTGAATCCAGACTGAAAGGCGTCCAGATAATCGGTTTCCTCCAAGGACCGTCGGAGTTGAGAGGCTACCACTTTCTCAACAACCTTCCCAATGAAAGGGAGGTTGGAGACTGGCCGGTAGTTGTTCAAACTAGCTGGGTCCAACGATGGCTTCTTCAGGAGGGGTCTCACCACCGCTATCTTCAGTGCCGGTGGGAAGAAGCCCTCCCAAAGAGAAGCACTCACCATCGCCTGGATCCAGCTCCGCGTCACCTCCTTGCTGTTCGCGACCAGCCAGGAGGGACACGGGTCCAGTACACAAGTGGCAGTACTCACTGCTCCAATGGCCTTGTCCACTTCATCAGGAGCAACAGGTTGAAAGTCAGTCCAGAGATGTTGTTCAAGACCTTCCCCCGGTACCCCGGCTGGCTCTGCGCAATTGGAGTCCAGGTCCATCCGAAGCCAAGCAACTTTGTCCGCGAGGAACTGGACATATCCTCTGCTCTACCTTGTAAGGGGTTATCCGCAACCCTCGTATTTAGGAGGGAGCGGGTCACCCTAAACAAGGCGGCAGGACGTGACTCAGCGGACTCTATCAGAGCGGCAATGTGATTGTTCTTAGCTGTCCGTATTGCCGATAGATATGCTCCGATGCAGGTTTTCAAGAGTGCTCGGTCTGAGGGATATTGAAATTTTTAATATAAGGTTTTGGAACTAGCTAATTAAAATAAACAGCTTTTTGTTAGGAAAAAGAACCTTTTTGTTTGCTGTAAGTCATAACAGAGATTAGAGATCTTATGATTTAAATTGGACATTGGACATTTTCTGAGACTTGCTAAACAGAAATTATTTAATTTTGTTAAGCTACTTTTCATTTTTGTTTTATTACAATAATTTCAATACTGACCAATGCAAAGATTTTCATTTAATTTTGGGGTAGCATGAATGCTATCAAGAAGAGCATATTCCATGATTCTCAAAACACAACACTGGATGTTTTCAAAACTATCAAGTGTGGAACACTGTTCCACATAAAGGAAACAGTTCAGAACTGAATGTTTCAGGATCCTATGACTTCTTGCAGTATTTTTTGGCCTTTCAGAGGAAATTCTTTGGTGTTCTGGCTGTTGTGCTGTTCACTGAATGTGCCAAGACTAATGTCCATTCTGCAGCAACCCAACTTTCTTTCCTACAGTAATTCTGCTATTCTTAGAAAAAGCATTGTGTCAGTCTTACTAGGTGACATGGTGCACAAAACCTCTGTGAAATTGTGAAATTCCAACTTCTGAAGTATGTTAACTGATTATGTGCAACACCACACTCATACCCCCATCACTATTCTTTTCCCTCATTTATGTTGACCATCATAGCAATCTGGAATTAAAAATGATTAAAATACAATTATTTATATGGTGTTTAATGCTTATCACCCTTACTCAGAAAAGGCATATTTTAAAATTACTTAGGTAAACAAACATAATAGAAGTTCAGGAGGTGTTTCTTTTCAAACATTGTGAAGCCACATTTTGATGAATGGAATTCATCAGTTATTTTCCTTTTAGTATTTAAACTGTTCCGAACAGATACATGATGTCAATATCATCCATCCTTTTTGTAACACTGAGTTTTATTGTTTTCAGAGACGCAATGGAGAAGATATTCCAGTGGCCCAAACAAAAAACATAAATCACAGACGTTTTGCTGCTACCTTTAAACTTCAGGAAGTAACAAAAACAGATCAGGATTTATATCGTTGTGTTACTCAATCTGAGAGAGGATCTGGCGTTTCCAACTTTGCTCAACTTATTGTTCGAGGTAAGGGTTTCTTAGCTGTCTCAGACATGATCCCTTTATATTTTACTATTAATTTATTTGATTGATATTCCATCAGAAGCTCAAAACAACTCCTCTCACTTTTCTCCACAACCAACCCTCCAAAAAATAGGTTGGGTTGGGCTGAGACAGAGCAATGGACCCAAAGACTACCAACTAGCTTTACTAGTGGACTAGTAAATCACACTATTATAAACCTCGCAGTTATATAGATGATTATTACATTGGGTTGTTGATTAAAATTAATGAAATTGCTAGATGTACCCTTTATTTTAAAAGTTGTATCTAAAATCCTGGGAGTATGAGTTCATAGCTGGAGGATATAGAGTGCTATGCTTACTATATTATTTCAAAAGCAATACCCAGTGAAAGTGTTTTCTTCTTGTTTGTTTCGTTAACCATCAAACAAGCCTCATTAGTCAAAAACAAACCCTGGGGAGAAAGCTTCTCCAGTGTTAAAACTGTGCTGAAAATTAAGTACAATGACAGGACCTATATCTTAATGGCACTTTAACGCCAATGTCGTATTCTATGGACACAAAAGATGGTAATTTTAAAGGAAATTTTTGGGCCAGTGATATGAATTGCCTTTAATAAAAGCTGGCATAATGTTGCCCATAGTCAAAAATGACCGGGGGTAAGAGTTTATTAGTGCGTTCCTTTCTAAACCCAAAGTGACAGGGCATGCTTAAGGACTTTCTATTGCTATTTGGAACAAACAAAAATTTCAGTGCTGAATTTCTCATACTGACGAATCTTGATCTATGTGAGCCTTAACTGTAGGGGGGAAAAAACATGATACGATGAAATGCAATTTATTTTGTCATATCTTGAGTATTGCTTCTATATCATTTTGACTAATGAGACTATCTTCAACTTGTAGAAGACAAACATTGACACTTCTAGGCTTTAATCAATGTGAGATGAATAAGACCGGCTGTTGATAAACTAGATTAAAATTGGCTCAGTTCTATTGCCAGGAATATATGGTCAGAACATGTAGTTTAACACTTAATATTGGTAAGCCAGCAGAAAGTTAGAAAATGAACAGGGTAAATGAAGTCCATCAGAAAATGGTGCAGTAAAAATCAAACCTTAGTTTCATGGATAACAGTACACATCAAATTATGTCATTTTTATTGTTTTAAGACAGTTGTCAAATGCTATAGGAAGTTGCACCTTCATAGTTGAACTGATTTATTGAATTTTTAGTCTGCTATACCTCCTGGAACACAAGGGAGCTTACAGGAGGATCTCCATTAATTTCATCCTTACAGTATAAAGGATAGACTACTGTTGAAGTAGGATAAGCTAAGAGAGAGAGAGAAAGTGACTGGTCCAGAGTCATTCAATGAAACGCATGGTTGATGGTGGCCTGGAACCTGGCCCTCCCCCTAGTAGTCCCAGCCATTAACTATTACTGCATTCTTGGTCTCTCTCTGATATGTTTCCTAAAAATGTGCCCTGTGAGTAAAACAGTGGTACAGATTATGGATTATATTCTTGAACATTGATGAACCGGTACCAGATACCTTCTTTCCTTAGGAGAATTTTTTGTTATTAGTAAAACATATGATTGAAAGGGACTCCTAATATTTCTTTACTTATTTACAAATTTTTATTTTTTTCATATTTTCATATTATTTATTACATTTTAAGCACTATTTTTATAAAACTAATTTTTAAATAAAACCAGCATGTATTTACATTTTTAATTAAAAAAGGATCAATTTTGAAATAAATACAGGTTTTATTTAAAAATTAATCCTTTTAATTTTTTTATTTACAGCTTTTAGGAACAGATGCTAATGGTTTTGGAAAAGCATGGAAATGATGAGGAATAGGGGCTGTATTATTTCTATCAATTCTAATGTCTGTGAAGAAAACATCAAATATTATGCCATATGAGTAATTCAAATTATTTATATTTGCTGAGTTTGTAAAAGGGAAAAATATAAAATTGAATTTGTGTTTTATTTATTTACTCCTTTACTTAAGGAGACATTTCCCTTTAAGTGTTCCTGTTCATTATCTGTCACTGTCATTGTTTAGTCAAGTAGCAGAAGATAGACTCTAGGAACAATTACATATATCTAATTCAGATCTATGAGTCTGGGTCTACTTCCTCTATTTTGATATTCACAATGTATCATAGTAAACATATTTCTAAATGAATCAAAAGATGGATGGTCTCCTTCCAAATGCTCTGTGATAGTAGCATATAGACTAGTAATTATTCACAGGAATTGCAGTAACATCTGGGAAGGATATTAATAATAAAACTATTTCTACTCAGTTCGATCTTATTTTTTTGGTCATGAAAATAATTCCCAAAAGGAGAGATTACTTTAATAATTCTCCCAAATCAAGAATTCATTATCTCAGGCTCAGTTTCTTGTCTTTTCTAGAGTTAAAAAGAGTTTGGATGCTGGTTTGTGCAGTGCATTGTGCACATTTAGTCAACTGCAGAAAGAATTTTGTCATCCACAGTGACCTGATGGTAGACATATTTTTGAGTTCATCATCCCAGATATTATATTAAAATCTAAAATAGATACATCCTTATTGAAGGTTTTCATGAAAAGGTTCTTTTTTTAGATAGACTGGCATGCTGGCTGTGTTAATACTCTGCTCAGGCTGTATGTATTGGGCAGGAAAATATGCTATGTTTATTAGATGTTTTAAAATCAGAAATCCTGGATTCATCTCAAAATAGGATGCAGCTCTTAATTAGCCCTTCAAAGACTTTTCTTTTGTTAATATTGTATAAAAAGAAATCCTTGGGCAGAAATATAGAATCAGAATATTCTGTTCTAATGAGTTCAGAAGGGAGATTTTCATAATATTTGATTCTTGTCTGCCATTCACTGATGAGTACAAGAGAAAAATCTACCAACTCTGACATCTCTCAAGGGTTGTGCTGGATTGCTGAAAAGAGATTGGATAACTAGATTGGTTGCCCAGTGCTTGGTAACAGCAGAAAGCAGAAACCATTTGGAATTCAGCCTAGATATGAGAAAATGCAAGATGTCAGTGAAGCCATGTATTAAAGAGAATTGGAATTGGAAACAGAATTCCAATCTGCCACTGGGGCATTTTGATCATTTTGATTTATTAAATTTTTATAGCTGTATTCAGATGAAACTTAATTACTATACTTAATCTTGATGGTTTATTGTCAGTGGAGATTTTGAAACAGGCTTTATTTGAATGATGAACTAGGGGTTAATAATAAGTTCCACTTTTGGTGCACAGGGTGAATACATATTAAATATATTAATTTAAATGTCTAAAGGTATTCTATTTAATTTGAAGTATTCTAAAAAAAAACACTGTGTGTCTATACACACAGAATATTTGCAATTTTCCATATGTGGGTATATCTGGGACTAATACAAAACAAACACCAGTAACATTTATATTTAAAGAAAAGAAGCAAATAAATAAATAGATTTGAGTTCTCTGAAGCAATTGCATTTTTTATCATCTCTCTTTATGAATTCCCAAAGATGGGATTTCCACGTTCTGAGTGTAGCTCTAAAAAATCAATTACTATTAGAGTGGCACTCTAGGTTAGAGGCATGATTGGGTTCACACTTGGTTTTGCAGCAGGGAGATGATACTTTGCTGCAAATCAGGCATGATGCAAAAGATGGATGAGATGGAGTTCAAGGAGCAGTAATGTGAAGGTCCAGCACTATCATTCCAAGCTGTCTCAGAAACATGATGGCGAGAAGGAAGACTTGATGATAAAAGATTCATCTCCAGATTCAGAGCCGTGCAGTAACACCTGGCTGGTGTTCCAGCAGCAGTCAATCTTGATTGCTGGATCTAAATTACTATACTTAAGAAAACAAACCAGGATGTTCAATTAGGAGACCATTATTTCTGCATCTCAAATATTTCTGCTCATTGTAAATGTAATTATCTCATTTATGCACAACACTTGTTGATGTGATCTTATAAACCTATGTTAATATGGTGAGTAATTTGCTACCTATCCAAATTGGCTGTGTGTGCTTCCTAGTCATTCTCATGAAACATGATAAATGATCTTACCCAGCATGTATAAATGAAAATGAAATGGATAATTGGGTATTATATCTAAAATGTGGCTCATATCACTTTTTGCAGATATAATTATTTTTTCCCTCCTAGGATGAAATAAGGTGATTTGTGATATATCGGTAACCTTCAGTCCTCTGGGCACTTGTTCTGTTTGAGAACAATTTTGAAAGAGGTGTCACAA
Source organism: Thamnophis elegans (assembly GCF_009769535.1). Classification (NCBI taxonomy): domain Eukaryota; kingdom Metazoa; phylum Chordata; class Lepidosauria; order Squamata; family Natricidae; genus Thamnophis; species Thamnophis elegans. The sequence continues at coordinate 40,800,415 of NC_045544.1, read as the reverse complement.
GGCTCAACCAGAACACATCTTTCAAGGATTTTGAAAGAATTTGGTTCTTTAATCATTCACAGGAAATGGCTAATCATGACCCTGTTAATGTTACCTATAAAATAGCACATTGATGGGCTATTTGAGGTTCTTTCTAGATTCAGTTTCAGCTGCTCAGTTATTTATTATACCAGAGGTCTGGCACAGATATCTTGTTAGCTGGTATTAAGGGTAAAATATTGGCACTGGTCAGTGCAATATAATCCTGATTTCAGAGACTGGGTTTGGAATAGTGTCCAGTTAGGATGAACACAAATTGCAATGTCCAATTACAGTATTGTATTCAGATGTAGCTTTATGGATCATTCAACTCATGATGAGTATACTATTGTATACTGTATAAAATAAAAATAAAGGCTAATGTATTATGTTCCATTCTCTCTCTCTCTCTCTCTCTCTCTCTCTCTCTCTCTCTCTCCCTCCCTCCCTCCCTCCCTCTCTCTCTCTCTCTCCTTCACACACACATACTCGCACACACTTACTTGAGAGAGAGAGGAGAGAGCGAGCTGAATCTGTATAAAGAAAAAGAAATGTGGGTGGGGAGAAAGAATATATTAGCTCAAGTTGCAGAAAAAGGATTTGTTTATTTTAATTGGTATTTCTATTGTCTGATATGTGTGTGTATGTAGGGAATAGAATCTATAATTATTCAACTCCTTTGAATTATGAGAGGTTTTAGAATGTAAATGCTTAGCATTGGGAAAAAATATATTTATGCTGACAATAGAAACAAAGTCTAACAGCAAAATAAACCATTTGCACCTATTTGTAATTAAAAGTAATCTACATTTCTGGATGTAAAGCAGTTCTGCAATTGTAATGAATTCCTTCCAAGTAAAATTCCTTGTATTAGTTTAAGAAGATAGTTGAGCAAAATTCTGCTTGTGCTTTATAGGCATATTGTAATATTACTGAATACTTTCCTAATTGGAATGTAATTATTTTGGGCAGGTGCTTCTGCAAACAACCTTCATTTGGGCCATGAAAAGGGAATAGGCAGAGACAGAGCTACAGCATTGCCCTCTCTCTTTTTTATGGTAGTAGTCTTTCCCGCTGCTTTTTGTTCCTATGCCTGTTGATGTGAAGAGGTGCTTTACCCAGTTTATTTGTATATAGCTATTCCTTTGCTGGGTGGAAGTGGCTTCAGTAGACAGAATGTGTAAATGATATCCTACCCACCATGATACATGGTGGATAATTCTTTTTTGTTGGTTTTGGAAAACAGTCATTTTCCTCAACATAGTACCATCAAGGTATTTTGAGGTATGACTCTCTTTCTCCAGCCAAAGCTGTCATGTTTATAGGGAAAATTGGATGCAACTTTAGAAATGATTTATGCTTCTATGCATGTTTTTTCTTCAATAATGTTATTAATAATTATATTAAACATATACAATTATCAATGAAACCTAAGAAAAGAATACACCTACACCCACATAGAGTGTACACAAAATAAAGAAAAATTCCCTCCATCACAGGTAATAAGAAAAACCATCTGCCTCCTTCATCCCCAGCAGGCATATTCAACAGTAACAATTTACTGCTATCTCTTAAATTACAACCAGATAAATCTTCCACTTCATACCTCACCTCATTTTCTATAAACTCATCTCTATATCTTCAGCTCTCCTTATTGATCCTCAAAGATCCATGAAAATTTAACAAAAATGATGAACAACCTAATTAATCCCTCTTTCCATTTAGTGTAAATCCCCTCATTCCTCTCTTAACAATTAAACATTACATAAAAAATAATAAAAATGAAAACTATTAAACACTACTAATAACTCCTTATTCATATAGTCAAATTACAAACTAATCTATTCCACCATTGAAACAAGAAACTGTCCAATCTAGATAACCATTAACCATTAAACATCACCAAAGTTAGCAACTCATTATTTAAAGACAGGTAAACAATCAGAAAGGTCGGCATTTCAACGGCTCAAATTCCTAGTGTAATGGAGTGAGCGCCCATTACTTGTCCCAGCTTCTGCCAGTTTCTAGCAGTTTGAAAGCATGTAAAAAAGTGCAAGTAGAAAAATAGGACCACTTGGGTGGGAAGGTAACAGCATTCCATGTGCCTGTGGTGTATAGTCATGACAGCCACATGATCATGAAGATGTCTTCGGACAGCTCTGGCTCTCTTCGACTTTGAAACGGAGATGAGCACTGCCCTCTAGAGTTGGGAACGACTAGCACATATGTACAAGGGGAACTTTTACCTTTACCTTAAACAAACACATTCCCTGGGTTTCCCCCACTTTCTCCCAATTGTCCTTTGATCCCATAGATCAACTCCTCTTTCCTCTTCTCTTGAAGTTTTTACCATTTTTAGTCAAGTCCATTTATACTTTCTATGAAGGAAGCCTAATAAATCTCTTACATTTCAATGTAAATGATAGCTTACTTTTGGGGTACATTTATATGTCTTTTTTTGGTTTTTATATGATCAACCAAATCCACTTGCAGATCCAGATCTTCCATCTCTTTCTTATAAGGTGGACTTTCAAAACCATTTTGATTATCTTCAAAGGAGTTTGGTCATCTTCAACACATTTTTTTACTTCCAGACTGGAAACTCAAGCACTTTACATTACAGAGCAAAAGTTTCCTTTAAAATAGCCATCATGTGCTTTAGTAATCAATCTTCAAAGTCTTATTTTACATTGAAATGAAAACAATATAGATTTTTCCCATGTGAGAAGATCAATTCTTAGGTCTAAAGTTACTCCTTTGCAATGTATTGCAAAAGTTACAAAGTATAAAAATGAATTAATAAGCATCCTACAAAACTGAAACATGTAGTATCTTTTCTTTTAAATGGACTAAAGTGAGACTCACCTTGTAGACTTGTAATTCTGAAGGCCTTTCAATCTTAAAGTATCAAGTACCTAGTATCAACAAACTTAGTTAACCTACCCCAACATTTCTGTCTAAACTATATTGATGGTCTTGATCACTAGTGTGATTTATGATACATTCATATCCCTCCTTGCTTTCATCTCGTCAAATATAATTTCATAAATTAATGTGGAATTTTTAATTATACCATCAGTCCTTGAATAACAAAGAGATTCAAGCTGAAGTTGAGTCTCTTATCTCATTGTTCAAACCTACCTTTAAATTGCTATGTAGCCATCTGAAAAATAACCCAACATAACCCAATATTGGTTTAATTAATTATTTAACTAATTTTGAGCCCTCTGTTTTTTAGCCTCTAATCTTGATGCAAAATGTTTACTGATTACTTGCAGCATAGAAGTAAACTCTGTAACACTGAAATGCCAATTAGGGAATATTTCATCACTCTAGTTGTAGAATAAGGAACGAGATTCATTAAGCTAAAAGTTAATTAGTTAACCAAGAATTTATCTGGTACATTGGGAATCCATGTCATTTAATATAGTTTGGGAAGCTGCACCATTCCTCTGGCTCTGACAGTACACTGTCTTATGAAGAATATTAATGATGCTGCAAAACAATTGCTATTTAATTTGATAACCAGTTAAAAATAATGTATAATTTATGGGTACATGAAGGGATTTTATCATGCATCCCTTTAAACATCTTCAGGAGGCTGAAAATAAATGTATATACAACTATGTATATGCTTTGCTTTCAGCCTAGGGAAAAAAACTGTATGCAGAACTATATTATCTTTGCTAATTCATAGCTTTTTTTCCATGATTCAATATTATCATTTTTAAAATCAATATTACCATTTTTAAAAATCCAACTCCCAAACTTTATATACTCTCCTGAAAGCTTGCAAAATGGAGCAAATTAAAATGGGCATGGGAAATAAAGAGTATGTACTCTCAGGAATATGAACCATTAAATAATCATATAAAAATCTTGTTTTTTAAAACATGAGTTTATATTATGATAATAACTATATCAAGCTTTCAGTCCGCTATTTCAGTTTTAATAGGAAATTCTGATTGATAAATTTGATGAATAGCAGTTTATTACTATACTTCCTCACGCGTCTAATCAATTATTACACACACACCCAGGTTGTTTCTCTTCCTTTGTTGTTATTTTTGAATTGATGAAATTGATAGGCAGTGAAAAGTGGTGTGTGTTCTGTGAAAAAACCCATAGAAGTCAATCCCTTTTGATTATTTGAAAGCCAGAAATGCTGCGGAAAAAGGATGATGCAAGGGGAAGACAGTCTCTCTGCCTCACTCTGTTCTTCCTTCCCTCAACACACAAATCCCAAAATCCTTCACTACCTTGGATAAAAGCAGACTTAAGAGCCCTCTTCCATTCATGTGAATCGTTCTGAAACCTTTTTATTTGAAAAACAGCAATTTCTTTTATCAAATGAAATAAGAATAAAAAAAACAAGGCGCCATAATGTTCACATTCAGTTCAATTTCTTCAATATTCTTTCAGGGGAATAAACATTATTTCCTTCCTTCCTTCCCTCCCTCCTTCCTATGTACAAGAACTTAGGGCTCCCTCTTCTATTCTAAGAGGCAAATCAGAGACAATGATTGGCCCAGAGGCATTAAATGAGCTGAAGGAGGACTATAACCTGGACTAGAACTTGGGTCTCTTTTTCGTGTTTAAATGTTTTACTCATTTTCATTTTCAATTTTGTACATTCACTTATATACTGAATATTTGCAATAATAATAATATAATAATAAAAAAAGAAAAACCCCAACCTAAACACAACTCATAACCTATCACTTTCATACACCCCTTCTTCTCCCCCTCCAACTTTCCTTTCTCCCTCCAACGATCACCCCTCTTACTTCCCTTTCCCCTCCTATCTTCCTTTCTCACCTTCCTCACCCTCCTTCCCCTCTCATCCTCCTTACATTCCCCTCTTCCTCCCTCCTTACTTCTCCCTCTTCCTTTCCTCTACTTCTCACTTTGGTGCATTTCTCTATTCCTAAAAAAAAATAAAAAGAAAAAAAAGAGAAAAATAAAAAGAAAAGATAAGGATCAACAGTATACAAGTGTATTCTTCTTATTCTATATATTGAAACTATATCTCCACCCACCCACCCACCCCCAATGAACCCCCCTCCCTAATCCCCTCCGACTTCCCAGGTCCCACACCCGGCATAGTTCAGTACCATTCTAAAATATCTTATTAACAATAATAATGAAAATAAAATAAAAAGAACACTCCGAAAAAGAAAAAAAAACGAAAAAATAAATAAAAATAAAAAAAATTAAAAATCTTTTGCATTATGCTCAGCCTCCAATCATTCTTAAAATTTAAACAGTGTAAATCATTCCATTTATATTTTATCCTCGTCCCTTACTTCTTTGATATTTACCCCCTTCTTCCTGTAGACTCTCCAGATAGCCTTTCTTAACCTTATATTCAAATATTAGTTTATACAAAAATCGATTTATCTTCAAATACAGAGCAGTCTAATCATACTTTCGCTACTCATCTTCCTACCCTTCGTTTCTCATCTCCATTCCTCCCAAGCCCAAATTCCATAAGATTAGGATCTCGCTCTTCACTTTAAAATCCTGAGCTTTTTATGTTATACTTCAAGCATATAAATCCGTAAAATATGTGCCCAAAATCCATACCACTTCATTCAATCCCAAGATCCCTTCATCGATATCCCGCTCCACCTTCCCTTCTGCCCCACTCCTCCCGACTCCATTCATCCCAAACCGCATTTCAAATAAATCTTAATCCCCGCTTTCCTCACAGAAAACAATTCATGCGCAGTTTGGATTGAAATTCAAATAAGTCTTATAAAAGTCCCGTATAATATCTGTCCAAAATAAGCAATGCTTCTTTCCATTCCCCATCGGTACACAGCTTTGCCATTTCATACCAGACAGAAATCCTAAAATTTTAATCAGTCCAAGAGCTTAGAAAGTATTTTAAAGACATCGCTGGATCTATATTCTTTACTCTTCTGCCCTTCCGGAAAGAGAAGGCAACCCTCTGCCTTATGACCACGTGTCCCGCTGCTTTGAAAATATGGCTAAATCCTCAGTTTCCGCTCTTCTGCCTCTCCAGTAGGGGGAGAACAACTCCCTCCTTCTTGTAACCAAGTGAATTGCTGCTTGTCTTTCCTTCACCTTGTCCCTCCGCATTTCCGAGTGAGTCAAGAAGCCCCGCCTTCAGAGTTTTATAATAAAAGTCCCGAGCTTCCGAAACAGAATTAATACGAAATCTTTGATTTTCGAGTGTAACTGTGATTCCAACTGGAGCTTCCCATTTATACTGTATTTGACGATTTCTAAGTTCTTGGGTTAAAAAAGTATAGCCTCTCCTTGCTTGCAGCATCTGGAGCGGGATTTCTTTAAAGAGAAACAAATCATGGCCATCGATTCGGAGCCTGTTGTTGTAAAACTTTTGGATGATCGCATTTCTGGATTCTCTTGTGAAAAAGTATATAATTATGTCTCTTGGTAGCTGTCGTTGTTCTGCTACACACGAATTCTGGCGATAGATTTTTCGAATATTCCAATCAAAATTGAATCCCGGACCTCCCACCGCTTGGCTGAAAGCTTCTACAAACGTCTGTTTCAAGTTCTCTCCTTTCTTTTCGGGCAGTCCTCTGACTCTTATTGCAGACGCTTTTCTGTTATAATTTATCATTGTAAGTTGTGTTTGAGTATCTCTAATCTCTTGTTGTAATGCTTGGATGTTGGAAGTCAAATTAGAATTAGCCTCCTCCAAAGTTTCCAGCTTAGTCTCCATTTCTTCGATATAATCTGTCAAAGTAGACATAGCTTCAAACATATCCACCTTTATTTGGGCAATTTTAGTCTGTATTTTGTCGCATAAATCCAGCACAAATTCTTTGATTTCTTGTTTAAAATCATTGAGTATTTGAAAAAGAAGCTCCTGTGTCAAGGAATCTCCAGTAGGGGGTGTAGGAGGCAAAGGCAGCGATTTACTAACAAGTTCTTTAAGCACATGCGGGGGGGATTTTTTTGCCTGCTTAGACCTGGGAGGCATTATAGATAAAAGCTGAGAATAAACAGATAAACAGTGTCTTGACTTGGTCAGTTCTCAATAAATTATTTGTAGATTTTGCTTGTTAATGAGTAGCAGTCTCCGGGGAGATAAAGCTGGTTAATTACGTCATCAATCACCAACACAGTAAAAACGCCATTTTGTAACCGGTTGAACAAAGAAGTTTCAAAGGAAAAACAAGGCTGGTGTTTAGATAGTTATAAAAAAAAAACATCACAGGAGTAAGACCCGCTCGTGTTAGCCTTAAGTTGCTTTAAGCAATTTATCATTGTCCTGAGGGGGGGGGATCGCCTGTCTAGGGCTGCAAAAAGGCAGCTGCGAGGAACTGGCTGGAGATAAGAGCTCAGTTACGCTGGATCTCTTCTCCGTTCGCAGCCCAAAAAAAAAGAAAAAGGGCTGTGAACTACGAATAAATCCTAGCACCTGAGCTTCTGCCTGCCCCTTTCTGCCAGAAAGGGGTGATATCTATTGATCTTAATTAGATATACAGACCAGAACTCTGAGAGGGGCTCCGTTGAGCTCCTTCGGCGACAGACTCCGCCCCCAGGAAGCCAGAACTTGGGTCTCCTGACTCCAACATCTTAACCTCAACACACATACTGGCTCTTATCAATCAGTAATGATCAGCACCAATTATTTAATCACAGTAATGTTTATGCCTAGGCCAAATTCATTCCTCAACTGGCTCCATTGACCATGCTCCTTACTAACTTTTTTGACCAAAACATTAGATTTTTTTAATAATATGCATTTAATTGTTCTCATAATACTAATAAACCAGAGCACCAAGCCTAAAGCAAAATGTAAGCATCCTTATTTTCGTTGCAAGAAAGTCTTCATCTACTTGCAGAAAATTTCTTACGAAATGACAGGGTTTTTTTCCATCAAAGACAAAGATTTCTGATTTTTCCTAACCCAAATAAGATTTAGAAGGCTCCAGTGTAATAAATTATGCCAAATATATTAACACCCCATTCTGAAGCCTTTAGTTATTTTGAAGTATTTGATAGAAATGAAATTACATTTCTTGAAAAATTGTTATTGGAAAGGGGATTTAAGTATTAAGTTCATTTGCATAATTAATTGCATATATCCCTGAGCAGTAAATAGCATTAATGGATAGAATGTTTCTCTTAACAAATCCACCTAACAAACATAGAATCTTATTTCTGTTTTGCTTGATCTCATTATAGAAGGGTTAACACAGAATATTCTGAACAGCTAAAATATTTATTCTAATATAAAAACAAAGCATCATGTAATTAATCTGTTTGCAGATGACATACTCATATTTCTTCAGAGTGGAGATCTAATTTAGCTGCAGGTTTAGCAGGTTTAACTCTTTTATGATCTCTTCCTAGACATCCAGGTGATTTATGCTTCTTATTTTTTATCAGATAAGCAGTCTATTATTCTTCATAAAATACTAGATGTTATAGGGTGATTAATAAACCCTGGCAAAAAATAGTGCTAATTTGCTTGTCATCTGTAGCTATAATACTATTCCTAGATAGCACTAAAATTCATCATAACCCTTACCTGAGCAATATTTTTGAACCAAGATATTTGGATACAGAATGTATCCAAAACCTGGGAGCTTGACATCCAATGGAGTGAAATTTGAGAATGTTGGGAAACTTTGCTTCAGTGCTATTGGCTGTTGCGGTGCTGCTGGGCTATTGCTGTGGTCACATGATCTTCATTTTCAGTACCTTGTGACAGTGTCCAGCCAGTCTCACAATCCTTTGTGTCCTTGCCAACTTAGCAGCGGTCACTTATCTGTTTGCTGGAAATAGAAGGGAAGGAGAGAGGAAGGAGAAAATAGGGAGGATTGGAAGGGTGAATGGGAAGGAAGAAACAGGAAGAGAGCTTGCTTTCTTCTATTTCTTCATCTTTCGCAATCTCTCAACAAATTAATCCTTAATAACTTATTTATGTTTATTCCGTACTTCCTTTGGTTCTCTATGTGAGGGTTGTAAATTCAGCCCTGTGATTGATGAGGGGTGAATCGTGGTTTTCCTTGAAGTATACCTTATGACTAAGTGAAATAAGCCCGAGGTAGATTCTAAGAAAACACATTTTTATTGTAAAATAAATAATAAATAAAATAAATAACAAACAAACTTACTGGCTAATAACTACATTCTGGTAAAGTTCCTAGCCTACCTCCTCGTGGCAGGCAAAACAGAATGAGAAAGAGAAAGGCAAAAAGAGACATGTGTAGTAGGCTTACAGAGAAGAATCAGCCTACTGTATGTCTTAGAATATACCCACAGCTGCCAAAACAAAAAAACATTGTGACACTCTATTAATGTGGTTCAGGACTTTAAAGTGAATTCTGAAACTGTCCTTGAAAATGATGGGTATTTATTCAAGATTGTATCATAGAAATTGGTTGGCTTTCTTCTTCTTTAGCTTAACTTGGAACTTCACACAAATATTTCATGATCTGTTCCACAGTCAGTATGTAGTCATGTCTTTGATGCTATAATCAAGTTACTTCCCATTATTTTAGTAATAATGTAGTCAATTTGATTTCTATGTGTTCCATCTGATGCCATCCATGTATAGAGGTGTTGTTTTGTTGTTTGAAGATAGTGTTATCTAGTGTAGTGCCAAAAGAAGCACACTTCCCAGGTCTTATGGGATGACATTACTTAACTAATAGGACCTAGAACATGCCAACCCTGTTTGATAAAGTAGGGAGCAGGATTTTCTGATCAAGGAATAAGCACAATTGGTACCAAAGCTGAATTTGGGCAAAGATCCTCCAAATCATGTGTCGATAGTAAACAAGTAAAATAACTTATTTGCAACAGTAGTAGAAAATTGTCATTGAAATTATATGGGATGTTTGAGATAATATGCTAGGTATTAACAATCTAAAGACATACATGCCTGAAACAGTATATAGTGTAAATGGTGGCCAGGCAGCTATGAAACTTTGAGGAATTTAATCTGCAGGAAAAAGAAAGCATCTAATTTGATGCTTTACTCTGACATGGTGGATTTCACAAGGCAGCATTTGAACTCCTTTTTTAATATTGTAGAAAACAACTATTTAATGTTCCATGATATTTTCACATAAAATAAAGCAGCTATCTAATGTTCCATGGCATTCTCTTTTTTCCAGGAGAGAGAACAGACTTGGGAAATTGTTTGCGATAGTTGTTGTAGGCATTTTGCTTGGTTAATTCTTCAGCTTTGGAACTTGCTTTGTTGTTGTCCATCCGAATGAGAAAGCCCTATTTACCTTAACTTTAGCTTTAGGCATAATTGAATTGGACAATGCTTGTAATGAAAAATGAAGCCTCTTATTGGGTTCATTCTATTTAGCAATGTATGTGTTTTCTTAATTTTTCCATTAAGAAATTTCACTTTTTAAAAATATCTCTACTCATTTGCAGAAAATCAGAGATTGTATTTTATTTTTGTTTGACTTTTAAGTTTATCTATAAACACTTATACAGATATATGTCTGTATATTATTGACTAAGAACAATAAGAGTCACTTGCTGAGAAGAATGGCTTTAGAAATCAAATACATAAATAAATAAACTTTGTAAAGTATGTTTAAATATTCATCCATTTACTTAGAATGATAGTTATTGTGCAATCTTTACGATTCTGAACTCTGTCTTGATTTTTACTTACTATCTTACTGTTTTATTATCTTTCTCACTCAGTTGGCTTTTGTTCTATTTTACAGAACCTCCTAGACCAATAGCTCCCCCACAGTTGCTTGGTGTTGGACCAACCTATCTGCTCATTCAGCTGAATGCAAATTCCATTATTGGGGATGGACCAATCATCCTAAAAGAGGTGGAATACCATATGACAACAGGGACCTGGACAGAAACACATGCTGTCAATGCACCAACATATAAGCTGTGGCATTTAGACCCAGACACAGAGTATGAGATTCATGTTCTTCTAACCAGGCCTGGAGAAGGTGGCACAGGTCAGCCAGGCCCTCCACTGATTACCCGAACCAAATGTGCAGGTAATACATTTCTTCCTGTCACTCTTCTATGTTTTCCAATGATGAAACAATCCTAAAATATTATAATATAGCAATTCTTAAAGTAGTAACCAACAAATGAAATGGATACTGAATGTGTACTGGCTCCTTTCTTTTAATAGTAAAAAAAAAGCAGGGATCTAAAGCTATAGAGATTTAATTCTAAAGAATATATAGAATAGCTTCTACAAATGAGATTTAATTCTAAGGAATTTGTAGAATAGCTTCAGCCGGCAATAATCCTCAACTTTTCATATAAAATGAAGATACGGTTTATGGTGTGTGTGTATGTGTGTGTGAGAGAGGGGGGGAATCTCTTATATGTCTATTAGATAAGTAAGTTGATCTACATTATACTTGATATTTACAATGTACTTTAAATACAGTTTTAAAACATTGTTGAACTTGAACATTTGAATACAATGAACAAGTGAAAAACAGCACTGTAAATGCATTTCTATTTCTGTTATAAAATTGTAGATATTTATAATGGATTGAGTCTTTTGTTCCACAAAACAGCCTTTACTTTCTGGTAGAAAAGTAGTTTCTTAATATGGAATGACACATTTCTCTCAAACTCCAATTAGCTGATATGTGATTACTACTTTGAATCAGATGAGGAGTGAGCCAGGGAGTGTGCAACTGTCCAGCATGTTTCGAGTTGAAAGGAACTGGTGGAGGATGTGCCATTTTTCTATTGAACTTCTCCCTACGAGTTGCCCATAAGCAATGGCTGTGCTAGTGGGAAGATGAGAAGGAGCGTCATCTATCATAACAGTTCCTTCCTGGTTCTCCATTGACTTTTGGGAAGCTCTCAGGAAACACTGAAAGTGAAGATCATCTGCAATCACCTGACAGCAGGAGCTGTTTTATGTCATTGAAGCAGCAACCAATTTATCAAGTAATGGGCCCTAGCATTCTCTATGTTGTCCATTTGAGGTACCTTTGTTGACAAAGTTTGCCCTAACCTCGGTTTATGCCCAATTGAAATTTATAATGTATCAAATCCAAATGAGAGTTTTAGTAGTATATAGATTTTGAAATATGACTGAAGAGGGTCAATTCTTTGACACCTTTGAAACACAACTTATTTTCATTGGGCTGGCATTGCTGACATAAGCTTTGTTTTGTTTTTGTTTTTACTTTTAACATTGAGCAGTAGAGTAGATTTTGTGTTATCTTCTTTCACCTTTAGAAAAAGAGTCTTTAATTCTTCGTCACTTGCAGCCATCAAAGGGATACTCTCAGCATATCTGAGGTTGTTATTCTTCTTCCCAGCAATTATAATTCCAATTTCTATTTCTTCTAATCCAGCATTTTTCTTAATGTGTTTTGTACATAAGTTAAAGAAATATAGCGATAGCATACAACCTTGGTACACTCCTTTCCCAAATACAGATATAAAACATTATATGACATTCAATTAGGAAAGGAAGATCTAGGATACTTCAGAGTAACAGGAATATCTACCCTCCACCCCCAGACATAGAGATTATAGAAAGGTAAGGATTCACGGGTCCAAGAGAAAGTTTATATCAACAGTAATGCAACTGAAGATTCAAAAAAAAAATGTTACATGACTCATTTATTAAATTGAATGTCTTCCTGTTTTATTCTGCATAAAACACAGCCCTTTGAGGCCGCTGCCCTAACATTTATGATGAAAGTACATACACAGTTGTCTCTGTGTTTAATGGTGTTCTGCCCCAGGCATAATTTAGATGTGAACAAGATACAAGCTATAATACTTTTTGGATTTTCAGCCTGAGGACATTCTCTTCTTTATCTCCTTCCAAGGATAGTCTGTTCTTTTTCAATCCATAGAAGTCAAGCAGTAGCTCATTAAGGAACACTGCTAGATGCTACAGAAGAGGAAGGTCAGTTGTTGAGCTAGAATAGCTCATCTTCAGACAGCTTCAAACCTTTGCACAGCTAATACTGCAAATAAAGACGTAAGAGGAGCCCTCCTGTATGAGACCAAAAGCCTGTGTAGCCTAATATAGTGTTGTAGCCATATCTCCCACTCCTTTTAGTTGAAAAAGTACTTTTATCAGATTCATTTAAAAAAAAAACCTTCATTATTCTACAGTCTTGAGTGTTCTTCACTGGGCCTTTTGAAGAAAGTTTGCCTGAAGTGGATTGTTCCCGTTGCAGGAGAAAGCATTTTAAGGAGGGATTCCATGTAAATTTGCTATATTTTAGACATGAAATCCAGAATACATATGAAGCAAATGAGAGAGAGAAACCAACTATGATGCCAACTGCTATAAGGAGAAAGAACTTTAGTTCAACAAAGAGAGAGCAATCACATTCCATGGGAAAAACACAGTGTACAAAGCTGATATGGGAGAATAGTTTTACAGGAAAAAATGGTGTGTATGAAGGCCTAAATATTTTATTCTGTATTTTAATGATGCCTAAGTAAGAATTGTTAGTTTTAAGGCCTTTTAGTCCAATATGACATTAATACATCAGCAAGTATTGCTGTGGATGTGGTGGCTCAGTGGCTAAGACGCTGAGCTTGTCATCAGAAAGGTCAGCACTTTGGCAGTTCGAACCCCTAGCGCTGTGTAACAAAGTGAGCTCCCGTTACTTGTCTCATCTTCTGCCAACCTAGCAGTTTGAAAGCATGTAAAAATGCAAGTAGAAAAATAGGGACCACTTTGGTGGGAAGGTAACAGTGTTCTGTGTGCCTTTGGTGTTTAGTCATGCCAACCACATGACCACAGAGATGACTTCAGACAGCACTGGATCTTCAGCTTTGAAACAGAGATGAGTACTGCCCCCTAGAGTCGGGAACAACTAGCACATATGTATGAGGGAAACCTTTACCTTTACCTTATGTATTGCAGGCCCAATTAGCAAAAGAAAGTGTGGGACTGTATTGGTTGGAAACGTGTGGAAGAGGCCTTCATCCTGCAGTGGATAGACAGTAGCTAAAATGATGATGACAATGACATAAATATAGCCAGGGAAGTTCTGAAGTCACAGAAGCCTGGGGAGAGTCATCAGAAAGACCAACAAAGCAAAGAGCCTTGGAGGAGACAGTGTATGTGAGAAATTATCCAATAAAAATGAGTCTGATAAGAAAAATAGTCAAAGAGTGTAATGCCCTGGTCTTTTGCCTGAGGTATGCAATACAATACAGTAGCAGAGTTGGAAGGAACTTTGGAGGTCTTCTACTCCAACCCCCTACCTAGGCAGGAAACCCTATACCATTTCAGACAAATGGCTATCCAACATCTTCTTAAAGACTTCCAGTGTTGGGGTATTCACAACTTCTGGAGGCACTGATTAATTTTTCTAACTGTCAGGAAATTTATCCTCAGTTCCAAGTTGCTTCTCTCCTGGATTAGTTTCCACCCATTGCTTCTTGTTCTACCCTCAAGTGCCTTGAATAATAGTTTGACTCTCTCTTCTTTGTGGCAACCCCTGAGATATTGGAACACTGCTATCATGCCTCTCCTAGTCCTTCTTTTCATTAAACTAGACATACCCAGTTCTTGCAAGCGTTCTTCATATGTTTTAGTCTCCAGTCCCCTAATCATCTTTGTTGCTCTTCTCTGCACTCTTTCTAGAGTCTCCACATCTTTTCTACACCGTGGTGATCAAAACTGAATTCAGTATTCCAAGTGTGGCCTTACCAAGGCATTATAAAGTGGTATTAACACTTCATGTGATCTTGATTCTATCCCTCTGTTTATGTAGCCTAGAACTGTGTTGGCTTTTTTGGCAGCTGCTGCACACTGCTGGCTCTTATTTAAATGGTTGTCCACTAGGACTCCCAAGATCCATCTCACAGTTACTACTATTGAGCAAGGTATCACCTATACCGTACCTTTGCATTTCATTTTTCTTGCCTAAATGTAGAACCTTACTCTTTTTCACCATTGAATTTCATTTTATTAGATAGTGCCCAATGTTCAAGTTTTGTCATTTGTTTGTATGTGTACCTTAAGTGTGATACAGTCTTAAAGGGATGAATAGTCTTATGTACTGTAGCTGATCCCAAGTACTTTCTGCCAATAGTATCTGGCCAATTATGGTGACATTTTAACCCAGCCCACCTTGTACTATTAATTTGAATATAGTTCATTTGGAAATACTGTGTTTGATTTGTTTATGTCAGGTTTCTCCTGTGATCACCTGGAATGGACAGTTAATTCCATGATCCATTCTCTCAGAGCTCTTATTTAAAAGGAAGGTTAAAATAGCAGCAATGCTGGCAACCACTCTAATTCCAGATGAGAAATCTGTGTACTGTATACACTGTTTCCCTGAAAATAAGACCTCCCCATATAAAAAGCCCAATAGGGGTTTTGAGCGTATGCACTAAAATAAGCCCTCCCCTGAAAATAAGCCCTCCCCAAAAATATTGCAACACAGCAGCAGCCAGGTGGTGACCACGCTCGCCGTCTCCTACACCTCAAAAATAATAAGACCTGCCCGAAAATAACGAGACAATGATTGGACCAGAGGGATTACAAAGAATTTGTAAAGAATTTATATTTGAAGAAGTTAGTTTCTTTAGTTAGTTAGTTTCCTACCGAGTACCTGAGATTTACAATTCCATATGATAAATAAGAACAATAATCATTTCTCTTTCTCCAATATGAATTCAGCCTGAATTTTAGATGACATCTGATTCATGTTTGATTTGTCATTGCTAATTTAGAGCTATCAGAAGGATTTTGACTATACACAAATAAACATTTGTTTTTTTAAAGAGATAAATTATTTAAAAAATTGAAAAATGATTTACACTTTCAACATAAAATATACTGTAGGAATGCATTACTGTCTCAGTAGCTAGTCAATTTTTAAGGTGTGATTTTGCTGTTGTAACAAAGGTTATTTATCATTGTTGTTACTTTCTGGGTTTGGTATCATCATCAACCAAAAGGTCATGGTTATGACTTTTTTCATTTCTATATAGGAAAGAAAAGGACATTTATTTGTCTTATTTTGTCTTATTTTAAAAGGAATATGGTAGAATAACACATGTTTGGGCATTGCAATTCCATATCTATGTAATTTAGTTGGCTAAGGGGTTCAGATTGGATATGAATAATTTTCCTTGTCTATACTTTGCAATGAAAGGCAGTTGAAGTGAAAAATGACAAAGAAAATTTGCTATTTTTGCAGTGCTGCTTTATTGGTATAAATAAAAATCAAAATGTACATATTCAGTGTGAATTATGTATGCCAGATAGAAATGCAAACAAATGCAATTTTTATCACTTACAGCAGTGAACTGAGTTTGTTGATACATAGTTTGGAGCTAATTTTTCACTTAACCTAATCTGAAATAATGGCTCTGTTTTACATCATTTTCTGTAAGAACTTACAATTAATTTTTTTTCTGAAACAAAAATTAAAATTGATATCACATGTCCTGCCAAGCTAGAATTATAGAAATTATTAGGGCAGCTAGAATAATTTTGATAAGATTAGCAAAACTTCTCACAAATATCTCAGTTTTTTTTTTCAAGGCAACAAACAATTTGCATAAAACAGTAAGTTAAGCTTCCTGAGTGTTAAACTAGTTGTCATGATAATAAAGACAAGCAAATTTAGAATGACAGTGTAACATTCAACATAAGTATGAAGTGATCAAAGAAATATATCAGTTGTGGTGTTAATGAACTTGCAGACACCCTCCCCACCCAAAAAAACAACCTTTGCCCTCATTCCGAGCCCACCTTGTAATTCTTGATTGCCGTTTTTTCTTCTGCTTGGCACCACAGAAATTGGATTTATTTGAAATATGAGCTTATCCCAGGGAACAGTATGTAGCAGAATGTAAAGAAGTCAGAGGATATTGGTCTGCCTCTGAAAGGCTGTTTCTGAATTTATCTTTTACTATTTAGTTGTTTGATGTCATTATAAAAAATATTGCCAGGTGACAATTTTCCTGCATGGCATCATACTCGGAGATTAAAGGGGAGCTAATATCTTTGTCAGCAGCCTATGAGTATTTTAAAGGAAAACATAATTTTGAGCAAATTCTGGTTGTGGCGAGTGATGCCACTTGAGAAATCCTGTGGTATTACCAGAGTTACCATACCTGTAGTAATTGTGGCTTCCAAAAGACTTTACAATCCTAAAAAGCTTGTTCATTTCAGCTTTGTTCCAAATAACGTGCTATTCTGTCACTACGCAATTCCTTAGAACCTTTCTATACACTCCACTGGAATAAAAGCAGCAATATTAGTATTATTATGCATTAATCTCATCAAAGCCAGTGCTGTGAGAGCTTTCAGAGAGTTACAAGGATTTCATTTCTTACTATGAAGCAGCAAGCTGGCAGAACTGAAATGAAACGCTCTGAAATGCTTCTTTACTGGAGAACAAGATTTTTTAATGAAAATACTAGGAAAAACCTGTGGTCGAACAACTCAAATCGATTATGTGAACTAACATTCTTGGTTATTTTTACTTTCATATCTTTCAAAACTATAACTTAGATGAGACGTCTAGAACCAGTTGCTTTCCTCATTTTATGGACATGAAAAAAGATAATTCTAGCAAATCAGATTAGCAAACTGAGCAGAACCATGAATCAGTTATGCATTATGTAATCATAGTTTATACTTTTGCTGAACAAGCTAGAGCCCTAAAAATATAGGAAATCGTATAAGATTTAATTAACATTAACAGATTAACATTTCTTACATTAAACAGCTGCTGCACAACATAAATCTGAGCTTAGAATCCTAGAACTGTAAAATACAGTAAGAATTAATAGAGAACAAAATATTTTTTTAAAATAAGAGTTTGTGGCATGCAAGTAAATAATGAATAATTTCTAGCACTCCAGAGATACACAGTATTTGGAATTACCTATTGCAGCGAGAAGTTTTTTTCTTGATGCCAGAAACAATTTCATGTTAAATTATCCCATGATAAATTGGAGCCACAGTTGAGAGAGGTTCTGCCAACCTAACCTGATACATTTAAGCTGATGAAAAGAACATTGTTATAATCATCACACAAGATACATCCATTTTTACTATGTTCATCCTTAAAAATGGGTCCATGAAACTTCCAAAATTGGATTCTGGCCATAGAGCTGAAACTGGATTTTTGCCATGCCCAAGAATCTAAGGTGCCAGTAATTGTAGTCAGGATTTTCTGTATGCAAATCATGTGATCTGCCATTAATGGTAAAACCTTTCCAGAAAAAAAATTCTTAACATTTGTATGGTAGAATATTATTTTCATATATATAACATTTTTAAAGCTTTTTAGATCAGCAAACCTATTTCCCCAGTATTGCTAGATCCATTTTATAATAGCTCTGCTGCATAAGTCCTATGACTCCAATATCGTGCTAGTTACTGAAAACCTATTTTGATTAAGTGCTCACAAAATATGTTTCCTAGCCTCTAATCTCACTTTACTCTTATCTAACATAGTTCTTAAATATGCTACAACTCTCAAGATTTTGTGAAAAATAGAGGAAGAAATTTCAGTCCTTGGTTTATAAACATTCTGATAGAATAAAAACATGCCAAAACATTCAATAACTTATGTGGTGAAGTCAAATTATTTTTTTCCAGGATTAATATGTGAAATAGGGATACATTATTTTGTAGCCCTATTTCCCTGACTTATTTTCTTTTATAGTTTCATAAAGCACAAACAAAAGTCAAACGTTTGGGGTTTTTCTCTGCAAATATTATTTACAGTCCAAGATTAATTATTAAGAAGAAAAATCAAATATAGCAGATTAATCATGTATTTAAAAATGTAAGACAGGTCTGAAACAATTAGTAATATGAAGAGGATATCTGACACCTTCTATAAGCCATAGATCTTTTAAAAAATTCTCAACTTTTTGGAAGTTAAAGGGTCAGCTTTTCCTAAGTATGTAAATTCTGTGTGAGAGCCTTAGAGCATTGTTTTCTATAAGTACACAATGTTACTTGATTTTGATTGTAATTTACTGTTCAGAAATTTAAAAACAGTGCCAAATGTTTAGTTTCTCAACTTAGAACCTAAGAAGGATTTGGACCCTAGCTTATCAGTGTGAATGACTGATAAATTTTACATAAGCCGGGTTTCTAAAAACTTATCAGTTGTAGTTAATTATTGGGATCTCTAAGCCTTGACCTTCCAACCTTTTTTCAAGTTTAAATTAATTGCCACAGCTGTCAAGTAAAAAAGAGTGACATTTAATATTAGGTAATAGAGAAAGAATCTGTAATTATCTAAGGGCCACATTCCATTGTATAAACATTTAATCCTGCCAGTCTCCACTTTGTTGAGACTAGATTTTTGTCTTTTTTTGGATCATTAAACTACTTTTTCTTCAGCAACTCCAATATGTGTAGAAGATTGTATATAATCATCTGTCTTCTTTCAGCAATATCAGATTTGAGTTTCAGGCACTTTAATTTGACTAGTGGGGAAATATCTTGTCAGTAGGTTGTGGCAGATGAAGACAATACACTGTCATTTCAAAATCTGATTCCCTCTGCCAGAAGATTGAAAGATTGCCATTATTGTCAGTGAATTTGTACATATCAATAAACAGTGAGATGTACAATATGTTTTATGTATAGCTAGCTGAGAAAGGTATGTTGTTGATATTTTCTCTCCTGTGGTAGTTGCTACAGTGGCCACAATATGAACAGTGTTGCAGCTGTCTACCAAAGTCTTATAATATTATTAGCTTCTGAAAGAAAACAATCACTTGAAAAACACTAATAACCAGTTAGTCTAAATGCCAAATCCCACCAAAGAGAAAATGTAGCACCTTAGAGGCTCTCAAGCTTTTTAATGCAGCATTAATAATTCAGTGTCAGTTACTCAGCTATGTATTTTGTTTTTCTGTCAAGACTAAAATAGTTTTCAAGGTACATTTTAGGGGCATAATCACCATTAACTTCAAAGGCAACCTTAATTGGCCTAAGAAGGTAACACATTCCCTGCCAGCTCTCTCCTCTCTGGGGAAATCATTATCCTTAGGTCAGAGCCCTCAGTCCTCTGAATCCAGACAGTGCTCTTGATCTAAGAAGGCCTATTATGGAGTAAATTAGCAGTACATTGCAGCTTCAGTCAACAGGTTGCTGACTCTAACTAACCAAGCAAACAAAGCAACTTTTCTGTATCGTGATATAATATAGCAAAATAGGCAGCTTACCTGTACTTACCTGTAATAAAGTTTTGTCTTTATTAAGCTAGCAAATTTAGGATATTCTTGCCTTTTATAAGAAATGTAATCCAGTTTCTCCATGCCTCCTAAAATTTTTGAAATTAGCAAGGGGATTACCATTGTTTCCATGTTTAAAGTTGGCCATTTTTGTAAACATAGGGCAACTACCTGATTTCAAGGACACTAAATACTGTTCCAAGTATCTATTAATTTGGAAGCATGAGAGGAAAAAGTTTCAAGTTTAAGCATTTGGGGAATAGTTAAACATCCCTGATGTCTTTGCTTTATGGTCTGTAAACACAGCTGAAAAAAACCTGGATATTATCATATGGTATAAGTGTAGTCCTCAGTTAATGATAGTAATTGGGACCAGGAACTCTGTCAGTAAACAACACAAAGCACAATGTCACATGAGCATGCAAACTTGTGACCACCATTCTGACAATTCCAGTTGCAATCATTAGAAAAAATCCACATCATCATTAGGTGTAGTGTCTCATGATCAGCATTTGTGACTTTCTGCCAGCAATGAAATGGTGATCATGTGACTGCAAGATGCTGCAACCATCATAGTTGCAAGCTGGTTGTCAAACACCCATATCACAATCATGTGACCACAGGAATTTTATAATGGTTTAAACGTAAGATACTGGTCATAAGCAGACTCGATTTTGGAACAAATGGTAGCAACTTCCAAAAAGAAATGAGAAGCCAAAATCAAGAAAGACAAAGAACTCAGAAGGGAGCTACACAGAGAGTTTTAGAGAGTTTTTAGAAAGAAGTTCATAAAGAATTTCTGAGAGTTGTTAGAAAACACAAAAAGCAGTGTTAGAGCAACATCTGTAAAGGCACAGACATGGAAAAAAACCAGGGAAGTTCTTTAAACTCTGAAGACTGTCCCAAGCTTGAATTGGTACACCAAAGAATGCTAATTAACAGTGACTGATTTGAAGAAGAAACAAATATGGAGTATACTGACATTCTGTACAAAAGAAATGTCAGTGTACTATAAAAGATATTCCCTGCTTACAGGAATCTCTAGTATTAGAAGTAAAATTAGACCATCAGTCCAATTGTTACCAAATTAGAAAGCCACTGATGGAATTGCTACAAAAATATGGCAAGCAAGAGAAGAATCCATAAATCAACTATTGTAACAAAACTATGCCAGTAAATCTGGAAAATGACATAGTAGCCAATAGATAGGAATTGTCAATCCACAGCAATACCAAAGAAAGGATACTTAACCGATTCTGCACACTATCGTAAAATTTTACATGCTAGCAAAATAGTTATTTTTTTTAATTCAATTTCTATAGTGGCCCAACTCAACCAAGTGACTCATTTGGTTGACTCATCCAACACAAATGTTCATTCCATGACCAAAAGACTTGCCTTTGAGCACAGCTCCTCCATTAGTCATTGGACTTAGAACTGCTTTGATTTGGCAACTTGGTTTGAATTATTATTTGACATTGCTTGAATTCATTGTATAGTTATTTTAGCATTGTATAAAGGAACATAACTAAAAGTAGATTGTAAAGTGTATTGGGGGAGGTAGTTGTTTTAGAAATGCCTCTTTTAACTTGCTATTTTTGCATTCTTTACAATTATCTAATTGTTTTTCCCCTTTGGGCAAAAAATAATTAAAATATTGATGACCAGAAAGAATGCCAAAAAAAAATATCTGCCAGATAATAAAAAAGGAGAATGAATACAAAAATCAGTTATTTATTATGACTTCAATTAATTAAGGAATGTTAAGTCTCGGCATTTTCGGACAAGAGATAATAGTTTTCATTCTCTGCATAATATTTGTTATGCTTTGCTAAATTTAAATTGAAAAGTGCATTTTCATTTCCCTCCCTTCAAAAATAGTCTGTGGAACTTATAAATAATTTTCTCTACAGTTTGTTGTTACGCATATCAAGTGTTGCTAGTCACTTTATGAAGAGCTCTTGATTACTTCATTGCTAATGAAGTGGAAATTATTTAAAAATATAATTTGATCTGCTTAGTGTTGCAGCTGTTTCTTCAGTTTCTGCTGAGGTTTCTCATTTCACCTTTGCAATTCAAATGGTTTTCTCTGTTTTTTCATGATATATTCAATCACAAGGCTTTAAATCAGACATGAACTTCTGGCATTCCTTCATGATGTAACACAATGTTTTTCAAACTTGGCAACTTTAAGATGTGTGAACTTCCACTCCCAAAATTTCCCAGTTATCATGATAGCTAGAGAATTCTGGGAGTTGAAGTCCACACATCATAAAGGTTGTCAAGTTTGGAAAAACACTAATGTAACACTAATAATAAGCTGTTTAACAACTACAGGAAACCATTGGTGAAGTCATTCACCATTTTGTGGTCAGATATAATCATTATGTAGATGATACCAAACTGTACATCATGAATCCTGGTTGACCAAGTAATTTAACCAAGCTGCTGACTCAGCACCTGGAGATTGTGTGGATCTTGGTGGAGAAGAATAGACTGAAGCTCAATTCTGACAAGACTGAGTAACTATGGCTGTTTGGACATGCTATATTTGGAGGTATTCCTTCACTCGCTCTCAAAGGGATTGCACTTCACCATTCAAGATTTTGTACAATCTGGGCATCTTCTTGGATTCTCAGCTCCTGCTTTAAGGACAGGTGGACATTGTAGCCAAGAGAACTTTGCACAGGTATATCTTGCATGCAGTTCTATCCTTTTCTGGATTGTGAGGTCCTTTGGACAATCACTCATACTCTAGCCACCTTGCACTTGATTTACTATAATGCACTCTACTTGGTGCTTTCTCTGAAGACTATAACGAAACTGCAGCCAGTCCAGAATGTGAAAGGATAGACAGTAATAGAAATGCCACATTATACATGTATCTTCACTACACTGCTTTGTGAGCTGCACTGATTACTGTTTAGCTTCCAGGTGCTGGTTGTCCCTTTAAAGTCCTTCCAAGACATAGGCCATCTGAGGAACTAGCTATCTTCAATCATTTCTGCATAGTCCACCAGATAGATATGTTCCAGGTCCTATCACTTAAAGAATGTTACCTTCCAGGATCCAGAAAGCATACCTACCTAAATGCAATTCCTGCTTTCTAGAATGTTTTTTCCCTGAGATTATTTGTGTTCCTACCCTATGTTGTTTCACAGCTGAAAATTATTTCTGTCTTCTGGCTAATGAAAAACCTCACTCAATATTGTGTCATGTGTAAATTAATAAGCATTCCTTCTACTTCCTAACTGAAATAATGAGTAAAAATGTTGCATTAAATATAATCTTGATATAAAGAGACGATTAACATAGTGGAATCTGGTTCTAAAAGCTATACTATGTTTTCTGTATTCTTTTGGTTGTTCTGAAATAGGATAAAATAATCTAGCAAGTATATAGTTTTTCTGAAATAATCCGTGTGGACTGCTTTGAAAATAAGGAATATCAGTTACTAATTTTGATTTTTAACCCTTCTTCAGGCCCCTATGTATGACTCCTAAAATGTCCATTATTTTTAGTATTGCTAACAATTCCCTCCATTGTTACAACAGAAATCTCATCTGATCGTGTGTGTGTGTGTGTTTGTTTGTTTGTTCCAGTATTTTTCTGGAACGCCTCGAACAATTTCAACAAAACTTGGTACACAGATGACTTACACTCTGGAAAAAATATTGTGCGGGTAAGGCACCCATAACACCCCTCAGAGTGTGTTCTGTTAAGATACAGCCTGCTGTGCCTTAAAATGGCTTCTACTGTACTGCCATAAAGTGGCTTCTACTATACAGCGCAGTGGAATTGCCATGGTAATGGCTTCACAGTACTCCAAAAGGGGACTCCCTCTAGTAAGGGGGAAAATCCAACATTAGAAATTATGTTTGGTCTGAACATTTCCCCTCATTAAATAAATACCTAGGCAACAACTGGTTATCAGCTTGTTGCAAATAAGACAAGACTTCTGGATGTAACTATTTTACCTGATAAAGCAGCATGGACATTAACACCTAGATATTATCAGAACAAAGCTATAATTGAAGTATATAATAAACATATCAAATTTGTATAAGCACCTTTTTTCCTTCTAGAAGTCCTTTGTGCTTATTTATTTAAACTGCAAGAAGAGCTTTGAGCTGAAATGTGGTAATAAAAGTATGATCAGATCGCTTCTCCTTTAAAAAAATAATGAAACAGGTTGATGAAGAGAGAATATATTGAATTTCTGTGCATATGATATAGGAAACTGATCGATGCGTTGATTTCCTGTAAAAGACACAACACATCCATATAAAGTAAATGTTTGTTTCTTGAAATGCAAAATAGCCAGTTTTGCAAAGCTGATACAAATGTTGATCACTGTCAAAAACAAAGCAAATCAATACTGGTGAAATGAGGGGGAGGGATTTTAACTCTTAGTTCTCTACTTCACTATTTTCTGTTGCATGTTCAGCAGCAAACACCATATGTTATAAAAATATGGGAAAATATAACTGTTTTCACACTGTTAATACCATGGCAGCTGAACAAGAGAAAAAAATACATCTGACCAGTTTTCATTCATACTTATTTTGTTATTATGAAAGCCATAGCTAGTGCAGAAGCAATAGGGAAATACTACGTGCCTATGTCCTACAGCTATGGGAACTTCCCATGGATACTGAAACATAGGCAGACTTCTTGGAATTACGTGTTCAACTGAATGCATATAGTGTGTGTGCGCGTGTGTGTGCGTGTGCACATGTGTGTGCCCACTGACGGACACACACACACACACACACACACACACACACACACACACACAGTCTGTAGTTATCCTGCCGGTCAAAGGCAGTGTGGCCAAATGAAGATGTGCCATTGTTCACATCATTGTATGACTCCTTGTGAATGTGTGTTGATTGTTTTTTCTGAAAGGTACTCTTGTTAGGTTACTATATTTTATTTCTCTTTAAATTGTTTTTAAAGTGTGGTTTTAATTTGAAACTAAAGAATCTGAAATTGGGGCTGAGTGGGGAGAGAGAGGAAAGGAAACATAACTGTAAATATTTAATAACTGATTATAATGTAAATGAGTGAAATATTTATTCTCTTTACTTCAAACTCCTTACCACCTGATGTAGTGCCAATTTAACTTCCCCCTCAGTTTGACATAAGAAACACATTAATTGGAATCTGGTAATTTCAGCTCATTGCTGATGAAGATAAATTGTGATGCAATACTAAAAATACAATATCCTTGACGATCCATAGAGACCTCCAAATGCATTTATTCTCACAAATACATTACTCTGGGTTTTATGTTTTTCACATTAATCAGAATACTCTGTGGAATGGTTACTAATGGACCAAATGTTTCTTTTTCCTTAGGAAAAAAATAATTGCACATGAGCAGCTAGGTGGAAATGTTTTACCTTGCTGCAATATTTTTCCTAAGCTATTGCACGCATGCACGCGCGCGCACACACACACACCTGTCAGTCTGTCTGTCTGTCTGCCTGCTTGCTGTTGCAGTAATGTGATTCCATTGCATGTATAGCAAACTGAGCTACTTCCATTTATAAATGAAATGTAAGCATTTGTATTAGGTCAGAATGATTTTTTTTAACTTTCAACACCTTTCTAAGTGTTTCCATATCTGACATCTTGTTAGGCTAATAAGGCATGAATTAAATGCAGTTTATTCTCCCAACCTGCCGCTTTGATGTATATAGGCCAAGTTTAATCCAAAATATTCGTGATAAATATTTGTTTCTCATTAAGTTCCTTTGGCCTCAATCAGTTTGGGCTTTTTACTTTGTTGGAATTATAACTTGTTAAAGATAATTAAGTACTTTGTGCAATCATTTTAGTTTGAGTTTCGAGTTTCAAGTTTAATAAATTTATATGACGCCCAATCCAAAGGACTCCGGGCAGCTTACAAAAAAAAAAACAATAAGAGGAATACTAAAAAGTTTAAAAAAGTAGAGGACAAGACAAGTTAAAAGAGATACAACATGCACTCAACCTTAATGGGGCTGGACCTCATTCAAGAGGTCAACAGCCCCAGGCCTGCCGGAAAAGCCAGATCTTAATGGCTTTGCGGAAGGCCGCGAGAGTGGGGAGGGTCCAGATCTCTGGGGTTAGATCGTTCCATAGGGCTGGGGCAGCCACAGAGAAGGCCCTCCCTTGAGGAGCCACCAAACGACATTGTCTAGTTGACGGCACCCAGAGAAGGCCCACCCTGTGGGATCTTATCGGATGCTGGGAGGTGTGTGGCAGAAGACAGTCTGTAGATATCCAGGTCCTAGGCCATGCAGGGCTTTAAAGGTGATAACCAGCACCTTGAAGCGCGTTCCGAGACTGATCGGGAGCCAGTGCAGCTTGCGGAGGATAGGTGTAACATGGGTGTGTCTTGATACACCCAATATCGCTCGCGCGGCTGCATTCTGGACCAGTTGTATCTTCGAACATTTTCAAGGGCAGCCCCATGTAGAGCGCGTTACAGTAGTCAAGTCTTGAGGTGACGAGGGCATGAGTGACCATTTGAAGTGCCTCCCGGTCCAGGTAGGGCTGCAACTGGTGCACCAGATGAACCTGGGCAAAAGCTCCCCTGGTCACAGCTGACAAATGATGTTCTAGTGTCAGCTGTGGGTCCAGGAGGACACCCAAGTTGCGGACCTTCTCTGAGGGGTGTAAGATCTCACCCCTCCCCCAGGCTTAAAGTTGGAATATCTGGACTATCCTTTGGGGGCAACATCCATAGCCACTCGGTCTTGTCAGGGTTGAGTGCAAGCTTGTTCATTCCCATCCAGACCCTAACAGCTTCCAGGCATTGGCACATTACTTCCACCGTTTCACTGAGTTGGCACGGGGCGGACAGATACAACTGGGTATCGTCCGCATACTGATGGTATCTAATCCCGTGCCAGCGAATGATCTCACCCAGCGGCTTCATGTAGATATTAAATAGGAGGGGGGACAGGACTGAGCCCTGCAGCACCCCGTATTCAAGGGGCCTAGGGTCGACCGCTGTCCTCCGACCAACACCAATTGCGACCTGCCAGAGAGGTAAGAGGAGAACCACCACAGAACGGTGCCTCCCATTCCCACCTCTTCTAGCCATCGCAGAAGGATGCCATGGTTGATGGTATCGAAGGCCACTGAGAGGTCAAGGAGCACCAGGATAGAGGAATGTCCCCTATCCCTGGCTCACCAGAGATCATCGGTCAGTGCAACCAAAGCGGTTTCGGTGCAGTAGCCAGGCCTGAAACTAGACTGAAAGGGATCTAGATAATCCGCTTCATCCAAGGTCCATCGGAGTTGGAAGGCCACCACCTTCTCAACAACCTTCCCTAGAAAAGGGAGGTTGGAGACTGGACGGTAGTTTTTAAGGACAGCTGGGTCCAGAGAAGGCTTCTTAAGGAGGGGTCTCACCACCGCCTCCTTCAGAGGCTGCGGGAAAGATCCCTCCTGAAGCGAGGTGTTCACAATCCTCTGGAGCCAGCCTCGTGTCACCTCCCTGCTGGTCAAAACCAACCAGGAGGGACACGGGTCCAGCAAACAGGTGGTGGCACTCATCGCTCCCATGGCCTTGTCCACTTCATCAGGAATGACAGGCTGGAACTCACTCCACAAAATTTGATCAAGACCCTCCCACTGCACCTCTATTGGCAGTGTCCAAATGGAATCTAGGTCCGTCCGAATCTGAGTGACTTTGTCCGACAGAAACTGGGCAAATTCCTCAGCTCTTCCCTGCAAGGGTTCCCCCGCATCCCTTCCTTTCAGGCTGCCCTGTTATCCTAAACAGGGCAGCCAGGAGAGATTCTGCAGACGCAATAAGGGCAGAAAAATGAGTACATTTTGCCACCCGTATCGCCACTAGATAAGTCCTAATAAAGGCTCTTAGTAGTGTTCGGTTGGATTCGGAGTTACTAGCCCTCCAGCATCACTCTAGGCATCTCTTTTGGTGCTTCATCTCCCGGAGTTCCTCGGTAAACCAAGGAGTTCTCCTGGATCCACTGCCGTGGAGAAGCCGCAAAGGCACAATCTGATCTAATGCCTTAGCCGCCGCCATATTCCAAGCAGCGACCAAGGCCTCAGTTGGACTGTGGGCAAGGGAGTCCGGCATCCCTCCAAGCTCCATCTGAAATCCCAATGGGTCCATCAGGTGCCTGGGGCAGAACCATTTAATCGGCTCCACCTCCCTGCAGTTGAGGAGCAGCTTCCGAAAATCAAGCCTCAACAGGAAGTGATCTGACCATGACAAGGGCGAGATCTCAATCCCCTTTAGTTCCAGATCACGTCTCCACTGCCCCGAAAGAAACACAAGGTCGAGTGTGTGTCCCGCCGCATGAGTCGGACCCTGAATTACCTGGGTCAAGTCCATGGTTGCCATGGAAGCCATGAACTCCTGGGCCCCATCAGAGCGCTCACCAAGAGATGGCAGGTTGAAGTCCCCCAGTACTATAAGTCTGGGAAACTCAACCGCCAATCCGGCTACTGACTCTAGGAGCACAGGCAGGGCTGTCGTGATGCAGCTGGGAGGTAGGTATATCAGAAATAAGCCCACTTCACCCCCCAGGTCCAGCTTCATAAGGAGGGACTCACACCTGACAGTCTCCGGAGCAGGGATCCTGCGAGGAACTAATGATTCCCAGATAATAGCTGCCACTCCCCCACCCCTTACTTGGTGTCGTGGTTGGTGGAGCACCTGAAACCCTTCTGGGCACATTTCTGAGAGGGGGACTCCTCCCTCATGGCCCAGCCAGGTTTCAGTAATACATGCCAAGTCTGCCCCCTTGTCTAATATTAAGTCCCGGACGAGGGGAGCTTTATGAACCACAGACCTGGCATTTAGCAACAGCAACCTGAGACGAGGGCCTTGACTTCCCTTGTCACCTGGTCCTTGAGATGACCCCACAGGGCCGGAACAAGGGATCGCTGTGACGTAGCGAACCCTCCTTCCCCGGTAATGGTTAGCCCTGTAGCTCCCATTGTACCTGCCCCTCCCAGTCGTAACCGCAATGCTCCGCCCCACCCCTATCCCCTTAGATCACCCCCTCCTCCCACAGTCCTCATGCCTCTCGGCAGGCCATTCATACCATACGCTCTGGGATGAGAGGCAGATCTGCACTCCCACCCACTTCTGCTTCTGCACTCAGTGGAGGGGGCTCCAGGCCGCACTCTCAATCACCTCATACATACCGGCCAGGCATTCTCTACATGCATTCCCCACTATAATATTAAAAATACAACAATACAATAAAATAGAAAATGCAGTTAAATTAATTTTAAAAGCGTGGGATCACTCACTCACATACATACCACAAGCACATCACATATAGAAAGTTGTGCAGCTGTTAAAATTGTGCAAAGTTTATAGGTAGAGTCATAAAAGTTCAGCTAGATAAAGTTTAGCAATGATATGGAAGGAGGATAGTTAGTCTTCCCTCTTTTCTGTGCAGTAGGATGGTGTCACAAGGGGTCCAAAAAAGTCTGAAGGGGCTGTAGTGGCATCCCTGAGCAGCAACGGGCGGCAGTGGTCACACCAGGTGAGACCAGTCGTAAATCCAAGAGTCCAGCAGCCGTGAGCAGAGGGAGCCCGATGACAAAAAAAGGCCTCATAGCCGTGAGGGCAAACAGAGGAGAGGCCGCACTGCAGGGAAGGCCAAGTTAGATGGAACGGAGGGGGGGGGGTGTCCAAAGGGCCATGGTAGTAACAAAGCCAGCTGCCTGCTCTTCTCCAGCGCCATGCCAGGATGACCACCCCCTCTCTGGAATAGTCTGGGATAGTCCAATGCAGTCCTGATGTAGTCTGATGGTCACAGGAGTGAGAGCAGGAGGTGTCACAAGATGTCGGGAGCATCGCGTATCGCAAATCGATGAATCAGAGGGAGGGAGGTGCCTAAGGAGGCCACGGCAGTGGCAAACAAACCAACTGCCCGACCTCATCCAGCGCCGTTCTAAACCATCTCTCTCCTCTCTGAAAGTAAAGGCACTCCCACAGTCAACTACCCTCCAGGGCTCCTCCTGGTCAGAAGAAGAAGCAGGGCTAAAGCTGTAAAAAGCCGCTGGGAACTGCGCCATCAACACGGCGGTGCCATTTTCATCATTTTCGCCGCCAAGCGCTGTAGAAATTGCTACGGGCGGTCACGTGGACCGGGGGTCACCCGATAGCGGTGACCCCCTGAATAACCAGCTGTTCGGGTCCCCCAGATTGCATTCCACCGCTAGGACCCCTCCCCGCATTTGTTGAACTTGGTGTGTATGAGACCAAAAATCCAAGGAAAGTGTTTCCAGTTACCAGGCAATATGCTTCGGAGATCTTGTTTCTGAAGTCGGGCAAAATATTAACTTCTAGTTGTTTTCAATCTTCTCCTAGAATTAATATGGAACATAATGCTTGCCTAGTGTTACTGAAGTAGATTTTTTTAAAATAATGAAGGTTGTACATATTTTGAAGGCTTATAAATTATATTATTAAATGCATTCTGGGACAGTATGCCTGATCCATTGTATTTTGCCATACATTCTCCCCCCTCCCCGTCTGGTAATGCATGTGTATGTTGGGGGAGGGGTGGGAATTGTCCAAATTTGCAGTTTTTGCCTGTCTATAGATTCATATTCCTTTTTTGGCTATGTCAATCAGATGAAGTCCTGACATTAAATGATGTGTCTAGCAATATTTAGTTGTTATATACAACTTATTTATTTTGCTTACCCACGATAGTTTCTGATAGAAAGGGCATAAATAATCTTGATTAATATTTAAAGTGTGATCAAAAGCAAGAGAAAGATTGTGTAGACATTCTTTCAGCTTGAATGTAGTAAGATTTTATTGTGCAAGACTAGTTTCCATGGGACATTGCTGTGGGATGTGACATATTTTGGCAGATGATGTATATTTGCTATTTATAAAAACAGTTTTAGCATTGTAATCATTCATACATATTAGTGATAAATTATGACATATTGTGTCACGATTATTAACTAGAATGAAATAAGTTGATTTAATGTTGCTTAGCATTATAGAAATTTGCTACCCAAATTTTCAACACAGAGATGACCAAAAATTTATATGTAGGAAGAAATGTTTTGTTCTTTCAGACAATCCCAAACTTCCAAGACTTTCATGTTAAATTTCTTATGAAGATGTTTGCATGGGGATTGCTTTAGGTGGCCAAATGTTATTCTTTACAATGCTACTTTTTAATAATGATAGCCTTTCTGTAATTCTAATAACAAAATATAGTAATAATAATATAATATGCAGTAGAATTATGTTATAGTTCATATACTTTTATTAAAACATTAAACTACTCAAATAACATTACCACTTATAAAAAACTCTGTAAGCTATGACAGCACAATCATTTCAGGTAGCTGGCAGTAGGTTCGTCAGAAGAATATTTCAGCAGACAAAGAGATCTTTCGTTTTTGGCTGAAGTGGTCCATGCTGCACACCTGCCTAATCTCAGTGGGAAAATCATTCCATCTGTAGGTGCTGCTGAAGAAAATTCATGATTAAAACTTTATAGAAAACTGGCCCCGGGTGAAGAGAAGGTGTTGATGAATTTGAAACTATTTTTTTTGCCTAAAGCATTTGTACTGTATTCTTCAGCTTGGAAGCTCCCAGGATGGTTTTCTGAATAATAAAAAAAAAACCAAGCTGCTTTTGCCCTGAAGCTTATAAACTGAAAAAGACGCAATGCAGGAAGGGGAGAGGAATGGAGTTAGGAAGAGAAGGCGAAGGAGGTGACTTGGCATCAGTTCTTTGATAGTCAGCTGTGATGGAAAGAAGCTGCTCAGGAAGTCCCAAAAGAGACACCACCCTCTCCAGGCAATTTTCTCATTTTCTTCTGAAGAGAATTTATCCTGAAGCCTCTTAAGGAGGGAGGAATATCACCTACCCCAATTGTTCACAGCCATCATGAATAGAGGTGGCCAATCTTCATAGCTTCTTTTCCATGGGGTGATTAAGCCTGGTGGCCTATATGAGAAGGTTTCCTACATCACAGCTAACATTTTAGACTGTTTGATTGTTCTTGGGGGGTGGGGGAAGACTATTAACCTATCCTTTCAACTCAGAGAAAATATAGTTATTTTCTTATACACAATACAATAGTCTTTTCTCATTATTCCCAAGTTTTTAAAAATATTTTTATTGTACATTTTCCCTTATTCTACATCACACTTTCAATTTTGCAACATCAGTATATTGGTTATATCAAATCCTTTTTAAATGTACATGATGTTATACACCCTAATCATGACCATTTTTTCTCTTACTCATAGTATATTCCCATGATGGTTAAACTATGGTGCATGTGCTACACGTGACACATGGAGCCGTATTTGCGCACGCCAGCCAGCTGATTTTTGGCCATCCAGAGAGCTGGGGAGGCCATTTTCAACCTCCCTAGGCTTCAGGAAAGCCTCTGGAGCCTGGGGAAGGTGGAAACTCATGTGTGCATGCATGGGGGGGGGGGGCAGTCGCACACACATGCAAAGGTGGTAGGGCACGTGTTGCATTGTGGGTGTGGGCATGCATGCACTTAATAGCACAATTTTGGCACAACTTTACAAAAAGGTTTGTCATCACTGGTATAGTCTCTTTTTAAATACATAATATTGTACATCATAATTGTGTCCATGATATTACAATTGAAAAACATGAACTTTGGAGAAAATTTTGTAAAGATAATTCAAGAAATATACTCCAACCAAACAGCGAATGTGATAATAAACGGAGAAACAACAGAAAATGTTAACATAAACAAGGGGGCAAAACAAGGATGTCCACTATCCCCTCTACTATCTATATTAACCCTGGAAGTCCTACTCAGACAGATCAGAAAAGACCAGAAAATAAAAGGCCTGAAGATTTTTTTAAAAAAAGAACAATACAAAGTATAAGCATTTGCAGATGACTTAAAAAAATAGAAGAGGGTGGTGTGGTGGCAGGATTTAAAATAAACAAAGAAAAGACTAAGACTATTGACAAAGAACCTTACAAATAAACAGAAAAATGAGATGGACATGTAGATAACCAAAAAAGTTAAATATTTGGGAATCTGGTTAACGGCAAGATGTACATCTATTAAAGAAGGCAACTATATTATTTTTCCCAAGTTTTAGCTCCATCACACTTGTGCAAATATTGGACATTTGCAGAATATCATAGTCTGTAAGTGGTTGATTGATTCATTATGAACCATCAAGCTGTTTCCAACTTCTAGGAAGAACACAGAGAGTTTCGACTCAACTTGGTCATTGAATTCTTGCAATGATGTACCCATTGCTCCTGTAACTCTGTCCATCTATTTTGCTGCTGATGGCCACCCTGTTTTCTTCCCTTCCACAAGAGGTTGAGGGAATGAAGACAATTTCTTTTTCCCAAAAGGTTTTGCAAATCTCAGATAGCCCCCAAACAATCCTTGAGATTCTGCTTGACGAACAATTGATATAAGAGTATGTTGCTAGAGCAACCAAAATCTTCCTCTGTAGCTTAGTAAGAAGTCTTCCCGTTCAATTTTGTAACTACTGGCGGAAAGATATTTTACCAAAGGCTAACATAGATGGTAATTGTTGCTAGCAGGTCATGCCTTAGAGACTTGCTCAAAGTCTTCCCCTCTATATTTTTTAGAAGTTGAAAGAGAATTCTGGTGAACAGATAGTTCTATTATCAACTTTAGGCACTTTCTCAACTGATTACCAAGCCTTTTGCCCCTCCACCCCCAGGATTAGGGTAATCCATTGTGAAGAGCATATCTTTAATTTAAAAATGAGTAAGGCTCAAGGGAACTTCCTTTTTTCTGTTTTGTTAGGAGTTAAGTGGCTAGATCTTGTTTTTTCTGGGGAAGGCATTTTGTGAGCTTCTGACAATGAAGGTGTGCTGTACATCTGTGGTTTATCCTTACTGTTTTCCTGATTATATTTATATTATAAGTATTGATGATTGGACACTGTAGTGCTGCTTTGCTGTAGAATAAAACATTTCTATCGTTAAGTTGCTATTGTTTTCTTTAAAATTTAAAAATAGAATTGAAATATTAATTATGATGCACACTTTTAATACTCTATTGTACATTGTTTCTTCATTCTGTATACAGTTCTGAACACTACTTTTTACAAGAACAGAGGCGTATACTGTAAATGAAAATGAGGTCTAAATTATCAGTTACAACAACAAAAATAGAAAATAGTCACACTGGTTTTGTGCTTGCAATAAAGCTGCAGTGTACTATAGTAAAGCTGCTATTCTTATTCTATTTCTAGTCTTGAATTTTGTAATATGTGTGTGTGTCCATAGGTATAGACTACCTTCCAGAATTCTGAAAACTCTCAGCAGACATCATTCACTTAAGAAAAATGCAACAGTGATCTTTTGTGGCAAAGACTGTGTCTTATACACAGATATTATTCCTTGTAAATCTAATATTACTTTTTCATTCATACCCATTTTGTATTTAACAAAAAGCTTTTGCATTGACATTCAGAGTTTTCAAAAGCTGCTGCTATTGATCAGCTATTTTTTTACTTCACTTTCCACAAAGTATGGAAGATTGTAAACTTTCAAATTTAACAAAGCCACAACCCTGCATCCACATATGGGCAATTTGTCTTTTCTTTAAAAAAAATAAGCACCACGAATGAGGCTGTTTAAATATTAATCCCTCAGTAAGGAAGTCCAGGTAATTGAATCACCCACATAGTTCTTTGTATTAACTTTCAGAAAAAGGAGCTAGGTCTTGTTGTCTATTACAATTACAATGACCTTTTGGTTTTAACTGAAAAGGCTCACATATCAAACTATGGCATGACGTAGCTCTTCTGTTGGAGGATAGATGTTGCTTGATCTTCAACTGTGATGGTTAACTTTTTTGGCATTGAGTGCTGAAACTGGAGTACGTGCACCGGAGCACTGGAACCCAGAAGAGAGCAGCTGGCTGCTGTGCATGCATGGGGGCAGCCAGCTGCACTTCTGGGTTCCATCACATGCATGCGCACTGGACAAGCTGTATAGCACACATTTGCATGATGGAACCCAGAAGAGCAGCTGGTGACGGTACATGTGCACACAGAAGGGGGCTCTGTGTACCACCTCTGGCAAACGTGCCATAGGTTCACCATCACGGACCTACCCCATTAAAAATCTTAAATTATACCGTAGAAATGTGTTAGTCCACCGTTTGTGGCATATTTAACAATCCCTCCTTGAATAGATTATGAGTGACAGTAGGCATGAGCTCATATAAAGAAGGTTTGAAGATCTTAAACCACTCCTAGCCCCTCTGGGGCTACATCTCTAGTCCAACCTCCCTGTCTTGGTGTAGCTATTTGGTATTTATTGCTGCCACCACCTGTCTTCCAGAGGAAGACTGTTGCCTGCTACCCTTCCCATTAACCTCGTTCTGTAAAAGTGATGTGCGAGTCTTCCTTGACCATGACCTTTAAGAATGTTAAAGCTAAAATAAATTATATAGCTTCACTTCCTGCCTGTGAAGCATAGTGATACGCAACTAGGGAAATCTGCCTTTCCCATTCCTTTGGATGCTAAATCAATCTCACAAGGAATAGTTAAAATCAATATTTATATTTACTAAGTAATCACATGCTAGAACAAGATTGGAGAACATAAACTTTCAGTGTTACTAAATCAGAGACAGTGTCTCCAAGCAATCTCCAATAGAAAAAACATTATAAATGAGAAGATGAGCTTGGAGAAGAGTACAAGATGGAATGGTGCATGTTTGTTTGTTTGTTTGTTTGTTTGTTTGTTTGTATGTATGTATGTATGTATTGTGTGTTTGTGTGTGTGTGTGCCATTTATCACCAATTCAATCAGGGACGCCTAAGCATAAAAATATGCTAATATGAAAGACTTTGGTGTACAGGGATTCCATACATCAAATATACAATAACTGAGCTTCCATAGAGAAAATATATCACCAGAAATGATAAATCAGATTAGTTCAGCAGTCAAGAAAAGCATAAAATCTTAAATTTTAACTAAACTTGTTTCCTTATTCCTTAGAGACAAACCTTGCCAGGAACAAAATGTTTCTCCATGCTTCCCTGTATTTTACTTTAGAATCAGAGGAAAGGGTTTCCAAATTTTGTTCAAACAATGTTTATAGCTTTTTGTGGTTGCTTTTAAAAGAATAAGCATTAGGCAAAATAAGACCATTTAAAATCACATTTCCTCAATACAAACAAATGGGAGGTGAGGGATCATATATTCCTCAATGGGCCTGAATAAACATTATTTTGCCTGGCACATTTTAGAAACTTTCCTTAGGTTTAATAACAAACAGCAGAAAAACTATTCATTCTGAATAAGATCAGATTACAATGTAAGTAATATTTTATAATTTTGGGGGGAAACCCCTTTTGGAATAATCCTTACCACCAGCAATGCAAGACAATTAGCTTCTACCTAGTGGTGAAATTCATTTTTTTTTACTACCCCCCAAAAATGTGAGCGTGGCTTGGTTAAGGTGACCAGATTTTCAGATTGGTAAAGAGGGACACCTTTGACCCCGGGGGGGGGGGGGGGCTTGATTAAAAATTTTATACGGAGCAACAAAAATTTCATACAACGCAAAAATAGAATTGTAATATTTTTTTTATTTCAACATAACTACAATTTACAAATATAAATTGTAACTGTTGCCAAACATCAAAATTTTGATCACGTCACTATGAGGATGCTGCAACGGTCACTAAGTGTGAAAATGGTCACTAAGTGTGAAAATTGTCATCAGTCACTTTTTTCAATGCCATTGTAACTTTGGTCACTATACCACCTTTCTTGCCACAGTTCTTAAGTGAATAACTGCAGCTGATAAGTTAGTAACATAAGTGAATCTGGTTTCCCCATTTGATTTTGTCAAAAGGTCACAAAAGGCAAATTACATGACCCCAGGACACTGAAACCATCATAAATACGAATCTGTTGCCAAACATCAAAATTTTCATTTCATTTCATTTATTAAATTTATAGGCCGCCCAATCCCGGAGGACTCCGGGCGGCTTACAATGAAAGAACAAAAAAAGAAAAGCAAAATAAGTAAAAAAATAGTTTAAAATACACAACACACATACGTTCTAATCGGGGCTGGACTTTAACACTAAGGTCAACAGCCCCAGGCCTGCCGGAACAGCCAGGTTTTAACGGCTTTCCTGAAGGCCATGAGAGTGGGTAAGGTCCGGACCTCTGCGGGTAGCTGATTCCACAGAGTCGGAGCAGCCACAGAGAAGGCTCTCTTCTGGGGGCCCACCAGCCAACACTGACCGGCTGACGGTATCCGAATGAGGCCCACCCTGTGGGATCTTTTCGGCCGTTGGGAGGTGTATGGCAGTAGGCGGTCTTGCAGATAGGCTGGTCCTAAGCCATGTAGGGCTTTAAAGGTAATAACCAACACCTTGAATTGCGTCCGGAGGCCAATTGGCAGCCAGTGCAGCTCGCAGAGGACAGGTGTAATATGGATGTATCTCGGTACACCCAATATTGCTCGCGTGGCTGCATTCTGGACTAGCTGTAGTCTCCGAACACTTTTCAAGGGTAGCCCCATGTAGAGCGCGTGACCATGAGGATGCTGCAGCGGTCACTAAGTGTGAAAATGGTCGCTAAGTGTGAAAAATGGTCATCAGTCACTTTTTTCAATGCCATTGTAACTTTGGTCACTATACCACCTTTCTTGCCACAGTTATTAAGTGAATAACTGCAGCTGGTATTTTGTATTTTGGATACAATCTTTTTTAAAATAGTCTAAGACAATTTAAAAAAAGAATCCACACAGAATAAAACTATTTTAAAAAATCCTATGCACAATAAATAAAATATTATTTTAAAATACATTAAAAAAATAAAAGAAAAAAAACCAGCTCACTTACCAGCAGGCAGGCACTCCAAGTCAATCCAGAATGATGTAGATGTTAATACAAAGAACTGAGCAAATTAAAATAGTGAAATTAGTCCCAGGGAAATATTTTTCAAAGAAACTTTGCCACCATTTTTCCCATATGAGCCGACCTCCAACCTCCATGCCCCTCCCCTCTGGGAAATCCAGGAAGGAAAAGTTGCTACTTCTCTAGCCAAAGTATTTTCTGGAGCTCTATGGTACTGGGTCATCTTTTCTTATAAAAGGAGATAAAAAAGGCGGGGTGGGTTTTCCGTTTTCTTGCTTTAACATTTTAATATCTTCAATGAATGTACTGAGACAGAAAGAGAGGTTAGACAGCGTGTCTTTTGCCTTGCCCCGGTTAGGATTTCTTAAGCAAATCCACTGGGCTTTCAACATGAAGCCAGAAAATCGGGGCTGTTTAAAAACGCTGCGGGACACAGGGCAAATTGTTAAAAATTGTGACTGTCCTGCCAAAATCGGGACATCTGGTCACCTTAGGCTTGGTGGGCGTGGCAGGGGGAGGATACTGCAAAATCCCCATTTCCTCGCCACTCCTGGGGGAAGGATACAGAAAAATCTCAATTCCCACCCCACTCCAGGGGAAGGATATTGCAAAATACCCATTCCTACCCCACTCCTTGGGGAAGGATATTGCAAAATCCCCATTCCCTCTCTGCTCCTGGGGAAGGATATTGTAAAATCTCCATTCCGACCCCACTCCGGGGGAAGGATACTGCAAAATACCCATTCCCTCTCTGCTCCTGGGGAAAGATATTGCAAAATCTCCATTCCCACCCCACTCCAGGGGAAGGATATTGCAAAATACCCGTTCCCACCCCACTCCTTGGGGAAGGATATTGCAAAATGCCCATTCCCTCTCTGCTCCTGGGGAAGGATATTGCAAAATCTCCATTCCCAACCCACTCCTTGGGGAAGGATATTGCAAAATCTCCATTCCCACCCCACTCCTGGAGGAAGGATATTGCAAAATATCCATTCCCACCCCACTCTGGGACCAGCCAGAGGTGATATTTTCTGGTTCTCCAAACTACTCAAAATTTCTGCTACCAATTCTCTAGAACCTGTCAGAACCTGCTGAATTTCACTCCTTCTTCTACCTCACTATATAGAGAGGCATATTAAAGAACCAAACAAGCTTGGCAGCCATTATCTAAACTTTCCTTTAATATGATTTACAAGACTCTTCATACAAGACATTTCCTGGCTTATTGCTTTGGAACTTTCTTGACTTTTAGCAGTTGAAAGACTTAACTTTGAAAAATTTGAGAAATGGAGGAAGAACATTTTTAATTAAAGCCAAGAAAAAATAAGTTGGGCAAGGAAGGTGATTGCTTCCCTTCCATGTTTACCATGCTGTGTCATTGAAATGCAGTCAGGTTGGTCTGCTTTATGTTGTGTTTTTAAAGATTAATGTAATGTATCTAGATCTAAGGCAACTTTCCTTGGAGAATGTAATATTTATATATAGTTTTTGAGTTATTTGGTTTCATAGCTCTTGAACCTGCAGTTTTGTTTTCTTGCTTGGATGAAAATAGTGATTGATTTGTTCAAGCCAGATATTTATTCCTTTTACTTCATTATACATAATACACCTATGCTAGATCTTAAGACCTAAGTAGACTTTATATTCTAGTAGAAAGCTTATCAGCATCTCTGCAGGTTGCTCGATTTGAATTTTAAAACTGGAAATGGTAAATTTGTGTTGTGCTTTTTGAGTTTACATGCAAAATTCTCATTTTCCTATTGGTGTGAACACTCAAGAATGGAAATCAGATTTGTAGTTGTTGTTTACAAAGGATGAAGAGTTTCTGATGTCATGCTGATTGCCATTATATTTCCCTTCAATTTTTATGAAGTCGTGCAAGAAAATGTAAGACTGCATCTTTGAATTTCTGATTGAAGAATACTAATAATCATCCTTTTGAAAAAAAACATTAACATTTCTAGAAAACAAAGATTGTAGACTATTTTTCTTGAGTTAGGGTAGCTTTCAGCCTTAGGTATTACTGTTCTCCAACACTATCTTACTACTGCCTATTGCAAACAATGGAGTAGCAATAATACAAGCAGTAGAAGGATTTTCAGAGCTAATGTATCTCAAAATCTAAGTCACTTCCAAAAGGGGAATATGATATTCAATTCACAAATTAATCAACACTTATCATTGTAAAATCACCAAACAACAATATTTACATTTGAATACATCCTATGTATATATCCTCTATTTTGGTTCTCCAGTGCCTATTTAAATAGTTAGTCTTCACCAATCTTATGCATATTAATAGAAGAATGATTATCTTATTTCGGAGGGTGGGGGTGGAATCCATTTCTAAAGAAGGGATATGATAAAGAATGTTGGTATTCAAGTTCCTCCCACTGCACCTCACTTTTAGCATAGCTTCACTGTCAGCATGACTTGAGTGGACAGATGCTATAATTGTTTCATTTAAAGCCCTTTGTAGCTCTGGTCCCAGTACCTTCTCTACTAATGCTCCTTAAATGTGAGGTTGATGTCATGTCTAGCCCAAGAAAAAAGTAAAACAATGTAGCCAAATTTCAGTTATTTCTTTCTATAAACCATATAGACAGAATCTTGCCAGTCTAAATCTATACTACCCTAACGTAATGGATATCCTGGAAGATTCTAGGGTGTGAGTATCCTAAAACTCTTCTTCTTCCCATGATTCTCGGCTCCAGCCTGTGCTGTATCTTAACTCACCCCCTCCTTGCCCCTCTGCTTGCCCCTCTCCTTCCTGGGAACCTGCTGTGTTATTGTAGTTCATCACATAATCTCCCCTTTGATAGACACATTCCGTCACAGTTGGAGATTTGGCAATATTTTTATGGATTAGTTGGAAAGAAAAAAGAATATAATGAAGCACTTTTTAATCTTTTTTTACAATGATTATAAATGCATTTACATTTTACCCCTTCTCTCTAAAGTTACATCATAATTTTCTTCTTTCCATAAGCTACCCTTTCTATTCTTCAAACCCATAAATCATGTTCTTTTTCTCATTTTTCAGCAAATAAGATCACAATGGGTTTTTAGTCACTGATATAGTTATTGATCTTTCTCTAATCAAACAAGTTAATTTTGCCATTTCTGCTAGTTTTGTCATCTTCACTAACCATTCCTCCATTAATGATATTTCAGAGCTTTTTCATTTTTGAATCTATCCAAACTCAGCAACCTTTTTCCTGCAACATATAAAAGTTAGGAAGGGCAAGTGTTCAGCCCACAGGTAGCAGAGCTCACCTAATTTACCTTAAATCTGATGTTGTATAATGCAGCTAATCCTCAATTTATGACCACAATTGAGCCCAAAATTTATGTTGCTAAGCAACACAGTTGTTAAGTGAGTTTTGCCCCATTTTG
Organism: Thamnophis elegans; assembly: GCF_009769535.1. Lineage (NCBI taxonomy): Eukaryota > Metazoa > Chordata > Lepidosauria > Squamata > Natricidae > Thamnophis > Thamnophis elegans. The sequence goes on along the minus strand of NC_045544.1, from coordinate 40,758,943 downwards.
TGACTTTTCTTGCCACAGTTGTTAAGTGAATCACTACAGAGAATCTGGCTTTCCTATTGATTTTGCTCATCAGAAAGTTGCAAAAGGTGATCACATGACCCTGGGATACTGCAACCATCATAAATGTGAACCAGTTGTCAAATGTCTGAATTTTGATCACATGACCATGGGGATGCTGCAACGGTTATACGTGTCAAAAATTCACTTTTTTCAATGCTGTTGTAACTTCAAACAATCACTAAACAAATGACTGTAAGTCAAAGGCTACCTGAATACTACCTTATGTAGTTCTACTGTATCTAAATCTGACTTCCCTAGTTAGCCGTGCCCCAAATAATTTGTGTAAACAAATGGCGTTTCATTGAAGCATTTAAATTTTATCAACTCTTATTATTACTAACCTAGCTACATAGATAATCTGCATAATATAACCAGCAGTCAGGTTGAAAATGGATGTGTGTGTGAAATGAGCTGAACTAGACACATCATAATTCTTTGTTATGATAGCAAACACTATTTTGTGATTCTAGAACAATTCTGCACCAAAAGATAAATGCTGTTTAGTTAATCTTAATCTTTGAACTGGACAAAAGGTCGAAGTAAATAAATTATCTTCATGTGTGAAAATCATGGAAAGGGAAAGACAAAATTGGGTTGATATGTGTGTAATAAGCAACATACTATACATATATATTTATTCAGGCCATGCATGCTTGAAAAAAATATTTCCTTATTCAGACCATGGACAATACTTCTGTTTGTCTGTTTAAAAGGCAGCCCTGATAAACCTGTTGTAGACTTAACTGTAATGATGAGATATAGTATGTTTTCTTAGCATAGAACAGAGCAGTTGTTGAGGGATATAGCATTTGGATAACACTGAAATTAGCAGAACTCAGAGAGATGAGCTGTAACATAGGCTTAATTCATTTAAGTCTGACAAATGCTTTCAGCTTTGCCCTTTAATGTATAGCCTCTTGGGTAAGCTTTTAAGTGCTTTCCCTTAAATTACTAAACTAAGTTTTAATAACATGTAGTGTTTTGTAATTGTTTGACTGAAAAACTGGTATGACCTTTAAGAAAAGAATGCATATGCATAAATGGGACTAATTTATTTAAATATTTTATACACAAACTATTAGGCAGGATAATATTTTACGTCAGGGAAATGATTGGAATGAAGGAGAACAGCTAACGGCACAGCTTGTAGCCTCAATTCTATTAGAAGGCATTATCACAGCATTAGTGGACTCTGATTTGGCATTATTAAATTTGAGGTGGTGATTTTTTTAATGCTTAAATGGTTAATTGCTCTTTCTTTTATTAGGTAGGAATAAAAAAATCCTTTCTAGGTTTGATTTAATGTAGGTTATGTATGGGCATATTGCCCAATAAAAGTGTCCAAAGGTTTCTGCTACCTTTTCTCTTTTCCAAAGTAGTGAAAGGCATCAGGGGATTCAGTTGTGGTCTTTTAGAAGCAAAGTTTCAAGCTTCCCAGCTCACTCAGCAAATGCTTGAACAACACATCTAGAAAACTATCTTGGTTGCTTCCTACAGTGAAGCCAGTTTAAGCAACGGACTGGTCTCTGCCAATACGAGAGTATGGTGTCCTTTTCTACTCACTGCAGATGAGTGGCAAGGAAGAAGGAGAATGGGGACCCTGCTGTTACTACACTATTTTCCCCTCCTGTGTTGCTCTTAAGTACGCTGCCATCTTAGCAGCAGTCAGATTTGGAAGTGGGGCCCTTAGAGACCCAAGCAGTTTTCCTGATTCTGTTGGCTAGACATTCCCTTCCTTTTCTTGTGTAGATAAGAGGGGAAAGTGAAAGTAGGTGTCATCCAAAAGGAGGGAGAATGAGCTTTCTGCACATGTGTATCTTGGTTTTGAAAGAGAGTGGAAGAAACAGGAGAGTAACATGGAACTTGTGGTCAAGACTGGCACTGTGGCCTCCTTCCTTTTTCCCGGCATCCTTGCAACTGCTGAGGCTGTGTGTACATGTGTGTTTGATATCTGAGCTTTTTCATCATTGGGAAGCCCCATCTTGTGGACCCCAGAGAGACCTACCTAGGAAAGAATAACCTTCTGTGAGCTAAAATTCATATGGTCACTCCATGCAGCTGCAAACCACCCAAGTTCATGTCCTGTAATAATTTTCCTGTAATAAAATTAGCCTGTCTCAGTCTACAATTAGTCTTAAAAGTGTTACCAGACTCCTCCTGATTTAAGGCAGCCAAGGAGTGTGTCTTACCATTCATTGTACAATTATTTCTCCAACAACAATGACCTCTCTGGTTTTCCATACTTCAGTTTACTCCCAAGGGAAGACATCAGTTGTGAACATCTCACTTTGAGCAGATGTGGGTCAGGTCTCCTGGCCAACCAGAGAGGCTGCAGAACAAAAAAACGGGAAGGAACTGAAAACAGCAGCAGTAGTATCCCACACTTCATTCAATAAGTTTAAAATTTCAAAAACATTTCAAGAAAAGTTTTAAAGGAAAAGTCAAGTTTTCTGAGTATCAGGTAGCAAAGCTTTCTGCCTTTCATATGGGGGAAAATTGAGAAACTGCAGGATAGTTTTTGACATACCATCAGTGGCAATTTTGAAGCTTCATGCATGTGAGATTCAATTCATGCATACCCAATTAAAGCAGGAATGTCCCCTGGGTCAGCCAAAAACGTCCAGTGGCACCACTTTAGGTCAGAAAAAAACCACATGAATGTAAGCATTAAAACAAGCTTTTTTTAAACAAGGATCATCCCCAATTAGCCTAGACTAAGCAGAAAACCCTAGTCACACTCACTGTATTGAATGGGGCACTGCCCCCTTTGCATAATTTAAACAATGCTGATTGACACTTCTGCCTCAGATGACTAATCAGGTCAGAGTACTAGGCAGTATTAATTAATTAGGCCGTATATTTTTCTATAACTTCACTGTGTTCTTCTGAATGATGTGTTTGGTAAAAGATACTCTCTGGGTTATAACATTCCCTAATTACGTAAACTTTCTTGTTGTCCTTTTGTATCAAGTTCATTTTCCTATCTTGATCCCAACATTTCTGGGTGCACTACTTAGACTATAATAACATATACCTGGTATTTTGTCTGTTGCATCTTTGTTTTGGGTGCTTGTCATAATTAAGAACAGTAACTTGGCTTCCGTTGTTTTGTATGGATAAGTTCTTTTTGCTATAATTGTACAAAGATTTGATAATTCCAAAATATTTGATGTACAATTGTAGTTTTATATGTCCATTTCTAATAAGCATTTTTCCCTTATGGCTGTTAGAATAGCCTGAGAGAAGAGATAGAATGACAGTAATGGGAGCTCCGGGGACAAGTATAATTTTGCAGATCTAAACCAAGGCACCAGGTTCCTCCTATCACAAGTCCTCCTATTCCTTTAAAGCACTGCCACCTTGGATAACTACCCTTCTTTTGAAGAGGTTCATGTTGCCAGCTAATTAGGCCAAAGCAATCATATTTCTATGTAATGGTAGATATTGGTCTAGATGAGCTTTATAGCATTGTGCAAATGTTTAATCTGTCTTTAGAATGCTCTCCTGGATACTGTTTCTTGGTTTGTAAATGTTCTGATCATGGTATTAAATGGACCTTCTTTTTTAACAGCCCAAATTAATTAAACTGAGGAAATTAAATATTTGTCATTTTGATCAAATAGAAATCTAAGACTTGGTAATGAAACGAGGGAAGTTTTTTTAAAAAAAACTTTGAAGCTGTTAAAATTAGATTCAGTAGAAGTAATTAAGTATATTCTGTCACTATGCTATCTTGAAGTTTTTGAACCAAGAACCATTTAATTTCAATACTGTTAATATGGAAAAAATCCTCACAGTTCAAAAACTTACGAAATTTGGTTTCACTCAGGCTTCGTGCTGGGTTCTCCAAGTAGCTTTTTATATTTAGGATTAGCAAAATTATTGTTGCCAGGGTTTGACATTATCTGATGATAGAACTGTAACATTTGCTTTCATTTCTTTGGTTTTTCAGACATCCTCTCTTTATGCAAGTAATAATATAAAAGTTCCAGGAAGGAAATTGTAGTTCTGAGATTTTGTTAACATTATGACACCTAAATTATGTTTTAAATTTAAAATTAAATTTTAAATTATGCATTTCTATAATAGTTTTTAGTGGAAACTATTTCAGGCTATTATTGCTTTAACAACAAAGCAATATGCAGAATCCTGAAAAAAGAAGAGATGCTTATTAATAGGAAATGGAGTGAAACCAAGACAGATCATATATTAAATTTGTGGTGTATTGAATTACAATTTATCTTATTCAATCTTAAATGAGCATATTATGCTTCAGAACACATGTTCCTTCCAAAAGTTCAAAGGAACAGGGCTGCGGCGGCTGCTGCTGCTGCTGCTACTACTACTACTACTGCTACTATCTACTAGTAGTAGTAGTAGTAGTAGTACTATTAAAACTACTACTACCAAGACACAGAGTGCCCAAGAGGCCCAGTTCAGTGGAGAGCTCACTGTCTTCAGCACCCAGTCTGGACTCCTGACTTGTTTTTGCTTACATGCCCTCACCAGCTATGTTCCCCGAATCCATGGTTACCAAGAGCCCATACATTGCAGAAAATAGTGGTTTTCTGATTTCTCTCTACGCAAGATACAGAAGTAGACTCTAGTCCGTTAATCTGGCTGGAGGAAAAACTTGAGATGGCTTAGGCTGTCTGCCTGAGACTGAATCAGGATAAGTCTGAGATGGACGATAGCCATTATGTCACCTCGCCACTCAAAAGTTGGAAAGCCTCTGTGTGTGCTTTACCCCAGGGATCCCTAAACCCTGGTCCATAGATCACCCTAGTCTGGACTGCGGCATGTGAGAAACTGGACTGTGCAAACAAGCGCAGTCCCATTGGCGGATGCAGGCAGTGCACAAAACCACGCCCCTCTCTGCCCATGGAAAAACTTCTCTCTACATAACCAATTCCTGGTGCCCAAAAAGTTAGAGGCTGCTACTTTATCCAATCCTCTCCTCCAATAGACCTTTTTCTTTCAGTGTAGTGGATACAAGGGGAAGAAGCAAATTCCCTACTATCCTCTGTCCATCCCCCCCTCCAATAATTGCCTCTCTGCAAAATCAGGGTGTAACTGATGGAGGTTCTACTTTTCAGTCCTGCAGTTGTTAGACCCGGTATTCCTTTCTGCACCCAGTTACTACATAAACTCACAAACCGGAGAGCATCTTTGCATCAACACATCCAGGCAATATTTCTTCAAAGCTGGGACTTCTCATAGCTTCTGAAAATACCCTAACCCTTGGTTCCCCCTTATTAAGAATTATAGGGAAGAGTTAGGATTATGGGGCCAATTGTTGTCTATTTTAGATAATGCCCATGGCGTATATAAAATAATGCAGGAATGTGGATTATTCACATGCTGTTTTTTTCTTTTCTCTTTTACAATGGGTTGAACCTTCCTAATAAGCTATGCTATTACTGAGGGATAAACTGTACCTAATTTTATAGACATCAGTGCATGGGTTTTCAAGCTGCCAGGAAGGTTATAGCTACTTGCTCCAGTAATCTTTGCCAGCAAAATTTGACTGAACTCCTCCCTTCCAGCTGGTGTTATTACCCTAGTACCATCATACACTAAACACTCATATATAGAGCTCTCAAACTCTGATTACAATATCAAAGATAGAAAGCAGACACATATACACAGTGATCTACTAAATAGCCAGCTAATAATAACAATTGAATTATATTCAGAAAGAACAAATAAGTGAAAGAGCAGGACTATGTAAGGAAAGAGCCCAGTGCAATTTAACCAAAGTACAAAGTTGGAGTACACTGTGAAAGGGGAGGGGGGGAGAAGTGGAAAAGAATCAGGTTGAAATGTTGAACAACTAGAGTAAATGAAGGTTTAAAGGAAAGATAATGAAAAAATATTAGTTGGCTATTTATACAAGAGATATAGAAGAACAGAAAAATTGACCCTTGGTGACAGTGAGATGTGATTGAATCTAGAGGAAAGGCACTTCTCTTCTCTTCTCCACTGCACAATCTCATGACCTATCCAAAGCACTTTGATCTAGGTGACCAATTGCAAGGGCCATTCTGTTTTTTGAAGGACTTATTGATCTCTGACTATCATACCCTCCTAAGGTAATGGTTTTTAAATCCTTCTCCCCCACCCCCTCTTTGAACAAGGTGTGACATCCTACCCTCTATATTATTGAGTTCCTGAAGCAGGTGAAGTTTTCTGGAACATTTTGAATTGGAAACAGGTTGATTAGATTCTCGCCCTCTTGAGGAGAAGTATCCCAATCTACTTCAGTTCAGAGTTCATTGGAAATTGACATATCCATAAACACCTCCAAATGAGGCTGTCCATTTCAATAGATCCCTATGAGGGCTTTTAATTAAATGATTTTGGATTGATTGAAGCTCTCAATTACTGATATTTATTAAGGAAGAGTTCTTTAGTAGTTAACAGTCTTTTGGTAGCACAGAATGTTTAGCCCCATTTTGTAATACTGAGTTCACTTTGTTGAAATTGCAGATAGCTTAGGAAAAAGAAATCAATTGGAAGATAGAGAAGAATTGCCAGTGTAGTTTGTTAAACCTGGCACTATAAAGAGAGTTGTAAAACAAGTAGAATGAGTAGTAAATAAATACCTGCGTTTATTTACTATAATGGTGCTCTTTACACAGGCTTCTTTATATGATTGCCACAATGTCTTATATGAAATTATTTATAACTTTAGATACTTTGTAAAATATGCTGTGCTTCTTTACTGTCTAGAAATGTACATGAAATCCCATCTTGTGACAGGGAGTTTCTTTAGCTTCAGGGGATGTAATTTGAATTATATATTTTTCTTATTTGTTTGGAAGGCCTGAAGAACCAGTTTATGACAGATTCTTCTTGAGAAAATCTTTGTGGCCATTAGCAGTCAATATCAACTTGGCAGAGAGTCAATCAATATTTATTGCAACTTTTCTATATTCCTCACCTTCTTGCAACTCAAGCTTCCTTGCATAATAAAAATAAAACATCAGAGAATATATAATAAAATTATAAATGTAACCCAAATCTGCCATCGATCCCTAAAATAAAAAGGTATTTCATAATGTAGGGGTTTCTGCTATAAAAACAGGCCTCCAGCCCTGTGATCTCACAAAGGGCGGGGCCCAGATCATCCTATCCTTGGGAAGAATGCATAACATGAGGTGATTCTGGAAAGATGAACCTGCAGGTCTGTGGCAGTGGTGAGTTTCAAAAATTGTTCGAACCTACTCTATGGGTGTGGCCTCCTTTGTGGGAGTGGCTTGCCGCCCATGTGACTAGATGGGAGTGGCTTGCTGCCCATGTGACCGGATATGAAGATGCCGATGATACTTGTCAGAACCACCTTAAATTACCTCACACACAGCACTGGCATGCATAAGAATATGATGTAAAAGAATATGATGTTTTTTAAAAGGCATCTTTGGTTTGCGTTAAAACAACTTCAACACATGCAATGTTCTGATTGCGCCACAAACGCAGTAGTCATCCTTACCTTTCACAGAGGCACTGAGTTTTATAAATATGAGCATGATAGTGTAGAATAATCATATCCAAGGGGGGTGGCAGTGCCTATTGCTGCTCCTCAGCCGAGGCAGGGAAGCGGCCGAGGTGGCATGCCCGCCATACAGCGAAACATGTCCTGGTTTGTGGCCGGGAGGCACGCTGGCACTTTAAAGTGCATGCTGCCGCCCTGAACCAGCCATACTCATGAGCGCGGCTCGGAACGGTGAGCTCTCCGGTGGTGGTGGTGCCGGCGGCGGCAGCAGCTATGGCAAGAGCCCCGCCTCCCAGCTGGATTCACCAAAAGCGGCGCCAGCAGCAATGGGACATTTGCGCTCTAGCCGCCGCCACCACTTCTGCTGCTGCTGCTGCTGCTGCAGCCACCACAGACTCCTTCCCCTCCACTGCTCGCATGGGGTGGGGAGTGAGCATGCGAAAGGAGGAAAAGGAAAGGGCGATGGCTCCAGGACCCAGCGACCCGTGGGAGCGCCGGAGGAACCGGCCAGAGGTTGGGGTGGAATGGATTTCTTCACCTCCGTCCCAACCTCCGGCGGCTTAAAGGGGCAGGACCCGCTTACCACATTACCACAGGCTTTGTTATAGATGCACCTGGACTCGACCCGGGAGCGGGTCCAAAGGGCTGTCACCTGAGGCCGCCTCGCCTCGTTTCCTCTGCCCCGCCAGGTTGCGGAAAAATGAGCAGCTCAATTCTCCACTCTCATTTTCCTCAGCCTCCACGCTATTGGTGTATGTGTGGGGGGGTTTAAACCATCGCCTTGCGCCAGAATTGATAGGAAATAAAAGGCTGAATTGTTTTTAGCCTACTTACCTCCTCAATATGCAAAAGATCACTTGGAGTTAAGTAAGACCTTTAAATGATATTTGCTTCAAAACGCTTAAGAAACTTGGTTTCCCTACCTTTCAAAGAAGGCTTGGCGTTTAACTAGTTCTAATCCATCTCAGTAACAGATGATATTTCTTCAGGCAACCTGCAAACTATGATTTAGATTCAGGATAGCATAATTCAAAACAAAAGGGAACTGGCAGAACATTCAAACCTTTTGCGACTAATCCCAAGAGGTTATCTTTTAGACTCAAGGTACTTTTCTCCTCTTGAAAATGCTTGTTTAATTGCTTTTTGCGCTTATCTATAGATAGGTATGATACGTTAATGAGTATTATTTATTTATTTATTAAATTTATATGCCACTCATCTTACTATCCAAAGTGATACTGAGAAGCTTACAATACAATAAAACAGCAATATAAAACCATTAAAATTAACAGGAACTTAGATAAAATTAGGAACCCAGTATATGAGTGACAATAGGTAGAAATATCACTTTCATAATGCTATATGTATATGATATACTGTGTACATACATACACACACACACACGATTGTAAGTCAATTTGAATTCAATATGGAATTGTATCCACCTAATTTCTTTATATTAACATGAAGTAGAGTTGTGGGGAGTCAGAATAGTCAAGAGGCTGGTTCCAGCCTATAATTGAAAACTATCTTTTTTTATCTCCTATTGCAGATGTCCCCATCTTGAAGGCTGTGATATATGTTACAAGAGCTGATCAGACTAATGGTTATGGGGATATATGGTTACAGGTTTTTTGTTTAGAACAGTACAGGTAGTCCTTGACTTACAACAGTTCATTTAATGACTAATCAATTTACAATAGCACTAAAAAAAGTGACTTAGGACCAGTGGTGAATCTTACAGGTTCACAAATGTGAGCATGCACATGTGAACAATTTGTCCCGTGCCCCGTGACATTTTAAAAAAGTCCTGATTTTTTAAATTTTTTAAATCAAGAACGCCCCCCCTCCCGTCAATGGTGTCCCTCTTTACCAATGTTAAAATCTGGTCACCTTATGTATCCAGTCACCAGGAAGCAGAAGTTACACTACATATCACTCTATTGTCACTCTTAATGAAAGGAACAAAACACGGGTGGCTATGAGAGAATTCTGCAGACCATCTACTTGTGCTATCTTTTTCACATTCTTCTGAGCCTTCAGCATAGACATATTTACCTCTGCAAATCTGGTATTTGGCTTCTTAGTACTGAAAAGAATCCTATAGATTTGAACCATCTCAATTGATACTGCTTCAATACATTTATTTCCAATCAGTTCCAGTAATTGTTGGTAATAATGGGCCTACTGCATAATGCATCTAACATTCTCAGAACATGTTGCCTGAATGAATACTTACATATACATATAAGTATACTTATAGGAGCAATGGTGGTGCAGTGGTTAGAATGAAGTATTGCAGGCTAACTCTCCTGACTGCCAGGAATTTGATTCTCCTCACTCAAGATGGACTCAGCCTTCCATCTTTCCAAGGTGGGTAAAATGAGGACCCAGATTGTTAAGAGCAATATGCTGACTCTGTAAGCCACTTAGAGAGGGTTATAAAACACTATGAAGTGGTATATAAGTCTAAGTGCTATTGCTATTATTTGTCAAATTTGTACTTAGCTCTATCACTCAAACTCAAGTGATTTAGTAGAAAAGGCACAGATACCAGAATGGATAATATAATAGCATTATAATAGCAATTACCACAAGTAAAATTAAGGGTCCAGAACAACCTCAGAAACACATCACAAATCACACTATCCATATGGTGTTCAAAACAATTTGTTATGGATGTGGAGACAATATTCAGTGGGAGACTTACACATTGTCCATACTGGGCAATATGGAATATTGTAGAGGCAATATCCAATGGGAGACCTTCCACACTGTTGATTCATCCATCAAACCGCATTTCTTGTCATTTCCTGTCACATTGCAAAGCAGGAGAGCCCCAGCAATTTCTTCCAAATGCATAAATGAGTTGATTCTGACTGGAGAAGATGACCTGTGGCGGAAAAATGTTTCTAACTCATTATGTATTGGGGGTATGGGAACTTTTCTTTGTGTTTCACCATTGATTAGTTGCAAGTAATCAAGCATTTGTAAACTTCAAGTCATCTCCTGTGGCTTAAGAAGTTTTGTCCAATGCAGCAAAAAGTTTTTGAGGTCTGCTTTTTTTACCAGAAAAGGTGTTAATTCTTTCTGGTCAATTAGCTGGTGATCATATTCCATTTAGTGGTCACAGTTAATTCATCTGCTAGTTTTTTAATGTTCTTTCCTCTCCTGCTGTTTAACAATTCCTCAGTCAGAAAACTGGAATACAGTATTCCATGTGGCAACCTGGAAAGTGATGGCTTGTAGCTTGTTAATTGATGCCATTATTCAAGATAATGAAGATAATTTTCTATTTTGCCTTTCTTATTGCACAAATTGTCCAGAATAAGAAGGCACTTTCATCTGGGGAATTGTGGTACAACACGACTCTGCAGAATCATGTGGATGTTTTTAATGTCTTAGTTCTGTCAGAATGAGAGCAGAGGATGTATGAAAGCTGTTTAAAAGTGCATAGAACTCAAATAATATATATAAATGATTAAGTAGTTAATAGCATAATTAACAGATGGCAGGAACAATTATGCATTCATATTTCTGGGCAACAACATTTGGTAGATATAATTATTTTACACAACAGCTGTTAATTGTCTTTCCTTTTAGAAAATTACATCACTAGGACTGCTTCATAAGAGAAGGGCAATTTTAGACCATGTCTACATTTGTAAAGAGATTTCTTCCCATAACCCCTTACTTTATAAAAACCTCTACTACAGTTTTCCATAATGGCAATGGTGAAAACAGCTTCTTTGTCTTAAAACAATAATGTGGCAGGTCATTAGAGGGAAATGTGCTAGCCTATTCTTATTTAATATACATAGACCCACAAAACCTAATTGCAGAGTGATTTTTGTATTCAATGGGAATGAGATGTGAAGTTATATGGAGGGATTAACCATGAGAAGCAATCTGATTTAGTTCTAGTCCCTGGAACAAGCAGAGGCTCCAAAATATCAAAGTTGATGCAAAGCACGCCATTAATGGTTAAAGAAATAGCTATCATGGTGTGCATAGAGAGTCAAAAACCAAGAAGATCCCTCTGAGGCAGACGAGGCTAAGAAACCAAAGTCCTGGATACAGTTTTTACTCTAAGGTTGTAATCACAGGATATTGCAAGTATGAGTGCGCTTCCCCATCCATCTTTTCATGTTCATGAGAATTAGGAAGGGTCTTGTCTGAAACACTTGAATTACAAAACTGACTGGTCAGATTTCTTTCATCTGACCACTTTCTTGGTTATGGCTCTCTTCCTGTTACTCAGAGTTGTTCCTTCTTCCCTTACACCATCTTTTCCAAGCCAGGATATGTTTTTGTTACCAACCTTCACCTTTCCTACCATTCTAGATAATCTGTATGTAGAATCACTTCCAGGGGCAAAATATTGTTCAGTTGCTTATAGAATTGGAGAGTCCCATTTAGACTGAAAAGTCTTCCTTTGAGTCATAGCAAATCCTAACATTTCTGTTTAATTCCAAATTTTATGTTTCCTTTGTTTGCCTAGTTTCTAGGTTTCTTTGCCTTTTTTGTATTTTGATATTTTATGTTTTATTGTATTGAACAATGAAAAATAAAACTGTCTGTAAACAACCAGAAATGATCATATTTTCAAAAGAAAGTTGCCAATATCCAGCTATTACTCTTTTCAGAAATGAATATGTTTCAATTTGTAATTCTTTTTTAATAACACCCCCTGAATCTTACTAAGAGGATTTGTTATTTTTCTATTTGAATTTTCAATGTTTGAAAACTGTTTTTTCCTTTACAAATCACAATTAAATAGGCATCTAGGATCTGGAAAACAATTATGTAGGTAATTATGAGCTGGAAGTAGGGAGAGAAAGTGATTTGTAGATATGGGGTTTAAAAGTATTTGGCTTTTGCTGGGTCCTACATAATATTAACCTTTTGGTAAGTGGTAATTTAACATCTTAAAAAATCATCTAAAATTGAAGAAAATAATATTTGTGAATGATCCTTGTGACTAAACCTCTGCTTCAAATATTATTTAATTCAGGAGAGTGTGACATTTCTATACCCCTCCCCCCATTTCTTTAGTTGGCAGCTTCATGGTAGAGGGACAGAAACAAGCAGTACATATGACCCAATGTGAGTGATGCAACTCATACTTTATTTGATCCTCTATTTTTTACCCTCCTTTCAACACCCCACCCTTCTTTATTATTCTCCAATTTCTGTTCCCTTTACGGAGTGGATAGTTGGTCTCTGATAGAAAAGCACTTGAAGAGACTAGAAGCATTGATATGTGGATTTATAGGCAGCTGTTACATATAAGTTGGGTTGACAAAATCAGAAATGGGGAGGTGATAAGCCGCCTGGGAAAGCCAAGAGAAATCATCAAAGCCACAAAAAAGCAAAAGTTAGAATATTTTGGACATGTGATGCGACACCCGGAAAAATACGGCATATTTCTCTTAATCCTCCAAGGGAAGATTGAAGGAAAATGAGGTCCAGGGAGAAGAACATCATGGCGTCAAAATCTAAGGGATTGGTTTGGACAAAATTCAACAGCACTTTTTTGTGCGGCTGTTGATAAAAATAGGCCAGCATGATCACCAACGTCCAATGACAGATATGGCACAAGAAGAAGATGATGAATATGCTCTAGAAAAGAATTTTAAAAGGAGGATGGGGTAGAAACTGGAAAAAATTAGACCAAATACCATCTGCAGACATAATCTTATCTGATTGTGACTTGATACCAAAAGTCATTTTAAATTTCAGTGGTGAGCTGGCTTTTTCTGTGGCGAGCTAATGGAACTCCATGTCAGATTACTAGGTATTTTTGCATTCTGATGGCATGAAGGCTTGGTGTGTGTTTGTGTGTGTGTGTGTGTGTGTGTGTGTGTGTGTGTGTAACAAAAAACTTGTTGAGGTTGTAGTTTTTAGCTCTCCGAGAAGCTTTGCTTCTTGCATTGTCGTTCAACTTTTCTAGTTTAACTCCTTAGACAAATCAGAAATTCTCAAGTATTGCTTAAAGTTTGGAATGGAAATGGATGCAATGTGAAAGAAAACATGTGTAGTGTGAAGACAACATTGTGGGGGTTTCTACAGAAGAAAATCAACCTGAGTTTAACAATATTTATTTGATCCTTATTATAGCTAAGTCGCTTTCCTCCCTTCACCAGATATTTGAGATACTTCTGAAAAACAAGACAAAGAATAAAAGAAAGCTGCCAGCCAAGTCTTTCTGTGATGTTGTTTGACTTGAAATCACAGGAACTTATTAAATGAGAAAAAGTATTTGGTTTCACTGATATGTCTTTTTGTTTGCCCTGTGACTCTAATTTGAATTATCCCTAGAGAGGGATTCTGTGTTTCACAGAGAATAATTTGCTTTCAAGAAAAAAGAAAGACAGATATGATTCTGTCCTCTTTTGTTTATTTTAAAAGGCTGCATTACCAACTTGCTCTAATGGCAGTGTCATCCATCTGCACATTAAGTGGTTGTAATTTTTCAGTAAAAACTTTGAAAGACCAGAAATGGGTTATAATTAATTTGCCATGTAGCAGTACTAGTGGCTGGATGTTTGTTAGTATTTTCTGGATGCAATACTGACTGATTAATCACTCTGCTGATTCAAACAGCTTAAAATACAACAAGGAGTTTCTGTGTGCACATGGTATGGATGGAGTTACATTACAGTGTGAATAAGCATCATGCACTTATACAAATGGTCCTCGGCCTATGACCACTATTGAGCCCAAAATTGCTCTTGCTAAGTAAAATATTTGTTAAGTGAGTTTGCCCCATTTTATGACCTTTCTTGTCACCTTGTTGTTAACAACCTTGTGGTTGTTAAATTAGTCAAACTGTTGTTAAGTGAATCTGGTTTCCCCATTGACTTTGCTTGTCAGAAGGTCACAAATGTGGTTCATATGATCCTGCAACCGTTGTAATTTTGACAGGTCAATAAATGGACTGTTGTAAATCAAGGGCTACCTGTATATCGTTCCTGATTCCATATTATTCCAGTCATGTACTTCTGATTTGAGATAGAATATCCACAGGGGCAAATCCTAGGAGCATGGTCAGGAATGCCCAACTACAGTGCTCGTTAACCTTAGAAAGGAAATTGCATGAATCAGTTTTTACCCCATACATCTTCACATCCATCCTTTCATGTTACCCTACAGGCCAAACAAAATATGCTAACCAAGTACTACATTGCCATTAGAAGGAAGTCTTAATAGGAATCTAAAATCTTAAGAGCCGTGGTGGTTCAGTGGTTAGAATGAGGTATTGCAGGCTAATACTGCTGACTGCCGACTGCCAACAATTTGGCAGTTTGATTCTCACTGACTCAGGTTAACCCAGCCTTCCATCCTTCTAGATTGTTGAGGGCAATATGCTGGCTCTGTAAACTGCTTAGAGTGGACTGTAAAGCACTGTGAAGCGGTATATAACTCTTAAGTGCTATTGCTATCTTCCTACCGTGAAAAGTTGCTATAGGGAATTTTTTTTAGATAGTTTTTGAAAGTCACTTGCTTGAGATGGATGGTTCTAGAAATTGAATTAATTAATTAAATGAAGTATTGTTGCTTCACCAAAAAATGAAGTATAAGATTGATTTGTTTCTTCTTTATGCAAGTACCTCAACATGGTTACAGTAGTTTCAGTAATACATGATTGAGGTCCATACATGATTGAGGTCCATGTACAAACAGGTGCAGAAATAAAAAAAATGGGGCACATTCAATGCAGGTGATAAATTTTTTATGTATTGGATGAGGGGGGAATCCTAAATAGTTAAATAACTGATGGTACAAAAATGTGAACATAGATTTATCATAATTAATCCCACCATATCACAGCATCTATTTCCATCTAGTCCCGATGCTTCTGCAGGGAGCAGAGGTAAATAGAGAAAGAGATTGCATATCTTGCCGGCAGTGAGATCCATGTGCTCTTAATTCTCACTGCAGGTGTGATACCTACAGTTATATTTGTGTTATATCTACCAATATATTTCTAGGAAAAGCAGAAAGGGGAGAAAACAAAAGAATTTTAATTCCAAGCACCTGCTTTCTCCACTTTCCATTTTTTTTAAAAAAGTAGAAATAATGGAAGGGACTAGAATATATGCGTTTGAAGTCTCCTCGAGCTGGACTATAACTTTACAGTTAGGGATTAACTAAGAACAGGATGGGTTGAAGAATAAAATTACATATAATGAGAAACTGAAATGTGTTCTTTTCAAAAAGCAGCAGGAACTACAGAGAAATTGCCAGATCTAAGTAGATTGGGGGAAAGAGGTTGAATCTGTTTGTCTCAATTTCCTCCCAGCGTTACCCAGAAACAAAATAGTTTAGTGACATGATATTTAAAAAAAGCATGTTCCTTTAAAAAAATATAACAAGCCTTCTCTGGAAGTCGGTTGCCCCCCCCCCCTTTTTTTTTTTTTTTGCTTTTTCATTTTCATGCTTGTTGCCCCACTTGTACCCGTTTTATTATATCAGATGTTTTTATTCATCTGGAGGAATGCAGTTAAAGAGGTCACATCATATAATCACGATGGTATTTCCACTTATTGAAAGCTATATATTTCTTTTTAATTTAAATGCTGAAAAATGTTGTGGGATTATTACAGCTCAGATGTGGAAATCAATGGAATTTATTATCAAGGGCTATCTAATCTCTACAGCTAATACAAGACTTCACAGCTATTGATTACAGGTGAAGGATACACAAACTGTTAATCATGCATGGAGGCTGCAGAATAAACATTCCACCAGATAAACCGAAAAATAATTGCCGATAGCGCAGTTATATCTTTGTCTCTTTACTTTGTCTCTGCACCAGGGAGAGATTTTGCATGTGCTAAAATAGGTGCTTTAAAAATTAGCTAAATATATTAACGATCCTCAGGTTGCTACTGAAACAATTCTCCATCTGCTAAGTAGCTGTGTAATAACATAGGGATTTATTTGAGCCCCACACTTTATGTAGACAGATAAACCCCCAAAGGATGTCAAAATCCCATAGTATAAAGAAATGTAAAGCTGTAAAGTTATTTCACATCTTTAATTTATTAAAAGACTTTGCATTCTTCTCCTGAAATAAATATAACACAGTATAATTGTTTCACACCTGTAATTTATTAAAGTACACAGTTTCTGTCTCACCCCCTGTATGTTTATATACACTATCTATAGATAATAGATCTCTATTGTAGAAATGGCTCAATTTTTCTGTCTGAAGTAATTGATTACAGAGTTACTATGGAAATGCTGTAAGACTTGTGAGTGATCCCTATCCGAAGCATGATGTACAGGTAGTCCTTGACTTAGCAACCCCAATTGAGCCCAAAATTTCTGTTGTTAAGTGAGACACTTGTTAAAAGAGTTTTGCCCCAAACTTTCTTGCCATATTTGGTAAGTGAATCTGGCTTCCCTATTGACTTCGCTTGTCAGAAGGTTGTAAAAGATGATCACAGGATCTTGGGACACTGAATCATCATAAATATGAGTCAGTTTCTAACTGTCTGAATTTTGATTATGTGATCGTGGGGAAGCTGCAACAGTCATAAATGTGAAAAATGGTCATAAGTGTGAAAACAGTTGTAAGTCACTTTTTTTCCAGTGCAGTTGTAACTTTGAACAGTCACTAAACAAACTTGTTGTAAATCGAGCACTAGCTGTATAGACTATCTGCATCTAAAAAGCTGATCTTCAGAAACATTGTCTTAAAAAATTGATGGGACCCAACATAAGCAGTATCGTGATGAAAGACCTTGATATAGTCAAGAGGGAATGTTGTAGATACAGTAGAAGGGAACTTGTGTAAGTTCCCTGGGATAAGGAGAACTCATATTCTAATTCAAATTAGATATGTACTTTGCAAACAGTTACTTTAATTTATATGCAGCACATTGTTTACAATCCATTAAGCTCGATGAATACTGTTATTTCCCCAATATACTGAATGAAGGGTACAGCTACATTACTTCTGTGTAATTTGTTTTATGGCAATTTGAGTTGAATATACCAAGAGAAACATATGGACTGGAATACTTAAGATAGCTGAATGATGAAACAAAGATAGGGTCAACAATGAAAAGGTGTTCAATAAACTTGAAGTTAATATGCAGCAAGTGATTGTTTTAATCAGTGCAGGGATGTTGTATAAATAGAATAGTATGCAAGGAAAAAAGTGATGGTGTAAAGTTAATAGTTTTAGTGAAATCTAAAAAAATACATTGAGGTATTTTTCCTTTTCTTCTTTCTTTGTTTCTTTAACTATTTCTTACTCTCATTTTACACCATGCCCAGTTGTGGGAGTCAAATAATTTAAAAACCGGTTCTCTGCCCTAATGACCAGCTGAGTGGCTCAGTAGTCATGTGACTGGGTGGGCGTGGCCAACTCAACATCACTCACGTCGATGGGCGCTTAATAAGGGTTAACCGGAAAGGCTGTTTCTGTAAGCAGGACAATAAAGATTATTTATTAAGAAACAACACATAATGTTTCTTTCCTGCCTTCCTTACAGGATTAGCCCTCTAAAGTGTAAAAAAACAAAATGAGATTTCTTCCAGCAACCAGTTCTCCAAACTGCTTAGAAATTTAATAACCAGTTCTCCCAGATAGGTGCGAACTGGCTGAATCCCACCACTGACCTTGCCCCACTTGCTTACCCCAAAATCATGTATATGATATGTCACAAATATTATTTTTCTTTCTGACTGCATACATAAATACTACACTAATTTTTCATTTGAGCTTGTGGCTCAAATGTTGCTGGTATAAGTCAGAAGAAGAGCACAATTAGCATCTTCTGGTTAAATGCCAGAATCTTTTAAACTTTTATTAAGAAATTATTATACATATGCATTTCAAAATACAGTCAAAGAAAAAAAACTTTAAAAAGAAAGAAAAAGAAGAAAGAAAAAAAGAAGTTACAAAAATTTTAAGACAGAAAACATGAAGAGGAATATAAAAAAAAATAGCTTAGTAGATATACATAAAACATTCCCTTCCTCCCTCCCTCCCTTCCTCTCTCTCTCAGATTACATCATAATTCCCTTCTTGCTATAACCTATTCTGTCTAATCATCAAAACCATATGTCACAAAATCATTTTCTTTTTTGTGCAAAAAGTTCACAAGGGCTTTCCAGTCATTGATAAATATCAGTAATGACTTTTGGGTAATCAAAGAAGTCAGTTCGGTCATCTCAGCAAATTCCCTCAATGTTTCCATCCGCTTTCCACCATTCCTCCATGAGTTGGAAATGCTGAATCTTTCTATCTTTGTGCATATAATGTTCTTGCCAAAGTAATCATACATTGAAACAATCTTCCATGACTCTTTTCAAAGTGTTTACTAATTTGTCCTAAACACAAAAGTTCTAGATTTAATTGACTATTAATCTTTAAAATACTCTGCATCAATGTATATATTTAATTCCATTTTTAAGCTTTCTTAATATTCACTAAGCACTATAGAATGTCAATTATTATTCTTCCCATGTCCCACATATATTTGAAATGCATTATAGATAGCAATAGCAATAGCAATAGTTAGGCTTATATACCGCTTCATAGGGCTTTCAGCCCTCTCTAAGCGGTTTACAGAGTCAGCATATTGCCCCCAACAACAATCTGGGTCCTCATTTTACCCACCTCGGAAGGATGGAAGGCTGAGTCAACCTTGAGCCTGGTGGGATTTGAACAGCCAAACTGCTGAACTGCAGTGCTGCATTTAACCACTGAGTCACCTCAGCTCCTCAACTATCCTAGATAGTTTCTCTGGCATCATAGAACAATAATGCACCATTCTGTGATTTACTTGGAAGTCCACAAAAATTCTGGCATTTACAAATTTTTATAAAAATTGTTAAATGACAGAATTTTTGTTCAGTTCCAAGTGATCACCAACTTATTTAGGTAAAACTTCACTGTTAGACTCTAAATGCAGATTGACCTACAAAATCAGCCAAAATATTATATGTATACTGTATATAGATTATATATACATATAACTGTACTTCCATCAGCAGATACTGCCTTTGCATGAGAAGCTATGAACTTCTCCGTTCTCTCTTGGGTGGTTTTTTCACCTTTATATTCTGTGCCATCTCTACCTCTTTTCTGTGTTTTACTGCTTGGGTGATTTGTATTGCTGTTTAGAACGTAGCTGCATTTACATTCAGATGAAAGCAGCTAGGCACACCAAGTATGAACTCAATTATTGGAATGATATCTATTTTTTTATTGTATTTGTGTCTCTCTGCAATCAAAATGCTCTCGGTGGTTAAAGTGATATAAAGAGAAACAGAGTAAATCATCCAAACTAAATAAAAATAAAATAACCATTCAAAAATAAAAGCAGAGATGGCTCAATTAGGTTGGAATACCCTCTCCAACACTTACATTTTCAGCATCTTTCCGAAGAAAGTCAGGGAGGGAGACGGCCAGGTCTCCACAGGGAAACGGTTTCAGAGAACCAGTGCTACTACTGAGAGGCAGTGACTTCAAGCTTTAACTCTTTCTAGCTCCCCAAAATTGGACACTCTGGGAAATTTACTCTTGAGATGATCAAATGCCGTGATGGTGAAACTATGGCACGTCTGCCAGAGGTGGCACAAAGCACCCTCTGTGTGGGCACGTGGGCTGTTTCCTCAGTTCAGCTCCGCTGCGCATGTGTGCGCACCTCCCACTGGCCAGCTGGTCTTTGGGTCTCTGCTGCACATGTGTAGGGGGTGGGGCATGTGTATGTGTTTTTTTCCTAATGTGCATGCGCAGGGAGTGGGACGCATGCATGTGGGTCGCACACCCACTGCATTTTGGGGGTTGCTTTGAGCAGAATCACTGACCCAATGCATTGGACCAATCCTGTTTGGAGCAAGTCATCCTGAAGATCCCAAAGTGCCAAGCCATAAATAACTTTATTGGTCAGAGAGATTTCCATCAAAAGCTAATTGATAGCCGGTTGAGGATCGATAGCACGATGTAACATGTTCACAATTATCAATTAATACATGAGGTTCTGCATTCTAGAGGAACTGCAGTACAGGGAGTCCTCGACTTACAATGGTTCATTTATTGAACCTTTAAAGTTACGACGACGCTGAAAAAAATGATTTATGGCCGTTTTTCACATTTACAACCATTGCAGCATCTCCATGGTCACATGATCAAACCTCAGGAGCTTGGCAGCTCACTCATATTTATGATGATTGCATTGTCCCTGGGTCATGTGATCCCCTTTGGTAACCTTCGGACAAGCAATGGGGAAGCCAGGCTCACCTAACCACCATGTTACTGACTTAACAATGGCAGTGACTCACTTAAGAACTGTGGCAAGAAATGTTGTAAAATGGGGCAAAACTCACTTAACCAATGTCTCACTTAGCAACAGAAATTTTCTGTGGAAGATGACCTGTATACAAGTAGTCTTTAAAGGCAGCCTTGGGAAAAAGGAATTGCAGCAGTCTAACTGCAGTAGTAAATCTCTGTTGCAAAGTCTACTTTCCCCAGGTAAGGCCCCAACTGACACACTAGTCAAAGTTGCCATGGCCTCTATCTGCTCTACTAGCTGAAATGCTGAATCTAGACATTCCAGACAGTCCCTGCTCTCTGTCTGGAATGAAATGCCTTCCCTGAGTTTTTACTTGCCTGCCCCCCACCCTGTTTCAAAGGGCCCTAAAGACCTCAGTTTTTAGCCTTGCCTTTGGCAAAACATGTTGAAGATCCCTTTTCTTCTTTTTCTTTGTCCCCATCTGAACTTATTACCCTTGTTATCCCTTTGTTCTCATCGGAATTTGTTCTTTTTAGTTTTGCTTTTGCTATCTTATGTTAATGCTTCTTTATGTTAATGCTTTTTTGTTATCTTATGTTAATGAGTTGCCAGGAGTCATTCAACGCATAGATTATCATCATAGGCCTGTGGGGAAGATGTTTCAAATGGGTCCCTGCTGTATGTACCTCATAGATACCCCAGATATCAATTCATGTCAATCTGCATCAAGTCATCATCTGATGTGGTGAAGGAAGTATCAATTGGCTTAATTGACAGACAAAAAACTAGTTGGCCATGCTGCACTGTATTTGTACTGAAAATAATGCCATTCACGAAGTAAAATAATAGTATTAAAACAGTTTTGGAGAAGAGAGTAGCCAGCTTTGTAAATTAGTTTAAGATTTGAACCAGAGACTTCCTGACATGCAGTTCTCTTTCTTGGTCACAAGGTTATATTGCCTTTTTAAAAGAGTGCATGTTCCTTACTCTCCCTTGTATGCTAAGTAGCCATCAAAGAAGCAGGGAAACAATATACTTTAAAGAGTGGCCCAGTTATGCAATCTTTAAATGACTCCTGACTGTCTCAAAATTTAGGAGCAGGAGAATAAAAAGGGAGGGAAATGACTGAAGACCCCAAGTATTTATGCTATTCCTTTTGTCAGCCTCCTTTGCCATTTCTATTAAATTTGTCTCATTGTTTTCAATTTCACGGAGACAAATATGTGTTATCTACCAAGCAGAAAAGCCACTTCCCTTTATTTCAAATAAATGGAACCGAAATTGTGTGTTGTGATCAACCTATGAGATGTTTGTTGAAAAAAAAACAATGGCAAAGCACTTGTCATGCTTGAATGTTCTGTTCTTGTGTACTGCTTTGAGAAATAGCCTTTTTGTCACACAGGCGTGGTAACATATTCTGTTTTTCTTTGATTGACAGCGGGTAATGCATTTTATCATTAAAATTGGTTTCAAGGAAATGCGTGTTGCTCTCTGCTTTTCCTATTTAACGATGGACCTTTTGTTTAGAAAACAGTCTCTGAACAAAAGTTGGTAATCTCTACAAGTAGACCCAGATACTGGCCTGTCATGTCAGCTATTTCTTATCAAGTGCTAAAGAAACAGAATTTCCTTTTAGCTGTTATCTTTTGTTAAATCATTCGGCTGCTTTAAGTTGGCTTGGGGATCAACAACTTTGCCGTCTTTCTTCTGTTTACTCTTTTAAAAATCTTTTTATCCACTTGTCTATTAATAACCTTTGGTTTTTTTTAAAAAAAATATATGATCGTGGAAAACTAGGTCTCGTTCAGTAGTACACATAAAACATTATATAGGGAAACTCATAAATAGTCTTTGTGCAACATTAAAACTTTTAAGTTTGAATTAATAAATGGAGAGATGTATACAATAGAACAAGAGTGTTGTTCTGAAAGCCCAGGGGCCGGATCTGGCCCATGGGCTGTTTACCGTATTTTTCAGAGTATAAGACGCACCTTTTTCCCCTCAAAAAAAGAGGGTGACAATCTGGATGTGTTTTATACACTGAATATAGCATTTTGGGCCTACCAAAACCCCGCCCCCTTTGCAAAAATGGACGTGCAGAGGGTTTGGGAGGCTTGCAGAGTGCAAAAACATTTTTTAAAAATTTACCTCTTCAAAATCATGGTGCGTTTTATACTCCGGTGTGTCTTATAGTCTTAAAAATATGGTACATCTGTTCCATGGGGCTGCCCTGAAAACAACAAAGGACTGACCCATGGTGCTCTGCAAATGAAAATGGAGATCGGGAGAGCCACATGTAGCCTCCTGAGCTCTGTTTTCATGGCAGAGAATTGGAGGAGGCCATCACAGCTAAGGTGACCAGATGTCCCGCTTTTGGCAGGACAGCCACGGTTTTGCACAATTTGTCATGCGTCCCGCGGCATTCTTAAAAAGTCCTGATTTTTAAAAAAAATTTATCTTTACCAATGTAAAGAGGCTGCAAGGCCATGGCAGATACGGGCCGCCAGCGGGTCTTACTGATTTTCTAGGATACATACAAGTTGCCCACTATGTCCTCCATATTCAGGGAGAGACACTCGCTCCTGCACAGCACGATCACGCCTCAGGTTTTCAAAGCCACACTCTTGATTGGCTCGCAAACGGCTGGACGGTATTTTGTCCCTTCTGTCTCCCCGTTGCTCAGAAAAGCAACTTTGGGAAGGTCCTTTGCTAGCAGGCAAGTTCTAGGACGCGTGCCGCCACCAAAGGACCTTCCCGGAGTTGCTTTTCTGAGCAACGGGAAGACAGAAGGGACAAAGTACTGTCCGTTTTCCCCGTGCCATGAGAGCAGGAAGACTAGGACATGGATCTCCTCTAGGATCCAACCTGGGAGAGAAGCAGCAGAGAAAGGTAAACCAGCATTTTATATTTTATTTGCTTTATTTGCTTTTGGCCCGAGCGGGGCAGGGAAGACACCTTGCCAGAGGCTGCTAGAGAACTCTTTCCAAAGAGATGGTTTGGGAACTGGGCAGGCAAGATTGGAGCAGGCAGGCGGGGAGTGCACTTGCTCCCCTTTCCCATGGCCCGCCTTTTCCCATGGAGCCTGTGGACGCGGCTGCTGGCTATGCAGGTGGCCTGGAGGAAAGCCCTGAACCTCCTGGCATGGACCTGGCATTGGAGATCCGCATTTCCAAAGCGTAGCATTATTTCACTCCTCTCCCATTTTCTAGGGGGGGAGCTACGAGAAGCGGGTGGTGGCCACTTGGGGAATATTTGTGTCCCCGGGAGATCTGCTCTTCCCACCTCCGAAGGGGAGGCCAGGTGTGGGAGAGAGCGCTAATGATAATGACCGATTCTCTCCTCTTTCTGCGGGTTTGGGGGGGGAGAGAAGGTAATTGCAGAGCCTGGACTGAAGTTAGGTGGCTGACTCACTACAAGAAGCGGTGACCATTATTTGGAGGAAGAAAAAGCGTAGCCATGCAATGGAGATTCGCTCTTTCAGAACCTGCATCATCTTTTTTTTTCCAATTTTAAAAAAAAGCCTTTTAAACATTCTTATTCCTAAAGGCAAAAAAACCCCATGAGGCTTGCTGGACAATGGAGCAGAGGTGACGTGTGAGGGGGAGGTGGGGTGCCATGGTGGGGGGAGATGTTGCTGAAATAATTTGATCTGTCAGGAACTCAGAGGTGGGAGGAAGGTCAGTGGGAAGCCTTTGCCAGCCCGACGCCCGCCGTAGGTCTGAAGTTGCTTTCCTTTCTACTGAAGCAACAGATGTTTCCTTGCTTAACATCTCGCCGTTTTTCACATTGGGGCAGGCTGCAAGAGGGAGTGAGTGAAGACCTTTTCCGGATTGCTGGTGGTGGAGGTGTGGGCCCATCACCCCCGCTCAGCAAAGCAAGCCCGGGGAAGTCCTTTGCGCCGGCTAGAAAAGATCTTCACTCACTCCCTCTTGCAGCATGCCCCGATGCAAAAAACGCTGAGATCGGTGCACTTGGGGCTGCTGCTGCTGCGACGTCCAGGGAGGCTCCGCTGGTCTGGAACCCATTTGTGGGAGGAGGGATCCCCCTCATGTTAGTCGTCTTCCTGGATGGTCTGGTAAGGAGATAGAAAAGGTTTTTCTCCAGTCCCAGGTGTCAGCTTCTTGGCTTCAGTATCTCTTTCCAGCTTCTTTTGTTGAGCCTGTAATTAAGGTTCTTTTTTATGTCTTAGGAAAGATCACCTGGTTAAAAAGAAGGAAGAGGCTCAGCTGGTCCGGAGCCCATCTGCAGGTTGGGAGGGAGGGAGAGACAGACAGAAAGACAGACAGACAGAGACACAAAAAGACACACACGCAACACACACAGAGTGAGTGATTGAATGAGTGAGAGACAGACAGGCAGGCAGGCAGGCAGGCAGACACACACACATATACACACAGAGTGACAGGGAGAGAGGAAGGGTGGGGAGAGAGATAGAGAGATAGAGAGAGAAGGAGGGAGAGAGACAGAGAGACACACACACAGAGTGAGTGATTAAGTGAGTGAGTGAGTGAGTGAGAGACAGACAGGCAGACACACACCCACACACACACATACAGACAGAGTGACAGAGAGAGAGGAAGGGAGGGGAGAGAGATAGATAGAGAGGGAGGGAGAGAGCTTTCAATTTGTAACCTGGCTGTTTTTGCCTGCTCTCAAAAAGATGAGCAGGGTTGAACCTGGCTAATAATTGGAGGGGAACCCACATGGGAATCTCAGTACTGTATATTTAATAGGAAAATATTAAAAATTGTCCAAAAGCAACAATGACAATTTCCATTCTACTGCTAAGAAAATTACGATACATCAATAAAATTATAGGAGCTGAGTTTAACTCAAGAGAAACTTTTCTAAAGGTGGACAGTTATATAACAATTCCACAATTCTGAAAGAACAAGCTTGTTCTATATGAAATTTAATGCTACAGCAGAATGAAGTAACACTGAAGATAAGTGCAGGTAGTCCTCAATGCTCGACCACAATTGAGCCCAAAATTTATGTTGTTAAGTGAGAAATGTATTGAGTTTTGCCCCGTTTTACAATTTTTCTTGCCACATTTGTTAAGTGAATCATTGCAGTTAAATTAGTAACATGGTTGTTGAGTGAATCTGCTTTCCCAATTCTTTGCTTGTCAGAGGGTCGCGAAAGGGAATCACATGACTCCGGAAAACTGCAACTGTCATAAATCTGTGTCAGTTGCCAAGCACCCAAATGGAAACCATGTGACTATGGGGATGCTGCAATGGTCATAAGTGTGAAAACAGTAGAAGTCCTTTTTCTGTGCCGTTGTAACTTTGAACTGTCACTAAATGAACTGTTGTATATTGAGGACTGCCTACATTACATTTAATTTTTTAAAAATAGCCAATAATTTATATCCTTGAATAAGACTGTATTTAATTCATATAATTATATTTTATGACTATTTACATAGAGATAAATCTTACTAATTATTATGCTTATAAACCAAGGCAGAGGAACTTGTCCTATACTCCCTTTCACAGCAACATTCCCTTGGAAGTAGATTAACTTGGGACCTAATGAGGTAAAGGCATCTGGAGTGAGTTGGTAGTTAAATGACTACATTTTATTTCTTCATAGCTTCACTATCATGGCAAACAGGTCTATTGGTAAACTGCAAACATTTTGCTAATTGGTGCCATTTTTAAGAAAATATACACAGGATTGAAGTACTAAGAAATTTTTTATTAGAACTCCAATAAGATAATACTGCATTATGTTTTTATTTTTGTTTATTTAAAGTGACAAGTAATGTGAAATTAATCTCATCAGACAATACATATTTAATTCCCATGGTATGGCAAACATTAATACTAGATTTGTTACTTGTATCTCATTAGAATATAAAATACATATTTTGGTGGAGGGACTTGTATAGAAATTTTAAATATTTACAAATGAAAGACACAAGACTATTTTGAAGTATTTAAAAGCAAGTCATCCTCCAAAATTCATGACATAGCCCTCCTAACAGGACCCTTTTAAAAAAACAAATATATAAGTATTATTGTTGTACACAGAAAAATGTACAAAATGTTTGAAAATCATAAAATGACATCATAAAGCAGTTTGTCATTGTCAGTAAGAATACTTTGTCACTGTGCACACAACTGTACTGCTAATATTGAAGAATACTGTGTCTCACATATTCCTGTGAAATACCAAGATTGGCAGCATCTCCCTTTGAGTGATTTAATTGCCCTGAATCAATTCATCAGCTTGATGATGTTATTGCAACATTCACTTCATTTTTGATCATACAAATCAGCTCTTTCTGGTTCACCATATTTATATTTTTGGCCCAGCAATAATTATACTTACGGTAACATAATCATCACCATAAAGAAGCTGCTTTCAGCAGTGAATTTCAGTTGAAGCGACTTCAGCACTCAAAAATTCAGTTGTGGCACGTTGCTTAAAGCATGCTTGAGAACCTGTCACAGCCTTCCATTTCACAAACAATAGTAACCCAATATTTTTTCAAAACTACTTCTCAACAATCAAAACAAAACAATGTTTCAACATTTCTAACCTTTTATGGCAATTGACAACCTCGGAGCCATTATTTTTCACTCAATCCTTACACTATGTAAGTGGAGATCAAATAAATACAACAGGCAGGAGGGTGGCAAGGGTGATAATTCTAAGGAAAAAAATGCCTGGGTCAACATTAATTTGAGAAACAGCTATGATCCTGCCATGAGATGCTAGTACAGCATTTCTTTGGTGTTTTACACAATCCATGTTCAGCTGACACGTGTATTACATTTGCCTGTTTTGCCCACTTTGAGCCATCCACTAACACACTGGTAAACTCCACACAACACTGATCCAAGATAGCATAGTGTGAGAACAGAGCGCACTGCTATTTATGCAAAGCAGGTTGATGCGTCCCTCAATTAAATCGAGTTTGACACCCCTGCAATAGATGGAACTATCATGGAACTATCCTTTTCAGAGTAAAAAAATGGGCTTTTTATTTCTGTCATGGTGGGATTCACATTCTTTGATAGACTTGATTAGTGGGATGCCATGCGGCAGATTAAGAACCATTGATATGAAATAATAATTCTGTTTTCTCAGCCAATAAAGATTTTGTCAGAAAGCATAACCATCATGCACTCATCTATTATATGTATTTCTGTCATCTGGGAGAAACGGATTTTTCTCTTCTCTCAACTTCATAAGTATAATTAATTTGGGTTCTGTTATGAAGATATTTAATCAATTATCTGTTGGAAGCTGTTAAAAGAAATGCACATGATGACTAAATTAAAAGGAAAACAAAAATGGGTACAGCACAACTCACCCTATGTAAAAATTGATATGCAGGCAAACTGTATCCCATGGGCCATCAGAAGTGCGATTTTTTCAGCTGTTTCATGAGAAACAACTTAAGTTGTCAGGAGAGTATAACAGAAGTCTCCAGTTCAGTTTTCTTCTGCATGGCAATACATTATTAAATAGAAACTCACAACTTTCTGATTTTTTTTTCACCAGTTATACTTAGAATTTACTTTACTTCTTATGATATCTCTTACCCAGCTCATAGGGGAATTACATTCCAGATTTAGAATTGTTTCAATGCTATTAATTTGTAAAAATCCAAATATAGGATTCATAAATGTTTATTCCTTTCCATAATTATAGCATTGGCTGCTTGCTTATATGGTTCAAGGCAAGCTGACATTATGTTGTTATTTAAAAAAATATTTTATAGATATATTTATTTTTATTGGAGACTGTCAGAGTTGTATAAGAGGAGCTTGGGTAATAGTATTGAATTTTTCCTCTTTCTTCTGTCTCTTCTGGCCATGAAAATGTAACTTTTGGAAAGAAGCCATTTTGCCAGTGGGAGAAAAGAACTTATTTAATTCCGTCTTCCAGGTAGAAACCACATTAGGAAAACTATATACACATGCACACAGACAATCTTATTGCAGTTAAAATATTACAAATGTATGATGGCTATCCTTGCATGGATTAGATCCCACTTGCTCAGTTGCAAGTAAGGTTCTACATTTAGGCAAGAAAAACAAAATGCACAGGTACTGTATAGGTGGTACCTTGCTCAATAGTAGTAACTGTGAGAGGGATCTTGGAATCATAGTGGACAACCATTTAAATATGAGCCAGCAGTGTGCAGCAGCTGCCAAAAAAGCCAACACTGTTTTAGGCTGAATAAACAAAGGGATAAAATCAAGATCATGTGAAGTGTTAATACCCCTTTATAATTCTTTGGTAAGGCCACACTTGGAATACAGCATCCAGTTTTGGTCGCCACGATGTAGAAAAGATGTGGAGACTCTAGAAAGAGTACAGAGAAGAGCAACAAGGATGATTAGGGGACTGGAGACTAAAACATATGAAGAACTGTTTCAGGAACTGGGTATGTCTAGTTTAATGAAAAGAAGGACTAGGGGAGACATAATAGCAGTGTTCCAATATCTCAGGGGTTGCCACAAAGAAGAGGGAGTCAAAAGCACCTGAGGGTAGAACAAGAAGCAATGGATGGAAAGTAATCAAGGAGAGAAGCAACTTAGAACTGAGGAGAAATTTCCTGACAGTTAGAACAATTAATCAGTGGAACAGCTTGTCTCCAGAAGTTGTGAATGCTCCAACACTGGAAGTCTTTAAGAAGATGTTGGATAACCATTTGTCTAAAGTGGTGTAGGATTTCCTGCCTAGGCAGGGTGTTGGACTAGAAGATCTCCAAGGTCCCTTCAAAGTTATTTATGGGTTGACACCTTGGAATCTTCAGGATGACTTGCTCCAAACAGGATTGGTCCAATGCATTAGGTCAGTAATTCTGCCCAAAGCATGTGTATGCGCACAAACTCCCAAAATGCAATGTGCGTGCAACCCACATGCATGCATCCCACTCCCTGTGCATGCACATTAGGGAAAAAATACATACACACGCCCCATCCCCTGCACATGTGCGGCAGAGACCCAAAGGCCAGCTGGCTGGTGGGAGGTGCGCACACATGTGCAGCAGAGCTGAACTGAGGAAACAGCCTACGTGCCCACAGAGAGGACGCTTCGTGCCACCTCTGGCATACATGCCATAGTTTCACCATCACAGCATTAGATCATCAGACTTGGAAACAAGCTTAGATCTTCCTCTGAGCCCTTAGTTTATTTGGTTGCCCCATTCAAAAATGATCTGACTGTCTTACAATCAGCAGGCACTTTCATATGCTACATGGAATCATATTGGATAGCCCCAAAATCCTTGGAGATGCTGGCATTTTAAAATAAACTTATCTTTAATTTTGGAGTTTGGTGCATCTAAGGTTGTTGCTAAACCTATAATCAACTGGATGTGCCCTTGGGAGGAAGAATTTTTACATGCAGAAGAGATGCAATAAACTACTGAATAATTAGGTAATGCTCTAGGCTTTCAAACATTAATGTCTCGGTGTATAGGAAGTTTGAAAAACATAGCAATGAGTTAAGCATCTCTGCACAGAAGATAATATGTTAGCAAAGTATGTTTTGAATTTAATTAGAATTTTTGATCGGGGAGTATGTGAAAAAGTAAGTTCTGAAAAGATGAGAATAATAAAAACAATGCCCTGATAACTTTGGGAAATTTAGCTTGCCTCTTAGCTGGAATTAAATTGTAAGAAGGCTCAGCCAGTGGTCTATAGGGCAGAGAAGCCCTAAAGAGTAATATCTGGGATGGGTTCATTCTCCTCCTCTTTCAGATGAAATTATTCTTAATGAGATGCAATTAAATTTTTTCAGATGTACTAAACAAAATAGCCACCTCTTCTCAAGAAACAGTTATTAGATTACTGTCCATTGAGGCTTTGTGGCTAGAGGTTTTTGCAGTGCCCCAGTTTAAAGCAATTGGATCTGATCTCTCAGGACCCTGTTATGGATGTTCTTCAGAGTAGAAAACAAAATTGCACATCAAAGCATCATTTTCAGCAGCAGTGGGACAGCAGGCAGAGTTTTACCAATGCTAGAAAGAAATAGAACTGACTTTAATGATCAGAAAACGGTTAGTCTTTGCTAATGATGAATTGATCAATACAAAACTGATTTGTCAGTCCTTTCTCCCCCATTTTCCAGAAGTAGAAAATGCTTTATGTCTTTGTCTGCCATGTTTTTGCACGGCAGTGGGGGCTTCCCATTTTGACACCCCACTCCCACTCACCCCTTCACCCCATTGCTTCCCAAAACTGCCCTTACTTTCAGAGTAAAACACACTCAAACATTAAATGACGTTTTAAAAAAAACCTTTCAGGACGAGGGGGGGGCTTCCCATTTTGACACCCCACCTACACTCACTTCCCATCTGGTACAGCCCTACTCCTCGCCCTCTCTGATAGGCCCATCCACCCGGCTCTCCACTCAGCACCCACAGTGAGTTGTCCCTGCAGTGAATTTGCAGTATTGAGATGTCCTGCAAAGAGATGGCGGCAGCAAGCTGACAGCAATGTCATCAGTGGTGAGAAGGACTCCCCCTGCTGGCCGTGTTGAGCTAGTGGTGTCGAGTTATCATAGAACCTCTCTGAAATGTGCTGCCTCCTTTCTGAGAAGCTGTGTGCTGCTGACAACGTTCCTGGCTCCACAGTTCTCCTTCAGCTGCACACTTCATCTCACCCAGGGGGAGTAGCACCCCAACTGTGAGTTTATTGTCTTTCTATTCCACCCAGAGTTGCATTTTTTTAAAACTGTGCAGCTATTCGAATCCGTAAAGAAACTTAATAAATGTCTTGGGAATGTCTCTTCTGAGATTTAATCAGGAAGAAACTTCTTATTTGGCTTTAGCAAGCTACTTTCTTTACCCCAAAATGTGTGGGTGCTGCCAATCTGACAGTTTCTTCATGGTCATTACACAATAATACCAAACAGGCTGAAATTTTCTTGTCTCCTCCTATAATTGCTTGCTTAGCCAAATATTCTATAGTGGAGTAAAGGGCAATAAACAACGGCACGCTCTTAAATAAGAACTATTTTCTACCCAAAGGAATTAGAATGTGTTTTTGTTGGGCTAAACTATGATAGATTACTACTTGTTTAGCATGATCAATTTCTAATCCTGCCTCAGTTAATAGCACTTGCTGAAAAGTTGTTTTTTTAACAAGGCAGGTATAGAATATAGGATGCTGGTAAGGACCAAAAAATGGGATATATCCCAGTATAAAAGGATACAAGGATATTAATGTTAATATCAGTTAATAGCAGTATTAATCTTAATTAATATTACTATTAACTAATACCAATATCCTAGTATTAATGAAGAAAAGCATATTTTAAAAGTTAAAATTATAGAAGGCATTAAGGTATGCATAGTAGAGTCAAGTATATATTTTGGTGAAAGTTATCCTGCTACCAAGAACAAGTGATTCCCATATAATTAACGAATCTCTCAGTTACTATTTGCACACTTGCTTAACTGTCAAAAACACTTGCCAAACATACCTGGGGTAGGTACCTTTCTGCTAAATGTGTCATTGTATTGCTAGGTTCTTGCAATCATCCATGCAAATAAACAGGTTGAGTATGTTTGAGAATCACTTAGGTCACAAGTTATAGAAAAAGTCTCTTTTAACATTATTTAAATTATGGCTTTGCTAAAGTATGGAGACTGCACACACTTTGATCCTGTTGGGGGTTCAATCTAGAGGGGAGTGGAGAATAAATCAGATTATACCTCCATGAGAAACCCTTAACTCTAGGATAGGAAGGGCCCTTTGAGTTCTTTTATGCTCATATTTTCTTTGAGAATTACAATAGTAAAAAAAGGCATATGCCTTTACTACTCATTAGTAATTGGAGATATTTTTTTATGCCTGGAAGTGGTTACCAAGAAAATGATGACCTATGCAAAGATAAGTAAATACATTTTGTATGCTCCTTTCATGTTGCTAATATTACACTCAGTATCCTATCCCATATTTTTCATTTAAAACTTCAAGACATTAAGGTTTATCTTATTTAATCTGCATTCCATTTTTGGAACACTTAAACAACGGCAATAGCACTTAGACTTATATATCACTTCATAGTACTTACAGCCCTCTGTAAATGGTTTACAGAGTCAGCATATTGCCCCCAACAATCTGGATCCTCATTTTACCAACCTTGGAAGGATGGAAGTTTGAGTCAACCTTGAGCAGGATTGAATTGCTGGCAATTGGCAGAATTAACCTGCAATACTGTTTTCTAACCACTATGCCACCACAACTTCTTCATTAAGGCATCTAATGAGAGCTATTTTGGTAATGATAGATGGATGGATGGATGGATGGATGGATGGATGGGTGGGTGGGTGGGTGGGTGGGTGGATCTCTTCATAAAGTAAATCAGTGATAGCTCAAATCATCATTAATTCAACTCAAAAGATTGCTGAACAGGAATGATGTGAAGAACATGTTATGACTCTATGAGCTAACATCCTCCCAACTCTTGCTCAAGTCTGTTTGTTGAATTCGAATCTCTGATTTGAAGTTGATGAAAACAAGATTATTATTGCTGACGTATTCATCACTGTTCTCATTTATTATACTGTCTTTTAACCAGAAGAGTAAAATCTAGCCCAGATTGGGGGGGGGGGGGAATACCCATAATGGAAGCTGATAATTGAGAGGAGGGCGGGGTGGCGGGAATCTAAATACAGCATAACTTTTGAATTGTGAAAAATACATTCATCCAGCAATCTCTCTACTGAATCAAGAAATAGAGGCTTGTATTAGCTTGTATGCTTGAACAGATTTCACAGAGACCCCGCTTGACTTGCTGTTTGCTTAGTTGAGATTTTTAATTTGTTTGATTAGTATTTTAAAAGCCTATGAAAATTTGTGAATGAATATACGTGTGTGTGTTTGTGTGTGTGTGTATTTTCAAGGACTCATACACAATGAATATTCAAATTATGTCTGAATCTGTCATCCTGATCTGAGAGTAGTGCCAAGAAATAATAATTTTACTAATGTAAATAAATGTAGTGGTGTATAGACTTTCAAATGTGGCTCCAGCATGTATACTCATGGTCATGACTCCCATTTTGCAGTCATTTTAATTAAGTCAGACTATAAAGTTAGTCTTGCATGGGGGATAAATACACTGGGGAGATGATGAAAGATTGATGGCTACCCAGGCAGTAAAACAAGTAACTCTGATATTTTCTAACAAAATTGAGATCTATGTACACACCATCGGTAAAGCTTGGGTGATAGTGCATATTTTAGATATCTTGTTAGTTTATTTGGGGAATCGAGGAAGGGGTCTGATGTTAGCTATTTCAAAGTGATTTTCCATTTTAGTTTTTCAGCTTCTTGCTGTGGCTGAATAGCAAGGGTACTCAAGTCATAAATTTTAATTAATATCTGTATCATTTTGGTTACTGCTAGCTTAGCAGAGCAATTAGTGTAATTAGTAAACAGCATAGCTTGGTGGCATGATAAATCACAGTTAGGAGCACATTGTCTCTTCACCAGGATGATGTATTATCCAATTTGCTCAAATTTTAATGTGTGCCCAAGGAAATCACAAAATAAAAAGAAGCATTCCAACAGCTGGTGGCAGTCTTTGGTGGCTCTTGGTCAGTCTTCTGTCAGTCTTCCCAAATATTCTTAATTAGTCAAAAATGTCTGCTAATTAAACATTTCATTTTTAACACTCGTGGATGTTATGAAGAACTTATACAAAAGTGACAGGAAGAGAATGAAATTTTGTGACAAGAGAAATGTAAGTTTGCACAATGGCCATCTTGTAGACCCCCATCTACCAGTAAGAGGCATGCAAATCAGATTTCAGTATGTAATAGAAGAACTGCAAAATAAAATGGTCCATGGAAATTATTTATTGTGTGTTTGAATTAAAAAAGCACTACCATCTATTATAATAGATTTGATAAATATTGTATTCATTATATTTATCGTCCTCACCATCTCATCGTGGTCATGAGGACCTAAGGAGCTGAAGAAGATTCAAGCACTTTGGTGAATAGTGGCCACAGGTGTGGAACTAAATCATGTGTCTAATACCTTACTGGCCACATGACTTAGCAACAATTGTGTCAGTCTTCCTTCCAGAACTTGGGACTGGAACAGACACTGCACCATCTGCACCCATTCTTGGACTGGGAGGCCTTGTTCACAGTCATCCATACCTTTAGTCACTTCCTATTTGGATTACTCTGCGTGCAGCTGTCCCTGAAGACAGTTCAGAAACTGCAATTGGTTTAAAATACAGCAGCATAAACAGTTTTGGGTGCCCCATGGATCATCCAAAGAATACCACTGCTGCATGAGCTGCACTGGCTTCCAGTTGCTTTTTACCTTCCCCTACCCCACCCCCAAGATGCTTTATGGCCTTTAAAGCCCTACATTGCATAGAGCCAGGTTATTTGACACTTCCTAAGGGTATTTAAAGGGACACGGTGACTCAGTGGCTAAGATCCTGAGCTTGTCAATCAGAAAAGTCAGCAGATTGGCAGTTCAAATCCCTAGCACCGCATCATGCAATGAGCTCCCATTACTTGTCCCAGTTTCTGCCAACCTAGCAGTTTGAAAGCATGGAAAAAAATGCAAGTAAAAAAATAGGGACCACCTTTGGTGGGAAGTAACAGTGTTCCATGCGCCTTTGTTGTTTAGTCATGCTGGCCACATGACCACGGAGACGTCTTTGGACAACGCTGGCTCTTCGGCTTTGAAACGGAGATGAGCACCGCCCCCTTGAGTTGGGAGCAACTAGCACATATGTGTGAGGGGAACCTTTAACTTTAAGGGTATCTGCTCATACCTCTAGGTTAGATAACGTGGATGCACTCCAGGTGCCCTTCCTTAAATGGGACTTTGGAAGTGCACCTTGTTGGTGGCCACTCCAGTCCTCTGAAATAGCCTCCTACGAGAAATCAGAGGGATCCTTACACTTTTAGCTTTCTGGAGAGCTAGTTCTTTCCCCAAACATTGGGCTGGAGTGGAGAGATCGAATTATAAGAATGTTTGATCTGGTGCCTGGAGGGAAAAGTAAATTTAATTATGTTCTATGGATTGTTGTGAGCCTCCTAGCATGATTGAATGAGGTAGGTAGAGATAAATGCGATAACCTCTATAAACAAGAAAAAATATTTGAGACATCGTTTTATGCATACATTCTCTGGCCTAATATTTTGTGTGTTGTTAATGTGATGATGTTATATTCTGTATTTTAGAGCCTATGAGAACACCCAAGACTTTAAAAATTGCAGAAATCCAGGCACGTCGTATTGCTGTGGATTGGGAATCCCTGGGTTACAACATCACTCGCTGCCATACCTTCAATGTTACCATCTGCTACCATTATTTCCATGGCCATAATGAAAGCAAGGCTGACTGCTTGGACATGGATCCCAAAGCACCACAGCATGTTGTGAATCACCTGCCTCCTTACACAAATGTGAGCCTCAAAATGATTTTGACAAACCCCGAAGGGCGGAAAGAGAGCGAGGAGACCATTATTCAGACAGACGAAGATGGTATGTTCAGCTTTATTCTTTAGCATGGTTGGTTACTGTGATGTGTGGCTCTCCCACCTCTAGTATTCAATATTTCAAATACCTTACAAATTAAAAAAAATGTCATTTGAAGACAATATTTACTGTATGTAAATATTGCAATGTAAATACCTTGAATCTAGGTTTTTTAAAAATCTTTCTTTTGAAGTAATGTAGTCATAAAGCTCCAAATCACATGACCACACCATACCTACAGTTGTTGTTAAGTAAATCTGTGGTTGTTAACACAATGTCCCCATGACTAAGGTGACCAGACGTCCCACTTTTGCGGGACAGTCACGATTTTTCAAAATTTGTCCCATGTCCCACGGCATGTTGAAAAAGTCCCAATTTTCCAAAAGAAAGAAAAGACGCCGAATCATCAATTTTAAAAAGGACGCTGTTAAAAAAAAACATTATTTCTCTGAAGTGTCGTTCCCAATGTGGCCTTAGAGGGCAGTGGTTTCCTTCCCTCTGCTCGGCTCACTCACAGCGCCCAATGAGGGGCGAGGCTCCCTCTTGTCCTGCGTGTGCATGCGCTGATGTGTGATGTTTTTGCAACTGCCGTCCGGCGGCCTCAGACAAGGGGGTTTTTCGGCAGTGGCAGCACGGTGAGGAGGAGGCTCTTCCAAACCCGATCATATCTCCCTTCCTTTCAATCTGGTTGCTTTTGTCTGGTCTCCTTTTGGCAAGGGGGGGGGGGGCGGGAGGGGAGAAAAGATCTGTCATTTTCCTTCCTTTAAAAAAAAGGGGGGGAAACCCAGGATTTATTGCAAATAAAGAAATCCACCCCAAATGGATCGGGAGGCAGGATGGGCAGGGGAGAGTGGGAATTAGGGGAAAGGGGGATTTTCCTCCTGTGCCTTGGATTTCATTTATTTTTTTATTTTTTTAAAAGCTGCTTTTCTTGTATTTCTTTTGCTTGTTTGTTTGGTTGAGGGGGGGGATGAGTGAAAAAAAAAGAGAGAGAGATCTGGGAGCTTGAATTGGTGTGGCTGGAATTGGGGCTGCGGGATGGGGAGGGCAGTGTCTGTGTGTATAATTTGGAAGAGGCAGGTGGATGGAGGAGATATCCTTCTCTCCGCTGCTCTTCTCTCGTCTCCTTCTGTCAGATGGGGTTGGGAGTGGGTGGGTGGGTTTAGATTTAGATTTAGATTTTATTAACATTTGTAGGCCGCCCTTTTCCCTGAGGGGACTCAGGGCGGCTCACATAAAATCAGGGAGGGGAAGTACAAACAGTAACATAGACACATATAATAAAAGTAATAAGCAACATACATTCATCATTCGGGAGGGGCAACTATCCTTGTCCCCAGGCCTGACGGGCTAGCCAGTTCTTGAGGGCTGTGCGGAAGGCCTGGACGGTGGTGACGGTGCGGAAGGCCTGGACGGTGGGGGCGTACGATCTCCTCTTAATTTTTTAATCTATCCCTTTCCTACCTTGTGAACTCCGATCCTCCTTCCCTCCCCCGTCCCCCTTCCTCTTCCTTCCCCATGCCGCCCTGGGATCCAGTTAGGAGAGCCCGTGTGGCTAAATTAAATCTCGGGTCCCTCTTTTTTGAAGAGGAGGTGGGGCGATGGCCATGAAACCGAGGAATAATATGAATAATCTAAAGGACGAGGAGGTTAACCTGTTCCAGCCAATGCCTGTTGGCGGGGGTGGAAAGGAGAGAGAAGGGGGTGTTTGCTCAGGCTGGGATCCCTACAGCGGATTCCCTTCCCATCGCCAATGTTAAAAACACCGGTCCGGGAAAGCTTTAGCAGCTGCGGACTTCAGATCAGGCTGGTCGGGGTTGGTCTTATTTTGGCTGGGTTGGGGGGGAAAGAAACAGTGAATCGATCCTCATATGAAATGAAGTTAATTCACCGATCGGGCTCTGGATCCCAACACACAGCCAAAATTGGGATTTCTATATTCCCTCCTCCTTCCCTGGGATGGGGTGGAAGTTGCAGCTGTTGTGGGTGGCAGCTGTACTGGGGTTGGGATTGGAGGCATGTTTGCTCGGGAGGAAGCCTGGCACGGTGGGGCCAGGTAGCCTAGGTAGGGAGAGGCAAAAGGGAAACTGGGTTTAAAGAGGGGAGTTAATATTGGGGTTGGCTCAACCTCCAGCCCCCGCAGGATTGGTCAAAGCCCATGACTGCACCTTGTGAATTCCTCTCATTTTCCAATTGACTTGGCTTATTGGAAGCTGGCAATGAAGGTTGAAAATGACAATCATATCCCAGCACAATACTGGGACCATGATAATTGCATGATATTATCATCATTGCTAAGCTCCCAAATCACAATCTCATGACCCCAGGGAAGCTGTGAAAGCCACAACTTCAAGGGATGGTTGGGAGTCTCCTCATTCTGCATTGTTGTAATTTTGAATGGTTCCCTGAATGCATGATTGCTAAGTAAGGCTACCTGCATGTAATTTTATGCTAGTCTAGTCTCTCAGTAATTACAACTGCATACACTGAGATTGCTGACTTAAAATAATCTTCATTTAATTCTGCTTACAATATAGCTTTATTTATCACATTTGAGGAAAAATAAAGATGCTTTAAATGTTTACAAAGCTCATTAGTGATTATCTTTATGAATCTTAATTTCAAGCTAATTAAAACAAAATTAAATATTCATAATTAAATGGAAATGATAATATATGAAAGTAGCTTAATTTCATATTGTTGAGTTTGTAACCCAACTGAATATACACATTGCAAATATGCATTTTAAAACTGTTGTACACAGATTTTCACATTGTATACCTCTGTGAAATCCAGTCGGGGTATCTTATTAACATCCTCAGAGAAGCGCAGTAGAATTGCTTTTTTGGAATAAATTCCAAAAAGTTGAGCATCAAGAGATTTCAACTAAAGTTAATGTAGTGCCCAGAGAGACAAATCAGAATTTTAAAGTTGAAAACCAAAAGTAAACAGTGAAATGCATTGATTATGATTTATAGCAATGTCTGTTTCAGTAAATCTATGGTACACAACTTCCAGAAGTCCAAACTACCTAGAAATGTTAACATAACAGGAAAAAAAGAGAAGCAGCTCTGAAATGTAGTTTGTCTGACTGTAATACAATTATTGATATCTCCCATAATGGTTTGATATGGTATGCAACAGCTAGAGTAATAGAGAATATGGACAGATGGAGATGTATAATTTGTAAATCTGGGTTGAAATTAAAAGATTTTAAAATAACTTTTACATGTATTTCAGTGTTTATGATCCACACAGTATATGACTTTGTGAAAGAACAATTACAGTTTATGAGATTAAAGCAAGCTAGACAGCCTACTGCTAGTAGTCAGTACTGACTGATAGCTATGTCCTACATCCTGAATCAATGCAACAGCATGCTTATAATTATCAATTATTTGGTGGAAAAGAAACAAAATGGCCCAGTGACTCATGTTCTCTTTAAGACTTTCTCTGGATTTCTGGTTGGCCACTGTGGAAACAGGTTGCGAGAGTTAGATTATTAACCAGCAGGGCTTTTATTCTTAACTGGAATGTCGTACTTCAATAAAATTTCCAAATGCAGTGGTTTTATATTAATGATAAAGTGCCATAAAAGAATTTCATAATCCCCAGGAAGCACTATTTTACTTTTATTAACTGAAAGTGAGTGACAGTCATTCAACTGGGACAAAGTTGACAGTTGTTCTGAGATAAGCCACTGAAATATACTCAGAAACATACTGACACTTGGGTCTCTTTCAGTTTATTCCACATGTGTCATCATATATAACAGGGGTCTTCAACCTCCAGCCTGTGGCCCACTACTGGGCCATGTCCTGTTCAAAGCCATGCCACGCAAGTGGTGCATAAGCGTGTGCACACGAAGCTCTACTCACATGAGCAGCGGGCGCACACGAATTTCTATTTGCGCAAGCAGTGGGCACTTGCATTCGGACAAAATGGAGCTGTTCTGAGGTGTGCATACACACCAGACACTCACATGGATCTATTCCGTCTCCCCATTCCAAGCTGGAAAGGTTGGGGACCACTGATATGTAGTATTTTTAAAATCACTGAATTTCATGGAGGAAGTAACATCATTTCCCGTATCCCAAATTGATCAAAACAAGTAATCAGTAGCAAAGGGAAATGATGATCATTGCCCCTCATTCTAATTGATTCCCCTGTTCTTCTATATGTATGATTGACTCAGTGGTGGGTTTCAATTTTTTTTTACTACTGGTTCTATGGGCGCGGCATGGCTTGGTGGGCATAGCTTGGTAGGTGTGGCAGTGGAAGAAAAATGCCAATTCCCACTACAGACGAAGTTTACTATAATATCCACATTCTCTTCTGATCAGCTGGGACTCGGGAGGCAGAGAATAGATGGGGATGGGGCCAGTCAGAGGTGGTATTTACCAGTTCTCCAAACTACTCAAAATTTCTGCTACTGGTTCTCCAGAACTTGTCAGAACCTGCTGAATACCATCTCTGGATTGACTTCCAGTGACTTCCTCAGGCAGAGAAAGCAGAACTAAATGAAACTAAAACAATTTATTCTTTCCTTGGTTATAGAGGGACATTTGTGTCTGTGTGAATGCAAAACAGAAACAGTTGCTTCAAAACTATGAACCATTCATTTTGTGAATGAATGGGAGACATAGTTCAAGTCCTTGGATGGTTGATACCTGAGAAGGTTGACAATGGACATACTTGTTTGTGAACTCTTGGGTTTTTTTACATAAACTTGAATGCATCTGACAATTCATCTCCTGGGTTATTCATAGCATTTATCCTGATTATATAGGGTCCACTTATTTCACATTGTGCTCACCTAGTTGTCACAGTAAAACTATCAATGCATGATGCAATGAAGGGCTTTGTTTTTCAGCCAGATTGTCACCGAGTCTGGCAGTGATTAAGGCTGAGCGAGAGTGACTGGCCCAAGGCACACACTTGGCTTCTGTGCCTAGTGGAAGGCCAGAAATGGATCTCTGTGCACCTAATCCACCAGCTTAACCATATACCTTACTAGCTCTCACTTAATCTCCTGGGTACAGGATCAAAATGTCTTTAAGTTGTGTGTCTGCATTCTTCCAATATTTTTTCTCTTAATGTACTTTGTGGCTGGAGGCTATTTTACATTACCTATCCATATCTATTATTTATGCCTCACAGTTTATAGTAAACAAAGGTGTATCTACCCTGTACTGTTGTGCTGTTTTCCATCCTTTTAATATTCACTGGCAAAATATTTGAATGTCAAAAGGTAGAACATGAGCCAGCTACAAATTCTTTTCCCCATATCCATGTAAATGGAGAAATATGGGGAAATACATAAATGATCTGCAGACAGAGCATTGCCAACTCCAGCTACTTAAAAACTTCTGATTGATATCCCTACAAATTTTGT
The DNA here is from genome assembly GCF_009769535.1 of Thamnophis elegans. Lineage (NCBI taxonomy): Eukaryota > Metazoa > Chordata > Lepidosauria > Squamata > Natricidae > Thamnophis > Thamnophis elegans. Next base: position 40,717,250 of record NC_045544.1, on the reverse strand, counting down.
AATACAAATGTGGAACTACATATATTTGCACACTGGGTTTTCAGATGCTCTTTTGACAGCCTCATATTTTCACCCAGCATACTTCTGTGAATAATTTGCTGTAGTTGAATCCAGATATATAAAATAATGACTCTTAGATTGAGAACTGAGGCAGCATTGTCACAGAGGATGTACGAACAACCAGTTCAAGATCTGATGGAGACAAAACAAGACCACATAATTTGCAATACTTTCTCTTTTCAGTTTTATAAAGGCAGAAATAAGCCGTTTGAATACATGCCAAGCCTCTTTCAGAGGAGTCAAGTTTCATTTTCCACTTGCTTGATTGTTTGCTTGCATTGTTTCCTGGCCATTTTCCTGCCTCCCAGGTTTAGCCAATGCTGACTGGGGAATTTTGGGATTTGATCCATGTGTTTTAAAGTTGCCAAACTTGAGAAACACTTACCTAAACTAAAACAAGCACTCCCCACTTCTACACCTGCATTCTCAAAAGCATTCAAAGTAACAATACGAGGTGTGCCTTAAATCTCTCTCTCTCTCTCTCTCTCTCTCTCTCTCTCTCTCTCTCTCTCTCTCTCTCTCTCTCTCTGTGTGTGTGTGTGTGTGTGTGTGTGTGTGTATACACATATATACATACACATACAGTGGTGGGTTTCAAAAATTTTTGGAACCTCTTCTGTAGGTGTGGCCTGCTTTGTGTGAGTGGCTTGCTGGCCATGTGACCAGGTGGGAGTGGCTTGCTGGCCATGTAACTGGGTGGGAGTGGTTTGGGAGACATGTGACCGATGGGAGTGGCCAAGACAATGTCACTGAATTCTTTGCCCCAATGGATGATCTACAAAAAGATATAAAAAATGAAATTCATTATTTTATGTACTTACTGCTTAAATAAGATTAAAATAAGTACACAAAACAATAAAAGAGCTACTTACAGAAAGAAGATGACTGTCCTTGCCAGTCTTCAATATCATTAACTCCAATGAATGGCCTGCACAAAGAAGAGACACAGAAATGAACTCTTACATTGCGGGCACTGCATTAGGATGAAACCAGCACAAAAAATAATAGAAAAGGAAGATTACTGTGCTTTTGTGTGTTGAAGTCACCCACTGACCACCTTGCTCCAATGAATGGCCTGCACAAAGAGATACGGAAAGGAAGACTTTAATTGCTTGCACTACTATATTAAGGATGAAACAAGCACACAAAGCAATAAAACAGCTATTTACATAGGAAAGATGACTGTCCTAGCGGTCACACTCTGTTGCCTCTTCATCCTGTTAAATAATACTAATTGCAGAAGAAATAAAACAATATTGGACTCGATTGTGGTTGTAAGCTGAGGACTACACTACAGGTAACAGAAGAGACCTCTGTTTTCACCCAACAATGTACAGTCTTTTCAGGAAGGATGTCCCCAAACAAACAGGAAAGATATAGCTTTTCATCTTTCAGTCTCCTGCCGTTGCCACCGCCCACCCTCTTTTGGCCATGTGGCATACACCAGCCTGTGGCTTTCGTGAGGGAAAGCCTTCAGGCCTTCCCTCATGAAAGACACGAGCTGGCATACGCTAGCCTCCCACTGCTGCTGCCGCCCCTCACACTTAGTTGCTTGCCTGAGAGAAGCAGCAAGCTGCTGGAAGACGAAGCGAAGCAAAGGGAAGACCCGATCAGCAAGCATGTTGCGACAGCTGCTTGGGAACGAGAGGAATGTTGGACTCCAGCCAATCAGTGAGTGGCGGGCTGGGCTAGTTTAGTGCGGGTGGGCGGGGAGTGAGCGAGCTACGACGCAACAGGTTGGGAGAGCGAGCGACAGGATCGGGGCAGGCGTTCTGGAACTTACTTCCGGGTCCACCAGTGGAACCTCTTCTAATCGGTACAGTAGATTTGACGAACCTCTTCTACCGAACCGGTTAGAACTAGCAGGAACCCACCTCTGATACATACGTCCCCAACTGTCCCCATTTCCTCATTCTACTCCTATTTATTGCTCTAGGTTTAATGAAGGGCCTACTTGAGTAAGTGCTTAAGTGCATCACTAAGACAATGGAACCAAAGCTGTGACTGGGTGTGGTGATGGATCTCAAATGTTAATTTGTATAATAACCAATTTTTGGTTAACTGCTGGAATCTAGTTTCATTCTCACTGCACCATGATGATTCCCAGTCCTTTGATTTTATACACAATCTCAAAGTTTGCACTGCATTAACAAAAACTGTAACTTGAAAAATTCCATTATAGGTAGTCCTTGTCTTATCAACAATTGATCCTGAAATTTCTGTTGCTAAGTGAAAAGATGATAAGTCACTGGCTATTTATTCTCTGGCATCCAAACCTTTAATTTTCCTATTTTCTATCACCTTCACCGTAGCCAAATTCTGGGATCGTTTGGCTATGTTCCTGCACAATGTTTTTTTTTTTTCCTTCAGCACTGTTCTTTCAAAAGTTGTGCTATCAGATACTTTTGGGAATTAAAGAGGAACATTCCCCATGATCCAATGTACAACTACAGGTAGTCCTCAACTTACAACCACAGTTGAGCCCAAAATGTATGTTGTTAAGTGAGACATTAGTTAAGTGATTTTCCCCTCATTTTACAACCTTTTTTGCCACAGTTGCTAAGTGAATCACTGCAGTTGATAAGTTAGTAACCCAGTTGTTAAGTGAATCTGGCTTCCTCACTGAATTCGCTTTGCAAAGGATGCAAAAGGTGATCACATAACCTACAGACATAGGTACAGTCATAAATTTGAACCAGTTGCCAAGCATCTGAATTTTGATCACATGCCCATGGGGATGCTGCACAGGTTGTAATAAAAATAGCACTTAGATTTAAATACCACTTCACAACCCTCTCTAAGCAGTTTACAGAGTCAGCATATTGCCTCCAACAATCTGCGTCCTTATTTTGCTGACCTCGGAAAGATGGAAGGCTGAGTCAACCTTGAGCCTGCTGAGAGTCAAACTGCCAAATTGCAGTCAGCCAGCAGTGCTTCATTTTAACCACTGCACCCCTATGGTTCATCTGTAACTGTGATAAACAATCCTAAATTACATTTTTCAGTGCCAATGTAACTGAACAGTCACTAAACAAACTCTTCTAAGTGGAAGTTGTAAGTTGAGAACTACCTGTACTGTAGAGACCACACAGTCTGTTTGAGCCAAATTTAGTTGAACATCACTGGAGACAGAATTCAAGGTTTTGCCCACTTAAGAGTGGTGTACCTTTCTATAGTTGTGTAATAAATGGTGGTCAGTAATGATGTTATATACCAGTCCTTTTAGTTTTGATAACATGGGTTAGATTTTCTGCTTATAATCAAGATATATAATTAATAAACCAGAAGTTGGCACAAGTCATTGAGGTTAGTTACTTTCCAATTCCAACTTAAAAATACAAGTACTGATTTAAGGTAACTAATGAGACAACATCTACAAAGGCCTGAATAAGCCATTAAGGAGATTTACTTGAGTTCAGGGGCCTTGGTAGTTTGATGTTCTTGATCTTCAAGCATATCCATCACCCCCAGCTCTAAAAACCTGGCTTTGGTCCCAGGCCTGGAGCTGATGTATTAATGTACTATTGCATTTCTGAGGCTCCGGTTTGGTTTGATTTGTGTATTTGTAAGATCATTTTAATCTGGGTTGTCAGAGAGGTTTTATGTTTTCTCTTTTTATGGCTTTTTATGGTTTGTTTTTATAACCACCCAGAGTTCATTGGAATTGGGCAGTTATAATACATTCAAATAAATAAGTCCTGCTTAGTGTCAATTAGTCAGTCCATTTTAGATTTTACAGCTAATCTTACTCTAGGTAGCAGCCTACTGTTCTGACCTAGGCTTCCCAAAAGCATGAAGCCGACTCCTCGTCTTGATAAATCCCCCTTTATTTAGTTTAAAGTGAATTCCTTTCCAGCAAAGTCATGGCCAGCAGTCTTTCAAGGTATTTCACAACTACAGGCCTTTATCAGGCTTGGAGAGCTGCCAGTCCAATATCTTTCAAACACCACTCTGTGGCAGACAATACTTGGCAAGAAGTCAGGAACAGATCTTCAGTCTAATGAATTGAACTAATTGTCTCCTGCAAACTCCCCTCCCCTTTTGCTCCTCTTTTATTCCCTATGGGAGGGGCCATTCACCATCCACCTGTGGTTTTACAACCGAGTTGACCCTTGTTCCTTAGCTGTTCCCTTGTCCTGGCAGCTCTGTGCATGCGCACAAATTGGGAACAGAGTCCAGCTGTTCTTTTCCCCCACTGATGTCCAACTCTGAAGGCAGCTGATAACTGTCAGACAGCCCTTGCCCCATCTTTGCCTCCAACACAGATCACTCGTCAGAGCCTTCTCCAGACTCCAGGACTGGCCCATGTTTCTCCCTAACCTCCTCACTGTCTGAATCTGCTGCCAGATCTGCTGGCCACTGGCAGGCCACAACACCTACTATACACAATCTTTGATCAACAGCTAGTAGAATTGTCCAGTTTGCTTTAACAATGATAGCACATACAGCTTCCAATCAGCTCCTCTGTTACTGATGTTTTTGGTGTTAGAATTCTCTCCAATCTTAACGTGTCATTTGGAAGTTTTAAGGTTTCCTCCCTTGATGCCAGCTCCATATCTGCTCCTTTGACTATTAACGTGATGTTCTATGAATAGCTAAACGATTTTCTCTTTCTAGCTCCTTATCAGCAAAGCAGAAAGCTATCAGAATTTGTTTGGCTGTTTTGTCTCTTCCAACACTCACTCCTGAATCCGCACAGGTATACAGAACCATGACTAGTCGGCAACAAGCAGGGGTGACAACTGGTTTATCACATTCTGCATTAGCATGATTTGGAAGAAAGGGCAAAGGCCTCTTAAGACTTATTAATTGGATAAATTAAGAAAGTTTATTGGAGAAGTAAGAAACTGGTCAAGAGCCATGATGCTTAATCCACTTTTATTAATTCCAATTGAAAATGGCAAAAATATTCAGTTAGCACCTGGGGAATATTGGCAAACAATGGTACTAATAATGCTAAAAGATTTCTAAGGCATAGAAAATAATGGAGAAATTTAATTGGATTAATACTGCATTTGATTGACCTGAATGCAGTGATTAGAACAGAGGGCTGAGATAAACAGTAGTTCCTTTTTCTCTTTTTCAGTGACAAGATTTCCTCTTCTTTCCTTTCTGTCCAATGCTTCCTTCTCTTTACAGGTAGTTCTCATTTAGTGACTACAGTTTGGACCAGTAAGTTGGTCATTAAGCAAAGCAGTTGCTAAGTGAAATTGTAAGTTTGCTTACCAACTTACTTCAGTTTCCTTTTGCTTTACAAACCTGCGAAGGTTGTAAATGCAAAGAGTAGTTGTAAAGTTTTTTTTTTTCATCACTGTTGTAACTTCAAACGACCCCCTAAATAAAGCAATTGCCAAACAAAGACTATGTGTATGTTCTTCTCTCTCTCTCCTAGTTGCCTGCTGGAGAAGAAAGAAGCACTTGTTAGAGCACTGATAATTATTAGCAATAGGGTTTTTATTTTTTAAAAATGGAATCAGGTTCAGGGTCACAGTTCATCCTCTACTGCACAGGTATCAAGCTCACCGTGTCACGTTTCCATCACGTGATGTTTTACAATGTTTTTCCCATTCATGGTGCTGGGGAGGGCATGGCCTGCACATGACACATCCAGCCCATGGGCCACCAGTTTGACAACCCTGCTCTACTGGTTTAAGCCTAGACCTCGGTACAGGCAGTCCCCAATTTACACTTGTGACCATTTAACGACCGTCCAAAGTTACAATGGCACCAGAGGTGGTATTCTACCAGCTCGGACCAGTTTGCCCAAACTGGTAGCGGAAATTGCGGGTGGCTCCACCCACCCACCTCAGATCTATGGCATCCCATTTAGGCCCTTTTTTCGCCAAAACCGCATGGGCGGAAGGCTCACATTTGCAAACCAGTAGGGAAGGTAAGTGAATACCATGCCTGAAGTATGACTGTTTTTCATACTTAAGACCAGTGGTGGCATTCAGCCAGTTCATGCCACTTCAGGAGAATCGGTTGTTAACCTTCTGAGCAGTTCAGTGTTGGTTGTTGGAAGAAATCATTAGGGCAGAGAACATGTTGTTAAATTATTTGAATCCCACTTCTGCTTAAGACTGTTGTACCATCGTCATGGTCATGTGTTCCGGGTTATGTGTGATCGCCTTTTGCAACCTTCTGACAAGCAAAGTCAATGGGAAACCAGATTCACTCTACAGCTATGTTACTAACTTAATAACTATAGTGATTCATTTAACAACTGTGGCAAGAAAGGTTGTAAAAAGGGGCAAACCTCACGGAACAACTGTCTTGCTTAGCAACAGAAATTTGGGGCTCAATTGTCAGTAAGTCAAGCACCATCTGTAATGGAATTTTTTCAAGTTACAGCTTTTTGTTAATTAAGTGCAATTAAGTTCCTAAGTGCCTCAGCAAGGCAATGGAACCAAAAATGTGAATGGGTGTGGAAATGGATCTTGTATGATAACCAGTTTTTAGTGAACTGCTGGAATCTACTTTCATTCTCACTGCATGATGATAATTCCCAATCCTTTCATTTTATACCCAATCCCAAAGCCCTGAATGTGCAACCTTAGTGGCTGAATTTGTAACAAACAATCTAACACTGAACATAACAGAACCTTATTAATTTACTGGGTATGTTGCAGTGCAGTTATTGATCAAAATACATCTATCACTTGAGCCAAAATATATGCCTTGAAATCCAAGTTTCCTTTGAATTGTAGTAAAGAGAAACAAATGGCATTCCCATAGAAAAAAAGAAGCAGAAGACCTGCAGGAGATCAGCAAGAGCCATAGTACAGTCCAGAAGGACTGTCAAGGCACATCAGCTGTGATCTGCTGTGATATTTTTGTCAGCTTTGGGAGGCAAAGAACAGCAGTCCGAAATAGACATATGGATGAATGTACTTCACAAAAATGAGAGTTCAGAATTTCAATCTGTGTACCTACGATGGCTTTACATTGTGAATTTATTTTTAATTTATCAAATTACATTGGGTGCCTAAGGGACAACTTATTTATACTTTCACACAATCTGAAATAAATCTGACACCAGTAAAGGACTTTCTGCCATTTCTTAATGCTGCAGGCACATTACATATTATTATCTGTTATCCCCTAACTTTATTTATTTTTTTGCTTTTATAAAATGGCTACATGTTTTGAAAACACATAGGAAATGTTGTATGTGAATTTGTGTGCCTTAAATTAAAACACAAGAAAAAAATAACTTAAAAAGCTATCTGAATGTAGATGTAGGTTTTTAAATAGAAGCAAATTGTTGCCCACCTCAATGTTTTTGAATGTACAGTTTTTCTGAGATTATCTATTGTGAATTGTTTAATAGATGCCCAGTGATGGTGAACCTTTTCAGCACCGAGTGCCCAAACTGGAACACATGTACATGTGCATGCATGTGCGAGCGCCAGAGCACTGGAAAGCTGAAGACCAGTTGGCCGGTGCTCACATGCCTGTTTTCTGGCTGGTTTTTTTGGCTCATTTTTAGGCTGTTCACAGGACATTTTTCAGCCTAAACTGCCCTATAGAATTGAAATACAGAATAATTTAAAATTTATTTATTTTCTTGGCTATTGTTATTTCAGTAACAACATCTCATACATACACAAATATATTTAATGTAGTATTCAGCAGCCAGAGGTTAATTAAATTAGGAGCATGCAGAACGTAAACAAATGAATTATAATATTGTATGTTATTAATGTTATTTTTGCAGTGCCTGGTCCCGTACCTACAAAATCATTAAAAGGAACTCCCTTTGAAGACAAGATCTTCTTAAATTGGAAAGAACCAATGGACCCAAATGGTATCATCACCCAATATGAGGTAATAATAACATTTATTTAGTTCTTTTCATTTAGCATATTTCTACCTTGCCATCTCACCTAAATGGCTGTGAGCATTTACAAACAAACATAATATAAAACATAAAAACAATGTTAAAATTTAAAAGAGTTAAAAGAATTGACATTTTTGCTTAATTGGGCAAAAACACATGGGTTTATTTTTGGAAAAAAAATAAAAAAAAAATAAAACACAGATGGCATTTTTATCTAGATTCTGGATATAGGTTATGAGATCCCCAAGGCTTTTTTTTTCTTTTGCTATCATCAGGTTCTTAATAGATCAGTAGATCATCTACTTAATCAGAATGCATTATTATATCATGCATGTGGGTTTGGAATATATCCCTGGTCAAAAGCACGCTAAATATTCTGAATTGATCCCGTTATAAGAAAAACAATGTAAAATTGTAGAAATGAAAAAAGGGGGCCATGGTAGCCTCTTCTTTTCAGTCTATTTCTGGTAAGTGAGCTGTTACTTCATAGGGTCCCTGCCTTCTGGGGTTTGTCCAGCGGTGGGTTCCAGCCAGTATGGCCCATTACGGCCGTACCAGTAGTAATCGGGAGCAGCTGACCGTGTACTGGTATGGTGGCCAGTTTGGCCCAGCCACCTCCCTGCGTTCTATTTTTTAATGCAACTGGCCAATTGCACACGTGCGCACAGTGTGCGGCACCTGCATGACCTCCGACAAGCATGCGTGTGCATGCGTGCACAGCAGGATGTCCAGCCCCATGAGCAGCATACCAGTAGCAACGGGAAGAGGAACCCACCACTGGGTTGATCCCACTGCCCACTGAAAAACCTGCAGCTGAGCAACATATGACAAGAACCATTTCCGTGGTGTTAAAAGTTTTTTATAAAAAACAGCATTTGGGAGCATGTCTACTCATATAGGGACATGGGCAGTCTCTCCTGTTCAGAAAACCTCTTTATTAAATTTATATGCCACCCATCTCATTGTCAAGTGACTCAACTTATGTTACGTTGAAGCACAAAGAAGAGTGTTATGATCTATTCTTGCCTCTACATCAGGGGTGTCAAACTCAAGGCCCATGGACCGTATCCAGCCTATGAGGGGCTTAGATCTTACCCATGGGGCTGGCCTGGAAATATCAAAGGATCAGATCATGATTCCTCTGCTGGCCAAAATAAGGTGCAATGAGGGTGCATGTGTGTCTCCCTCCCCCCCCCCATGACCCATTTTCAACCTCCACGGTCTCTTGCAGCACTATGCAAACCGAAAATGGGCCACAATCCAGCCCATGGGCCTTGAGTTTGACACCTTGTGCCAGAAAGTAAATCTCCCTTTGTGTGGAATACCTGTTTTGTATGCAAATGGGGAAAATGCATCTTGAGCCTGTGTGAAACGCCCACCATGGCCATGTCCACCATGGCCACGTTCATCATGGCCACATCCCACCCACCCCCCAGCCCTCCCAAGGTCAAATACAACCCTGATGTGGACCTTAATGAAATTTAGTTTGACAGCCCTGCTTTACATGAATATATTAAAGCTTATAAAAGTATCAGGGCTATAAATATTGTTCATTTTTCAATTTAAGGAGCAGATTATCACTGTCAACATACCATTCATCTCACCCAATGATAAATCTGTGAATTAATCCTTAAATTAGCATATGCTACTAATGATCTTTTGTTTCAGTCACAGAGTGAATAAAACTTTCAGAATAAAAAATGAAAAATACAGGCTAAAATTGCATAATAATGAAGCCTTGTTTTTTTCAATACTTGTAATAAATGATAAAATCTAGGATTTAAATATGCAACTTTGATTTAGATCTGGTAGCATTAATATATAGCGTTCAAAAATCATGATTTAATGGAACTCTATCCAATGAAGGCTACAGATAATATATGTGAGAATTATTAATAGATCTGAGACATTTTCTAGACTTCAAGGTTTTCTCTCCTGGAAACTTGAAATGCAAATACTGATTTTTTTAAAGAAAAAATCATATATTTGATGAATGAGCCCTTGAGGAATGAAGGAGAAAAATAATTTGGCATTCAATTTATTATGTATCTGTCATTTTTTTAAAGTAGGCAGCCTTGTCAATACCACATTTCTCGTTAAAACAAACTAAATATCTATTGGAGGCACTTAAATGCTTCAATCATATATTCCAATGTTTTTGTTGTGTTTTAATGGGTACTTTTAATTGCTAGTTCTTCAATAAAAATACTTAAAGGAAGAGTTCAGTGTATACATTGTACATTCAGAATAAATACTTGAATAAGCAAACATCACACAACTTCTGTATCTGTAGGTTTATTAGAAAAAACGGGAGAAAAAATGTGGTAATGTGCTATAAAATAAACAAACAAACAAACCTGATTAGCATTGTACAAATTACAGTTGTTTGCATAATTTGTGAGTCACCAGTCATATTTTGTAGTTGTAAGCAGAGGTGGTATTCAGCAGGTTCTAAGCAGTTCTGGAGAACCGGTGGCAGAAATTTTGAGTAGTTTAGAGAACCAGTAAATGCCACCTCTGACTGGCCCTGCCCCCATCTATTCTCTTCCTCCTGAGTCCCAGCTGTTTGGGAGGAAATGGAGATTTTGCAGTAACCTTCCTCTGGAGTGGGGTGGGAATGGAGATTTTACAGTATCCTTCCCCTGCCACACCCACCAAGCCATGCCATACCCATCAAGCCAGGCTCACAGAACCGGTAGTAAAAAAAATTGAATCCCACCACTGGTCATAAGGATCAGTAACATTATACTTGTATTTCACTACAGGAATTCAGAGAAAATGAAAAATTCAAAGACTAACATGAAACATTGTTTTTTTTTTTTTTAAAAAAATGGAAACTAATTCATAGCAAAGTACTAACCAGGGTTGGAATTTCACTAAACCTCTGACATAATTTCCACAGGTCAGTTACACTAGCATACGATCCTTTGATCCTGCAGTTCCAGTTGCTGGGCCCCCTCAAACTGTGTCAAAATTATGGAACAGTACACACCATGTTTTTCCCTATCTACATCCTGGGACTACCTATCAGTTTTATATAAGGGCGAGCACTGTCAAAGGTTTTGGACCAGCTACAGCCATCAATGTAACTACCAATATTTCAGGTAAGGGAAAACATGGAAAAGTTATTAAATTTATCATATTAAATCTCCTTTCTTCAGTTGAAACCAACGCCATTTCCATACAAGGAATACATGGAAGACATGATATAGTAAGTGGTAATTATAAATAGGCACCAAGAAAGATGACTATGTGTATTTATGGATGCGCATATTTAAATCAGTGAAGGTATAGACTTGTTTTAAGATTCATAGTGAATTATCAAGACTATCATGAAATTTTGCAAATGGTTGTCCAAAATCTACTATGCAGTTACATGTACTTATTTTTGCTACGTTATATATTAGAATGCAGCCCAGGGTTTTTTACATTGAAGGAATTGTGGGAATTGGTGCTAAACTCCCAAAACTATCCTGGTTTGCTTAGTTTTTAACTAATTTAGGTGGCCCCCATCTGATGAAAGTGACTCTGGGCGGCATAGAAAGATTAAAAAACAGAACAAAACAAAAATCTCCCGAATTCACCAGTTCATTAAAATAGTGATTAAATTATTATTATATTAATTTTTTAGTATCAATAAAATAATCATTAAAATATTCAAAAAACCTTGTTATACATAAGTGGAACTGAAAGTTCTTCGATTTTTGGAAGACGCATTATTTTAATCATTTTATTTACTATGCTGCAGTTGAGGTTGAGGTTTATTGGATTTATATGCCGCCCTTCTCCCAAGGACTCAGGGTGACGTACAACGTAAAAGAAAACACATATTACAAAATATGTGCAGTCTGCTAGAAATCTTTGCAAACAAATAAAATAAACTTGCATGTACAGGTAGTCTTCTGGTAATTGGTACCAGCACCCTTCTCACTAGCAACACTGTCATAAAGTGAGATATCACATGATGCAACTTATGATGGCAGTAGCAGCAGTCCAATAGGTTGTTATTAGGCAAATCCTATGCCATTCGCAGCATCCTATGGTCACATGATGTTTTGGCCCATTGGCTGCCAGCAGAGATAGCTGCAGATTCAGACGAAAAGGAGGTGGAGGGAGAGCTTTTGGAAGGCTCTGATAAGGAAGCAGCATCAGAGGCAGAGGCAGGGCCTTCGATCTTCCCCCAGGTAGAGAGGCAGCTGTCTTCAGGGCCTGAGCTGAATGACAGGGAGGAATAGATGGAGCCCATCCCAGATGTGCATATGCACAGAGAGGAAAAGAGAGGAGAGCAAAGGAAAGCAGTAAGCCGGCACTCAGGGAGAGGGAGATGCAGATGATAGCCAGGCCCTCCCTGGCTGGGAAATAAATAAGAGGGGGAAATAAATAAATTTTAGAGTGGCCGGTTGTCACAGACAACTGTTCGTTTCTAGCATACAGCAAACAATTCAGATTTCTTCGATAAACCCAGGTTTGTTGGGACTAATTATGTTTCATTTTTTGTTTATCCCTATGAATAAAAGATTGTTACTGCCATGTTATAAAAAGGTGGTTGTTTTACTCATGAGTAAATGCCATCACTACTAGTGAAGGCTGGGTCAGAACACATGATTGACATTTGCAGCCTTTCCCATTAACTTTGCTTGTTAGAAGCAGGCAGTGAAAGTTGAAAATGGCAAACATGTGCCCATTTGGGTCACGTGATTGCAGAGACACTGCAATGGGTCCAGCCACAAGGACCCATCTTAAGTCTCTAATCCACAAGGACTTTCTATATACAAAATTACTACAAATAACCGATGGTCTTACCGCTTATTATTAGTTTAGTGGTGGATTCTGGGCCTCTTCTTTGGTGTTACCTAGAGTGACCAGAAGTGAGTACCAGGATAGAGCAAAATGAACATGGGAGACCGGTGGTCCTTGATTTACAACTACAATTGGGAACAGAATTTCTGTCTCGAAATGATGTAGTTGTAATGTGAGACCGCATTGCTTAGTGACCACAATCCCAGCATTCCCAGTTGCCTTCAATAACCAAGAATACTGGGTCATTAAACAGAGGTGTCCCAGGTAAGAGCACAGGGCAGCCACCCAGAAGTGCCAGGGTGTGTGTATGACACAGGCTGTGCATAAGTTGAGGGAGGCTGCAATGAAATGCAGGTGCAAACCTGTAGCCACTCCTGGAAGGTTTAGCTGACTCAGCCTGGTCCAGCAATACGACCCAGAGCTACCATACACCAGGAAGCTTAGTCACCCTACCAGGCCAAGCAAGCACTTACAACTACAGGGGCACTGCAACTATGCCCCACCTCTCTCCCTCACAACTCACCTATGCCTTTCTGGTAGCCCTGCACAGTGGTGCACATTTGGGCATGTTCTTCTACTGCCTGTAGCAGATTTAGAGCTATCGGTTTAATTTGTCCATATCTTTAAAATACAGACCCATGGAAGAACATGAAATTATTTTTTTAAAGGTTTTAATTCTGCTAATTTACTACAAACTGATCTTCTCTTAGAAGAATACTCTGGTTTCTAGATTAGAGAACTTCTTCATATCAACATCCAGATATCAAGACGCAGCTGGATACAAAATAGGTTTTTTTTTCTTGCTGTCAAATGTTCTCAATCAAACAGTTTGTGTTCTGTGACTCCCTGGGAAAGTCTCCTGCTTTTCTTATTGTTCCCTATCAAAGACTGAGTTTGTCTTGACAATAATAAATTAGCAGCTTGAATGGTGGTTCGGCGAAACTGAACCAATATTGGGCTGGTTCCCTCTGGTGAATGAAAACAAAAGAGCTGAGACAGGTTTTCTATCATATACAACTTAAATGAATGATCTTATCTAGAACCATAAGAAATATTAAAACGCATAAAATATCTCTGCATAAGATACTCTGTCATGAGGACAGTTTGCTCCGAGTAACTTCATTTCCATTAAAATCTTCAACATATTAGTTATCAATTAATTCAGATTGATTTAAACTGTTCTCAGGAGAAATCATTACTTTTTCTTTAAAGTTACCTAGCAAGAGATAGAGAAAGAGAAAAACTCATTTCATTTTTTAAACTACTTTACATTACAAACCAAGGCTTTTAAAATTACAAGCATTCTCTGGGACCACTAATTCAGTATTTCTCAACACTGACAATGTATAACCACATTTAAGTCTACATTATCACAAGTAGTTCCTACCCCCTCCCTTTTTAGTACAAAAAAATCTCTAAATAGAATAGAGCTAAGGTGATGTTCAGGGCATATAGTCTGGGGAACAGATTGTTTTTAAAGAATGGATATAGTTTAGAAAATCCTCTTGAGATTGTAGTAAGATTTTCAGTCATGTTAAGACTGTTGACAACTTACTGTGCTATTGTCACAATTCATGGCAAGGCCTAGAAAGTAGTAATAATTTCTGTTGAGTGGTTGAAGATTTGAATGGCTCCTGAATGGTCTACTTTATCTTCATATGTAACCCAAATGAATTAGATGCTTCTCCAAAATACACCACATTCTGCTACAGTTTTCATGAATCCTATTTTCCAAACAACCACATTTCATTGTAGTTTTCTTGCTCAGCTCAAAATAACCCTACATAAAATTTGGATAGACTATAAGGCTAAAAGTTTCCCCTGCCAGTAATATTTGATCTTAGGGGATGGTGCTCATGTCTGTTTCCTACATGAGGAAACCAGCATTGTCCAAAGAGCCTTCTGTGGTCATGTGGCCAGCATGACAATACACTAAGGTACACAGAGTACTGTTACTTTCCTACTAAAGTGGTACCTATTTATCTACTTGCATTTACATCTTTCAAACTGCTAGGTTAGCAGGAGCTGGAACAAGTAATGGAAGTGCATTCCGTGGTACTGCCAACCTTCTGGTTGACAAGCCCAGCATTGTAGCTACCACACCTCATGGGATAGAAGGGTGTAAAACAAAAGTGAGAGATTGGTATAGTATTCATGCCAATTTTTATAAGTTCTATGATATAAATCTAGATGATGCTATTATTTCACAAGGATGAAGAGGTCAAGAGTGCAGTTTCAGTGATTAATTATATTGCTGTAAGGCATTATTAGTTCTTTTGTCTGATATGAACTATTAGTGCTCTTCTCTGACCTGACCAGATTCAAAGTTAGTTTTAAATTATAGCTACTGAAATTTTAATTGTATTGCCCTGATTGAAAAATAGAATGGAAAAAATGTGGATAGCGGGGAGTGTTGTATCTTTGGGTGGACCACAGGAAATCCTGATTGTATGAAGCATCATAAAAGAAATCCAGTGATTCCATAATAGTTCTTAGTTTCTTTGATAATTCAAAGAAATATCAATATTTGTACATTTAATAAGCTTAGAAAATTTGAAAATTCTAATCAGTAGTACAGTTTTTCAATGTCATGACTAAATATGTATTTTAACTTAAACCTCATACTATACATTACTAGGATTTGCAATTATGATTTACCAGTTTACAAAATTATAATCAAGTACATTTTTTCTGTGAAAAGCTGCCATAATAGCTGCATATTTTTTAACTACGATATCCCTTTTTTTATTCAGCTCCCACATTACCAGATTATGAAGGTATTGATGCTTTTCTCAATGAAACAGCCACAACCATAACTGTACTCCTGAGACCAGCACAAGCCAAAGGAGCGCCTATCAGGTAAAAACGAAAAATACATGAAAATCCTCATGTAAAAAAATGGGGAGGGGGGTTGAATCAGCAGCTGGCAACCTTTAGAGAGTTGTGTGGTCACACATACAGGTGCAGACACACATTTGACAACCAGAGAGTAGAGCAGACAAGGAGATATTAGCATGACATCATGCAATGGGATGCGATATTTCCACTTTTAAGTTGGTTTCCATGTTTTATTTTGCTTTGCTTTGCTGTTTGGGGATGCCATCCCTACAGCTAAGACCTTAATGCATTTTTTTTTAAAGTCCTACCAAAAGATTGCACAACTTATCCCTTTATCAAAACATCTTAATTCAATGAAAAATGATCTGTGATGTAACTGTTTTGCACTTCGTTAACTCTTTTAGTGTTTATGTGATTTTAAAAAGGCTTTGTTACAATATAGCAGACCTTACTTCAGTGGCAACAGGCACAATATTGAGTTGCATGAGACTATATAATTTAGATAGATTTCCATCATTTTGATTTTTGATTTAGATAGAAATTATGCACTGTAAAAGTCAGCCTGTCCTGTATAAATGTGCCATTGTCTTTCTTACCTGCTCCCTGCACATGGCCCTTGAAGCAGATGTTTGATAATCCAATTCAAAATTGCAGGTTCTGTCAATCATTTCTTAAGATGCAACATGCTGCGGTAGTCACAGCTCTAATCATGGCAGAATCGTGTCTTGCCTGCCAAGTGTTATATCATGATCTGTAGTTTTTTATGGCCTCCTGAAGCTGTAAGCCAAACAGCAGATCTGAAATACAAAGAAAGACTGGATGAATCAGTGTTTACAATAAAATATAAAGCTATTTCTTAACAAGCTGGAAATCCTCAGCTCAGCCAGTAAAGAATAAATATTTATTCAAAAATGAGATATATGTGGATGTGCACAGATACAGACACACAGGAACAAATGATTTACCTTTCTGTTAAGAAGTGTCTTCAGATTTATAAATAAATATATCAGGAAATATTACGGATATTCTATAGATTTTATTGATCCACGCTCAGGTTCAAAGTTACCATCTTCTTTTATATTGTCTGATATTGTCTAAATTAACATAAAAACATGAGAATAGTTCTACTGGATCAGGACAAGACCCATCACTTCTTTTCTCACAATAACCAAACAAATGACTCTGGGATACTCCCAAGCGGGAATTGAACACATATTCATTGTTTCTCTCTAACTAGAATCTGAAGACATGGTGCTTCCAAACTGGAAGACTGACAGGACAAGCTATTATATATACAGCCAGTGAACCTGATATTCTCTCACACTGATAATATTACCTAACATGGTAATGAAACATCGACAAGAAAACAACCAAGCTCAGAGTGCAGCATGAACCCAGCAGTTTAATTCTGAGCTAGATACATTCTCTTCTATTGGAATAGCATTATGGTCAGTTCTTCCTTTTGGCTTCACAACACATTTGTGTTAGAGATCAGATGACAGTCCCCATTTAGAATTAAATCCAAGGTTTCAGCTTCTCTAGTCAGTTGAAAGACTCATTATCCTAATTTAAGTTACTTAAACTATTTAAATGTAGTTTATTTGAACACACAATACAGGTAGTCCTCAACTTACAAGAGTTCGAAGTTACAGCAGCACTGAAAAAAGTGACTTACAACCATTTTTCACATGTACAACTTTTGCAGATCTCCATGGTCAGGTGATCAAAATTTAGATATTTGGCAACTGACTCATATTTATGACGGTTGCAGTAACTCGATATCATATGATTACCTTTTTCAAACTTCTGATGAACAAAGTGAATGGGGAAGTCTGATTCACATAACAACCTTGTTACTAAATTAACAAATGCAATGATTCACTTAACAACCATGGCAGGAAAGGTCGTAAAATGGAGCAAAACTCACTTAACAAATGTCTTACTTAGCAACAGAAATTTTGGGCTCAATTGTGGTCATAACTCGAAGACTACATTTAATTAGTTTATTTAATAAATGTGATGTCTTTTTATAGCCTAAGTGTGAATATACTGACATTATATGAATGCCATTGCCATCTCCCATCCCTGCACCAGCTTCTCTATTGCTAGACTCAAACATCTTTCAATAATTCAAGATCATCTTCAGAGTTCTGATCAGAGGGTCTCTAGCATATTTCTGGACCTGATTTATAATCGTGGCTATATAATGCCTTCTACAATGATTCTGTAGAAAAAAACAGACTTCCATTTTTATTATTATTATTACCGTATTTTTCAGAGTATAAGACACACCCTTTTCCCTCAAAAAAGAGGCTGAAAATCTGGGTTCATCTTATACACTGAATACAGCATTTTTTTGCCTCCAGGAAAAAAATGCCCCCTTCCCAAAAATGCCGTACATAGACTTTAGGAGGTTTCCAGAGTGCTCCTGGGGGCTTGGGATGGCAGAAATGAGCGAAAAATGAACCGTTTTTGCTCAATTTTGCCACACACCCCAGCCTCCAGGAGCATTCTATAAGCCTCCTAAAAGCTATGCATGCCATTTTTTTTTGCCCAAAACAGGCCAT
Organism: Thamnophis elegans; assembly: GCF_009769535.1. Lineage (NCBI taxonomy): Eukaryota > Metazoa > Chordata > Lepidosauria > Squamata > Natricidae > Thamnophis > Thamnophis elegans. The sequence goes on along the minus strand of NC_045544.1, from coordinate 40,699,145 downwards.
TTTTTGCTCATTTTGGGGGGGGGGACACCCCCCAGGAGCACTCTACAAGCCTCCTAAAAGCTATGCATGGTTTTTTTTGGGGGGGATGGGCTCATTTTCACAAAAAAGGGCCATTTTGGGGAGTTCTGCAGAGTGCAAAAACTTTTTTTTAAAAAAATTGCCTCTTCAAAATCTTGGTCCCTTTTATACTCTGGTATGTCTTATACTCCAAAAAATATGGTATTTATACTTTTGGTGTAAAAAGCAACATCTTTCCTAATGCATCCTTTCCTTCCTTATGGTACGGAATGTTCATATCTCCCAGATTCTTTCCATTCCTCCAGACTTCTATTCACTATATCTGTGCTTTTGCTTATTCATAACCAAACATTCTAATTCCCTTGCTTGGCTTGGAGACTTTAGCCTGCCAAAGAAATATACTTCATGTCCTTTTTCAATTGCCAGTAATGCAAACCTTTTCCTGGCCTTGTCAGCATCTTTCTATCCTCTGATTTCTACGGCCATCCATTAACCCATTTCCAACATTGGCCATCCATTAACCCATTTCCAACACATATCATTTATAATAGACCCTAAATCCTGAAATGTCTATGGTACCCTTTTCATAACACTGTGTTGCCCATCACTAGTCTGCTTCCCCAGGGATCAGTTACAGATACAGATTAACAGAGTTGGAAGGGACCTTATAGGTCATCTAGTCCAACCCCACCCAGCAGACTATACATACATCATTTTTGACATATGGCAGTCCAGTCTCTTCTTGAAAGCTTCCAGTGATGAAGCTCCCACTACTTGAATTGAATTTGAATTGAATTGAATTTATTAGGTTTCTATGCCGCCCAATCCCGAAGGATTCTGGGCGGCTTACAGAATAAAAAGAAATTAAAAGAACTTAAAAACAATAGGACACACAAAGTTAAAAAAGAACGCAACAAACACCAATCAGAAGGCCTGCTGGAAAAGCCAGGTTTTAATGGCTTTGCGAAAGGCAATGAGAGTGGGGATGGCCCGGATCTCTGGGGGCAGCTCATTCCATATGGCCGGAGAGGCAACAAAGAAGGCCCTACTCCTAGGCGCCGCCAGCCGGCATTGTCCTGCTGAAGGCACCCAGAGAAGGCCCATTCTGTGTGATCTTATTGGTCTAAGGGAGGTATGTGGCAGGAGACGGTCTCGTAGGTACTCAGGTCCTAGGCCATGTAGGGCTTTAAAGGTAATAACCAGCACCTTGATTCGTGTTCAGAGACCAATGGGCAGCCAGTGCAGCTCACGGAGGATAGGTGTGACGTGGGTATAACTTGGCACACCCAGTATCGCTCGCGCGGCTGTATTCTGGACTAGTTGCAGTCTCCAAACACTTTTCAGGGGCAGCCCCAAGTAGAGCGTGTTACAGTAATCCAGTCTTGAGATGATGAGGGCATGAGTGACTGTCTGAAGTGCCTCCCGGTCCAAATAGGGTCGCAACTGGTGTACCAGGCGAACCTGGGCAAAGGCCGCCCTGGTCACAGCCGACAGATGGTGTTCTAAGGTCAGCTGCGGGTCCAGGAGGACCCCCAAATTGCGAACCCTCTCTGAGGGGTGCAAGTTTTCTCCCCCCCAGGATTAAGGACGGACTAGATGGACTGTCCTTAGGGGGCAACATCCACAGCCATTCGGTCTTGTCAGGATTGAGTGCGAGTTTGTTCACTCCCATCCAGACCCTAACAGCTTCCTGGCACTGGCACATCACTTCCACCGCTTCACTGAGTTGGCACGGGGCGGACAGATACAGCTGAGTATCGTCTGCATACTGGTGGTATTTAATCCTGTGCCGGCGGATGATCTCGTCCAGTGGCTTCATGTAGATGTTAAATAGGAGTGGGGACAGGACAGATTCCTGTGGCACCCCAGAATTGAGGGGCCTAGGAGTCGACCTCTGTCTTCCGACCAACACCGACTGCGACCTGTCGGAGAGGTAAGAGGAGAACCACCGCAAAATGGTGCCTCCCACTCCCACCTCTTCCAGCCGCCGCAGAAGGATACCATGGTCGATGGTATCAAAGGCCGCTGAGAGGTCAAGGAGCATAAGGACAGAGGAATGGCCTCTGTCCCTGGCCCGCTAGAGCTCATCGGTCAGTGCGACCAAAGCGGTTTCAGTGGAGTAACCAGGCCTGTAACCAGACTGAAAAGGGTCTAGATAATCTGCTTCATCCAAGGTCCGTCGGAGTTGGAGGGCCACCACCTTCTCAACCACCTTCCCTAAAAAAGGGAGGTTGGAGACTGGACGATAGTTTTTAAAAACATCTGGGTCCAGAGAAGGCTTCTTGAGGAGGGGTCTCACCACCGCCTCCTTAAGAGGACATGGAAAGGATCCCTCCATCAAGCAGGCGTTCGTAATTCTCTGGAGCCAGCCTCGTGTCACCTCCCTGCTGGTTGAGACCAGTCAGGAGGGACACGGATCCAGTAAACAGGTGGAGGCACTCATTGCTCCCATGGCCTTGTCCCCTTCATCAGGGGTGACAAGCGGGAACTCATTCCAGAAAATCTGAGCAAGACCCTCCCTTGGCAACTCGGCTGGTTCTGTCCAAATGGAGTCCAGGTCTGTCCGAATCTGAGCGATTTTGTCCGACAGAAACTGAGCAAACTCCTCAGCTCAACCCTGCAAGGTATCACCCATTTCCCCCCCATTCAGGAGGGAACGGGTTATCCTAAACAGGGCGGCTGGGCGCGATTCTGCGGATTCAATAAGAGCGGAAAAATGCGCAAATTTTGCCGCCCATATCGCCACGAGATAAGTCCTAATAAATGCTCTTAGCAGTGTTCGGTCGGATTCGGAATTACTAGCCCTCCAGCGTCGCTCTGGGTGTCTCTTTTGGCGCTTCATCTCCTGGAGTTCCTCAGTAAACCAAGGAGCTCTCCTGGATCCACTGCTGCAGAGAGGCTGCATAGGCACAATCCGATCCAGGGCCCCAGTCACCGCTGTGTTCCAGGCGGCGACCAGGGACTCTGCCGGATTGTGGGCAAGAGAGTCAGGTATCTCCCCAAGCTCCTTCTGAAATCCCAACGGGTCCATCAGGTGTCTGGGACAGAACCACCTAATCGGTTACACCTCCTTGCTGTGGGGGAGTAGCTTCCAAAAATCAAGCCTCAACAGGTAGTGATCCGACCATGACAAGGGCGAGATGTCTATTGACCTTAACTCGAGATCACGTCTCCACTGCCCTGAGAGAAACACTAGGTCAAGCGTGTGTCCCGCTCTATGAGCCGGACCCTGGATTACTTGGGTCAAGTCCATGGCTATCATGGAAGCTATGAATTCCTGGGCCCCATCAGAGCATTCGCCAGCCTGGCTACTGACTCCAGGAGTGCAGGCAGGGCTGTTGTGACGCAGCTAGGAGGTAGGTACGTCAACAACACGCCCACTTGAACCCCTAGGTCCAACTTCAAGAAAAGGGACTCACACCCAACAATCTCCAGAGCAGGGTTCCTGCGAGGTACTAAAGATTTCCGGATAATAATTGCCACTCCCCCACTCCTTTATCTGGTGTCGTGGTTGATGGAGCACCTGAAACCCTTCTGGGCACATTTCAGAGAGGGGGACTCCTCCCTCATGGCCCAACCAGGTCTCAGTAATACATGCCAGGTCTGCCCCCTTGTTAAGTATTAAGTCCCGGACGAGGGGAGCTTTCTGGATCATAGACCTGGCATTTAGCAACAGCAACCTGAGACCAGGGCCCTGGCTTCTCCTGCCATCTGGCCCTAGAGTTGAGCTTACAGGGCCGGAACGAGGGATCGCTGTGACGTAGCAAGCCCTCCTTCCCCGGTAATGGCTAGCCCTGTAGCCCCCATTGTACCTGCCCCTCCCTAACATGACCGGATTGCTCCGGCCTGCCCCCATCCCAGAGGGTCCCTCCCACGGCCCACGCTCTAGCCGAGAGGTCACATCTATCACTCATTCTAGGGCCCCTCTACCACTTCTGCTTGAGCACTCAGTGGGGGAGGCACCAGGTCGTGCCCTCAATCCTCTTAGATGCACTCCCAGTCACACTCACATACATACCCCACAATCCATTTAAAACATATAAAAATACAATAGCATAGTAATAAAATAATTAAAATTAGGTGGGTTCATTCGTCCAACAATCACACCATACACTCCCCATACAAAAAATTGCATAGACCTTGATAGGGGTACCATTCAAGTGGGATAGTGCAAAAAAAATTGCGGTCGGAAAAACCAATGATAGTAGAAAGAAAGGGAGGGAGAGTTCCACAGCCCGTCTCCCTCTTGTAAGTCCGGAGATGGAGGGAAAGGGGGGGGGCGGGGGCAAAAGGTCCAACAGTCCAGAGTCTGAAAATGGCTGGAGTGGTTGTAGGGGGGGTGGACGCCTGTTGGAATCGACGGTCAGATTGCAGTCTCATCCCCCCCACCTCACGATGATGGCCAACCCGCCCTGGGGTGCAGTCGTAAAAAGTCTTCTTAAGGAGCAGCAGATGGCGGATAATGAGTAGAAAGAGAGGGAGGAGGGGGGGAGGCCTGGAGAGGCTGTTGCAACAGCAACAGCACAGGCCAGCCGCCCAATCCTGGCAGACATGATTAACAGTTAATCCACTCACCGCTCCTCCTCGGGGCCCCAATACAGTTCAATAGGCTCAGATCAAAAGCTCATGTCTTTCTAAACATGCCACTCAAGCGCCATCGCCCCCGCCGCTACCATTCACAGAAGATTCACAGAAGGATTCAATCTCGCATTCAATGCCTAACGCAGATGGAACTTCAAACTGGCATTCGCTTCGACGTCCCCCTCCAGTATCAAGGTCGGGAGCCGCACGCCGCCCCAGCGCCGTCGCCGCCGCCAATCTCAGAACAACACCATCATCATTGCAAGCAAGCATGGAGGTGGAAAAGTTTCAGGAGCGTTTGTCGTCAGGGCCGCCTACGCGACCTCCTACTGCTCAAACGCTCCCCGGGCCTGCCTGATGGATAGGATAGTCTTACACAGGGGACTCCTCCCTTCAGAGTCTAGGAGCTTGCCGTCCCAGCGCCCCAGCGCCGTCCCAGCACTGTCACTGCCTCCGCTGTCAATTTGAAATGCCAATCTCAAAGCACCACCATTCTCGTCGCAAGCCAGCATGGGGGTGGAAGAGTTTCAGGAGCATTTAAAGCATCTAGGGGCCGCTAAAGCGACCCCCTTCTCAGCCCAAATGCTCCCTCGGCCTGCCTGATGGATAGCCTCAACGAGGGACTTCTCCCTACTAAAGCTCCGTCCCTCACAATTCTGTATTTCTCTCTTCGCAAGGCTTGGGCATTCCACTCGAGCAGCAATCTTCCATTCCTTGCACAAGTGAGGGTCTTCTAAGGAAAGCTGTTCCATTGGTTGATTGTTCTCACTGTCAGAAAATTTCTCCTTATTTTCAGGTTGAATCTCTCCTTGTTCAGTTTCCATTCATTATTTCCTGCCTGACCTTCAGGTGCTTTGAAAAATAGCTTGAAGGTTGCTCTGGCACCTTCCTGAGGTTGCTGTTATCAGCAGTCTAGTGCCATTTTAAACGGAACCCACCTCTCTTTCACAGTTTCACTCTTGTTCCCAGAAGGTTATCAAAGTCTAAAACTTAAATCAAATCTTATCAAGTCTATCCCCCCCCTGATACTTGGCTTTATACACCAATCAGCATACATTAACAAGACATTGACAAGTTTACTGATCACTTGGTATTTTGGAGAGCAAAAGCCCTGTTGGTTGGTTGAGTTGTGTTGGCTGCTCAGAAAAATAAGACTCCCAACGGAGTAGTCCAGCTGTTTAGGTGAATCTTTTAAACTTGGATTCTAGATTCTCAAAATGCAGACAATTTTACATCTTTTCACTGAAAGGCATCTGAACATATTCATAGAATAAACTTTTCCACTTTGTTTATCACCTTTTGCCTAGGCTGTTTTTCGGTTCTGCATCACACTCACCTTGCTTTTTGCTACTTGAGTAGATTTCACCCAAACAAAATAAACAATACAGTATATGAATTTAATCTTGAAGTACTGTAGATTTGCTTCTGGCTCATTAACCCTGAAAGGTCATAGTTATAACTATAATCACATCCAATCTCGATTAAGAGCATTTTAATTGATTACTTGACATTCTTTTGAGACATAGCATGGCCTTAGCCTGTGAGGTAATTTGCTATTAATAGTCAAATACTGTAGATAGGAATGTAACTGAGAAAATGGATACTCTACTATAGTTTTTATTATTTCCATATTGCAGATATGGAATCATCCACATTATGACCTGCTAATTTATATAGGGATTCTAGGGAGTCATATTTAACTGTTATCTAGTCAGTTTTGACTCAGTTGCAGCCTACCGTTCACGTTTTCTTTGGTGGATTTTTCACAAATGTGTCAAAACTCAGTTATTTGATATCCAGTGAGTTGTGGGTACAATTATTGTTCTTTATTCCATGAATTGCAATGCAAGCTAGAAGAATGTCCTTTGATTTTCTACCTCAGACACAGACTCCGCTAACTGTGTGTGCATTTGTGTTGTTCTTTTTTAATTCTCCCTCAGCAGGAAATGGTAACACAGCCCTGCCACCAAATATTTATTTATTTAGGCAGTTTAGATGGCTACCCATATCGGTAGTGACTCTGAGAAGCTAATGGCTGTTCAGAACAAAAGCAGCAACAAAATAAAATGCATAAACAGCAGCCAAGGTAAAAACCAATTAAAATGGCCATCTTGTGATCCCAGGTTACCTTGAACAAGGCCTTGTGAAGGACTGTATCCCCATCAATCAGAAACCCAATGTTTTGGAGGCAGTCCTGTGAGAACATAGGACTAATAACATAACAAGATTTGGAAACTAGCTTGAAATTTTGATTAAAAACAAAGTCTGGATAGTTGAACTATAGCTAATGAAGGGAAAAAGAAAAACATAGTTTGCCTGACTTTCTGATTATAATGGTCAGAGATGGACTCATAGGATGAAAGATGAGGAGTTTCTACCATGTTTTCCCAGAAATTCTTTGAGCTGTACTTATTTTGGCCTTGGCACAGTGGCTTTGTAGTATTTTTGTTGCCACAGCCTACCTCAGTAGGAAATAATTCCCCCTTCTTAACATCAAATGGTAGAACATAAACAAATCCACAGCCTTATCTGACAAATGAAGGAATACAGGAATTATGAAAATAAATTAAAATCTATTATGTTCCCTCCCATAACTGTAGTGTAACCTTGAGTGTACTGGAGAAAACCACCCCGTATCCTGTAAGAGCCAAAACAATGTAACAAGCTTTATTTGTAAATTTTTATTAAAAAAATAGGAAAAAAATGTACAACTTTCCCCTCCACTTTAAACAGCCTCTTGTTAGAACAATGACTATTGGAGAAATCACTCCTATAGCACTGTTGAAATTACAAGCCATGTATTAAAATAATCTCCCCAAAAATAGTTCAGAGAAGAAATAGGACTCTGACGATTTCTTGAGTTGCTCCAGTTTGGATGCACTCAAGTGCTAAAGAGATTCCAAATTCATAAAGAGGGAATGCAAATTGCTGAGACGTCCAGAGAAGCTGGAGTTATAGCCAATAAGCAAGAATGTTAAAATCTCAAGGATATTAAAGCATTTAACTAGTGACACTCATTGAAATAAAATGAGTTTTATTTTTTTATTTATTTCTCATTGACGTTCTGAGAGAGAATTCTAGCTGAGCTTTGGTACCTAACCCTAACCCATGGTTCTTGATATGGTTGAAGTGACCAAAGATAATAAATGTGGGGCAGAAGAGTTTCCCATTCCACCACAGAAGGGCTTTTCTTCTACCCATGTTTAAGGAATGAACAGTCTTATACAGTATTTGCATGTAGCAAATGATTTAGGAGAACAGAATATAGAACTTCTGATCACGTATAGTAGAGTCTTTATTGCCATTGTACAAAATAAATACAATGAAATTGGTTAATTCAAGGCAACGAAGTATCAAGTATCTGAACCAGTTCAGATTATCGGTCCTTCTGATGGTATATATACAGTATCCTGGGCTAAATATCCTACTTTTTGAAGTGACACTTTTTACTTTATCATATTTTATTTTGTCAGATGGCTTGGAGAAAGATCCTGAAATAATTTACATTATTATTCTGATTTTTAAAATGAGAGTTTTAAATTCAGCTTCATGAATGATGACATTGTCAAAAGATCAGAATGCTGCATTTCAACTGGTTGTACCATTTCATTTGCATTGCCTCTTTCTTCTGCATGAAAAAGAATTATAATTATGATTGCTACTGAAATGGGCATTTTCTTAGAAATGACCAAGTGCTGTCTTTTAGAGGAAGCTACTGGCAAGTTTACCAATAGCTTAAATAAATAAATAAATAAATATTGGTGTATTTCTTTATTGCAATATTAAATAGGCTGAATGCCATCTGCTCCAACAATTTGTCAGTGACAACTATAGGGAAAGGAGCCGGCTATTTGGAGAGAGTAGACAGATTTCTCTCCATCTGTGCTTGTATTACAAGATGTCGTTTATATTTTAGATCTGCATAGTTGTGAGTCAAGATGTCATATCAAGGTCAAAAGGTAGAGATGCCTGTCAACATGCTTTGTCTTGGAATAACATGACAAGTGCAATTTGGTGCTTCAGGCATGGCTTAGAGCTGCCCTGTTGAGCCTTGAAACCAAGCTCTCCGTATTATCATTTCAAAGGCAAACACTAACTTGATAATGCTGCAAATTATCAAGCAGAATGCTTAATCTATTACAAATTACTCTGTGTAATGTGAAATCTAGTCTTGGACTGCTCAAATGCCAAAGCCTTTAAAGTTGAAAGGGTTTCCTTGAAGCCCAATCCTGTGCTCACCAGATATGTTGAGCTGTTAACTCTTGGTATTCTCAAGATATTTCCATTCACCAATCGTTCTGTGGCAATCGCCTTCAGTTTTGCTGACCTTGAAATGCTGAGAATAGGCAGGAATCACTGTAGGCCAGGTGGTACCTACTCTCCTGCTAGCAACAAAAGAATGTAAAAAAAATCATGCAGTCCATGTACCATCTTTATAACTTGTGCCAGTCCTGAAGAAACAAAAATAACCCTAACTCTTGCTGCCACTCCACAGACAGGAAATAAAATAAATTGCTAGTGCATCCTCACTTCTCTATTTTTATTTCATTTTATTGATATGATAATGTGTTTATTTAGGCAGAAATCTGGGTGGTTAATGGGAAGGAAAATTTTCTGGGTTTAAAATTGCTGATCCCCCTGCCTTAAAAAGTATCTTGTAAAATTGACAATCAGGTGCTAGGCACAGGGTACTGAGGCTTTTGGTTGAGGAGATTGTGATGGATGGAGAGAGCTGAAAAAAGGAGAGAGGCAAGAATTCCCACCACAGGGTCAACAGACTGCCATAACTTAGCAGAATTATAACAAAAATACTGGTTTTACTCCAGTTCTATTCTGCTTAGATGTCTTCTCCTTCCAGGAATCTAATGGCCATCAATCTCCACTGTGTTTCTTTTGACTTATGGTTGATTATGGGATAAAAATAAGTACTCTAATCTCTCCATGTCCCCAACTCCCAGGTCATGGCCCACTACCGGGCCTTGAGCCGTTCTGAACCAGGCTGTGGAAATGGTGGGTGAGCGTGCGCACACACATCCCCTCTTGCGTGAGTAGCAGGATAACATGTGCATGTGCACTCCATTTGTACAAGTAATGGGTGTGCATGCCATTTATACAAATGGAGCTGCATGTATGCGTGCACTTTTCCACTATTTGTGTGGAACCATCCTCCCCCCCCCTACCAGGCCTCATAGACAGAAAGGTTTGGGAACTTGGTTCTATGCCATTGACCAAGTCAGTTAGTAACTCTACTTTTAGATGTTACTTTTCTAGATGTTGTTGTGAGTCATCTACACAAGTTGGCCTAGATAACTTTTTTTTTTTTTGCTTGTTCTTCTAAGCTCTAGGTTGGTCTTCATAGAGATTTGTTAGCATCCATAATAGCGGAGTAATTATGAAAGGTTCTTGGGAGCACAATGATTATATGGATTTATATACATACACACACACATATACACACTTTGCTTCAGTATTTACCCTCCACTGACCAGGCAATTTTATGAATACAGATCAGTTCTGAATGGGTGCAAAGTCCACATGTAGAGCCAAGGTGGCGCAGTGGTTAAATGCAGCACTGCAGGCTACTGCTAGATCAGCAGTTCAGCGGTTCAAATCTCACCGGCTCAGGGTTGACTCAGCCTTCCATCCTTCCGAGGTGGGTAAAATGAGGACCCAGATTGTTGGGGGCAATATGCTGATTCTCTGTAAACCGCTTAGAGAGGGCTGAAAGCCCTATGAAGCGGTATATAAGTCTACTGCTATTGCTATTGCTATTGATCTGCCTCAACCAGCATGGCCAAATCATAGTCACAGTGTTCTGCATTTCCAATCTTATTATCTCTTTTCTGTAGCTTTTTAAACCAAACATGCTGCACAATGGCTATATAGTCATGTACTCACTCATTCTAGCATTCTTCCTCTCTTGATCTTGAACAGCGCCTATCAGATTGTTGTTGAAGAGCTACATCCTCATCGGACCAAACGAGAAACCGGCGCAATGGATTGCTACCAGATTCCTGTCACATATCAAAATTCCCTGAACAATGGCTCGCCCTATTATTTTGCTGCAGAATTGCCTCCTGGCAATCTTCCAGAAGCAGCAGCTTTCACAGTTGGTGACAATAGAACTTACCAAGGCTTCTGGAACCCACCTTTGGTGCCTCGGAAAGGGTATAATATCTATTTTCAAGCCATGAGCAGTGTTGAAAAGGTAAGTGCATACAGGTTTTCCTTGTTTGTTTGTTTGATTGTTCATTGGTTCATCCACGCATTCATTCATTCAATTTTGATCAATCACAACTACAGTCTGACTCTAAATCATTTGTTTTTCCAATACTGTAAGACTAAGACCATGATCAAGAGAGAGATCTCAACAACAGCATGGGAATTTTGACTCTTTTTCTTGTTTCTTACCTGCCATGTGTGGTAAACAACTTGACATTAAAAGTTATTGTTGAATAACAAGAATATTTGTTATGGGTTAAAAATTGTATGCTACTTTCCTTGAAAATGGAGTACTAACAACAATGTAAGAAAAGTTTCAGTATGACCAAAGATCTATAAAACATTTAAAGAAAAAAATAAAAAATATCCAATTTGAACATTTGGTTTCATATTTTGATATAGTCCGAGATATTCTAGTGTCTGAAAGAATATCATGTGTGTATGTCTCTCTCTCCAAGGAAGGAGGGGAACAATTTAAATTGACAATCTCTTTTACCTTAGTAGTATCTTAAAACTGTCAGCAGAAGCAGGATATCTCATACTGTATAATTATAATTTCAATTAGTGTGAATTTTTTATTCTCAGGTCTTAGTCCTTAATCTGTTTTTTTTCCTAAAACAAAAAAAGTTTCTGTAATCCACAAATTCCACATACAACATTTTTAATGGAAAATACTCTGTCCCAAATATTTAGAGTAGTGGTTTCAGTAAAATTAGTTTAGCCATATTATCATTTTCCATTTTCAAAAGAAATAATTCCCTTCATCTCTCTTTCATAGTTCAAAATATTAAATTGGTTTTGGAAAAAGAAAACCTAGGTTGCTTGGCAGGCTCGTACGAAATGACCAAGTTTTCATAGTCTTCATCCCATACTTCAAATAAAAAGAGTATATTTTTAAAAGCCATTTATTTGAAATATGATCTAGGTGTACTCCTTGTTTGTACAAAAACTCAATGTACAAGTTGAAAATTACTTGACTGCTGTGCAGGTGTTGAAGGTATGACCAGAGGTTCCTACTGCAATTTCCTCACTGTTTGAAATTTTGGTGCCACAGAGTAGTGCTTCTATTTCAGTATGTATATCAATAGAGAACAAAGCAACAGGAAGTTCAGTACTGTTGGCAGTTGTAGGTGTGAAAAGCAACATGACATGATAACCCTCATGCTGATGCCATTGAATCATTTTCTCTTATAAACCCAAATATGAGACAAGAAAAGGGAGAAACACCATTTGGGATAGTAGCCGAGATATTTAGGACTGCAATTTCCAAATTAAGTATGGCCTTGTATAAAACCTTGGTTGCCTTCTTATGATGTCCCAGTAGCAGATGGTTGGGAAAAGATGAGGGGGAACAAGGGAGGATTTGCTGTTAAATTGGTAGACTTTGAAATAATTAATCTGCTTTAGAAAGACGGATTTTCCTACCCTGCCATTTGCATTTTGGCTGCAATTAATAATATAGATGTTTCAGCTTCAGTGATTTTACCATCAAACCCCTAGAATGAATTCTTGCCTAATGTTGTAATTATAAAAATTAGCTGAATATTGTGGCAAGATGGGAAAATGGCATCATTTTTAAAACCAGCCTACAATGGGCTGGGTGAAGCTGGAGGATTTTCCTGAAGCTAGTATGTGCTTAAATTAATGACCATAAAATTTGTGATGTATTCTCACATAGAGAGAAAGCGACAAGATCAAATTAACTAGTAAGTTCAATTGAGAGGAAGATCAGCAGATGAAAAACAGAAGACAATATAAAATTTTGGAGACCATATTAATGTCAATATAGAAGCATACATGTGTGTGGAAAGATGCCTAATAATATAAAGGCTGGGTTCATATTCATGCTAACCAATGAACTGTGTAGCCATGGTTCTTCGAATAAAATACAGTTGGTAGGGTTCCCATAGCATGCTAAGCCAAAATAAGGAAACCATGGTTTGGTTTAATAGAATTGTGAAATTGGTTTCCACATATGGTACGATTTACTCCCAGTCTTCAATTGAGGTGGCAGGAATTAACCTTTGAATCCTCTGGATACAAAACATTTTCTTTATCTCTGAACTTTAGTGGAAAAAAATATTTTACAAATTCCTTTCTAGATAGTATGTGGCTCTTCATTTTTTAATTTTAAACTTGGATTAGAGATTTGTAAGTAGGGATGGAAGTATGAATATAAGGAACTTTCTTCCACATTTGATGGGAATGTAAAATTGGATATTTAGTTTTATATATTACACTGAATTAATTGTGTCATAAGTATTTACCTTCCTATTTATGTGGCCTACATTTTGCTAGATCAACAGGATGATATTCAAATCATATCTTTGTATTTTAACAGCTAAGGCGAGCCAGCTTGATATAGTAGATAACACATAAGGTTAGATATCAGAAGACTGTGAATTCTAGTCTCACTTTAGATACAATGTCAGTTGAGTGACCTTGGGCCAGTCCCTTCTCAGTCCTAAGGAGGAGAAAATGGAAGCCCACTTGTGAAAATCTTGCCAAGATAACTGGACGAACTTTTCCCACCAGTCACCTGACTCAAAGGAACAGAAACCAAAAACCAACTAAGACTTGGCTTAAAAGTTGGCCTTGCTAGTTTCCTACCCATCATCCATTCTTTAGCAGTTAAAATGAGAGTGGGATTGTCTTGCTGCAGAGATTATATATTGTGTTAGAATCAATATATATAGAGAGATAGATTAGATAGATGCGCTTTGCTTACCTAAAATCCATTCTCTGAATATGAAAGCAAACTTGGATGATTCAGTAATACTTGGAAAAATATAAATACAGATTAGTGAAATCTCATTTTGCCTTTGCATTTAGTTTAACATCTATTACTCACATCTTCCTCATCCTATAATTTGTACACAAGAGCATGCATTAAACTACTGTTTTGAATTTGCCCTGATGATATACTGGTGATACTAATACATTTGGACTAAATGTATTTATTTATTTTTTTGAACAGGAGACCAAAACTCAGTGTGTTCGAATTGCTACTAAAGGTAAGAGATTTTACCCCCCATGAATAAAAGGGCATAGATATTTTGATTTATTTATTTTTGCTGAGAGTTTACATACTAAGTCCTGTAAAATGTTTGGACTCTGTTTGATGTTGTACCATGCAGACAGGGGTAATCTTCCCAGGAGATGAGTTATACTTTAATGCTGGCTCAGTAGAAAGTTTTGCTTGTAGGTGAAAATACAACAGCAGCATTACTCAAAAGACAGGAGACTACTCTTGTGCCAACCACAACTGGCAGTAGTCATTCCAAAGAACAAGTTGCTCAGTGCCTAATTATTAAGTTTTATTAGGAAGAAGCTTAATTCTAGCAAAGTATTTTGCTTTTGAACAGGAAACCTATTATAAAGGATAGATTAAAGGAGGACATTTCTGGTTCTTTTTTGATGTCAACCGAGGGAGCTTTGTCTCTTTTATGAAAAGAGTTCACAGAAGGGTATACTTCTTTGACTTCTTTTATTTACTTGTTTTTAAAAAAGAATTTATCACTAGAACTAGAATGCACCAGGGATAGGTTTGAATTGAAACCATTCTGGTTTGAATGTGTGAAGCACTTCTTTTCAGAGTGTTACATTTTTTTCAGGCCTGCTGGGCTGAACCTACTCCCAGTTTTTTTCTGTGTGTGTGTGTTTATGCCTGGTTGTTGTAACTATATCTACTCATTTACACAATAAGATAATTAAACTCATCCATGTTTTGTTCCAATGCAAGTGTCTTATACATCTCTTATTTTGGATTGCATTAAACATACTAGGATTTTGTGGCATGCTTTAGGTTAATCTGGACGTAGCAGTCCTACAACAGGAAGGCCAGTTGGAGCAGTGCTTCTACATTATTTACTTACCACAGGATAGCTTAGGATGCAAATGCAGCTCTAATGCCATTAAATCAAATTAAATTCAAACAGACTAATGAAGGATTTGATTATGTGACGTGCCATAATTGTGTGGGTGGTAAGGAACCACATAGATAGACACTCTCTAGGATCATCTGTTGCCAACTTGGCCTTTGTGATTTTTCTAATGCTGTACTCATAATTACTGCTATAATTGAGTCCATCCAATTTATTTTCCTTTTCCTTCATTTGCTTTTTCCACATTGCACATTAGGTCCTCATATCATGTGTCTAAAATATGACAATTTGAGCTTGATCATTTGTGCCTGGAGTGAGAAATCTGGATTGCTTTCTGCAATATCCATTTGTTTGCTTTCTTGGCTATTCATCATATTTGCAACCTTCTCCAACATCAACATTTAAAAGCATCAATAGTTTTTCCATCCTGCTTCTCAATATTCTACTTTCAGTTCCATATTCTGAAACTATTGACAGAATAATTATATTTCTATTATTATAGTAAATATTATAATTATAATTGTTGTAGATACAGGTCCTTTTCCAAGGCTTTTGTGGCTACTGTGGCATATAACTGGATTGCTGATTCCTTTATTATTTGTGGTTGATCCTAAAAAGCAGAAGCTATCTACAACTATCTTCATTGCTGATTCTAAGGATGGTTGCTGCATATGTCGACATTAGTTATGTCTTATTTATATTTAATTTCCCATTTTTTCCAGTATTCTCATTACCATAATTTGTACATCATTACCATTTCAATTATCATAGTAGTGTCTTCAGCCCTAGTGATGATACCATTATCAATTGGGGGTTAAAGATAAAGGTTCCCCTCGCACATATGTACTAGATGTTCCCAACTTTATGGGCAGTGCTCATCTCTGTTTCTAAGCCGAACAGCCAGTGTTGTCCGAAGAAATCTCCATGGTCATGTGGCCTGCATGACTAAACCCCAAAGGTGCATGGAGCACTGTTACCTTCCCACCAAAGGTGGTTCCTATTTTTTCTACTTGCATTTTTACATGCTTTCAAACTGCTAGGTTGGCAGAAGCTGGGACAAGTAACAGGAGCTCACTCCATTTCGCGCCACTAGGGATTCAAACCGCCGAACTGCTGACCTTTTTGATCAAAAAGCTCAGCGTCTTAGCCACTGCATCCTTTATCCAATTTAAAAACCATAGTCATCTACTTCCAAGCCAAATTATTCTCCCAATAGTTTTACTTATTTTACTTTATTTATTTGATTTCTATAGCCACTCATCTCAAACAAATGATTCCGGGTGGCATTCATTATCATAAAAGCATCAAATGAAATAATCCAGAGGGCAAAATCTCTGGCAGAACAACCACTCTCCTTGTTCCCATCAGCTGACATTTATTGGGTCTAGCCTGTATATCCAGCATATTGAACAAATAAGGAAAGAATATACAGTCTTTTCTCACTCTTCTGCTGATATTGAGTCAGTCTGTTCTGCTACATTTCACTTGGATTGTGGCTTCCTCTGTGCATGTAGGCTTTGCATAAGGACAATAAAATTCTATAACATACCTGTATTTTTCCTTAAGGACATTCCACAACTTGAAATAGTTGATACAATTGAGGCCCTTTCTATAATTGATAAAGCACTTACAGGTTTCTTTTAGTGTTTTCAATTTTCTGTTATTCAGTGTGCATCAGCAATAGGATCTCTGGTTCCTTGGCCTTTTCAGGTGACCCTGATAAACATATGCAGAAGCTGTTGCCCAGGCAACAGGAGCTGATACATTATTAATTTTTTATTAAGTTTGAACAGCCAGATAACATTTGGAAGTGACTCAAACAGACCCCCTCCCTAATTTACTTTTTTAATTATAAGAAAGAGGAGGAGGTAACAGCTTAATAAGACTTGTAAGATTCTGTTATTATAGCCAGTAAAAAAAGAGAAGACATGGTGTACATTGGTATAAGACAGTGATGGCGAACCTTTTTGTAAAGGTGTCCCAAAATTGTGCGCGCACATGCTATCACATACGTGTGAGTGCCCACTCCCATAATCCAATGTGTCCTGCCCACCTGCGCATGCACACATGACCCCCACCCCACATGGGGAGAAGTTTTTGCCTTCCTCAGGCTCCGGAGGCTTTCCTGAGGGCTGGGGAGGTGAAAAATGGACCAACGAGCCAACCCGAAGTTTGGGAACAAACTTCCGGTTGGCCTGTTGGGCCTGTTTTTTGCCCTCCCCAAGCTCCGGAGGCTTTCTTGAAGCCTGGGGACAGCAAAAATGGCCTCCCCAGCCCTCTGGAGGGCCGAAAATCAGCTGGCCAGCATGCACATGTGCATCAGACCAGACAGTGCATGTGCCAGCAAATATAGCTCCATGTGCCACCTGTGGCACACATGCCATAGGTTCGCCATCACGGGTATAAGATGCTATAATTCAGACAGTACAGGTTGTTGTTGGATAGATTGATGTAAGTAACAATTATCCTACAGATCCACCAAACTTTTCCTTCATAATCAAAGCTCTGGTTCCTGAATTAGTTGATGCTGCAGTATATTGAACTTCACTAAGACATGCATTTTTTCCCCTAATAGTGGTGATATAGGAACAAGTAGCTACTGTTGATTCTTTGCTACTTTTGATTATTCAAGGTCCCTTTGTGTGAATATGTGACAGTAAATTTTAAATTGCTTAATACCTTTAGAGGCTTCCAGCATTACCCAGAATGGAAAATACAAAATCAAATTATTGTGATAAGCACATCACATAATCCCAAGCAATAAAATGCAAGGACCTAAAATCCCTTTTCAAACTACTTGGCAACTATCCCTAACTCTGCAAGGATCTTTTCCCCTTCTCTAATTTAACAAGACTTTCCATCACCCAAACTTTATCACCTATAGAACCAATTTTAGGTCTGCTGGGTATTTGAGTAGAATTAAATTCCCTCCAACACACACACACACACACACACACACACACACACAGAGAGAGAGAGAGAGAGAGAGAGAGAGAGAGAGAGAGGCGCCATGTGAGCACACACACACATACTTCATTTTTTAAATTGTTTCCTTTCTACTTGTCTTAATGAGAGAGAATTAACTATGCCTGTACCAGGATTAGCAAAGTTTTTTTTTTGCTTCTAGGTGAAGAGGATGAAAACAAAATATTATAATGGATCTTCCTTATCAAAAATATCTTTCAAAATCCAGGGTTTTTTTTTAAGGCTTCTAATGCTAGAGAGCTGTAGAGATTTCTGCATGAGCAATTATTTTTGTGTCTCTGAAGACTTGATAAGTATTTTAAGATAAAATGAAGTAATAAAGCATTGGGAAGTGTATGACTCAAACATTCATCTTTGCTTTGACTGAATTAAACAACAGGCATTGATTTTATTAACATCTAAAATAAGTTAAGATTTTTCCATTTTAGTAGTTAGTTAAAATCACAATTAACATTGGATGTAATATGTAAAGAAAGCCACCAAAAGTATCACAAAGTCTAGATATCTGTTAGATGAAAGAAAGCTTCTTTTAGCTTTCCCAGATAAACAGAACAAACCCACCACACATAACTTTGCACAAAGGAAGAGTAAACTGCTATGACTAACAATTCCAAATCTGCCCATGGCCTGCAAAATCTTGGATGAAGCCTTCAAAATTTCTCCAGGATTGTTATTTTCAGGAAGGGACACTAAGACAAATAGCAGGGAGAAAAAAATGAATTATTTAATGTGTCACTGACAATCTGGAAAAAAGTCACATTTGTGAAGCAAGCTAGTATCCATCTGAAAGTCCTTAAATAACTCTGGTGGGAAAAAAAAGTAGTTCTTTTCATAAAAATGCTAACAATGAGAGAGCAAGTAGATTGAAAACAGACATTATAATGCCTCATGTGCAGCTGTTGTGGGGCGGGAAGCAAATATTAAATATCACCAGACAATTTGGGTTATCCTTTCAAAGATATTTTTTCACCTAAATAGAGAAAAGGAATGATCGTGGACTGGCAAAAAAATCAACAGGAGCAGGAGTGACTTCCAACTTCCCTAGGAAGCTTGAAGTTACTATCAGAAATCTCCCTTTCCCTTCCCTTCCCTTAAAGAATAACAGAATAAGAGCTGAAAGAGACCTTGAAGGTCTTCTAGTCCAACCTCTTGTTCATGCAGGAAACCCTCTACCATTTCTGACAAATTGTTGTCCCATCTTTTTTTAAAAACTTCTAATGTTGGAGCATTTACAACTTCTGAAGGCAAGTCGTTCCACTGGTTAATTGTTCTCACTGTTAAGAAATTTCTTCTTAGTCCTAGGGTGCTTCTCTCCTGCCACAAAGAAGAGGGAGTCAAACTATTCTCCAAGGCACCTGAGGGTAGAACAAGAAGCAATGAGTGGAAACTAATCAAGGAGAGAAGTAACATAGAACTGAGGAGAAATTTCCTGACACTTAGAACAATTAATCAGTGGAACAGCTTGCCTCCAGAAGTTGTGAATGCCCCAACACTGGAAGTCTTTAAGATGATGTTGGATAGGAATTTGTCTGAAATGGTATAGGGTTTCCTGCCTAGGCAGGGGGTTGGACTAGAAGACCTCCATGGTCCCTTCCAACTCTGCTATTGTATTGTATTGTATTAGAGTTTCCATTCATTGCTTCTTATCCTGCCTTCAGGTGTTTTAGCTGTGGCAACCCTGACATATTGGAACAATGCCCTTCCCTTCCCAATAGGCAATTAAGAGGGGGAACAAGGAATTGTGGAACTGGCTGAAAATTATAATGGGACTTTGAAAATGAAGATCAGGTGATGGATCAGGGAAGACATGCAGGGGTTGTCATGGATCAGAAAGTGTATCAGATTGCGCAAGAAGTGCCATTTACATCTGGTAAGGTACATGGAGGGGTAATGCAGATCAGGGAGAGAGTGTGGAAGTGGAGAAGACATGTCAAGGAGGCATGAGTTGGGGAAGGTTCAGGGTGGCAGCACAGGTCAAGAGAGCATGGACTGGTAAGGATACACATAGTTCATTCCTCCCTATTCCTCCCATCCTTCTGTTTGCAGCAGGCACATAAATGGCTGCTGCTAGGTTGGGGAGGGAATAGGGACTGACTGGGAAACTCACAGAATGTTGAAAATGAAGATCACTAGGCTACAGCAGCAGCAATAGCACTGAAGCAGCCATAACTTCCCCAAATTTAATTCCCTCAGGAGTCGTAGGTCCCAGATTTTAGACAAAGTCTGCGAGCTAGCCCATTTGAGGTACCTTGGTTCACAAAGAGTTGCCTTTTATGCAACATTTTGCCCAATTAAAGGTCATGAATGGACAGATGGATTAAAGTAAAACTGTCAATATACACCTCATATGAACATATCTGGGATACTTTGGGAAAAGCCCAAACAGAAAAAAAGGAAACTAAAATTATCAGGACTTAAACAGTATCTACACGAGGAGAGATTAGCTTGCAATCATATGGTATTTCATATCCACCAATTAACTAAATAGCCAGATAAATCTCAATAAAAATATAATCATAGCAATTGGAAAAGGATATTGCAGAATTCTGATGAAGAATTCTATTAGAAATGTGTTCATGATGTACACAATTCCCAACTTCTCTTCAGTGTGGTTAAACATCTTTGAAGACTAGTGCCTATTTTCCCATAGGATATAAAATATTAAAGCATACTTTTATGTATGTTGTGACATGCCTTCTAGTAGATTTCCCAACAGTAATACATTCTTTGTGGATTTGTTTTTATTCAAACAGAATCTCCTTGAAACCAGATTTGTTTTTCAGCTTCATAGTGGGAATTGTTTGCCAAAAATAAATAAGTAACAAATCTGTTTCCAGTATGTTATCTATTATATTTAACCAGTTAAATACCAGAGCAATCCTGAATTCCATTCATAGTTCCTTTACAAACAATTACACAACAGAACTAGAGTGACTGACATGTTAGCTGAATGTAGGTATGCCTGGCTCTATAGAAGAGTCAACCTTTTATTGACTTCATTAATGTGACTTTTTCACCATGATCTCATAATTCACACATGGGGATCTGTGGAGAGCCCTATTTCAAAACTTCTATAGTTTCTAGGTTTCTTTGATGAGAGCCCACTTCCAACATGCACCATATAACTAGGGATGGCTCCCACAAAACTTCTTCAGCTTGTTTTCATCTGCTATGGTGGCAACTCATTCATCCTTGAGCTGATTGTCTACAATATTTTTCTCAGCTGCCTGAAAGGTTTGGGATTTAAGACACTGGTTTGTGGTGTTTTTACTCCTAAGGGCACAGTTTCATTGGTGGATTGTAGCAAAGAAGAGAACAGACTTCCAAATGCTCTATGGTGAAATGTCCGAGGCTTGGAGCTTTTTCCATCCTATTTAACATCTACTTGAAGGTTATCTGCCAGTTGAAGGTGAGGTGTCATCAATATGCTTATGATCCCCAGTTGTGCATCTAGTACCAAGCCTCAGTGGGACATGCCATAGAAACCCATTCACATGCCTGGAAACTCCCAGTACCTAGACTGAGAAAAACAGGTTCAGACCCAATCTGGGTTAGATCTAACAGAAGGATTATATAGGATTTCACTCTTGATGGGATTGCGTTTTTTTCAGAAACAGTACATTGAGAACTTGTGGCTCTTTTTCAACTCATGAATCCTGTTCAAAGAATAGGTGGAATCTATGGCCAAGAGAGTTGGTCCTCAGCTTTGGCTGCATCCTTACCTGGAACAGGATGCTTTGAGGATACTCACTCATGCTCTTGTCATCTTCTGATTAGATTACTGTAATTTGGTCAGAAACTTTAGATGGACTAAAATGCAACTCAGTGACTGGTATGATACCATTGTGTAGCATCACTGCTGCAGGAGTATTATACTGTTATATATGTCCTGAGATGAAGAGGAAATGGAATCAGCAGCATCTAGAAACAATAATCTTGACATCAGTGATTCCAAACAATGACCTCCTCTCTGGTTAAGGAAAATGTCTCCAACCACTCACAGTCTCCCAGATTCAGGATCAACTACCCTATTTTAAGCAGAGGCAAGAAATAAAGATTCAACAGGAGAAACAGCGCACAAAAGAGCCAGTGTTGAAGAGCATATTGCTGCAGCTTTATCCAAGATGGAGACTCAGCATCACTGCTGGCCTCACTCCTTGGGAGAAGCTATTAAGAAAAATTTTTCAAGCCACAGCTCTGTCATGCTTACCTGGATGTGCTTGGACTTAGAGCTCTGGATTCTATCTCATGGTGTTGTATGTCTCTTTCCTTGTATTCATTGCTTTTTTATTAGGTTCCTGGTCTCAACCCATACCAGCCTTGTTCACTACATTTACAGTTACCCTCTTAAGATAATGGTAAAAAGGACTCTCATCTTCTAAAAGTCCTGTCTGAGTTTTGTTTATCATTGAACTTGGCTTTCAACTTGCTCTACTATTGGCTGGCAGCCAGCAGTGTCACACAGAAAAAGGAGCTGCTCTGGCTGCGGTTCAAGTCAAGATATTGTTTTTTCTCTTTAAAGCCATGTATGACTTGGGGCTGGGCAGCTAAGAGATTGCCTTTCCCTTTTGAATGATAAAGAATTTATAAAACAAATGCAGGTAGAGACCTTACAGTACTTTGATTTGAATTCCAAAACATCAAATGCCCAAATGTTTGAATGGGAAGCATATATCCAAGATTCAAGTCATTGCTTATGCATCACACAAAAGTAAGATTAAAAATAACAGGAAAAATAATTTACAAGATGAAATGTTTACTGAATGGACATAAATGCCCATCTACATTTTTAAAGTCTATTCAAAACTGTAAGTGCTTCTGTGTGTATATGCATGGATTTGATATATTTTATTTTGTATCTGATAAATCAATCAGTGCTCAAGTTGAAGTACAAGCATCTCCTTTGGATTCTTTCATTTCTTTTTTTGGATTCAATCATTTTCTTTTAGTTGTCTTCATTCTTACAATGAACAAATTGGTTGGTTGTCATTCTCTTTGACTTAAAATTCAGTAATCTTGTCAAATGATAGAGCACCTAGAAATCCAATTAGTACAAAATACTACTCCTTCACCAGTATTGTTCCAAGAGACATCATGTGTCTCCTGGGTCAAGCCAACTTCAATGCCATTGACTTCTTGCCACATTAAGAATCTTCGTAGAGTAAGATGATTTCTCTTTTTTTGTTGTTGTTCTGATTTGTTTTTCCTTTCTTTTCCTCTCTCTCTCTCTTTTCTTTTCTTAAGTGGGTGACATGATTAGGAATTAGACAGAATAGAAAGAAAAAGCCTTTTAATAGGATAGGATGAATAGGATGTCAGCTAAAGCTAGAATAAGTGATAGAAATAAGAGGGGGGGAATTCGTGTATACATATTTATATAATAAAATAAAAGTAATAACAAGAGAAAACATGGAATAATTGAATAACGATAGATTGCAACATAATATAAATGTGTATTAGTAGTAAAAACATAAGTTGATTGAATGTAATAATTATGATTAACTTTATCAATTTCACTGGTATTAAAATGTATGACACCCAGGTACCACACTCTTCACGCATTGATTCAATATATTTGTAAAAAATAAAAATGAATAAAAAACTTGGAAAAAAAGAAAAAGAATCTTTGTAGAGTAAAGGAAAAAGAATATTATTCATTATTCCAAGTACTATTGCCTAACATTATTATAGTGGACACATCACAATCAAGTTTTCACTGTCAACAGCTTGCTGCATTCATGGAGAATAGAAAATTAGAAAGTCATGTCATAATCTTTGGACCTCTCACTCCATATCAAGCATGAATGTTGAAACACCATGGATTGATTGTTTTTTTTGTTTGTTTTCTATTTATTTCATTTATGTAGCCACTCACTCAGCATGCAACTTTGGCAGCTAATAACCACTAAAAAGCACCAACAAAATTATAGAACAGCAGCTAAACACATCATTCCCAAGGCAATTCATACATCCATAATGAATAAACACTTAAAACATCTAAAACTATCCTCCTGGTAAGTTTGCTGCACTGGATTGACATTGGAGGCTAGAACTAACATTTAAGACATTCTTTTCACTGGAACAAACTATTAAAGTCATAAGACTAAGAACACAATGTGGGTTCAGAAGTCTTCTATAACACAAAATAAAGACTGCAGCTACCCAACTTTTATCTCTTTTAGTGTGTTCATGTGTTAACCAAAAGGAATTAGCTTTTCAAATGGAAGATATCATTTTATACTCAAGGATGTTTTACTGTATGTCTTAACATAGCATAGTTATCTGTAAATGCCAGCCTGAAGGCTCCAAGCAATACCTTTGATAATCCCCCCCTCCATTTAAAAGCCACCTGGCTTATGTTCAAAGTAAGTGGTTACATAAGAGTCATTGGATTCAATGTTGAAGTAATACTCATATTGAGTAATGTGTCTTGTTGCTTTTAAGAAGTGTTTTTACTATTCTTGACTTTCCAAAGACCTTCTAAAGGCCATGTTTCTTTTCCTTTTTTTAACCAGTAGTTTTAGAAAGGAATTTACAAACCACCAAGTTTTGCTCTGAGCCACCCAATCAGTCCTTTCTCTGTGTAAGAATACTCACCCATGTGGGTGTGAAACACAGAGAATTATAATGAACTGGTTTCAGAATTCACCAATCATTGCAGTTCTCAAGTTCCCATCTCCTACCATGCTTGATGTCACCATTTTTTTAATCCAATTTGTCTTTCTTAGGAACTGAAGCTGCATTTGACATGTGCATGGTATAATAGGGCGGAGCACCAAACACGCCTGTATATTCTGACAGGTCAGAACCTATAAGAGGGAGGTCTCCTCTTATACATTTGCAGATGACCAGTTGAAGAATTGCTGTTATAGATTCTTCCTCCAGTTCAGATGCAAAAGGCATGCATTCATACAAATTCTCACACATGTATTTTGTAAAATATTTTGGTGTAATAACCAAAAATAACCATTTGACTATACAGTTGAAAAGCAGCACAATATATTAATAAATTTTTAAAAGTTGTGTGATCTGTGAATAATAAATTGATCATGTATGCAGGTAAAAAATGTACATGGTGCAATTGTAGCCTGGAGTTGGAATTGGAGTTATTTAATGAAACCAAGGTTTAGAATAGTTAAATTTATAGTTCTTTTTTTCATTCCTCTTTAATAGTATTACACCATAAATGAGTTTTCGCTTTAATTAATGCCTAGATAATAGAAGGATTACACAGAGCTACATGCATATTTTATCCCTTTGTGCCTGTTTTTTATTATGATGATTATACAAAAATCTTTAATGCTCATAATGCTACCCATATGTCAACTGGAAATCCCCAGAAATCTGTAAAACTGGGAATCAAGAAGATAGTAATATACTCAGGAAGCTAAATGAAGTCCTACACTATGTTAGCAGTTGAAGATACTTCAACCACAGTTCTAATACTTCTAGCTTCTTAGCATACAAAATGCTGGTTTTCCACAACTTACCTTATTATATCTATATCTCTTAAATCATTTAACTGACTGCTTCCTCTCTTTCTCCCTCCCTTAGACAGCTCTTAGATTAAAAGTGTAGTACAGTGGCATCTGCGCTATTGCCCCAAGTGTTATTCGTATGTGTTACAATCAGTACAGCTTTTCCTTAGATTTATGTTTCTGGCATATGGACAGCTGGAAGTCATTTAAAGAGACCATTGCATGTCCTCATTTCTTCAATATAACATCCCCATCATCAAGACATTAGTTTAGACATCTTCCCCTTTTAGAATAATCCATTTGATATTTAATCAGTGCTTTGAAAATGGCATTGAATAGAATAAAAACTATGTTTATACATTTTTAAAAAATTGAATGTTGCAGCAGACTTTGCAAATATTCAGAAGGCTTTACTGAACCTGCTATCCTGATCTTCTGAATGTGCATAGCTATTGTTTTTTACTTTCTAGATTTTTGCCAACATTCAGACACTACAGTAATGTGAAGTGTAAGAGATTCAAGAATTGTGTGGGTTTATAATATACCAGTACTTGGTTTTTTTTATACTTCCACGAATGCATTGTTTCTATGCCAGAAATCTGCAGGTGTTATGAAATCAAAATGGGTATGCCTATGATTTGCATTACTTGGCAAAACTTTATCTGGTTCTATTCCTCTTCATGCAACTTCTCTGCATTTAATGTCAGCATTCTCTGCATAGTTTAAGTGGTTATGAGTAGGTAGTTTATTGTAGAATATGTGATATGCCTTTTTGTATGATTTTATATGGTTTCAACTGCATTGTTTCACTGCCTTTATATTATTTTTAACTGTGAGCTATTCAGAGTCATGTATTTAGATGGGCAACTATATAGCATTTAATGAGACTTCTCTTTCTCTTTGAAAAATAAGTTACTTAATTCTGTTCATCCCATGTTGTTTTCAAGATCTGGAAAAGAATGATTCATCTTGATTACCCAAAATAATGATACATGTAGTATTCAGTACCAAAGCAAAAACACTTGGTATTTTGCTTTTTTAGACTGCTGTCTGAGAAAATCTTATTTATGTGTTAGATGGTGGTTGGGGGCAGTAACTAAATTTCCATTATGAAAGTGTTTTGCAGAGCCTGAAGTAATAGTTCCATTTGTTTTCTTCATATTATTCCATTTTCCTATTTTTCCTCTTAATTTAATCTTTCACCTTCACATAATTCATCACACTTCATTAGTTCCCTCTGAGAACAAGCTACATTTCCCCTATACCAGCTCTAGTAAATAGGCTGAAAATTAGATTTTTGTACCTATAACATTCAGTCTCTCTTGTGTTCTGTGGAACTGACGGCATTCCTTCGGCAATGAATCAATCTTCTTTGGAGAAGTTAATGGATGACTTTCCAATTGTTTTATATTAGTCTAATCAGATTTTCTATTTCTACCCATCAAGCTGCTTTTTTTTATTACTCCTTTCCCGGTTCTCCTAAATATAATGTCTTGTGTGAAGCATTTCTTGCACCCTTAATAGATTTGCTTTAAAAAAAACTTTTCCCATTTAATACTGTACTGATTTTGTGCATTTTCCCATCCTTTAATATATCTCCTATAACATGCTAAATAAACTGCTTGGGGGAATGTTGGTCATTTAACTTCAGCTGTGAGCTCAAGTGGGGAAAATGGTAAATGCCTATAGGATCTTGTTCACTGCTGATAGAGAAAACAAAAACAGTTTAAAAGAAAAGATTAGATTTTAACATTTCTATAGAATTCCTCCCACCATTTCCAAAATGCTTTTTCAAATTTGTCACTTGTAAAGGGCATTTTAATCCAGCAGATAACAGAAACATTTAGACATGGTAAGCTTGGGTATAGTAGCTTCCTCTGCTATTTGGTATACAGGCTATCAAATAAATACAATGTGTGATTATTTTTTAAAAAAATAAAATCTGAATTTGAGGTTTACAAAAACCCTGTATTTTCTATACGGGAAATTGCATGAATTTGCATTTTGTTGCTTTTTATTTCTTGGTTGATGTTACCTTCTTAAAATATTTCTCATACTTGCCTAAAATGTTCAGATCACATTCTGGTGTTGAAATTCAAATGATATTTTATCATTCCTGCTCTGAGTCTGCATTATCTATGCAATCTAATCCAGAGGATCCTTTGGGTTTAGAAGAAAGTATAAATCATGAAATATTAGACGAGATGATAGGTGGGTGGTTATAATCTAACATCCAAAATCATAATGTAATTGGCTGTTTCTGAAAGGCATGGCTTGCAGATAATGAAAAATATGTTAAACCAGATATGTCAGAATGATTTCAAGATGAGACTTTAGTATGCCCAAACACTATTCACAATCTCCTCACTGAATTATATTAGGTCAGCAAGATCAACAATCTCTAGACGGATAAGCTTTACAAATCTGTAACTGAATGTATGATGAAGCTTTGAATCTTAATAGTGTCATGTCACCCAAATGCACTTTGGCATTTTGCTTAGACTGTGTAGGCAGAAGATACACAAATGTAAGTTACAGGTTTATATAGAATAGAGTGAAAATTGTATCATGAATGAATTCACTATTCTTTCAATTTGCGTAGTTTTCCATTACTTCCTAGAATATGGATGTATGTTTTTGCCATTCAAGACAACATATGCAAGAGAACCAGAGAAGAGTCTGATGGCACACACTTTTCTCCAGATTTTCTATGAACTGCCCAGATGGGAGATCACATGGGAGCCTTAATTTAAATGGCTCCCAAAGAAAAGGGGTTGTGGATAAAGTTAAAAATGTTTCTTTCTTCAAAACAGTTTGAGCCAATTTAAATTCTATTCTACTGAGGTTTTATTAAGGCAGGACCTTTTTTAGTTCTGGATGAAGCTATTGACTATAATCCAGAAAAATGGGAATGTGTAAGGTGTCTTTGCATTTCTCTATGTTCCATGCCACTCAATGAATTTGTCGAAATCTGCCAATTATAATTTTGAAATATTTATTTCCTCCCTCTATACAGAGTAGTGCATGGTGGTTTACAATCCATAATTATAATGATTTCAAAAAAAAGCCAGTAAACCTCAGTTCAAGCAAGTGCAGAAAAGCCCTATCTTCGCTGATAGCTTTGAGAACAGCTATCTGCTACTATCATTTATATCTCTGATATAAATGATAGTAGCAACTAGAGTCTAATGAAATCTTCCTTCCCTTGTTTAATTAAGTTTTCACTGTGTTTTTTTTTTAAAAAAGATGTGTTAATGGGTTTGCAGTCATCATGAGCAATAGCGCCTTAATACAAACTGTTAACACTTTAAGATACAGGATGTTTGACAAGGATAACAATGATTCAGTTTAGATTTAATGAAGCAAGGAAGACCAAATAAATATAAGGGCTACTCTACATAGTTTCTTTCTGACAAGTTCTGTAAACTAAAATAGAACAAGGTTATCACAGAATAAATCTTTCACCATTTTTGAGGAGCATTTAATTGGGGGAAAAGGTATACTTAAAGATGGAGGGAATAGAGAATACACATGGACATATGCAACCAAAAGAACTTTATAAAAGGGATGTGAGCACCCAAACATCTCTCCCAATCCACAATACAAATGAATCCTTGGATTGCCTTTCTCAACATATCTTTATTTATATGTAGTTATTAAAATAATTTATGTAATTACCCACCCAATTCACCAGTAATGACTCTGGGTAGCTAACAAAGAGTTAAAAACATCAAAACAAAATAGCTAATAAAAAACGTACCACAATAAAACACAATCAATGCCAAGGAACAAAACAAACTTATTCCAGTTCCCATGCTGTTATAGGATAGGTTTATCCAATAGTCTGGTCCAATGTTGAGGAGAGAAAAAAAATAATTTTAGCAAATCTTGCTGGCTTTTTACCTTATCAAAAGCCAACAAGATTTCAGCCACCTGAATTTCAAGTGGTATGCTATAGCTTCAGTGACAGAAAAAGCTCACTACCTGAGTCCAGCTAGGTTACATTGTATTACAGAAAGCAACCCAAGACATAGCCATCAGAGGTGGTATTCACATTTGCAAATGTGAGCGTGCACGTGCTCCCATCCACGCATGCATTCGGCCTTCCGTGCATGTACCTTGATCATGCATGCAGCTTGCACACATGCATGTGGCTTGAAAATATGCCTAAATAGGATGGCATAGAGCCAGGATGGGTGGGCGGCACCCACAATTTCCACTACCAGTTTGGGTGAACTAGTTCAAATCTGCTGAATACCACCTCTGATACACACCCTTCTGGAACCTGTGGAACAGACAGAAACAATTTGAGACTGGAAGACCTGTGTAACTTCTGATGTAATGATGATACCATGATGCATCAGAAGTTTCTGGGTAGTCTTCAAGGCCAACTCCATGTAAAATACATTATAATAGTCCAAATGGGAAGTAACCAAGGCCTAAGTGACTGTGAGAATGTTTTCCTGATCCAGAAATGGGCTGTCAGTATTCCAAGTAATGCTGCCACAAAAATCAGAACTCTGAGGCAGGTAGATTCCTCAAAGAACATGTTTATTGGATACATCATATCAGCACAGCTAGTGAAAACCAACTGTCAGGCTTCCAAATAACATCCAAAATTAAATCAGAGTCCAAGGCAAAGTATTGCTCAACGTTCCAATTTATTAAGAGAATCATGTTGACGCATCTGTGAAAACCTGAATCTGAGCTTCCTGGTTTTCCCCACCCATTTGAGAGTTCATGATCTTGCCCCCACACACACAAGTCCATCACATGGTCCAATCTTCCACTGCCATGCTGGCAGTTCCACCCATCCAATTTCGGTCAGGTTTAGAGGTGTAGAGACAAAGAATGACCTTGGATTCTAGAAAGGAATTTTATTTTGGCAACATCACATTCTACTCCTTACTATTCCTCCTCCCAATTCCCCACTAATGAAACAGCATAGTAGAATAGAATATTAGTGAGGCAGGCCCAAGATCCTAAAAGGAACCAGTTGCAGTCCTGACACCAACTTTAAAAGTTCCCACGGGTTTTCTCCTAGTTATAAGAGCAAATATTTCCCTCCCCAGATGTCACCTGTCACATTGTCCAATGTGAATAGTTGGCAGGCTACTGGGTCACTTCTCTCCTCCCTTAACTGCTACCTGTTGGGGTGACCTTGGTTCCCACAAGAAAACTTTTTGTTTTGACAATTAGCAAGCCTATCTAATTCCCCCCTCCCTTCTCCCTCTTAACATTGGTGGCAACTATGAGGCAACACAAGATGGCCAGGTTCGCTTCAAAATTGACACGGGCATAATTGGCACATAATTGTGTCTCTTTTTTCCAGCTGGCTCTCTGCCAATCTGATAAGAGTGGAAAATGAGTTACATTTACGCCCCTTTATTGCAACAAAGTACTCCTTAACAAAGACTCTTATCCATATTCAATTGGATTTCTTCTTTGTTTTCTTCCAGCAACACACACACTAGCTATCTCTTTTGCTAACTCATCTGAAAACAGGAGGATTCTTTGGAATCCCCAAGCAGATAAAGTCTGCTCAACTGTGATCTGATTCAAGGTCAGATACACCCATCATTCCTATATCAACATTAATTATATTAAATTGTATTATTATATTATCTGATAAATAATAACAGTGTTACCTTAAATATCTATGCAGATTCTCAGTCATCCAGGTAATGGTTGTCCCAAAGCTGCTTTTTCAAGAAGCAAGTACTTTCTTGCTTTTCTTCTTTGAAGACATTTCACTTCTCATCCAAGAAGCTTCTTCAGTTCTGACTGGATGGTGGGAAATGGAAAAATCTATAGGAATATACAAGGAATATAAATTCTTCTATCTCCCACCATCCAGTCAGAGCTGAAGAAGTTTTTGGGATGAGAAGCAAAACGTCTTCAAAGGAAAAGAAAAACAAGAAAATCCAGTTGCCTCTTGAAAAAGCAGCTTTGGGATAGTGTCACCCTAGTACCCCAGATACACTCTGGAAAAGATTAACCTGTTTCTAGAAAACAACTAAAAGGAAACTGGCCTCAAACTCAAGTGGGAGGCCATTCCACATCAAAAACACCATCAGTGAAAGGAAAGGCTTGCAAGCCTTATTAGACCTTCAGCTCACAGAAGTGGGGTACAAAAAGCAGTTTCTACTGCAATTGTTACACCAGAGTAGTTAATTCTGGTTAGAAGGGGTGGTCCTGTAAATGTCTAGATGAAACACATTTGAACACAATTTGAATCATGCTTGGAAAACAGCTAGAAGACAAGGCAAGGCTAGGCCAGCAGCACAGGTGCTGTGTATTTATTTAGCACCAGATAATACATATCACATTGCGCAGGCGCTGGTGAAGATGGCTGCCTGAGCTCGCCGCTCAGTCTCAGAGAGGGAAGAAACAAACAAAATTTGAATCCTCTGCCGACACCAGACTTACTAAAAATGAAGGCTGTGGGAGAGAGAGCCAAGGGGGTCCCGAAAAGCCTCTTACTTAAAAGAACGCTGCTCCAAACGACTCTGAGCGGCTTCGAATGGTTCCAATCGGCTTAGAAGGGCCCTCAGGTGATGCAGTTTCTTGCAGGCGGCATTCCAGCTGACGACAACTCCAGTGCCGATTTCAATCCGCCTCGGCTCATTAATACGGGGCGCCGCTGAGCTGCATTGGGACGCAGATTTCACCCACCCACTGAGTTCCATATCCTCAGAGGGGATGGTGAGTTGGGAATGGGCGGCTGGTCTCTTTACTGCCACTGCTGACGTCCCTCCCACCCTCTTTCTCCATCGCAGCCCTTTGCCTCTTTACCACCACCGCTGTGGACTTTTGCTTTGTCCATACTCCGGCTGCTGTGATCCTGGCTTCTTAAAACATCAAAGCCACCTTCCCGCCGCCGTCTGCCGCTGCCACCCGCTATCTCTTGGGCTTGCCTTTTTGGGCGACGTGGGCTTGCCTTTGGTGGCGCGTTTCTCCGGTTGCCCTCGCCCTCTGGCCGCCCCCACCCTCGTCCTCAGGGACTTTTTTGCTTATCATCCTAACTTATCACCCTAACTAACTGTTGCAGCGGCCATGGACCTCTGGCCACGCTGATAGTTCTGCGTTAGATCCCATGTTGTAGAGCCTCGTAGAAGGAGAGGACGGGGAGATGAGGAGAACGTGGTCAGAAAGCCAGCTCCCCCCTCCCCAACTGGCGTCGACCTACTCAGCCATTTTAGACTCTCAGACTGCATATACTTTCTGGACTCCGCAGGAGAGAAGACTAATAGCGTAGAGCCCCCCTCTCTTAAATTTAAACTTTTTACCAACTTCACCTTTTCTAAACTTGCGCCAACTGCTTTTGCGGGGCAAAAATTGCGCTATTTTGTGTGTTGAGGGAATGTTTGTATGAATGGGTGAGAGCGTGTCCCCACTTTTAATTTGGATGGATCCGGAAGGATTCCAGAAGGAGCTTGGAGGGATACCTGACTCCCTTGCCCACAACCCGACAGAGGCCTTAGTCACAGTCTGGAATGTTGCAGCGGCTGAGGCTCTGGATCGGATTGCGCCTTTGTGGCCTCTCCGCGGCAGTGGATCCAGGAGGGCACCTTGGTTCACCGAGGAACTCTGGGAGATGAAGAGCCAAAAGAGACACCTAGAGCGATGCTGGAGGGCTAGTAACTCCGAATCTGACCAAACACTGTTAAACACTGTTAAGAGCCTTTATTGGGACTTATTTAGTGGCGATACCGGCAACAAAATGCACATATTTTTCCGCTATTATTGCGTCCACGGAATCTCACCCAGCCGCCCTGTTTAGGGTGACCCACTCCCTCAGTATGCTGATGATACACAATTATATCTCTCTGCCCCGTGCCAGCTCAGTGTAACGGCGGACATGATGTGCCGGTGCCTGGAGGCTGTTAGGATCTCGATGGGGGTAAACAAACTTGTGCTCAATCCCGACAAGACTGAGTGGCTATGGATGTTCCCCCCAAACAACAGCCCAGATAGTCCATCCTTGATCCTGGGGGGTGAAAACTTACACCCCTCAGAGAGGGCACGCAATTTGGGAGTCCTCTTGGATTCACAGCTGACACTGGAACATCATCTGTCGGCTGTGACCAGGGGAGCCTTTGCCCAGCTTCGCCTGGTGCACCAATTGCGACCCTACTTGGATCGGGAGGCACTCCAAACTGTCACTCATGCCCTAGTCACCTCAAGGCTGGATTACTGCAACGCGCTCTACATGGGGCTACCCTTGAAAAGTGTTCGGAGACTGCAAGTAGTCCAGAATGCAGCCGCGCGAGCGATATTGGGTGTACCTAGGTACACCCATGTTACACCTATCCTCCGCGAGCTGCACTGGCTACCCATTGGTCTCCGGATGCAATTCAAGGTGTTGGTTATTACCTTTAAAGCCCTATATGGCTTAGGACCAGCATACCTGCAAGACCGCCCACTGCCGCATACGTCCCTACGGCCGGTGAGATCGCAAAGGGTGGGCCTCCTTCAGGTGCCGTCAGCCAGGCAGTGTTGGTTGGCGGCTCCCCGGAGGAGGGCCTTCTCTGTGGCTGCCCCGACCCTTTGGAACGAACTATCCCCAGAAATCCGGACGTCACCCACTCTCATGGCCTTCAGAAAATCTGTCAAGACCTGGCTTTTCCGGCAGGCCTGGGGCTGTTGACCTCATTGTTGAGGTCCAGCCCCGACTGAAATGAATGTATCTGTGTCATTTTAACTTATCTAATTTTATTTTTACTTTCTTTTATTTTCTTTCTTTTCCCTTCTGTAAGCTGCCCAGAATCCTTTGGGATTGGGCGGCCTATAAATAAAATTAAACTTACAAACTTATCTGCTGCATTTTGAACTACCTGCAGTTTCTAAGTCTTCAAACGCATGTTACGTACAACGCATTGCACATCAAGTTGCATAGAAATGGAGGCATGAGTTACTATTGTAACATCCACTCACCCTGAACTATTGGGTATCATCGGCATATTGGTGATACTGTACTCCAAAATAATGGATGATCTCTCTAGCAGCTTCCTGGCAATGAGATTTGGAAGCTGGATGGTATAAAAAGCCAGGTACTTAGTCGGCCTTTTAAAAAGAGATTTCAATGCTATGGGCAATGTGCTATGCCAGAAAGAATCATTTACCACTTCCCAGAGCTTATGCTGGGAAATGCCCTCTTCATAGCTCCACTGCGCACATGACAAAAGGAGTCTTAGATAACATGACTAGATGTTATCTTGGTCATCCCTCCTCCTAGATAGAGTCATGATTTCTCTCTTTTTTCTAATCTTACCTGGTAGGATGCCCTTAATATCCTTATACAGGACATTGAATGCAAGCAACACTCTTATCTGTTGAACTTGGAAGGATTGTATTTACAAGAAGACCCAGCGTGGTGACAAGTTTTGAAATTTTAATTCTCACCTGTTTGAGAGAGGCAGGTGAATAAATCAGTCTTAGGAACATCTCTAGATGAGATACCTACCTTTCTCTGAAGCCTAGTTCTTTTTTTTATGCTACAGAAGAGTACAGGCATCCCTCAACCTACAACCATTCATTTAATGACTGTTCAAAGTTACAACAACATTGAAAATGTGACATGACTGTTTTTCACATTTATGGCGGTCACATGATCAAAATTTGGGCACTTGGCAACTGGCATGTATTTATGGCAGTTGCACTTTACCGGGTTCATGTGAATACCATTTCTAATCTTCCCAGCTTCCCAGCTTCTGACAAGCAAAGTCAATGGGGGAAGCCAGATTTGCTTAATGACTACATGATTCACTTAACCACTGCAATGATTTGCTTAGCAACTATGGCAAAAAAAGGAATCTAAAATGGGGCAAAACTCACTTAACAACTGCCTTGCTTAGCTATGAAAATGTGGGGCTCAGTTGTGGCTAAACATCAAGGACTACCCGTATAGCGGCCCCAGATTGTAGGTAGAAAGAATTGTAATCCCTAGTGGGACATGTTTATAGGAGTCATTGTTCTACTATAGTACAAATCCTATTAGCATTCTAATCTATCTGACCCCTTTTAATAATAGAAAAAGTCTTTTTGTAAGACCTTAAAAACTTTAAGGTGTGCAGGGACCCATATGTTAGTTAATTTAATGGTAGGTAGCATATTCCTGGCTACTGTGCTTTTGAATTATCGTATTATCTGTATTCTGTATCTCTGATTTACTTGCAAGCGTTTCTATTTTTCATATATTTTAGCAGAGCTTATTTGAATGTTGCAGACTCTTCCAGGGTAGTTGCCTTCATCTGCAAATGAACAAACACCATACATTTGTATATGTGGTAGGAAGTAGTGACTTTCAGCTGCTGTTGACTTTCTGATTTTTTTTAACTCTAGGGAGTTTGGTTTGCAGAGAAAAGGGTGAACCCTTTTCACCTATTTTAAGTGTTTCAGGTATATGTAATGGCAGTTTAGTAGAATTCTACTGAGTGGATGGAAAGCAGGCCTAAATAATTATTTAGCCCAAATTTTACATTTTTTCAGAACACAAAGCTATACCTGCATTGCAGTAGCTCATTACAGGTATTCTGGTTTGTTTTGGTATCTCTAATTATTTCATGTATAATTCATGCACTTGAATAAACCAACAGTGTAAAATCAGTTACAAGAAAAGACATACAGCCAACTAAAATCTTGATATTGTATCTAGCAAATGAAAGTAATATTTTATATATCGGAGCAGGATAGTCTAAAATAAGGGAGCAATCCTAAAGTTCTACTACTATTACAATCAATTATCGCTTCTAGCATGCTAGTGGAAAGATTCAGCCACATCTGGTGGCAACTGGTCCTTAATAGCAGTAGACTTATATACCGCTTCATAGGCCTTTCAGGCCTCTCTAAGCGGTTTACAGAGAGTCAGCATATTGCCCCCAACAATCTGGGTCCTCATTTTACCCACCTCGGAAGGATGGAAGGCTGAGTCAACCCTGAGCCGGTGAGATTTGAACCGCTGACCTGCTGATCTAGCAGTAGCCTGCAGTGCTGCATTTAACCACTGCGCCACCTTGGCTCTTAAATATAAAATATAACACCAAAAGTACAGGGGCCTGTTAAGCCATGAAGACAAATTATTGTTTTAGAATCATTGGTGATTAGGTAGGTTGGTAAGTTTAGAATCATTGGTGGTTAGGTAGATGCGTAGAAAAATTGGGGGGGGGAACCTGTCAGGTTACTTTTATGTCTTTTACCAGTCAAACAGGCAACTTCTCACTTTAACAATTATTTGAGAGTAATCTTTTCTCAGCTAATACAGGAAGTACAAGTTAAAGCAGTCCTAGACATGCTTATTCTTGAGGGAAAAAGCATGCCCTAATAGCATGAGCACTTAGACTTAGATTAAGGTGACCAGACATCCCGATTTTGGCGGGATAGTCACAATTTTTAATAATTTGTCCGGTGTCCCGCGGCGTGTTCAAAAAATCCCGATTTTCCAAAAGAAAGAAAATCAATTTTAAAAAGGACGCCGTTTAAAAAAATGTTTTTATTTCTCTGAAGTGTCGTTCACAATGTGGCCTGTAGAAGGCAGTGGTTTCCCTCCCTCCCCTCCTGCGCGTGAGCGCGCTGACGCGGGCTGTTTTTCTGTAGGGAGAGCGACGGCTTTCTGCTGGCGGCAGCGCAGCAAGAAGACAGGTGGGGATTCGGTTGGGAGAGGCTGGCGATGGGGGTGGCTTTTGAAAGGATTGGGGGGCATTGGGGGAAGGCAATCGGTGGAAGGCTGCTTTGCAACTGCCAGTGAAGTCCCATCCCCCCCGCTCTTGCCTTTCCTTCTGCTTGCTCCATCCCAGCGGAGGCTGAGCCTGCCTCTTATTTGGACTTCCTGCATCCCCTCCCCAAACAGAGCACCCTATTTCAAGCAACGAGGGGCACCAAACAGGACAGGGTTGCAAACACCCCCCTCCCCCCAAGGCTGTAGGCGAAAGCTGCTCTCCAGCATCCCTCTCTGCCCTGCCTTCCTGGAGCCATTTCTGTGGAGGTCCTTTTTGGCTTTAACATGAAGCCTTGAGGGGGGAACAGGGCGCACCCAGGCACCTGTCTCGGACTCTGCCCCTGAATCAGGAACGCTGGAGAAGCAGGCGCGGATCGCTGGCTTTTTAAATCAACTTTTTGGAAGGATGGGAGGATGGATGGGGCGAGTACTAAAAGCATCCCGGCTGAAATCACTTTAAAAAAAAGCCATTTAAAAAAAATCCCACTTTTAAGGCGGTGAGCAGATCTAATGCTCCTTCCGACTCCCCACAACAGAGAAAGGGATGGGAGAAGAAAGTTAGGGAAGGAAGGAAAGAAGGAAGGAAAGGAAAGAAAGAGGGAAGGAAGGAAGGAAAAGAAGGAAGGAAAGGAGGAAGGAAGGGAGGAAGGACGGAAAGAAGGGAAAAAAAGAGTGACTGGCCTCACTTCATCCAAGCAGGTTTTCATGCCTAAAATGGGACTAGAAACTCCTGATTTCTTGTCTGGTGCCTGAACCACTACTAGGCAAACTGGCTCTCTTATCCATATTTGATCTACTGTGACCAAATATCTTCCAAATCGTGCCAGGAAAGCAGCTCAGCACAGCTGCATTGAGCAACAGGAATTATTTTTACGGCTGTGTAGTTTCTCCTTTTGCAAAACTAGCAGATTAAACAGCAAACTCGCCACAAGATTGCAAGTAACTTCTAAAACTTCTCCTCAAATAGCAGTTATCTGAAACTACCCAGTAGGCAGAGTTGAGTGTTGATATTATTGTATCTCTGTATAAAGCCATGAATTTGTTATAGAAGGTCATAGACAAATAGCTGTCCTTTGGTGTCATTACAGGTGTCTGGAACAGAAGAACATGGGTGTTTTCTGATACAGAAGCATTTGTATAAAATAAGAGTGCAACATTGGCTAATAAACAATAGCTCCAAACTTAGTTTTAAATTCATACATTTAAATTCATTGCTATTTTCACATACTATGTGAACGAGACAGTTTTTATATTCCAACACTTCAGGATACAGTGTTAAGCTTATTGTATTGGGAGATTTTGTACAATATTTGCTTAAAATATTTAAGAAAAAAATGGTTGGATATTTTGTTGTTTAGAATGCAAGGCAAGCACACTTCAATTTTAAGGGACTGGGATTATTTCCATATACTGTACAGCTAGATCTCAATTTACAACCACAATTGACCCTAAAATTTCCATTGCAAAGCAAGATGGTTCCTCATTTCATGACCTTTCTTTCCACAGTTGTTAAGTGAGTCATTGCAATTGTTAAGTGAACCATGCAGTCATTAAGCAAGTTTGGCTTTTCCTGGTCACTTTGCTTGTTGGAAACCAGCTGGGAAAGTGACAAATGGTGATCGCATAATCCTGGATACTGCAACTATCATGAACACATGCCAGGTGGCAAGCAAATTTTGATCATCTGGTCATGAGGATGGTGCAGTGGTCATAAAGGAGAAAAACAGTCACAAGTCAGAAGAGCAACAAAGATGATTAGGGGACTGGAGGCCAAAAGATATGAGGAACTGTTTCTGGAACTAGGTATGTCTAGTTTAATGAAAAGAAGGACTAGGAGAGACATGATAGCAGTATTCCAATATCTCAGGGGTTGCCACAAAGAAGAGGGAGTCAAACTATTCTCCAAGGCACGTGAGAACAAGAAGCAATGGGTGGAAACTAATCAAGGAGAGAAGTTGTGAATGTTCCAACACTGGAAGTTTTTAAATAGATGTTGGATAACCATTTGTCTGAAATGGTGTAGGGTTTCCTTTCTAAGGAGGGGGTTAGACTAGAAGATCTCCAAGGTGCCTTCCAACTCTGTTATTCTATTCTAACATATACTGTTTTAAAGAAGCACAGAGGGAACAATCCTCCAGGGTTTAGTGACTATCACTAAGTGTTGTAGCTTATGATTCTTGATGAATGTATTCTATTTTATTTTTCTTTATGTACACTGAGAGCATATTCACCAAAGACAAATTCCTTGTGTGTTTAGGAGTTTAGCTTCTCTCTCTTGTAAATGTAAGCTAGCATAAGGCATTATAATGCAAGCTAGTCTTAGCTTTCAAACAGTTCATTTAGTGATCAAAGTTACAATGGCATTGAAAAAAGTGACTGATGACCATTTTTCACACTTAGCGACCATTTTTCACACTTAACAACCGTTGCAGCATCCTCATGGTCATGTGATCAAAATTTTGGTGTTTGGCAACAGATTCATATTTATGATGGTTTCAGTGTCCTGGGGTGATGTAATCATCTTTTGTGACCTTTTGACAAAATATAAATTTTTTAATCAAGCCCCCCCCCCCCCCCAAACCGGTCAATGGTGTCCCTCTTTACCAATCTGAAAATCTGGTCACCTTAACTTAGATACAGCTTCATAGTGCTTTACAGTACTCTTTATAAGCGATTTATGGCAGCATATTGCCTACAATATTCTGGGCCTCATTTTACCAACCTTGGAAGGTTGGAAGACTGTGTCAACTTCGAGCCCCATCAGGATCGAATTCCTGATTATGGGCAGAGTCAGCTTGCAATACTGCATTCTAACCACTGTGCCACCACGGATCTAATACTGTAGATCTTTCTAAGATAGTTCTTCTTCCTGGTCCAGTACTGCATCAATGCAGAGCCCATTTGGATGGGAGCAATGGTTAAAACAGTTCAAGTAACTTTTAATACCATTTCTCCCAGCAGCTGCAACAGAAGAACCAGAGGTTATTCCTGACCCTGCCAAGCAGACTGACCGTGTAGTGAAAATAGCAGGAATAAGTGCTGGAATCCTTGTCTTTATTCTCATCCTCCTCCTTGTCATATTAATTGTCAAAAAAAGGTAAGTATGGTAAATTTGCCATTTTCTTTTTGTTCAAATAAATGTTAAGAAATTCATTCACAGTTCGTTGTAGAAAAATGTTTCCTGGGAGAGCATCTTTATCATGAACAGAAGGTATTTTGTAAAGTCAGAAACCAATATTCTACCGTAGAAATCAAATATATATATTTTTAGTATTGAGTTGTACAAACTGTAAAGACAAAGACTGGTGAAATTGAAATGATACCTTTTTACCTTCAAAATATTTCTTATATTTTATTGTGGTTAACTTGAACTTACTGTTTCAATTAGCCCTGCTTATTTTCTTGTATTGTGAAATGTCTGGCCTACTTATCTTGGAAAATATTTTACAGGCTATGTTACCTTCATTTGTATTTTTATAAGTCATGAAAGTTATAGTTAAAATCACATTACCTTATCATAAATTTTCCATTGGGTTAGATAGGCCTGCAGACCTTAAAATGCAAAAGTATATTAAATGGTGTCTCATTTCTTTAAAAAAAATCTTTGCAATTTCAAAGTAACAACAAAAATCAATAGCACCATCTTCTGGAAGTAGAAGTAATTCTGAAAGAAAAAAAATCTATAATTTTATTTTTTTAAGTACATTTTATTGATAAGTTTCAAACACTTTGTTAATTGACACACATTTTCATAATCAACATGTATGACTTAATGAATATCTTTCAGATCCTTTTTCCTTGCCTTTCTGTTTCTCTCACACATCTGAATGAGCAAATGGCTGCTTAATATGAAGCTGTTTATGTCAAGTGATTTGTTCCATCTAGCCTAGAACAGATGGACAGAGAGCTAGTTCTTTAAAATATCACTTAAAAGTCTGTCACATCACTTACCACTTGTGATCCCCTTAATTGGAAATGATAAAAATCATATGCAGACTTTATGAATTAAGGCTATGTGGTCTACCACCAAGCTATGGATGTCTTGCTTCAGAGATCAGTTGCAAAATTGTTGTTTTTATTCTAGGCAAGGAAGGAATAAAAATAGGGTATTTTTATATCTCTTATCTATGTTAAAGTGAAATGAATTTTCTGTTCCAGTTTTCCAAGTGGGGGAAAAAAACTAGACACTGTGCCTAAAAATCATATTCATGTCTTAATGGTTTCCAATAGATTTTTTTTAATTTATTGCCTTTTTACAATGATTCCCCCCGGAGATATATAACATGGAGGAGAAACGTCTGCATTAGAACCCTTAGGTATGCTAATAGTGTTTTGTGTTAGTTAGACACATATGTGATTTCTCCCAATAGTGCTTTCACTTTTTATTTTCCTGTTGTGTACCTCTGTGCTTAAAAAGAAGTGCTACAAACCAGTTCATAGTAAAAATTATGAGAAATCCACTCGTGCAAATTAAGGGGCAGTACAGTATAGCTGTATTGCTTTTTATCTGGAAGTTCTCCTTGCTAAATGATGAATAAATGTGATTGCCAGAACTGTAAAGACAGGCCAGTGAGAAATGTCCTCAAAATATCAGCTGCTCCTGGGGATGTGACACTTCCTTACAAACCTATCATAATGTCAGCACTCATGCTGACATTTACACCAAACTATTAGACCTTTCTGTGAGGCTAACCTGTGATCAATTATAATGGCTTTTCCACTAGCAGAACTGAGAACCCTGTTAACTTGTATAAGTTTCACAGCTGCTTACATAGAATAATTGGACCAGTAGAGTAAGCATTATATTCACAAGTGATAATGGAGATACAGATATATATTGTGTCGCAACCCCTGGTATGCCCAAATATAGGAGGGAGCATACTGCTTTCCTTTTCTGTCTATCGGCTCACTCTGGGAGCCATCCAGGCAGAAAGCCATTTTTTTATGTTGCCTTGTTACATTTGTGTTGCAATTGTGCTGATAAATAAATAAAGGGAGACTAGTATAGATCTATTTCAAGCTATTTAGCTCTCATCAGCTAGCCATACCCTTACTGGGAATCGAATAAATAGGTATACCTATTTCCCTGGCTTAGCTGATAAAGGAGGAGAGCCTGTGGCTTAGTGGCTAATATAACTGCCTAATATGTAATACAGCCCAGGTTTGATTCTCAGTAAGGGTATGGTTAGCTGATGAGAGCTAAATAGCTTGAAATAGATCTGTACTAGTCTCCCTTTATTTATTTATCAGCACAAAATCAACACACATATATATATATTTGAAGGAAAGATTTAAAGGAAAACTCAAGGACTTGGGGAAATATATATAAGCTTCCCCAAGTCTTTGAGTTTTCCTTTAAGTCCGGCTCAAAAAAATAGGCTAGACATTTTGCAATTCACTTTGCTCAATCCTGGAGAACATCTCGGCCTTGGAGGTTAGTAAGCTTGGATTCACCATCATTCTCGTGAATTTCAACTATGATCCACAAAAAGT
Organism: Thamnophis elegans; assembly: GCF_009769535.1. NCBI lineage: Eukaryota > Metazoa > Chordata > Lepidosauria > Squamata > Natricidae > Thamnophis > Thamnophis elegans. The sequence continues at coordinate 40,656,768 of NC_045544.1, read as the reverse complement.
TTTCAGTTCTCATTTCATTTCCAGTAGGGAGAACACCTCAATGCTGTTACAAACTACACTTCGCAGAATTAGTTTGTCAACAGTTTCTTAAATTATGTTGGAGGAGTCATTTTTCAGGGGGTAGAACGGAGCTTTCTTCCAATTTGAGGAAATCAACTTCAGTGGAGGAGTATTATCAGATGCACGGTCCATTACCCAATCTAGTTCATCAGCATCTCATGTTTAATTTGCATGACATTTTCATAGCTATGTTCCACCTTTCCTAATTTATCATGTCATTAATAAGTTTGCTGACCCTGCAGTGTGTGAACCTTTATCGCATTGATCTATTTCAGAATGTGTAAGAATTTTCTCCTGAACTCTATTAATTCAGATTAAAAAGAGATGGATGGAAACCTTTCCTGTTTGTTACATTAAATAGACAGCAATTCTTTGTCTAGAATTTTCACAGAAGTATTATTATTGGAGGGCATTAACAGACCCTGAAAATCGCACATTTCAATTTCTTATTTTAGCTGGATTTAGATTTATTTGGTATTGGATTTACTGGTTTTTTCTATGAGTTGATATACTAACCATAATAAATAAATATTATAGTAGATAAACTAACTATAACTAACTATAATAAAAGGTAAAAGGTAAAGGAATCCCCATAGGTGTTATTCTGCTAACTGTAGCCGACTTTAGGGATAGTGTTCAAATCTGTTTCTTTAAGCCACTGAGCCAGCGCTGTCCAAAGACATTTCTGTGATCATATGGCCAGCATGATATCACACCAAAGCACAAAGCATACGGCAAAACAAGGATCACTGTTAACTTCCCGCCAAAGTAGTACCTATTAATCCATTTGCATTTACATGTTTTTGAACTGCTAGGTTGGCGGAAGCTAAGGCACCTGGTGGGAGTTCACTCTCTCACGTGGTGGTAGGACTCAAACTGCCAGAGTACAGACCTTCTCCAGCATATATTAAGCCATTGAACCATTGCGCCTCCATTAACTATAGTATATTGCTATAAAATTCTTTATCACCAAAACCTGAAACATTGTTAAATTAGGTAGCAATTTTGATCTGATTCTACTTTTTTAATGAGGATAACTAGTCTAATAGAAAAGCCACTCAGTTTCTTTCTTCTCTTCCAAAATAAGCAAGTAAACAGACATCTTTACACAACACCAGTATACAAAAAATAGTGAAAAGGTTCAGTCAGATGTGCATTACAGGAAGAATCGTTAAGTAGACCCCTTGTTTACTTGATCATATCATTCCATAGTAGCCACTTTCACCTAAATCTGGTAAATTAGCTTGCAAAAGAGATAAATGAAAAAAATAATTCATCCCCCTTGAATGTTTAGGTGCCGCCATCCTTAATTTTGTCTGTTGTTGGAAGTCTACAGGAGTTTTCACTAGAAGAGTGAGCATGTGGTCATATGACTAGTACACTATCTAGCTTGGCTCCTGGACACCCTTAAAGATCCCTTCCCCACTGAAAAACCATTTTGAGATGGAGATTGAGATAGATAATGAATAAGTATCCAATAAGCCATTTGTGTTAGCAGCTCCCCATTGGATTCTTACACAGGTTATAATGATGTACAGTACTTAACTTTACATGGAACTACACCCAAAAAACTAGCATATTTTATAGCATAAGTGCAGATTTGAATCCATTTATAGCATTTCCTACCTTGCTCCACATATACATAAGCATATATTTTCTTACCTTAGTTTCAACCCATTGGTTCCTGTGATACTTGATTCTTGCATGGAGTTCTTTCTTCTCCTTCTGACTTGAACTGATATCACTAGTCAAAAGTATCCATCCAGACCTCCATTTTAATTGGGTTCTTAAGGAATCCATTCTCCTGTGAATTAGGCAAATATGTCTTATATTTTGGCTGAATAAAGAAATATTTCTTTATATACATAGCAGCAAGTAAACACAATGGTGTTAGAAAACACTTTCTGCTTTAACCCTAAGTGCTTAGTGTATTCCAGGTGCTATAGAATAATTATATTGATTATAATTCTGTGCATACATATTAGAGATTCCATTATGTGGTATCCCTTTTGATACATCAACATTTTAGCAATCTCAAAAAAAAATACTTCTGAACTTCACACAGATTTAACAATTCTAATCTTGCATAGATTTTCCAAATTTGAACTAATGGGGAAAAACATTGATTGGTAAGCACTTATGTATGATTTCACAAATCAGAGGTGTTCTTATGCTTTGCCTTATCATTTTGTGCAGATTTTGAAGTAACTCTATTAGTTTCTATAGAGTTTACAAAGTTATACAGCTGAATTTTAAGAAAAGGGATACTGCATCTCTTGAGTAGCAAATACTGTATTTTTTAAAACATTGTTGAAATATTTCCAAATGTACATCATCTCCTTCCATTTGTTTATTTCTCATTTTTGAAGCTAAATATGCATATATCAGTATTTTCAGTTTAAAGATATAAAAACAGCAGCTGTGTGTGTATATATGGGTTTAATATACATACCCTTCTACTGTAGAATGCCAGAGCACAGTACATTGGCTGCATTCATACATAATACTAAGTCTCTGTTCTGGTTGTCTTTTTAATTCTCTCCCTCCCCCCCCCCTTTTTTTTGGATGAGCTATAGTTGCCTGGTTCACACATAACACAAATGCCATAATGGCTTTTTTTGCACATTATTCATCTGAAAATCTAAAAAACATTATGGCTTAGCAAAAATTTGCACCTGTATATCTGTACATAATTGTTTTACAGTAGTTGTTGGTTTACCTGTCTCTGCCACTACTAGCCTTTGAGTTTGTAACTGAAAGCTAAAAGAGAAAAGAAGGAAAGTAAACTTTAGAGCACAAGAACTGTACACAGCTGTTTTGTATTTCATAGCATTTAGATAGTTACCAGTCATCACATTTATGCTGCATGCCGAACTAACATAACCCAATTTGGTTTCCATTTTTTCTGCAATAAATGAAGTGTTAGCATGTCATTTTTCTCTAGTGAACTTCCTCTGTTATTGAAATATTTTTTTATATGCTAACATGTTTTTTTTTAATTGCATGGCTCTGTAAAGGCTAATCAGTGCATGAGCAAGATTGTAATGCTAACAAAGAAAACATGAATTTTTAATTTTTTTAACGCACATTTCTCTGCTTTATTGAATGTGACAGTGTCACGCTTTTCATTCACCATTGCTTCTTTTTTCCCACTGTGTGATTTGCTTGCCAGAAGGAGCTACTATTCTTACTCCTACTACCTGTAAGTAGAAATGGGTGACTTTACTTCTTTATGTGTTTTGAAGATGCAGTATCCCTTTTCGTTAAAAAAAAAGTCTAGAAATAGGATTAATATTTCACTATAATTTCCCGTTATCATTTTGACAGTTTTTATGGAGCCACATATAATTTTAGACGGTCTGCTTTATTTTTTTAAAGGTTGTTGTATTCTAATTGGATGTAGACTACCCACACATGGACCCTTTTATTAAATATATTTCCACTGTGTGTTTTCATTCTAAGATCAAGCTTCACCTCCATCCTGTGTAGGCTTAGGTGTCTAAATATTATCTTTTGATGAGAAGATTGTAATTCCATCTTATTTTAGGGAATTGATAGGTGAGCATACTCATTTACTCAAAGGATTTACCATTCAAAAAGGAAACAAATAACTGTATCTATTTCCAACAGTAGAATCTTTTGTATGCACAGTGGGAAGTGTGATTCCTGTTTTACTCACTGGGAGAATTAGATCCAACTAGATCCATTAGGTCACCTTTTGGTAATATTTGTTACATAAAAATGAACACATTTTCTACCTCAGTTCCTTCTTCTTTAACATTTCTCTTCAATTGCTGGCTGCTTTTACCTTTCCTTCTAGGCTGTAAAAATATCCTGTATTTATTCCCACTCTGTAGCTACAGTAAATACAGGTAGTCCGCAACCACAATTGAGCCCAAAATATTTGTTGCTAAGTGAAACATTTGTTCAGTGAATGCTGTCCCATTTTACATCCTTTTGTGCCACCGTTGTTAAGTGAATCACTGCAGTTTTTTTTTAAAGAAAGATAGACAAACAAAACATAAAACGTAAAGCCATCTTCAATTACAATGTGTCAATTGGTTACAAGGTTTTTGTGCGCCCTTTCCATAGTCATCACTTACAATTTATATGAAATCTCATATTATCAAATCAAATATATTTGTATACATTATTATCATTCTACCTCATTTATTTGACTATCACTATTATTCCTTCATTTTAAATGTGATATTCTGGGTGTTGAGTTCATTTATATTTTAACAATTCATTACATCATCTTAAATCTGTCCAATAATAATATATATTTATGTTATATTCTGTATCATTCTATTATTCTTGTATTTATAACATCCTCTAAGATCTTTCATTTGTATGCTTTTTTTTATCTAACTACTGATAAAATAAATCCCATATCTTATAAAATTGTTTATCTTCCTGTTCTCTAATTTCAAATGTCAATGTACTCATCTCAGCACATTCCATTATTTTGAATCACTGCAGTTGTTAAATTAGTAACATGGTTGTTAAGTGGACCTGGCTTCCCTGTTGACTTTGCTTGCAAGAAGGTCACAAAAGGGGATCACATGACATCCCGCCTGGACAATGCAACCGTCATAAATAGGAGTCAGTTCCCAAGTGTCTGAATTTTGATCAAGTGACCATGGGTATACTGTAAGGGTGAAAAGCGATCATAAGTCACCTTTTTCAGTGGTGCTGTAACTTTGAACGATCACTAAATGAACTGTTGTAAGTCGAGAACTAAATGTATAGTAGCACAAGGAGGTGACAAGTTGTTTTTTCTATTTTCTTATATCTCTTTGCTCCCAACCATCATAATCCAGTCATGTTCAGGAAAGGGAAAATAAATTCATGCATCCCTTCTGATTAAGACCTTCTTCCAAAATAATAGCTGGAAATAGCTACAAGATAATGGAAGGTCTGGAGCTATTTCTATATGTGTTGAAATTTACCATGTTTATTAAGGCAAATATGCTCAAAGTGCAGTAAAAAAGTGCAGTTTTATTAATTAAATTAATAATTTAATAAACCTGGTTAATTAGTTTATGAATTCTAAAATGACTTTGGCTAATTAATAAAGAATAAGGTTATCCAATATAAGAAAGCATGATAACGATATATGACTACCACGCATTGACTTGGCAGTCACTGATTAATCACTAAGGAATGCTGATTTTTCTTTTCTTTAAAGAATCAGGACCTTCAGGTGTATCAAAATATAGTTTATATTCCAGCTTGAATATCTGATTGTGGCTATTTTGAAGAGATTTGTCATAGGCAGAATTTAAGCAAAATTAAGTTAAATATGCCTGCCATATAAGGCACGCACCAGCTTGCATTGCAATGAAGCTTACTTTGGCAAATAAATAGTAATCATTTGCCAAATAGAATAAATCCTGGATTTAATGCGTTAATAGGGAAAAGGTTGTGTTGGTTTAAAGCAGAATGTGCATAGAATCTAAATGTGATTTTAGGATGAATACTTTACAAATACTAAAAATACCAAAAGGGCTGAATGCAAAAATAGATACATTTTGTCCATGGCATCCAAAATCTACTAAATCAAAGTCTTCGTTAAAGCAAAGTTATCAACGATAGACTATTTCTTATTTTTTTGTTAAAAGAAAACCTAACTAAACATCTACAGACTAATGCCCTTTGGTTTATTATGAAAAATTGTAATTACCTTTTTAAATAACAACTTGCACAGCTAGAAGTAATTAAATATGTACATAGGATAAATATTCCCTCTCACTAGGACTCTTTTTGAAATAGTTCTGTACATGTACGCAGAAGAAATATGTCACAACTAATAATACTCTTCTATACTTAGTATCTAAAGTACTTGACTCTCCTGTGGTGCCCAATGGTTTCAGGGATGTGTTAATCTTGTTTTCTTAGAAACAATATGGAAGTGGCTTGTCATTCTTTATTTCCATTATATTTTTTGCACTTCTGAGTCTAGCTTATAGTAATTCCCATTCTCTACATAGTCATCCAAGTACCAAGCAGATCCATTATTTCAGAACACAATGCTGACAGAAGTTCAGCCTTCCTTCAGCTGCCTGTGCTGAGCTGAAGAGCCAATGGTACATGGAGTTACTGTTTGCTAAAATTAGAATTTTTGGGGGACTACTATGGTTCAAGGAATGCTATTGCTGCATCCGAGGATCTATTAAAAAAAACAACACATTATTTGGATTTTCAGGAATTTATTATTTTTATTAAATTAATTATTAAAAATAATTCATTCAAATATTTTCAATTTTTAAGTTGCAAGGTGGATTATAAAAACTATAGAGATAAAAACTTTTATAGTACTTTTAATTGGAGATGCATACAATTTTTCAGCTTGAGGCACATACTTCATGGTTTTTTATTGGTGGGTAACAGTTCATAGGGGTGCAGTGGCTCAGTGGCTCAGTGGCTAAGATGCTGAGCTTGTCAATCAGAAGGTTGGCAGTTCAGCAGTTTGAATCCCTAGCACCACGTAACAGAGTGAGCTCCCATTACTTGTCCCAGCTTCTGTCAACCTAGCAGTTGGTGGGAAGGTAACAGCGTTCTGTGTGCCTCGGCATTTAGTCATGCTGGCCACATGACCATAAAGACAGTGTTGGCACTTCAGCTTTAAAACAGAGATGAAAAAACAGCACCGCCTCCTAGAGTCTGGAATGACTAGCACATACAGTATGTGCACGGGGAACCTTTACCTTTAACAGTTCACATTCCAGAAAGTTGCTACTAATAAGATGGGATCCAAATTTAATTAAATCTGACATGTTCGCATGAGCTGTAGTTTACAAACATTTATTCCTTTTAATTAAAATTGTTAATATGAAAAGGTGCTACCAAATTTCTGGTTTTGGCCAATGATAGACTCACATGCCTCTCCTCCATGTAAAAGTATATGTATAATGTATATGTATACACACAAGTAAAATAACATTCGATTTCATAGGCATCTTACAAGGAGGCTTCTTTGCAGCCAAGTTTTTGGGAGACACTTCAGTTTCAGTAGTGGGTTCCTACCGGTTTGGTTTGGTTTGGTTTATTAGATTTATATGCCGCCCTTCTCCCAAGGACTCAGGGCGGCGTACAACATTAAAAGAAACACATAATACAAAAGTTTAAAAAAATTAAATAGAATATCCCAAACAAACCCAATTAGAATTGACAATAACATTTTTTTAAAAAATTTGAATTAAAATTAACAATGATCAATAATTTATTTTGTTTTGTTCAGGCCATGCTTGGCTTGCTGGAAAAGCCAACTTTTTAGGGCGCGTCAGAAGGACCGGAGGTCGGGGATTATACGAAGCTCCGGGGGCAGCTCATTCCAGGGCCAAACTGGTTTGGCCCAGTTTGTCCAAACTGGTAGTAGTTTGGCTGCCTGGGTTGCTGGAACTGGCAGCGACCCAGGCTTGCCATCCCCCTGAACTAGTTCTCCAGGTAGCACCATAGGCGCTGCCATTTTGTTTTTCTATGCATGTGCAGAACAATTTTAATTGCACTGCGCATGCGCACGCAGCATGCATCAAACGTGCATGGCGCACACATGAACAAATTGGCAGTAGTGCCTCCTGGAACTCACCCTGTTCAGTTTGTGTATCTCTTTAAAATAATAACTTTTTGTCATGATACCTAGTGATATAAAATATTCATATTGTATGTGTAGTTGCATGTATCTATCCAAAATCAAATTTCTAGATCTTTCTATTACTTTCAATTATTTTCTGTTTGTGACTGCCACAGTTCTTTTACCTAAGAATAGATGAGGATTGGAAGTATTGGATAGTTTTCCCCCCAACAATGGAGGAATCAACCATTTTTATTAGCATGTTGTTTTTTCTGGCCCAGCAGTCCTTGGAGAGGATTCTAGGTTCAAAATAAAGTTGCATCAGCAACTCATTAGACCTAATTGGAATGTTTGCAGAACATTCTTCGTAACTAACAGCAAACTTGAGTTGAACATTAATTACCTGTATCCTTCCTTCTCCACATTTTTAGCATTAACCACCATTCTGTCAGATGAATAATTGTGCAACTCAAAAGTTTGAACATACAATATCTTAAGGAAGGTGTTGTTTATTATTATAACAAAGATTATTGACTGTTTGATGACAAACTTTGTATACTTTCCTTTTCCTGGCAACCATCACTTCAGAAATCATGTGGAGAAATTCCTAAATCTATTGTAGCCTTTTCATAGAAATTAACTTTTTCATGTCTTTGCTTCTTGAAGATTGAATGCTGTTGACTTTTCATTTCTCCTATCCAGAAAGTTAGTTCAGTCCTTACTCTAGTTGAATTTCAGAACTCCACTTCAAATCCTGGAGGATTTTTGTGAAGGTTTATAAATTGGTGCTTAAGAAGAGGATTTAGTAAAATATAACTGGTTCCCCCTCCCCCTCCCCCTCCCCCTCATCCTCCTCCTCCTCCTCCTCCTCCTCCTCCTCCTCCTCCTCTTCTTCTTCTTCTTCTTCTTCTTCTTCTTCTTCTTCTTCTTCTTCTTCTTTACTTTTCCAATACTGTAGTATTTTTTTTTTATAATTGTCAGATTACAGGATTTTATGTTACTTTGACTCAATTTACTCTGAGCATAAGAATGATAAAAGAGATTTCCTAAGTAGGTCTTAATGGCATTAAGTTGTATTCAGTGACATCTATTTTAAGGGGATGCAAGATTATTGGTGAACATCTCTGTAGGGGAGGCATCTTCATTTGGTAAGTGTTGTGATAAACAATAACAGGAACATTTTTTTTATATAGTTAAGAATAGGCATCAACTTGGGCAGTGTTGACTACTTAATGTTATCACTGTACCTTGTGGATTTTAGACTATGCAATGGATAATGTCTGTAGAAATTGTTCATAACTTAGAGGCACAATTAGCTGCTGCTGTGGAACATAATAAAATGTGCTCATAGGTGAATATCAACTCCATAGAACTGTCTTGTGAGATTGTCAAACTGTGTGACTGACACTAAATTCATACATGAAAAGCAATATAGATAGATAGATAAATAGTTAAACAGAGATAAAGCTACATAGATATACAAAATAAGAATAGCAGCCACAGCATTTAACAAAAAAAAAACAGATAAAATTTTATATCTATAGTAATGAAATATTATGTGAATAAAAGTAGTGGAGATTCAAGCTATATGTCATCAAAGTCAGATTTGACAGTTCCAAAAGTAAGTCCAACTGGCCTTCTTGGTGGCCTGAATTTAGGGTACCAGTTTCAGAATTAGTTCCGAGAATACAAACTGCTAAACATATTTTGAGGAAGAGTGTAAATTCATCCTATAAAATTCAATGCCTCTCTTTACCAAAATTATCTTGATTCTTGATTTTTTTTTTCTGGATTTTTTTCCTTTATTTGTTTGACTTCTTCCCATGTATTGCCAACATAAGAAATTACTTTTAAAACTTCCTTGGATTTAGATGGAAATAAAAGAGAACAAGTACAAGCACATTCATAGCATTAAGGTCCAAACTCAGTATAAGCTGTTTCAGCATTTTCATACACATGTTAGAGCATTGGATAACACTGAATATGATGTACAATAGGTGAAACTGTAAAATGTGCAATGTCATTTTTCCCATTCGTCATACTGCAGGAAAAAATAAATGAAAATAATTGGTAGCTTAAATAAACATAAAATCATATTCCTCATTTTGTTGATATTTATTTACCCAAGAATGTGAATACTGGGAAGGATCAAACCATATATCATGATATAGATCGGGTGTCAAACTCTTGGCCCGTGGGCCGGATCCAGCCCTCAGGCTGCTTATTTTTTTTTTTGTCATAAAAAGTTTTATTTTCCATTTTCATAGCATATAATCACATGTATACTATTACATAGTCAATATCAAGTTGTATTATTAAGTACTTACATCAATTCATCTTACCATCAACTGCCAAGGAAGGGGAAAAAAGGAAAGAAAAAAAAAAAAAAAGAAAAACCCAGTTATTGACTCTTCTGGTCTCCATACACCATATTTATACCTTATCCGACACTTTCTTCCCCTTCTCTCCTCCCCCTTTCTACATTCTGTCTTCCTTCCATCATTTTCTACTCTACTTCCCCTTCCTTTCTCCTTCTACTCTCTCCCCTTACCACTCCTCCTTATACACCTCATCTTCCCCCTTCACCATCTCTCCTATCCCTCTCTTCCTATCTTCTTCTCTCCTCTACTTCCGACTCTTCTACATCCTGTCTTCCCTCCATCATTTTCTACTCTACTTCCCCTTCCTTTCTCCTTCTCCTCTCTCCCCTTACCACTCCTCCTTATACACCTCATCTTCCCCCTTCACCCTCTCTCCTATCCCTCTCTTCCTATCTTTCTTCTCTCCTCTACTTCCCACTCTTCCTTTAATTCACTTGGTGTATTTCAGCTTCTGAGCAAAATTCATTTTGTGTTGATGGTATTTATAATTCCATTTCAATATACATAAAAAAGAAAAAATAGCAGTATACATGTACAATCATGCAACATCCCTTCTCCAACTTAGTAAACTCCACTCCCTCCCATCCTCCCCCAACCCCCCCAACCTTCCCCCACCCTGACTTCCCAGAACCAATACAAGGTATAAATCTTTAACAACAACAGTTTAAGATATACTTAAGAGAAAACGTAGAAAGTTAATAACATCTTTGAATTGAGCTTAGCTCCTCCTTGCTAGGCTAACTATAAACAATTTGTATCATTTCTGATCTTACTCATAAACTATCTGAAATTTCCTAGACCCAAATTTATTTTGAATATAGTCAATCCATTTTTCCCAGTCTCGTTTATATCTCTCATTTGAATTATCCTTGAGATATGCAAATATTTTAGCCATCCCTGCTAAGTTTAGTTTAGTTTAGTTTAGTTTAGTTTAGTTTATTAAACTTGTATGCCGCCCTATTCCCGGGGGGACTCAGGGCAGCTAACAAACTAAAGGGAATAGGGGTAATACAAAAAAGACAAACAGGACAAAAAGCACAATACAAAAAACAGATTAAAAAAACACCACAACAGCCACAAAATTCGAGTCGGGTTGGGAACTCATCAGCCCCAGGCCTGCCGAGTCTTGATGGCTTTGTGGAAAGCCTGAAGGGTGGTAAGGGTCCGAATCTCCATGGGGAGATCGTTCCAGAGGGCCGTAGCAGCCACAGAGAAGGCCCTCCCCCGGGTGGTCGACAGTCGACATTGGCTAGCTGATGGAACCCGGAGGAGGCCTAATCTGTGGGATCTAATTGGTCGCAGGGAGGTAATTGGCAGGAGGCGGTCTCTCAAGTACCCAGGTCCGATACCATGCAGGGCTTTAAAAGTAACAACTAGCACCTTGAAGCGCATCCGGAGTCCAATAGGCAACCAGTGCAGCTCGCGGAGGATAGGTGTAACGTGGGTGTACCGGGGTGCACCCACAATTGCTCGCACGGCTGCATTCTGGATAAGCTGAGGTCTCTGAATGCTCTTCAAGGGCTGCCCCTTGTAGAGTGCTACAGTAGTCCAGTCTTGAGGTCACAAGGGTGTGAGTGACTGTTCTGAGGGCCTCCCGGTTCAGGTAGGGATGCAATTGGTGCACCAGGTGGACCTGGGCAAATGTCCTCCTGGTCACAGCCGACAGATGGTGTTCTAAGGTCAGCTGTGGGTCCAGGAGGACTCCCAAATTGCGAACCCTGTCTGAGGGGCGTATAATTTCACCTCCCAGCCTGAGAGATGGAATACACAAATAAGTTTGTGGTTTTCAATGTCCATTCCTAGATAGTAAACAAATCTTCCTTCTTCCAATATTGCGCCACCAACAATCTAGCTGCAGTAATCAAATGCAAAGTCAAGTTAATCTCTACTGCTGTACTGTCAGTAATTATACATAACAAAGAATAGGTGGGGGTTTTTTTTGAGAACATTTTACATAATCCATCATATTTTTTATCCAGAATACCTTAACCTTTTTATAAATCTACCATGTCATTTAATTAATATTGATATTTTTTCCCAACCCGTAGCAAGGCATTCCCCAGAGCATGACTTTTAAAATTCTCATCCACCTCTTTATTATACAGCAAACAAGCAGCCATATACCAAATCATACCCTTCAATACTGAGCACTGAGTACTGAGGTTCAATTAGAGTTTATTTTAAGCCAGAAAGTAAGTTGATTTTCGTATAAATTGCTACTTGCATATAATGTCTGGAAGGATATATTCAGAGAGTCTGCAGGAAGGCGGAGTAAACATGAGAGAAGCACGGATGAAAATAAAACATATAAATGGACACGGTAGAGGCAGGATGTGAGGATTGGGAAAAGGAAACTGAGAGAGGTATTAGAATGTTTAAATTGCTTTATAGAGAAGGAGGTAAAAGGGACAAATTAAAGGTCTAGATATATAGATAAAGAGATGAGGCCCCTAGCTAGAGAATTTCATTTGATTAAGTTACCTGGTTTCAACATAGTTTGAATCCTGCAAGTAAAAGATTAACTGAATTTAGGAATGATGTACATTGTTTAAGTTTTAATAATGATGGGAAGCTGAGCTCAAGACAGAGAGTTTATTGATTTTTTCCTATTTTTCTTTTTTTTTGTTTCTTTTTTATTATGCCTTTTTTCTTTCTTTCCCTTATTTTTTATTTTTTAATCTTTAATCTATTTGGTTTTAATATACTCCAGACGGTGTTTGATAAAGAGTTATGCCGGGTATGGGACCTGGGAAGTCGGAAGGGGATTAGGGAGGGGGGTTTATGGGAGGGAGGGGGGGAGGGTCGAAATATAGTTTCAACTTTCAGAACAATAAGAATACACTTGTATACTGTTGCTCTTTTTTCTTTTTTTTTTTCTTTTTTCCTTTTATTTCCCCCTTTTTCTTTCTTTTTTTTTCATTTTTTCTTTAATTTTAGTGCAAAATATAAATTGAATAGACTAATGAATGGTAGAAATACAACAAAGGGAGGAATGGAGGGAAAGAAGAGGGAGAAGTAAAGAGGGAGTGAGAGGGGAATGTAAGGAGGGTGAGATGGGGGGAAGGGGAGAAAGGAATGTCTGAGGGGGAAGGGAAGTAGAAGAGGGGAATGTTGGAGGGGAGAAATGAAAGTTGGAGGGGGAGAAGAAAGGGTGTATGGAGGATTGAAGTGCTACGTTGGTTTTCCATGGTGGAAGATGAGTTGTGTTTATTGCTCTTTTTTTGAATGCACAGTATATAAGTGATTGTATGAAATGAAAATGAAAATGGAATAAAACAGTTTTCAAATCAAATACTGAGCACTCCATTTCCTGCTAAATTAATCCAATCGCTTAACATTCCGTATTAGAGATTTAGTTACCATCATTAGCCCCCTGAAACTTTTTAATAGCCATCTGAACATCTTGGAATTTAACCTTTGGCCTAGCTCCTCCCACTGTTTCTGATGTAACACCTGTATGCTCCTGATTGGTGGCTTGTGTACGTTGCTTTCTTAATTCCTGTTCCATTCGTCTGGTAACCACGTGGTCTTGTCTTTGTTCTTTAGCTTCTTGTACCTCTGAAAGGGATACAAGGGGTACTCCCCCCTTGTTAAAACTTGAGTGGTTTGCTTTCCGTCATATCCTTCTTGTTCTCTTTGTCTAGATCTAGAGGAAGAGGGTTGTCCACCCTTCAGTACATTGGTGTAGAAATCTTGTGCCTTCCATACTGTATTGAGGCGATGTCTTTTTCCAAGGTAGCTAAATGCGATGCATTGGTGCATCCCATCTAAACTGTATCTGGCGATTTTTGAGCTCTTCCACTAGAAAGGCATAGTCTTTCCTAAATCTTTACTAGATCTCAGCATTTTAGGTGGCATTTTAGGTCCTTCAAGACAGTCACCTCCCGACCCCCGATTTGAAGTTTATTTTTGTAGGATTCCTGTAATATAGTATTTCTCACATCTCTAGTGGTGAAGTAGACCACTATATCTCTTGGTAATTGTTTTTGTTTTGCCAGCGAGGAATTAACACAATAAACCTTTTTGATTTGCCAGTTAAGATTCCCTCCTGACCTTCCCGCCATCAGGTCGAAGGCTTCAGAGAGAGTCTGTTTCAGGTTCTCTTGTGTATTTTCAGGGAGGCCCCTTATCCTTAAAGCAAATTCCATTTGCCTATACTGTAGCATTATGATTTCATTTTCTGCATCGCTAACCTTTTGCTGGACCGCCTCCATTTTCATTGCCAAGTTCGTATTAGAGTCACTAAGATCTTCTAACTTTTCTTCAAGGGCCTGTGCATAACCAACTAGTGAATTCAGAGCCGTCAAAAAGTCCCCTCTAATCATTTGGTTACATGTCTTAAGTTCTTCAGACATCTGTTTGTTAGAAGCAGCTATCTCTTCCTTAAGTTTTGTTTCCATCGTAACAGCATGATTTTTTAACACATTGATTAATTCCTTCTGCAGAATTTCCCTTGTCAGGGGGTCCCCTGCAGATGTAGAAGGGAGTGATGATTGTATTTTAGCAGAAAGCGCTGGTGAATTTCCCGCACTTTTTGATGCGGGGGGAGGAGGAGGGGGGAATTTTTGCCTAGAAGCCATCTCAAACTTAATCTTCTTTAGTCAGTTAAAAAGTCCAGGCAGTCCAATTATACAGCAATTGCTATTTGTTTTGATAATAAATCACTTCTGCTTCCTGGGGGCGTGGCCTGTTGCCGAGGAGGGCTCCACCGAGCTCCTCAGAGATCTGGTTTGTATATCTAATTAAGATCATAGATAGCACCCCTTTTTGGCTAAGAAAGGGGCAGGGAGGATAGCTCCGTAGGCTAGGGTCTAATCGTAAGCCACAGCCTTTTTTCTTTTTTGGCTGTGGAAAGAGATTAGATCCAGCCGAAGCGGAGCGTTTATCTCCAGCCATTTCTTCTCAGCTGCCTTTTTTTTTTTTGGCAGCCCCAGACAGGCTAGCCCCCCCCAGGACAAAATAAAGTTTTCTCAAGCTAGAATTGATACGGGCGGGTCCCACCCCTGTGAGATTTATGCTTTCATTACTATCGTAAATACCAGCACCATTCGTCTTAGAGACTTCTTTGTCTAAACAGACCTTAAAATGGCGATTTCTCTCCGTGGATGATTGATGTACTCAGCCGGTGTTATCTTCTTGCAGACCGCTCCTTAACAAAATAAACTCTTCTTCTTTGGAAATAGAGGGGAGCGAAGCTCTGCTTACTTGCTTATCTATTATGCCACCCAAGTCAAAGAAGCGTCTTGCTACAAATGTGTCTAAAGAATGTAAAGAATTTTTATTGGAAACACAGCCTTTGTCTCCTACGCCCTCTACTGGAGAAGTTTTAACACAGGAATATCTCTTTAAAATCTTTAATGCCTTTAAGCAAGAACTTAAGGAATTTGTATTGCAACTTTATGATGATCTAAAATCTAAAGTTAATCAAATGAAGGCGAATACGTTTGCAGCCGTGTCTGCCCTGTCAGATTACTCTGCTGAAATAGAGAACAAATTGGAAAGTCTGGAGAAGGCTAATTTTAATTTGACTACCAATATTCAAATTTTACAAGAAAAAATTAGAAATAACGAAGAACAGCTTATGATGCTAAATTTTGATAGGAAGGCATTTTCAATAAGAGTCAGAGGATTTCGTGAAAAGGAACAAGAGAATTTGAAACAGACCTTTGCTGAAGCCTTCAGCCATGCGCTGGGAAGCCCGGGACTTAACTTTGATTGGCAGATTCGGAAAATCTATCGCCAGAACTCATTGATAGCGGAACAGCGACAGCTCCCGAGGGACATAATTATACATTTCTCTACAAAAGAATCTAGAAACGCGATTGTGCAAAAGTTTTATAATAACAGTCTCCGAGTTGATGACCAAGACGTGATTGTCTTCAAAGATATACCTTTCCACATGTTGAAAGCAAGAAGGGAATATACTTTTTTAACTAAAGAGCTTAGGAGTCAACAGATTCGATACAGATGGGAGGCCCCTGCCGGCATCACGGTTACATTTGAGAATCAAAGATTTCGTCTTAACTCTGTTTCGGAGGCTCAAGATTTCTATTCTAGGATTCTGAAGGCGGGACTTCCTGACGCGCTTGGAAGAGAGGAGAGACAAGCGGAAGGAGAAAGCAAACGGCTGGCCATGCGGCTGCAAGATGGAGGGGGCAGCCCCTCCTCCCTCGGAGAAGCAGAAGAACGCAGATCGAGAATTTAGATACTTCAAAAGACTTCCTAAAGTTGAGGACTGAATGGGGGTTTGAGACCTCTCTCCTGTAGAAAAAGTGGACTAATTTTTATCAGAAGGGAAAGCTGGGTGAAACTACTTTGAGCTAGATTCTAAAGTAACGTTAGCATAAATTTGATAGTGGTTAAAAGAATGCGGAATGATCTATGTTGTTTAAACTTTGTTAGATGGGACTATTTTAAAATAGAAGGTTAACTGACTCTTGCTGAAAGTATTATTTGAATATGATCCATGCTATTTAACTTTTATTTGAAGGGAAAGTTGGTTGTAATAGTTCTGAGTTACTTTTCAAATAAACGTTAGTATAAATTTGATAGTGGTAAATATTAGACAAGCAAGAGATGAGGGTAAAATGCATGTGGAATGAACTACGTTATTTGTGGTAAATATCAGACAAGCAAGGGAAGAGGGCAAAATTTACGTTGTTTAAAGCTTATTAGAACAGGAAGCTGCTTGGGATTATTTTAAGATAACTGTAAAAAGAATGCGGAATGATTTATGTTGTTTAAACTTTGTTAGAAGCGACTACCTTAAAATAGAAGGTTAACTGATTCTTGCTGAAAGTATTATTGGAATATGTGGAATGATTCATGCTACAAATCGCTCTGAGTTATATTTTAAACAAATGGTAGTATAAATTTGATAGTGGTAAATATCAGACAAGTGGGGGATGAGGGTAAAATACATGTGGAATGAACTAAGTTATTTAAATCCTATTAGAAGGGGAAGTCGGTTGGAATTATCTTAAGATAGAAATTGATTCCTGTGTAAAGTAATATCTGATCTACGCTGCTTAACTTTACTAAGAAGGGGAAATCTGGTTAGATTATTTTGAATTACTGTTTGAAAAAGGGGTAAAGAAAGATCATTTACGCTGTTTAAATTTTACTAGAAGGGAAAGTTTGATTACTTGTCTGTAAAGTTATATTTGAATATATGGCATGAATCACGCTGCTTAAATCTTATTGGAAGGGATCATGAGGTTTAGGAAGGGAACGGGAGAGCCTACAGAAGGTCGGGGTAAATAGCAAAGAAGTAAGAGATGAGAATAAAATATAGATAGAATGATTTATATTATTTAAGCATAGATAAAGATGGGGGGCTGAGATCAACACAACCTGTGTTTCTTTTTTTCTTTTTTCTCTTTTATATTTTGTTTTTTTCCCTTTTTTTTTTTTATTTATATTTTTTTATTTTTTTTTTTTTTTTTTTTTGATATATTACTTTTATTTTTTTAATTCATATGTATACAAGATATTTTAGATAGAAGGTAATGCCAGGTGTGGGCCCTGGGAAGTCGGGAGGATTAGGGATGGGGATTGTGGGGGGTGGGGTGGGGGGTGTTAACATAGTCTTAATAAGAACAAGAATGTATTTATATACGGTGGTCCTTTTTTTTTTTTTTTTTTTATTATTATTATTATTATTATTTTTTTCCTTGGTTCATTTTACTTTTATCAGATCAAACAACATTCGAATAAAGGCATACACCAAGGAGGGAGGTAGAGGGAAGGAAGAGGGAGGAGTAGGAAGGAGTAAGGGGAATGTAAGGAGGGTGTCTGGGGAGTAAGGGGAGAAGGAAGGTTTGAGGGGAAAGGGAAGTAGGAGGGGAGTGTTAGAGGGAGAAAGGAAAGTTGGAGGGGGTAGATGGGGTGTATGGAGGATGCAAGGGTTAGGTGGGGTTGTGAATGATGAGTTGTGTTTCCTTTTTACTTGTTCGTTTTATTCCCTTTTTTTTTTTTTTTTTTTTTATTTTCTTATAGTAAATACCCTGTATATAAATGATTGCAAATGGAATGTGAAAATTGAATAAAATATTTTATTTAGGATAATAAATCACTTCTTGGTAATAAATCACTTTTAGGCTTCGCAAAAGCTCTATCCGAGCCCCTCCTACACAGCTCGGCACCATTTTTATAGAACTTTCAACAAGTAATCAGCAGAAGGAATTCTTTGCAATGGAGCTAAGGATTTATACATACAATTAAGATGTTCACAAGTATTGGTTCAGCTCGGCTTGAAGTCCATAATAAATCATTGTGCTGAGGATGAGCGAAAACCTTCGTTCTGCAACAAAAGGCAGAATAAATCCTGGCATGGAGCTGCCATGCTACAGCCGGTGCTTTCCCCCTTTCCTCCCAGCGTTTAGGCTGAAAGAGCTAGTTGGAGAGATTCCGATGCATAGCTTCTCATCACTCTCTTCTAAGCCCAAAGGGAGGATAAATAAACTGCCAAACAGCTTGATAGATTGCTGTTTAGACAGATTAACGACGCCAAGATTCCAGAGCTGTTAAAGATAACAACCCTCTGTCAGGCCCCACCCACCGGAAGTCCCCCTCAGGCTGCTTAGATCTGGGTGAAATACAACCCTGATGTGGCCCTCAATGAAATCGAGTTTGACACTCCTGATATAGATGGAATGGAGAATGTAATTATAAGGTGTTTCCTATTAAGGATTTTTTTTCCAGATTTTTATTTATGCCATCATAATATACCAATTCTTTTTAAAAGGATGTAAATGAAGATATCCTCACAAAAAAATAAAACAATGGCAGAAGTTCTAATTTGAATAATTATGAACATTGAAATAATGTGCATTTGCTATAAACAGTGCAAAGTAGATTTAACATTGGCAGCTGTCGTTAAGAAGTGAATGTGTATAACATTTCTATTATTGTCATATTCTGGTATTTTAAAAAAATGAACTCTTTAGAGTTAAAATCCTGAACTTGCCTGCTGAAAAGTGAGTCTCTCTAGAACTGAATTAATATATCTGTGCGCATACTGATTCCCTAAATGTCTTAAATTGCAAATGTAGCTTTCCCCCCTAAAACTCAAGTATATGGTTGCTGTAAACTCTAAACCTGCTCTAAAGTAGTCTTAATAGATTTATTTACCACTGAATAGCTGTTACGATTAGATAATAAAAGTGTGATTACTTTTTAAAGCTTTTCTTTTCTTGATTTTGGTTGGGCAGTAAACTGGCTAAGAAACGCAAAGATGCCATGGGAAACACTAGGCAAGAAATGACCCATATGGTGAATGCCATGGATCGGAGTTATGCTGATCAAAGCACAATCCATGCAGAAGATCCACTTTCAGTCACCTTTATGGATTCTCATAACTTCAACCCCAGATGTAAGTATGATAGTCCCATTGTCACTGAAATTAGCAACTTCTGTTTATATCTGCTGTACATTGCATTTGGTACCATAAAAATGCATTTTATGCAAGGGAATGAGACAGTAGAGTTGTGAAACATTTGCCTTTCTTCCAGACAGACCAAAAAAGAATCAAATACATAGAAATTTAAATACCTGTTTATAAAATACAATTTTCTGAGGCTATTCTCTAACAAAAGCAGTAGAAAGTTTACTCCAGAGCCACAATTTAATGCTTTGCCAATCTTTTGCTGGATAAGTGCTGGTCCAAAGATGAGAAACATAAAGGGCAGTAGTTTAGAAGATTGATGCATATATAAATTCTCACAGAAAGTTCCTTTTCAAGATAATATTTTAAGTGACTTCCTAGTTTTTTACTATTGCAGTTTTGTAGCATGTAAATTGTTTCAGAAACAGCAGGCAATGATTGCTTTCTATTCTTTCATTAAAAACTCTAGCATTACATCATATTTTCCCCAGTATTAATCCACAGAAAATGATAGATGTTGACTTTTTTCCCTTCAACATTGAACATGCAATATATGGATTCATACAATTGTTCTCTCTGTATGGAAAGAATTGTAGCTCTTTAAAACCTACACTGCAAAACGGCATATATTTTTGTTAAAAAAACACATTGTATTTTGCAAATAGAATTTCAATATCTGTATCATCATGCCTGAGAAAAACAGATTTCCACATAATCAGATATTTTTATCATTGTTCTCACACTAACCCACTATGATTGTATGCATATGTGTGTACATATACACAAATAATTTGGTACTCAAATTACTTTTTATTTCAACCATTTGGGATATCATATTTATATTTAGATATTAATTACTCATCTAATTAGTAACTGTGTATATCTGTACGTCTGTGTATGAGTTTCATTAAAAAGTATTGTTTATTCTGGTTACACAACAGAACTGCTGCCAATAACTTCAGAACAGAAACTACTATAATAGGAGTAGGATGAGAAGCTGAAGAAACATAAGGATATTACCAAAAAGAGTGTTAAGGACTCTTGCAAACAATATATTTACTGGATGTGATTCAGAGGTATACAAGGAGGAAGGGGTATATAGGAACCTTTCTTCCCTGAACTTCTGTAAGACATCTTAAGGTTTGGCTGTAATTTTAGTTAGTTTTCCCACCCTAGTTTCTACAGAGGCCCATGGTCCCCTGAGAAAAATACCAAGCCAGTTCAAGAGATATCTGAGCAATTTGAATAATGTGAAGATGGTTGTTGAAAAATCCATGCCAAATCTGAGAATAGAAAGCCACATCCGTCAGCTAAGAGCTATGTTCCTCATCTCCAATAATGGTTGGAATGAGCAATGAAACCCTCTCATTTTGCATAGGACCAGTTGCAGGGCCCAAGAAGCCACATTGATTTTTTTGTTACCTGCCAATTCCCCCAGGAATGTTGGCCAGCTGATAGTTTTACCCAAGCCATGCCGAAACTTTGCCCTACTAAGAAAGTTAAACATTTGGAAGCTTAAAACTCTGGCTTGTCCTCCTTGCTGAGGCCAAGGAATTCTGAAAGCAGTAATTGCTTCCTAAAGTTGAATTATCCTTTGGCAGCTGCTCTGGTAAAACTATCTAAGCCTTTTCTCCTTAGCTTTCAGAAATAAAATGCTTAGATTATGACTAAATCCAACCTGTTTGGACAGTTGTATACATTTATTGCACTGTTTATCCTGTAAAAAAAGCAAACATTGTTTTCTACAAAGTGGTTTTGTATTTCCTGTTTCATGAATAAGATGAATAGGCTTTGCTGTATGTTCCAAAAAGTCTGTGCTTCTTTTTTTCTTAAAAAAAAAAAACAGTTGGAGGCAATGAATTTTTTTCATAAGCTTTGTTTTCCTGCAGTGCCCAATGATCCACTTGTGCCGACTGCTGTGTTAGGTGAGGACCTAGTCCTTTGTCTTCTTTTCCTTCATTACTTACAGCCCTTGTAAATAAATATGTTTATTGCACGTCCAAGCAGCTAGTGACAGATTTAAAAAATTAGGCCTGGTGCTTAGCGATATATTTAATATTAGGTATATACAGACCCATGGTGGCGCAGTGGTTAGAATGCAGTACTGCAAGCTATTTCTGCCAGCTGTCTGCAGTTTGGCAATCAGATTCTGACCGGCGCAAGGTTGACTCAGACTTCCATCCTTCCAAAATCAGTAAAATGAGGACCCAGATTGTTGGGGGCAATATACTGACTCTGTAAATCACTTAGAGAGGGCTGTAAAGCCGCTCGGAGTTCTTTGGGATTGGGCGGCATAGAAATCAAATAAACTCAACTCAACTCAACTGTAAAGTACTGTGAAGTGGTATATAAGTCTAAGTGCTATTGCTGTATTCAGGTACAGGTAGTCCTTGATTCAGACCACAATTAGGATCAGAATCTCCCTTGTTAAACAAGATGGTTGTTAAGTAAATCACACCTGATTTATGGCCTTTTTTGCTATGATTTTAAGTGAATTACTGCAGTTGATGGGTGAATCATGTGGTCCGGCTTAAATGATGGTCATAAAAGATGATCACATGGCCTCAGGATACTGCAACCATTACAAATACATGCCAGTTGCCAAGTACCCCCAACTTGGATCACATGACCTTGGGAATGTGGTAATGGGTCATAAGTGACCACTTGTCACTTTTTCCAATGCCATAGTAACTTCAAATGTCACTAAATAATTGATTTTAAGTCAAGGGCTACCTGTAGAGCAGGGATGAAATCCATCAGCTTCTGACAGGTTCTGGAGAACCAGTAGTGGAAATTTTGAGTAGTTTGGAGAACTGGCAAAGACCAGCTCTGACTGGCTCCAGAGTGGGGAGGGAATGGAGATTTTGCAGTATCCTTCCCCTGCCATGCCCACCAAGCCACGCCCACAGAACTGGTAGTAAAAAAAATGAATTTCACCACTGCTGTATAGGTTTCATTTTCCAACAATAAACTAGTGTAAGCAAGAATTTTCAGAAGCTGAAAGATGGGTGTGTAATATGCAGTTCCACCAGATGTGGTACTAAAAGAACTCTGAGAACTCTAGCCAGAAACATTGGATCTTGGGACTTGTAGTTCAGCAATATCTACAGCAACAGGTTAAATACCCATTTTCTAAAATGTTGACTGAAAAGCTTTTCACACCCTGGCACACATTGTTAGCTTTGTAATTTTACAGCTTAGCTAGTGGCAGCATTCATGAATCTTTATTTATGCGGTCATACCTATAGATCTTGTTCTATCTTAAGATAGGGATTAGTAAACTATAGCCAGGGTGCAAACATTCCTTAGCTCATTTATGTGGTTTTTGGAACCACTCAATCAAATTACTATTTCTGAAAAATGATGGCCTTTCTTTTAGTGTTTGGGAGGGAAAAAACTCATAAAACTATGATGGAAATCTTACAATTAATTTAACATGGTTCTAAAGCCCCCTCTGAAATTCTGTGGGTAAAAATAAAAATTTCAGATCTGCCCATATTTGTGATTGTCTCCTCCCCACTTTGTATTCCTCTGCAAACCTCAGCCTGCCAGCTTAGAGCAACAGAGGTTCTCCCCGCAGTAAAGGAATATTATGTAGTTCATCTGGTATGGTTGCTTGATGACATAACTTTCCTTCTGCAGAACATACTCCATTCTTTTTTTTAAAATGATAGCATGGAGCTAATTAGTAATAGTGGTGTAAAGTTATTTTAGACTGTCACTGCTCTGTAGGTACATGACAGGAAAAATTATATTTTCAGGAGTTAAAATAATGTTAGATGTGGTGGCATTCTCCAAACAGTCTCAACTTCTGGCTCATTGTAGATCTTAAGCAGCACGGGAGTCAAGATTGAATCCTGTGATTAGTATACCAATCTATCATTCATATCTAGCCAAATAAAATGATTATGTGGTATATCAACCCCATCTAAAGCAAGCAATCCAGAAAGATACCACTGGTATCAAAGACATTTTCCAGGAGCAGAACAAACATTCATTCCAAGGCATTCTAGGCAGTTCCAGGATCAAATCTGTATATTTTTAGAAAGCTAATGAATATTGTGATGATACATACCTTCAATAAGTGCAATAGGAGGGACTATGCACTTTAAATAAAATGAATATAAATAATAAGAATCATGAATCATTTAGTGTCTTAATACTTTTCTAAGAACAGATCAAGCTGAAAGGTATAGCAAATGATATAACCACCATGGAGACTCTGTATAAGAATATCTTAGATGGTTTTAACTACTTCCTTCCTTTCTCTTGTTTCCTTCTAAAACCTGTAAAACATCCTTCTAAAAACCTAACACTGAATAAGTCCATCAGTTTGAAATCTATACTAAGTCTTCTTTTCTACTTGTAAGAGTCATCCAAAGCTTCATATCAGATCTCCCTGATTTAGCGTTAGCTATTTAATAATTAATGACTTACAATTTGCAACCCTTAGCAATCAATAAAAATGAAACTAGATGATTCAGTGTTGTTTTCTTAATACTTTTTATTGAAAGAGTCTTACTCTAGTTGTAAGGGACTAAACAACTATATTTGATGTGACATTAGTAATAATAGTAGTAAGTAAGGCACTAAATTATATTTGATATTTGACATGACATTATCAGAACCTCCAACTAGGCAAAAATGATTGTTTTGACATGTAAAGGTTAATCTACTAGAACCTCAAAGAGCAAACCTAGGGCAAAACTGACAGATTGACAGATTCAGAATATATTCCCATCACTGTATTAGTTTTTGTTAACTTTTTCACCTTTATATGAAACAAGATGCCTTAGCTAGAGGTTGTGAGTGTTTGCGCTTGACTTATACATTAGTTAATATAGTATATTAGCCTTGTTGTTTTTCATTAAATAAACATTTTGCATGTGAAATGTAATTTGAAGTATTTCTATTAACATGTGCTGATTAAAAATAGTATAAAGAATTTCGAAAATGGCAAAAAACCTACCTCAGTAACTCCATTATAATTCTTCTAGAACTTGTAAGCTTGCTTTAGTAACATGTAGCTAGCTGGTTTTAAACGGGTCTCATATATTTTATTTGCTTTAACATGCTTCAATGTGTTCCAGTTCCTATAAGTGGTAAGTATTGGAGAAATACAGTGTAAAGTTGACCATGTAATTTTTTTGTTAAGATATATATGACATAAATATATGAAATACTGTATTTATTGAGACCTTGACTTCTTATTTGTAGCGCAAATTTGATTTAATAAGGCATGTATAGAATGTAATTTAATAAGGCATGTATAGAAGAAACCTTCAATTGAATGCATTAGGGGTTAAGGTTTGTGGAAGGCATTCATAGGATGCAGTAGGGTCTACAAGCCCTATTTACTGTGTTAAGAAAACAATGTTGATGACTCTCTCCAAGCCATTCTGAGGGCATTATAATCAATGTATAAATTAAGGTGTGCACCTGCAAGTCATACATGCTCTGTTACTTATAACAATAAAAGCTGCTTATTGTGATGCTTCAACAATCTGTATCAGACAGGTTAGTCTATTAATTTCCAAAGATATATGAATTACTGCAATGCCGCAGTCATGAACCAAACAAAAATTGGCAACTTTTCTGAAAATTGTTTTTCTCTACACTTTAATTAACTGGTATGAAGATAACAGAATATTTAAGTTTAAGTGAGCCGGTAGAAAATTGGGAGGCACAAAGGTAGTTAAAAACTTCTCTAAACCCAAAGAACAGTGGTATGCAATTATACAATCAGTTAGTATCATGGGACTTAGAAGTTGAACTGCAATTATAAACACTTTCAGGTTTCTCAGTGTATGAATCAAAATCAGGCTTTTATTCAACACATACCCGTGTCTATTCTAACTCAGTCTGAAAATTCAGTTCAATCAATTTGAAGTCTCTGAGTGTACATTTTGAGCATAACTTCTTTTTAAAAAGTACATAAAGATGATGCATATTTTTATTTTTATTTGGCATATAGCCACTCCAATTATGAACCATCTGAACAGCTTAGAGTCCTGCCATGCATTAACAGAATTAAAAGATCTAAGAGCATAGAACTGAAAAACATAAACATTCACAAACATTTAACACAACAGTAGAAATGCTGAGTAGGCATTAGAACCCACAGTCATTCACAGGGAAGGTCTCCCTCAATTCACATTTCCCCAAAGGTCTTCTAAAGTAACCTTGCTTTGCTTTCTTTCATAAATATCAGTTACTGTTGAGCCAAATCTCTAAGGGGATGTTGTTCTTGATCTTGGGGGGAGGGGGGGTCAATGCTGAAGAAGGCCAAAGAGAGGGATGCCTTTCTTTAAGAGGGGGAACATGGAGGGAGCTCCCACTTTTCTATTAATGTGGGGTAGCTGCTTCTTGATTATGCTTTCTTTTGTAAGAGCCAAAATAGCATCCAGATCTTTGCAGAGTGCTCAAATGAGCTCATGAGAAGATGGGTTGTAGCAGGAATATTTCAGTTTCATTGTTGCTGAACACTCTTCCATTCTTTGGGCTCTTATAACCACAGATGAAAACCACACTGCAACGGCAGAGTCAAGTCGTCTATTAGATGTGCCTCGTTATCTCTGCGAAGGAACAGAATCCCCCTACCAAACTGGCCAACTGCATCCTGCTATCAGAGTAGCGGATTTGCTGCAGCATATTAATCTCATGAAAACATCTGACAGCTATGGTTTCAAAGAAGAGTACGAGGTAACAATGTCATCAGTTGCTTTTTTACCTGACCTAGAGCGGAGAGTTCCTTTGAGAGTAAAGCTTCTTGATTGCAAAGAGAGAGAGAGAGAGTTCTTAATTACAAGAGCATGAAAATGAATATTTCATGTGGTTATATTTTTTTAAAAGACCATTTTCTGTGTGCCATGAATCAGTGGAAAATTCAAAAGCATTACATGTGAACCAGAGAGCTGCAAAGAGTGAAAAGTGTCGAAAACACATCTTCCGCATAGAGATATACTCCCTTTTTAAGGACAGGTTTTTCCCTCAACATTCCTACGCAGGATATTATATAAACCAAATCTTGCATGCAAAGGTCATTTGTGGAAAAGTTTCCCTTGAAGGATCTATATGCAGCATCAATATTTATACATTGAAAAAAAAACCCTAATCTTCTTTGTCTATTTGATTGATTGATATTGGTAGCTTTTTTTAGCCACCCTGATCAAAAGACTGTGTAACTTGCATGGTGTTAAAAGAAAAAACACAGCAGATAAAGAGGTAATAAATCAACCTTCTTCCCAATTCCTATTCCCAAGAATTGGGGGAGGAAATCTGTATTTTAAGATATTCTAAATCCATGATCTCTGGGGGGTAAGGTATTCAAAAGTTTGGGGAGTAAGGAACCACAGAGAAGGATAGTTGTCTGTCTATGCCCTGCTCCCAACTCTGACTTCAGAAAGAGGGTGGACTGAGAGGTTCTCATCAGGCAATGAGTTCCAGTTCTGGAAAGACCAGTCAGCCATGTACTGATATGTGTCACAAGCAGAGACATCTTGGACAAGTTGGAATGAGAAGTGTATGGCCTATCTAGACCAAACACAGATCCCTGAATCCTGATTCAGAAACTCTGGTTTTAATCTTAGTTGATCAGATAGTTTTACAAAGGAAATATGTATATAACTTTTAGCATTTGATTTTATTTTTTGCTATGTGAGTTACTAATTCACTTTATCCACATAAAACAGAAGTAGGTATGACTTTTTAAAACATGTTTCATTTGTTTGTTTGCTTATTCATTGTGTTACAGAGAAAGGCAATATACTGGATAAATACTGCAATATATATTTCCTGATGGATCCATTAACTACATGGGAGATTTTTTTTAAAAAAAAAACAACCTTGTTACCAGTAATCCCAAATCACTGTTATATGATTCCAAGCTCTTGTTGTATGCAATATTTTGCCATGTAATTGAAATTATTTTACGTTTTTATAACCTATTTTCAGTTGTTGGCTTCAAGAAACGCTACATTTGCTTTTTATCATTGTGCTGGAAATACAGGTAGTCCTCAACTTATGAATAGTTGCTTAGCAACCATTCAAAGTTATGACATCCCTCCCCCTAACAAAAGAGACTTACAATACAGTTCCAAAGTTCTGACAATCAGCATCACCCTTTGTAGTCAGGTGCCCATATTTTGGGCACTCAGCAACTGGTCCACATTTAAAGGCTTTTGCGACATCCAGTGGTCACATGGTCCCAATTTACAATGTTTTTGCTAAAAACTGGCATTTGCTTCCAGTTTTTGAAAAAAAAAATCCCAGCACTTAATGACCATGGTAATTTGCTTAATGACCATCAGTAAAAAGATAAAACCATGTTGGTTACATGGTGACCCACTTTATGACTATCACATCTTATGACCATAATTGGTAGGCATAAGAGAGTTGTAAGTTGAGAACTACCTGTAATTATTTAATTAAGGAGTATTTTTTGCATGACTGTAGTTTAATCATTTTATTTACATCAGCAGTATTACTCAACCTCAACAATGTTAAGATTTGTTAACTTCAACTCTCAGAATTCCACATCAACCATTTTAAAATTGCTGAATTTGAGAAACAGGGGTATTAGGATTCTTTTTTTTCCCCCACCACAAGTCTTCTTGTGTTTTCTAGAACGTTTCAAAGTGCCAGCACTGGGTTTGTTTCTGCCTGGCAGAATATTTCCATGTATTTATACTAGAAAAAGCTATATATGCTGATATCTAACTCCAGCAAAATAATCAAACTCAGAGAAACGAAGAAACCAACTGATGCTCTAGCAATGTTAATGTAAAATGTGTCAGGATGAATAAAATGCTAAAATAAATATAAATTATCTCTTTATTTTGAAAGAGTTTCTTTGAAGGACAATCAGCTTCATGGGATGTGGCCAAAAAGGATCAAAACAGAACGAAGAATAGATATGGGAACATTATAGCATGTGAGTTAAAAACAGATAATCATGAAGATGAGTGTGTTACATCGCTGATTGACAAAACCTAGACAGCCTATTATTATGTCTACCCATCCTACACAGTAGTAAGTGATGTGTTTCTTGGTGGTTAAAAATTGGAATATTTCTCCCTAGCCTTAGTTCATTGCTTTAACTACTCCATAGCATTGCCTCTGCCAATGCTGAAGAGATTGATAGAGAATTTTTTTGTATTTCCCAGAATCATAGCATAGAAAGGACCTTGCAGAATATTTATTCTGAGCAATGTAGACAGATGGCCATTCAGCCTCTCTTTTAAGCTCTTCAATCAAGGAGAGTCCATAACTTCCCTAAATAGTCTGTCCCATTATTGAATGGGAAGTTGCTCCTGATGTACAACCAAAATCTCTTTTCTTGTAAGCCCATTGTTCCACACACTGCCTTCTGAATCAAGTGTGAACAAT
The DNA here is from genome assembly GCF_009769535.1 of Thamnophis elegans. NCBI lineage: Eukaryota > Metazoa > Chordata > Lepidosauria > Squamata > Natricidae > Thamnophis > Thamnophis elegans. The sequence continues at coordinate 40,627,979 of NC_045544.1, read as the reverse complement.
TTGGCATCTGACAAATATTGAAGAAAGCTGTTATGCCTTACCAGAATTAAATATGGCCAGCACCATCAATAGTTCTTCATGAGTTTTTTCTTCTGGGTTCTTTGTCTTGATTGCTTGTTTCTGGACATGCTTCATATTCTCAGTATCCTTGCTAAAATGCACGAGTTAACACAATGTAATTGTTGTCTAATCAACCAATAACAATGAGGAACAATGATGTCTCTTGATACTGATGCTATATCTGTTGATGCAGTTTAGGATTGCATTTGCTATTTTGAGAGCCCCATCATATGTTTGCCTCATGTTCAGCTTGTGTGATCCACCAAGCATGAACCTTAGTATGGTTCACCTTCCTATACCGTACACAAATGAAGGACTTTGCATTTGTCCTTGTATAAACCATCTTGCTGGTTTGCTTTTTCACAAATTTGATTGTCGTATTTTTTAACCCTAATCCAAGTAAGTTATAAACATATTTAGCAACGCCTAGAAAATAGCTGCCTGGTATCCCACTTGATACTTCTAGCTGGAGTGGAGCCATACAGTATTATTTCAAAAGTAGCTACAATTGGGGCCATATTTCCCTTAGAAAAGAAACTCCATTGGTTTGGGGTCATCATTGAGAAAGACCTCTTGCAGTCTTTCTGCTCTTAGTGATTTAAAACCAAGGCAGGTTCTAAAGTGTGTATATCTGTTCACTCATCTCATTCAATTGTTCCACAGAGTGGATACATTTTTTTTTTTTGGCTCTAGCCTTCCGTGCAATTTTAGATACCCTTTGAGGTTTCCCTGGCATTTTTGAGCAGACTGGGAAAGGGTCACCAGCATTACAGGTCAAATGGAGGGCGGGGTCTACTTTTTTCTTCCTTAAATAAGGGAACCTTTAGCCTTTACATTTCACTCATTTGTTTCTGCTGAATATCATTCCAAAGACGAAACCCATTTTTTTCAGATGATCACTCCAGGGTGATATTGCAACCTGTGGAAGATGATCCTTCTTCAGACTACATTAATGCTAATTATATTGATGTAAGTAGATTGTATATCTTGTTTTTTTTCCTTTCCATCTTCTCTCTGTGAAACATTTTGCATGCAATTCCAATGAACTGAATGAGAGCCTTCTTAATATTATGAACAAAATGTACACTTTTCCTTGTCCTCCGTCCTAGTACTCACTGACATTGTTGTGCTTTCTTTCACATCTGACTTTGATTTGGGCTGTAGATTTGGCTGTACAGGGATGTAAGTACCACTATATGTGAATAACAGCATCCTGTTATGACTATTTAATATAGTGAACATTCTCAGTTGCTTTACTGTTCTAATTTTTTATTACTAGATATATGTGCATGCCTCATTAATGAATTTCATTTATATATCTAGTCTTTTTAATGTTCCTTTGTGCTCTTTCTCTTTTGCTTTTACCTACATTTTAAAAATATCCTTAGTCTTTTACAGTGATCATGAAAATCATTAGCTAAGTCAATAAAACCTAATCCTTACAAGACTCATTTTTGCTTCTTTTATTACTCTTTTCTTTTTTTGCATTGTTTAGTAATTTTTATTTTGTATTCCATTATTTTTGTGTGAGAAGCTGGATAATAGAATATAGTGTGTTGCTCTTGAAAAGAAACCTACTGATGGCCTGGAAGGGATAAAGGGAGGGCTAGAGTTGTCTCCTGTTCTCAAAGGGAATTCATTTAAGCAGTATTGCTCCTCCTACTAATCCTTGACCCTCATATTTCTAATGTAAGACAAGAATCCTCCACTTGCAATAAAAATGAAATAATAATAATAATAAAAATAATAATAATAATAATGAGTTACAAATGGTACGAAGCTTACAGTTTTGGACAAATACAAATGAACATATGTGACCATGAAAGCTATAATGGAATAATATTTTCCTAGACTGTAGTCAAGGCTTATATTTTTTTGATAATCTAATTCAATGCAGAATTTCAAAATATCTAATGTGTGTCATCAGGACTGGTGTACTTAGAAAATAGTTTTGTAGACGGGTGCCATTACATGAATAGAGCAGTGATCACTTAGGGGATACACCCCCAATAATTTTAATAAAAAGGATTTCATAGTTACGTCCCTGATAATTTGAATGAATGCATGTGCAAGATTATGAGTTAGAGAACAATATTAATCTGTGTTTACAAGGCCTAGATTTTATTTCAGGATTCTGCTGAAAGCTGTCATCTAACTCCTTGAGAGTTTCATTTCTCTGCAAGAAAATGTTTTCTCTCCCTGTTTTGTAGTGCATTCTCAGGTTGATCTAGAATTTTGTAGGATTTTTGCCCAAGAATCCTGACTTGGATTTTGTCTTAGATATTATAGCTATGCAGCAATCTTGATTTTAAAGGGTGCCACTAGTCAGCTGGACCTTAAAGTTGGTATATATTAGTTCATGGTATTTCCAACAGATAAGAGATGCATCTGTACTCTAAATCACATTTTCTGTTTAAATGCAGATCACTGCACAGGTACAACACACAACTCTGTTTTTTCTGAAAATCTCAGGTTATTATGGGACTTGTTTTGGATGTTAAAAAACAAGGAAGCCACTGGCTGGTAGGAACATTAGTGGCTAGTAATAAGCATTTCAATGCCATCGGCTCTCAAAAGAAAGTTAATATTTGCAGTACTATACCAAATCCATAATTCTTAATGATTTCTCTTCATTTTAAACATCCATCAAAAAAAGGTGTATTTCCTGTCAAACTGAGTAAGAAGTGATGGAAAAACTGAAGAAGCAATGTTTTATATATATATATTGCTTTATAAATGCATTTGTCAATAAGGCATCTTTGGGGATTCTTTTTCATAATAACTATGTGTTCCTTTGACCAACTGAGTGCAATGTGTTTAGTACATGATAGTTATACAATGCTGCTTCTAATCCTACATTTAAGCCATAGAATCACTGAGGATAGCATGTTTAAATGTGCTAATAGCATAGTTATTTGTTACGGTAATAAGACTAATTCCTTGCCTTCCCAAAATTCTATCATATAATTAGCAAAAACCTTGTGAAATAATATTCATAAGATCCAGTAATATTTTTCTTGTTTCATATTCTAACCATTAACCAATCATGATTAATTCTTGTTTACTTGATTTTAGCTAAGAGATCAACAAATCCTTTTTTTAAAATATATGTATATGGAATCCTTCCCTGCATTTCATAATTGTACTATAGAGAAAGTTCAGTAATGGCACATATATGTGTGTTCATCTTAAAATTATGTGTACACACAATT